>NC_090440.1:184900384-186100384 GCF_031143425.1 Pleurodeles waltl | reverse complement strand
CTTCTCTTGAATGCCAGCCAGTGCCAGCTTTAGCACTGTTGGTGCCCTGTGGGACAGTCTTTTTCGGATTCCCTCAGCCCATGACCACCTCCTTTGATTCCCTAACTACCACCTTGAAAATGTGCCCCTCGTCTCCCCAGAACCCCCCTTTCACATACATTCATTTGTTTTAAAGCGCTTGTAAAGGCTGGCTTTACAAATCCGCTCAGCTATCCATCTTAAAATATAGTTCTGTTCTTTGCAGCAGGCATATTAACCCTCTACGCTACTTTATGGCGAATCAAGGCTGCCACTAGAAAAAAACTACCATCTCTTTCCTAAGCAGAAACATTAATCACATGAGGTAGCTTGTTTTTTTAAGTGCTTCATGAAGGCTGGGCGCACAAGGAACTTTTCAGCAGGTGCTTTTAAATCGCAAGTTTCTAAATTATTATTGCTAACGCAGCACCCCCTAAGGCCAGCACCCCCCAATCCAGTTCAGCACACGGTGCGACTGCACCCCACTAAAGACGGCCCTGATGCCAGCTCTTTGAGGGTCCCCACAGGGGCACACTGTACTCGGGCTGATCAGACCTATGACACTCCACCTCTCTTGATGACAGCAGTGTGAGGGGCACGGCTGCTGAGGCCTCTGCATGGCTGCCGCCCGAGCTCCGGTCATCACAGCCAATACATTGGGGCCCTCACATCACTCCGACCTCATTGGTCTGCAACTCCTCCCACCTGCATGCCCACCTAGGCAGGGCCCAGGTCAGCCATGGGGAAATCGCTTGCCGCTCAGCCGTATTCACGGAGATGCTCCTCTCCCAGCACTGTGGTGTCCCTCTAGCAATCTGTTGGCCTGCAACCACAGCTTGTGTGGGTAGAAAGGCCCAATATGTCAGCGGTGCCGCAATAGGAAAGTGGCCACCATATTACTCTAATCCTGGGGCCGCATCTTGATTTTGGTCCGATGGGCCGGGATGCAGACCCCCTCTGTGCTCCTCTTGTCCTCAGAATCTCAGGGAGATTATATATTTGATTGCTTCATTGGCATTTATGCCATATTCAGGGGGTGATCTGGGGCTCTATTCTCACCCCCTGGTGATGGGTGTGGTGGGTGTGTCCTGACTGTTGTGGTGGTGCCTGTGGCTATGCTGGATGTTGTGTATGTAATGCTTGGAGTTGTAAGGGAGTCTGGGAAAGTGGTGACTGTTTTGGTGACTGTTTTGTCTGTGGGTGGCTGTTGTTTGGTTGCATGCCAGTGTGTTTTGTGGTGCTTGTGTTTGTGTGTGCTGCTCTTGTGTGTTGATGTGGATGTATGCAGATCTGTCTGTGTGTTTTGGGTAGGTAGGGGAAGGGGGATTTGGATTGGGAAGAGGGAGGTGGAGGGGGCACGGAAGGTGGGGGGTGACTGGCTGCTGTCAGTGAGGAGGCCAGAACCTGAAAAGATCTCTGTAGGCCAGCCATTACACCATTATGCCTTCCAGGAATGCATTTGTCTGTTGAAGTTGAGTTCCCCACCACTGGATGGCATTCACAATGGCTGACTGATCCACAGAGATACTTCTCAGGAGGTCAATAGCTTCCTCACTGAGGGCAGCAGGGCTAACAGTGGCTGGGGCAGAGGTGCCTGCAGCAAAGGAGAAGCCCACCGTTTTGGGTGAGTGGGCTTGGCCAACTGGTTGGAGAGCAACATGGAGGGCGGCAATAGAATAGGGGGGGTGGACAAAGATGGTACAGGGGGATGCCCCGATGGGTACACAACCACTAGGGAGTCTCCACTAGAGGAAGAAACCGATGATGATGAGGATGTCCTGGTCTTTCCCGTGGCACTCCCCTCACCCTCCAGGCCACTGGGTCCCTCTGTGTTGGTGGTGTCTTGACCTGAGGTCCTGTGGCCAGATGCTTCCCCACTCAGCTGTGCCCTGTCTTCTTCACTTGCTGATGTTGCAAATACAAAGAGAAAAAGGGTCATCGCATGTCCATGATCACACTTGAACAGCAGTTGTGATTAGCAACATTACCAGAATACCAAGTAGACCCCAGGAAAAAACTCCGCCTAAATGGCCCCTACATGTACCATGCCATATGCATGCATGCCATCTGAACTGTCAACAACTGCCCACAGGAAAAACAGGATCTCAGACAACTACAATTGCATGGCTGAAGTTGTGCAATTACAATAACCATTCAACAAGTAGGAGACACCATCACCCTCAAACCTTTTCCCCATGAAGCAGACCTCAGTTACCTAGTTACCTGTTGGCATACAATTGTAGGCCAATGACAAATGCATTTCCATAGCTCCCACACAAGGTCATGCATACATCTATTTGTCATATACATAATGACCCACCAATAGGAAATGATGATACAAAATCCTGCCATGTTGATGACAAAAGTCCAATAACCTGGAGAAGGTGACATGGAATAACCATGTCATACTGGAAACATTTCAACAATGCACAGTTCACCAAATGATATTTGTCCCAATAGAGTCATGGAGGTTGCATCAGTGTTGCTCACATGGACACTGTAGACATCATGTGCAATATGTCAGGGAGAGATGTCCCCAAAATCCACAATATAATGACTCAGCAGGCCCTCAGGGTAATCACCACTAATGTCTGCCACCCCTTACAATGACATAATCTGAGTGCATCAATAGACACCATTAGTCCCTTGGATGTTGGAGAGGCCCAAAGATTTGCAAGTACTTGTTGAAGGCCCTCGACATGTTGCCCAATTGGAATCTACATCAGTGTCTCATTATGGTCATGCAGACTCAGATGTCTGTCTATGGATGAATGCTTGTACCCAACCGCATGATTTCAACATAACTGCAAGTGAATCCATGATGGTGGCCAGCAGTCATGGCACAAACCTTACCCATTACACATGTGCAGTGTACTTTTCCACTGAGGCCACATCAAGGGCATAGATATTCACATTGTGGCTCTAATTTCTACGCCTACCTTTCATGTCCCTCATTGCTACTGCAGTTGTACATGCCAAATTACATGCTATGGCGGGTGAGGGTATGTGTCAGCCAATAAACAATGGTGATACACTCCTGTATGTGGCACATGAAATGTACTCTCCCATAAACAGTTTGACATGTACATATATGTGAGGAAATACAGACATCATCCTGTAAACTGCATGCCTGTAAGACCATGCATGAACCAGCAGCTTAGAAATGTTTTTCAAAAGAAAAAAGGACACATGCTGACACGCAGGCACAGGGAATGTTGTCAACAGTGATGGCACATAAATCATGTCATTGGACATTTCCCACTTACCAAGAGAAAGTGTTGACCTATAGCTGCACCCAAAGAATAATGTAAGCTCTGTCATATGTATGTTGGACATCTTCACCTTACAGACTGCAGTGAGGCAGCAGCAGCCATCATACGCTGAAGGCAACTAGCCTCTGGGAGCCAATGCCTTTATACACATTTACCCAGACACATGGATGAGAACAGTGATCCATCACCTACTTACCTTTGGCTTGTAACATTTAGGAGTAGTGTCTGTTGCATAGAAATTACACGCAGTACAACAACAAACAGTAGTTGTTTGATCAATGTATCTAGCCATATGTCGTCCCTGCTTTGCAAGTGGTTTGTGGATTCTTCCCAGTTGTGTCCTAGATCCCTGGGTGTAGGAAAGTACCATCTTGCCTGGCATGTTACCCCCATGTTTCACTGTATATATGTTGTTTTAGTTGTATGTGTCACTGGGACCCTGCCAGCCAGGGCCCCAGTGCTCATAAGTGTGCCCTGTATGTGTTACCTGTGTTATGACTAACTGTCTCACTGAGGCTCTGCTATCCAGAACCTCAATGGCTATGCTCTCTCATTTCTTTCCAAATTGTCACTAACAGGCTAGTGACCAATTTCACCAATTTACATTGGCATACTGGAACACCCTTATAATTCCCTAGTATATGGTACTGAGGTACCCAGGGTATTGGGGTTCCAGGAGATCCCTATGGGCTGCAGCATTTCTTTTGCAACCCATAGGGAGCTCTGACAATTCTTACACAGGCCTGCCCTTGCAGCCTGGGTGAAATAACGTCCACGTTATTTCACAGCCATTTACCACTGCACTTAAGTAACTTATAAGTCACCTATATGTCTAACCTTTACCTGGTAAAGGTTGGGTGCTAAGTTACTTAGTGTGTGGGCACCCTGGCACTAGCCAAGGTGCTCCCACATTGTTCAGGGCAAATTCCCCGAACTGTGTGAGTGCGGGGACACCATTACACGCGTGCACTATACATATGTCACGACATATGTATAGCGTCACAATGGTAACTCCGAACATGGCCATGTAACATGTCTAAGATCATGGAATTGTCACCCCAATGCCATTCTGGCATTGGGGAGACAATTCCATGATCCCCCGAGTCTCTAGCTCAGACCCGGGTACTGCCAAACTACCTTTCCCGGGGTTTCACTGCAGCTGCTGCCAACCCCTCAGACAGGTTTCTGCCCTACTGGGGTCCAGCCAGGCTTGGCCCAGGAAGGCAGAACAAAGGACTTCCTCAGAGAGAGGGTGTTACACCCTCTCCCTTTGGAAAAAGGTGTTAGGGCTGGGGAGGAGTAGCCTCCCCCAGCCTCTGGAAATGCTTTCATGGGCACAGATGGTGCCCATTTCTGTATAAGCCAGTCTACACCGGTTCAGGGATCCCCCAGCCCTGCTCTGGCGCGAAACTGGACAAAGGAAAGGGGAGTGACCACTCCCCTGACCTGCACCTCCCCTGGGAGGTGCCCAGAGCTCCTCCAGTGTGCTCCAGACCTCTGCCATCTTGGAAACAGAGGTGCTGCTGGCACACTGGACTGCTCTGAGTGGCCAGTGCCAGCAGGTGACGTCAGAGACTCCTTCTGATAGGCTCCTCCAGGTGTTGCTAGCCTATCCTCTCTCCTAAGTAGCCAAACCTCCTTTTCTGGCTATTTAGGGTCTCTGCTTTGGGGAATTCTTTAGATAACGAATGCAAGAGCTCATCAGAGTTCCTCTGCATCTCTCTCTTCACCTTCTGCCAAGGAATCGACCGCTAACTGCTCTGGAAGCCTGCAAAACTGCAACAAAGTAGCAAAGACGACTACTGCGACCTTGTAACGCTGATCCGGCCGCCTTCTCGACTGTTTTCCTGGTGGTGCATGCTGTGGGGGTAGTCTGCCTCCTCTCTGCACTAGAAGCTCCGAAGAAATCTCCCGTGGGTCGACGGAATCTTCCCCCTGCAACCGCAGGCACCAAAGAACTGCATCACCGGTCCTCTGGGTCTCCTCTCAGCACGACGAGCGAAGTCCCTTGAACTCAGCAACTCTGTCCAAGTCACTCCCACAGTCCAGTGACTCTTCAGTCCAAGTTTGGTGGAGGTAAGTCCTTGCCTCTCCACGCTAGACTGCATTGTTGGGAACTGCGTGATTTGTAGCTGCTCCGGCTCCTGTGCACTCTTCCAGGATTTCCTTTGTGCACAGCCAAGCCTGGGTCCCCGGCACTCTAACCTGCAGTGCACGACCTCCTGAGTTGTCCTCCGGTGTCGTGGGACCCTCCTTTGTGACTTTGGGTGAGCTCCGGTTCACTCCACTTTGTAGTGCCTGTTCCAGCACTTCTGCGGGTGCTGCTTGCTTCTGAGTGGGCTCTTTGTCTTGCTGGACGCCCCCTCTGTCTCCTCACCCAATTGGCGACATCCTGGTCCCTCCTGGGCCACAGCAGCATCCAAAAACCCTAACCGCGACCCTTGCAGCTAGCAAGGCTTGTTTGCGGTCTTTCTGCACGGAAACACCTCTGCAAGCTTCTTCACGACGTGGGACATCCATCCTCCAGAAGGGAAGTTTCTAGCCCTTGTCGTTCTTGCAGAATCCACAGCTTCTACCATCTGGTGGCAGCTTCTTTGCACCCACAGCTGGCATTTCCTGGGCATCTGCCCACTCCCGACTTGATCGTGACTTTTGGACTTGGTCCCCTTGTTCCACAGGTACTCTTGTTCGGAAATCCATTGTTGTTGCATTGCTGGTGTTGGTCTTCCTTGCAGAATTCCCCTATCACGACTTCTGTGCTCTCTGGGGAACTTAGGTGCACTTTGCACCCACTTTTCAGGGTCTTGGGGTGGGCCATTTTTCTAACCCTCACTGTTTCCTTACAGTCCCAGCGATCCTCTACAAGGTCACATAGGTTTGGGGTCCATTTGTGGTTCGCGTTCCACTTCTAGAGTATATGGTTTGTGTTGCCCCTATCCCTATGTGACCCCATTGCATTCTATTGTGACTATACATTGTTTGCACTGTTTTCTATTGCTATTACTGCATATTTTGGTATTGTGTACATATATCTTGTGTATATTTGCTATCCTCATACTGAGGGTTCTCACTGAGATACTTTGGCATATTGTCATAAAAATAAAGTACCTTTATTTTTAGTATATCTGTGTATTGTGTTTTCTTATGATATTTTGCATATGACACTAGTGGTACTGTAGGAGCTTTACTCGTCTCCTAGTTCAGCCTAAGCTGCTCTGCTAAGCTACCTTTTCTATCAGTCTAAGCTGCTAGACACCTCTCTACACTAATAAGGGATACCTGGACCTGGTGCAAGGTGTAAGTACCCCTTGGTACCCACTACAAGCCAGGCCAGCCTCCTACACTGGGCCAATGTGCAAGGAACATCAATATGCACCACATGACATGTCTATACAAACAATCACCCATCTACCCTGTGACATATGGCTTATCCCTAATTGTCAGGGGGAGCTGTTAGAACCTAACTCGTTCACTTGGCAATGTGTCACATGCAGGAATAAGCCCTGCACTCACCCCCTTGTAGCTGCTGTGCTGCCCTCAAACGCCCATCAAGCTCTGGATAGGCCACTGCCAGAATGCGAGCCATTAGGGGGGACCGACGGGCACCCAGCCCACATTGGGAGGACATCCCCAGCTGAACCTCAGCAATCTTCTGGGCCCAGTGTCTCAAGTCCTCCCACATTTTCCTGCAGTTGCAGTGACCTGCATGGATGCAAAAGACAAATCAAGAGATCATGATCACGTTTCATCACAAATGGTTGAGTCACATACATGTCAGTTACATCCCACTAGGACTCTCCTGTTTGTCAATACGCCCCAAGTGTGAGACAGACAAGCCAATAAGTACAGGGACGTGACTACACACATATATTTCTCCATATGCAGACTAACACATTACCCTGCTCTGTTGAGGCCCTACAATGACTAAGCAAGCTTACTGACATCATGTAGCCCATGCTCTAGCAACTTGACTGTGATGTGAGCCACTATGAAACACATTACACCTATGTGGCTTCTGAAGGGTAAACTCCTTAGGCAAAAATCGACCAACACATTCACACTCTGTAAGAATGACTCTCTGCATACAGTCCCTACAGGCAACTGCCAGAGTACAAACTCAAACATTACACATGGGTAACAATGAGGGAATGGCACAGTGGGTACAGAAAGTGTCTTCCCTGTCCATGTGTGGAAATGTGCCATAACAAATGCAGACTCATGCCACTTCAGGGATGAGGATGTGTGATATGTACCTGTATCACAGATCACTCCTTTGGACATATGTGTCCATCCTATAGCGATGGCATCCAACAAACAAAGGCATACATTATATAGTTTCTGCTTTGTGACCATGGACTTCCAGGAATTGACACACTGTCTTCACTCTTATTTATGCAATAAGCCTGTACTTGACAAATATGACCTGTGTGAAGTTTATAACAGGGCTGTGGGAGTAAGGGACCTGTCATAAGTCAAAGACACACATTGACAATGATGCAACGTGCACATATGGACTAGATTAATACATTATCTCTATACCTATTGCTAATTGAAGTAAAGGTATGAGGCATTGGAGGCAAGATATGCCACCAGAATCTCATGTTGGCCACATGACAGGATCTGCTGGGGTACAGGGAGTGGGCACAGTGCCACAGTTGCATAGTCACAGTGACTCTACCCCAGCCTAGACTAGGACCTAGGTCCCAGACTGGGCGGTGCATTTGACAGGCCCTGCTCTCTGCAGGCTGAGCTGACAGATCTTACATGACACTCCATTCCCATCACTTCCACGCATGACATTACATCATGTAGCCAACGTTGTGGCAACCTGAAGGGAAGAGTGAGTCATGACATGCCTGCCTTACAAACAATAATTTAGCAAGGGCAGGTGTGTTAAGAAATTTCTGCAACACCATACATGTTACTCATATTACTCTCAACTTACTCATACAACAAGCATACTCCGCTCATGTTGTCATGCACATACTTGTCTGACATTTACAACAATCATGAGGAAAGAGATGTCAGTGGATGGCAGTAATGTCTGCTCATCTAGTTATATGCATCCAACACAAGGAGGATCTAGGGTCCCAAAAACCCCACTCCACACAATGTGACTGAACTTATCATATGGCACTGGCCACCAATACCTGCACCTTGTCCCTCACATTAATGCCACACAGACTGCAACAACAGACACATGACTAGTCAAACTGGCACACATAGCCACATTCTAGCCTGTGAGGAGGGAAAGGATGGTGAAGTGCAGAGAAAACTGTGCACATGAGGTACTTACCTGCTCCTCTGGTGCACCAAAGAGCTGTTCATACAAGGGTAGGCTTGTCATGTAGGTCCTACTAATCAAACACCATTGTAGTATGTTCCAGGGCACAGATGGCATCTAACAGTGGGCAGGGTCAGCTCTAGGACAGTGAGACCTGTGGCACCACACCGGATGCTGACTTTGGGAGGGTGCACTGTGTTTACAACTATATAATAGGTTTTAAAGCCCTTCTGCAGCGTTCCGTGCCTCCAGGAATTTTCAGGCAACAATAAAAATGTCAAGATGACGAGGTTAATGTACTTCCTAGAGAAAGTTTGGAGTTTTTTCTAGTGGAAGTTTTAAGGTAGTACAGTGGGTATTATGCCTCCTGCAAAGAACATTTACCATGTAGATCACAAAGTGCATATGACGCAAATGGGTCAATAGGTCACTGCTTTTGTCAAAGAGGTCCTTTTGTTACTAATAGTTTAGGAGTTAAAATCCTAATATAGAACAGTAAGCAATAACAGTCATCAAAGAACTGCATACATTCCTCAAAGTATAGATTAGAGCATTATTATTTTTACCACAGTCTTTCGTTATGCTAATGTTGCAAAAAGAGTATATTTGGGTAAAACTCAATTCTCAATATTGAAGAGAACCCTCAACCATGGTGTTACCTTTAAAAATCTGAGTTTGTGATTCTCCAGACTGAGCACTCCTAAACTATACAGCCTACCAGTATGGATGCCTCATGTAACATTTCTTATACACTGATTTGCAAACTTATGACTGATTGTCTCTGTGTAATGTGTGTGCAATGTAAAGTGCTCTGATGCTCTACACTGAAACGAGAAACGCTACAAAACTAATTAAATGCATCTGAGAGAGAGTAGTACTAGAGACTTGAGGGGCACTTTTAAAGGGTGGTAATGTGGGAATCCTTGGCATAGGTGGTCATTGGGGAGTGCCAACAAACATTGTCGCACAGGTTGCCACCAGCGCTAAGGAAGGCCCTGACTTACAAAGTGGATATGGATTGGTCCACGTAATGTAGGTCACAGATTTTGGGTGCATGAGACCTGTGCCAAGGCAGCTTGAACAGTGTTTGGGGGGGAAGGCCTGACGTGCACATTGTACTTGTTTAGTATGATGTGTAGGGCCAATTGCATCATGTGTGATCATGTGGGAATGAAATATGTTGGCATCAATTGCAAGCAAGGCATTCATCTTTCACATAGCCTAATCAGTATTCTTGTATGACCTGTATGTTGTTGTAGATGTGTTTCATCATTGCAGGCCGCAGTGCCTGTGCCACAACACTGACATATGTTTGTGTCATACCACCAGATGCATGGTCATTGGATTATGATGGGCCTATGATCAAAGACTGCTGTATTGCCCTATGTCTGTACTTTGGTTTATGTTATATTGGATATCTTTGGTGTGGTATTTGATAAGGCTCAAGCTGGTGGCACCATCCACTGTTCTGTTTGCCCATTCTACAGGACAATGTTTGGCAAGGCCCTCCCTTCCATGGTCTGGGGCTGTACCTTGGTATGTGTACTTGACACAATATGAGTTAGCCATTCTTGGCTATGACAGTCTAGACATTTCGGCAGCCTATGTGCTGTACACTGGAATAAAATTTTGGGGTTGACCAGGCACTTGTAGCAATGTGTTTGTGTATGTCGGTAGTGATCCTTAGCAGGCCACTGTACCTGTAACATATCCCTCTTTGCAATAATATCCTGTGTCCTCGTTTGCTTCACATGGCTGTACAGAACAGAAGCAAGCAAATAATGACTTTGTGATGGGTGGCTTTATTGATAGGTGACTTTATTGAAAATATGTGCATAAAACTAAATTGGGGCATGATGGTAAAGAAAAGTGAAGGGTTCCATCATAGTGGGTGAAATCACTGAAGTAGATGCCACACCATTGGGAGTCCAAAGTCTAGTGTACTCCTCCCTTTGGAAATGGAAATTGGTTGAAGGACAGTCAAAAGAGTGAATATGTGGCACACAAAGCAGGTCATTTTGGAAGAGGTCACTTGCTGGCACTGGTGGGTGTCTTGCCATCCGCACCTCCTGGAGTCTTTGCTGGATGTCCCTGCTTGCGTGGTTAAAGAGGCAGGGATGTCTGGGGTGGGTTCTTACCCTGGCAGGGCCTCCCTTCCAGTGGCTGGCATCAATGAAGTGCCTGGTGTAGATGCACCAAAGGAAGGGGTAGTGTGTTGTTGTCGATCCCAGCTCAGGGTGGTGTTGATGTCCCTCAGCACCCCTGTTAGAGGTGCCATGTTGGTATTGTGAGCCCCCCACTGTTCACACATTTCCCAATGAAAGTCCCTCTGCAGTTGCTTCATTTCCCAAAAGTTCAGCAAGTACCTGGCCCATCACTCCTTGGGACTCCTGATAGACACCCAAGACGTGGCTGATGGGGTCCTGGCCAGGAGCATCCCCAGTGGCCTCACCCCTATAGCCCATAGCATCCTTCCCACGCACCCTACCCCCTTGGCCCTTTGCCTTTGCCACAGGGTGCCACCTTCCATTGGTTCCTGGACCATTATTGTCAGAGGTGTGATGCTGTGACTCAGAATCCTGGACTCAGGATACTGGACTGGGGGGGGGGGTGGCACAAGATGGTTGCTCTTGTCCTAGGGATACCCGTTGGAAGGCAAAGGGCTGCCTATGTTGTGGAGGCAACAGTGATAGGAGGTGTGGTGTTGGTCACAGTGAGTATCATCATCACTGAGGGCTTCATCCATGGAGGTAGTGGCAGCCTCTTCTGTGGGCTCTGTATGGCCAGTGGCAACTCAACCTGTTTATGTGAAAAATACAATGTTACTAATTGTATTGTGACATCTACCTTCAAAGGTTTACAGTGACGCTTTGCAAAGCTGTTGTACATAGTTGATTTGCAGGTTATCCTATTGTGACAGGTACCCATGATATTGTTTGCATTGACCTGACATTTATGAAGCATGCCAATTCCGTTTAAGTCAAGCAGCTGCTCAAATGTGCAGCTCATTGGCCCTTGGCAGAATGGCCTAAGAATGCCATTATGCCACCAGTGCAAGCAAAACAGTGTCTAGGCAAGATATGTCTTTGGCTATTTTGAGGCCTAGTTGATTGTTAAGCAGGCAGACCCAGGGCTTTGTTGTATATGTGATTGGAGTCATTATGTGGACAGTGCATTGTGACTGTGAATGCTACCAATACCATTTTGGTGATGCATCTTGAGGCCTTTGGGATCATTGTTTTGCTCACTGGATAAGGTGTCCTTTCTGTCCTTAACAGTTTCTTCTTGAGTTAGGAGGTCAAGATGGAGCTAGGTAGCCAGACACATCTTAGAGTTGAGCATGATCTGTATCTTGGTCCCTCCCAGGTGAGTAAACTTCAATTGAGAGTGAGTAGGCAAGGGTATTTGGACAAGTGACCACTTTTCTGGTGTTTGGAGTTACTGAAACAGTGCTTTTCTGGGAGTTGCAGTCATGTCACTCTCCATACTACACTCACTTGACAGATGGTATCCACCTAGGTGAGTGAACTTCAATTGAGATTTCTTAAATTGATGGAATTGGGCAAGTGAACATTGTTTTTGTGTTTGGAGTTAGGGACACACAGCCTATTGTGTTTTGTATTCCGATCACTCCCTCCATTTACCCCCACCATCCATATGTTATGCTCCCAGATACGTAAACTTCATTAGAAAGTTAAGACACAGGTATTTTGGCATGAGAACACTGGGCTTGTGTTTAGAGTGGGAGAGATCAAGCCTCCTACCCTCAACAGTCATGTCACTCCCTCTACTTCATACACTTGATAAGTCATCCTCACAGGTAAGTACACTATATTTGTGAGTTCATGAAGGAGGGTATTTGGAGAACTGAACACTGGGCTGGTATTTGAAGTTACTGAAACAGTACCTCCTTGGAGTTGCAGTCAGATCACTTCCTTTACTACATATACCATACCAATGGTATTCTCTCAGATGACTACACTTCAATTGAGAGTTCACAAACGGGTATTTGGACAAGTGGACACTGGTCTAGTAGTTGGAGTCAGAGACGCTGCCTCTTAGGAGTTGCATTCATGTCACTCTCACTACTCCCCAATACCAAATGTTATCACCCCAGGTGAGTACATTTCATTTGGGAATTGACAAACAGTGATCTTTGGAGAAGAGTACACTGGGCTGGTGTGTGGAGTTACTGAAAAAGGGCCTTCTGGGCTTTGCAGTGAGATCACTCTCTGCACTACACACACTATACAAATGGTATCCTCCCAGGTGAGTCCACTTCAAATCAGAGTTCACAGACAATGGTATTTGGATAAGGGAACACTGGTCTGATGGTTGGCTTAACAGACACATGGCCTTCCTGGCCTTACTAGTCATCTCACTCTCTCTACACCCCTCATTTGACAATTGGTATCCTCTCAGCTGAGTAAACATCAATTGTGAGTTGGCAGACAGTGGTCTTTGGACAAGTAACCACTGAGCTGGTGTTTGGAGTTGCTGAAACAGTGCCTGCTGTGAGTTGCAGTCATGTCACTCTATCTAGTACACTCACTTGACCATTGTTCTCCTCACAGGTGAGTAAACTTCAATTGAGTGTTCACTAACAGATGTATTTGGGAAAGTGACCACTGTGTTGGTGGTTGGACTTACAGAAACATGGCCTGCTGGGAGTTGCAGTCCTGTCGCTCTCTCTGCCACACACACTATACAAATGTTATCCTCCCAGGTGAGTAGACTTCATGTATGAGGTAACAAATAAGGGTATTTGAGGAGGAAACACTGTGCTGGTGGTTTGAGTAACAGTAACAGTGCCTCTCGGGAATTGCAGTCATGTCACTCTCTCTACTCCCCATCACTTGACAAATGGCATCCTCCCAGGTGAGTACACTTCAGTTGAGAGTTCACAAACAGGGGTATTTTTTAAAGTGACCATTGGGCTGATAGTTGGAGTTACTGAAACAGGGCCTCCTGGGCATTGCAGTCAGATCACTCCCTGTACTACACACACTAAACAAATGGTATCCTCCCAGGTGAGTACACTTCATTTGAGAGGTCACAAGCAGGAGTATTTGGGCAGGAGAACACTGGTCTGCTGGTTGGTTTAACAGACACAGGGCCTTCCTGGCCTTACTAGTCATGTCACTCTCTCTACTTCCCACATTGGACAATTGGTATCCTCCCAGCTGAGTAAACTTAAATTGTGAGTTGGTAGACAGTGATCTTTGGTCAAGTGACCACTGTTCTGGTGTTTGGAGTTGCTGAAACAGTGCCTGCTGGGATTTGTAGTCATGTCAGTCCCTGTACTACACACACTTGACAAATTTTATCCTCCCAGGTGAGTACACTTCAATTGGGAGTTAACAAACATTTTGTATTTTGTGAAGGAAACACTGGGCTGGTGGTTTGGGTGACAGTAACAGTGCCTCCTGGGATGGTAGTCATGTAACTCCCCGTACTACACACTGTGTACAAATGTTATCCCCGCTAGATGAGTACACTTCAATTGAGATTTGCCAAACAGGGGTCTACGGACAGGTGAACACTGGGCTTGTGAGTGGAATGACAGTAAAAGTGGCAAAAGGTGAGCTATGAGCATGCATGACATAGCATTTTGGTGACATTTTTATTGTTCTGACTTACCATACTCCACTCCCCAGGTATTCCTGTCAAGCCCTCAGGAAGCAGGATGGCCTTCTCCTCCCAGGGAAAGATATGTAATGGGGCACTGGGAGGGCCACTGTTAGTATTCTTGGCCTGCAACTGGTGCCTGGAGACCAGTGAATGGACCTTGCCCTTGAGGTCATTCCACCTCTTCCTAATGTCCTCCCTTGGGTGCAGGATGGTGCCTACAGCATTGGCGCTGTTGACTACCCTGTCCCACATTTTCCTACTGAGAGGAGTGTGCTGGACTTGGGCACCAAACATTTGTTGCCCTATTCTTATGATTTTATCCATTATGACTCTCAAGTCATCCTCAGAAAAATTTGTATTTTTAGAACGTACCATTGTGGACTTTGAAAAAACAAAACAAAAAGTGACAGTGACTTACTAAAGAAAGGAAGTAGAAAAGGGTGTGACTGGCCAAAAGTGTGTGCTGTATGTGATATGAGATGGTGAGAAAAAAGTGGTGGCTAGTATCTGTGCTGCTGTGTTGAAAAAATTAGCTCTGGCTTCTATATGTGGTGTTTTGGTGATGCAGAGGATTGTGGTTGTGAAGGGGTGTGTTTTATAGTGTCCTTTGCATGTGTGTCTAGTGTGGCATTGTGAGTATGCTGTGTTGTTTTCAAATCCATCAAATGTGCCTTGTGTATTACTTTTGGAACTGCTGTGGTTCATGGGCACCTGCCACTGCGACTTTGGCCTTGTAATACGGTCAGTGGTTGGTCACTGTGCTGTTGGGGCTGGAGGCTGGACCGCCTACTTCCGGGCCTCCTCATGCTGCCGGTATGCCTTTTTTGATTGGCGGTTGGTGGTCCTGCCTGTTTAACTCGTAATATGACAGTCTGAGAGACCACCAACATGGGGGTCTTTTTAGGACTGCCAACATGGCGGTCTGGAGGTCCGACCGCCAAACTCGTCATGAGGACCTTAAACTTCTGGTCTAAACTTAGACTTCAGGTCTAAACTTAGGCTTCAGGTCTAAATTTACCTTTGTGAATTGGGCCCCAAATGTTGAGAAACGTTTTAAAACTAAGGCCCTCATTACAACCTTGGTGGGCGGCAGAGGCCGCCCGCCAATGCGGCCGCACTCCTGCGGGGTCTTTTATGAGACCTGGTTTCCGCCCGCCGTCCCAGCGGGGATCTCGGCCGCAACGCGGGAGCCGGCTCCAAATGGAGCCGGCGGTGTTGCGGTTGTGCGACGGGTGCAGTTGCACCCATCGCGCTTTTCACTGTCCGCATAGCAGACAGTGAAAAGCTCCATGGGGCCATGGCAGGGGGCTCCTGCGAATCCCCTTTCAGCCAGCCTTTTCATGGCGGTTCATACCGCCATGAATAGGCTGGCGGGAGGGGGACCTGTAATCCCCTGGGCAGCGCCGCCGCAGTCGTAATTCCCCTGGAAGCACCGCCAGCCTGTTGGCGGTGCTTCCTCCAAGACAGCCCTGGCGGTCAAAGACCGCCAGGGTTGTAATGACCCCCCAAATCTGGAAAAAAATGAGATCCTCATTCCTAAAATCGCAACTCAACACACAACTTCTGGCCTTTCAGCCAGATATAATGGGTACTACCAGAGGGTCTGTTAAAATGGTTTGTAACCTCGGCATATATCCTGACACTGACCTGTCCCAAGAACAACACATATTCAACGCCTCCAAAACCAGCTTCTGGTAATTAAATATTATCAACATATGCTACCATATATAGGCATACATACTGATCACCCATGATGCAAGATCTTGTGTTTTTCCACTGGGCTGATGGAAATGCCTGTTATCTATGGCTTTCAGAAAAAACACTCGAACTCCTCCAACTGGTCTAAAAGCTGCCGCCCAACACTGCAGAATGTCTCCCATCCTTAGACAAATGCATTGGCTCCCTTTTAGGAAGCAATCCTCTTCAAGACCATGGTTATCTTGTACCATGTACTTCACGGCTCAGCCCCTCAATTCCTTGGCACCAAATTTACACTTTACAAACTGACCAAATCTTTAAGAACAAGAGGCTAACTTACACTAAATATCCCAAAACTTTCCACAATGTTTTAGAGAGATAACTTTTTTCTGTCACTGGGGCTAGGGAATGAAATAACCTAATAGATTGGCTCACAAAATACCAAATCAGTGGGTCACAATTTGACCTGCCTCATAAATATTAATTAAGTAGGTCGCAGATTCCAACCCACTATGATTCACTGCCATCACTAGGATGGTGGGCTTCCTGGGGTCAGCAGACCGCCTTAAGTGTGATTGCTTTCAAATAAAGCAATCTTTTTTTTTAATTTAGCTGTTTTCCTTTAAGGAAAATGGGATGAGTTTAGAAAAAATAAAAGTTTGTAAAACTATTTTTCAAGAGTAGGAGGTGGTCCCATGGACCAATTCCTACTCCTTAAATATGTTTTTGGACCATTCACAAAAGGAAAGGGGTCCCCTGGGAACCCTTTACCGTTTGTGAATGGGTTACTACCTGCTCTGAGGAGTTGGTAAAATATGTATGTTTTGCAACTGCATTTTGATCATAAAACATTAATACATACCATAAGGAATCACTATTTGATATGGATAACCCAAAACACCCCTCTCAAATTGCGATTTCTTATGATTTCCTGAACCCATTTAGTGGTTCAGTAACATGTTAGCAAATTGCTAAAGGGGTAGCACATTCACAAATCACATCTTCCTATTGCAAACTCTGTGACTTACAGAATTGTAGTTCATTCTGGCAAAAACTCACAGGAGATGGGTTACTATGTGGCTAGTTGGTCTATAGAGCAGTTAGGATGGTTTGGTGTGTGATTAGTGTGGTGCCATCTAGTGACGAATGGTGTGGTGTCATATGGTTTGTGTGACAGGATCTATTGTTATGTAATGCATAAAGCTTTGGCATGAGAAGTCTTGTAATGGTGTGTGATTTGGAGTGAGTGCTGGGGTCTACTGTGTATTGTGATTTTAGTTTCACCCATCTTTAATGTGAATATGAACATACACATTCAGACGAAGTTTGGAGCATGTACCTGAGACACCATTAATGTGACATACAGAGTGTGAGCCTTGTGTTTATTAATGTTTTTGTATAGCGCTAGGGATGCCCCTCTGTCACTTCATGATAAACTCCACAGATGGAGGGGATTTGAAGTGAATATGACAAGATAAAGGGCCAGATGTAGCAAGCAGTTTTGCCCATTCTGTGTCTATGGGAAAATGTGTTTGTACATATGGCCCAAAGTGTGTAGCATGGTGGAAAGAGTAAGTGCACTCTTTGGAGGGACAGCAGATACTTCGGCGTATCAATGAGGTGTATCAGGAGAGTTTTAAGGAAACTTCTGGAAGTCACATTGCAGTGAAGGGGTCATGGATTTGAAAGAGTTCCATACAGAAGATATTTGTGTGTGTAGATGTCGACCTTCCCTCAAAACCTGTGTTTAACATCAAGTGCACAAACACTATCACAGGAGTCTGACGTATAGCATCAGTGTGAGCTGGTAGGGGCCAAGCATTAGGATCAATTCAATTGACTCCATTGACTTCAATACCACTTCACTCTACGCCACTGCAATCTATGCCACCTCATTCTGTGCCTCTCTACTCTGCACCACTCTACTCTATGCCAATGCACTCTACCCCACTCTACTCTACACCACTGCCCTCTTTGTCTGCACTCTACAGTACTCCAATCTACTCCACTCTGCAACACTGCATTGTATGCCAATGCACTCTACTTTGTACCACTCCACTCTACGCCGCTGCACTCTATGGCAATCCACTGTATGCCACTCTAATCTACTCTGCACCACTGCACTCTATGCACTGCATTCTACACCACTTTATGCCATTAATCTATGCCACTGTAATCTACACTACTGCACTCTATCCTGCACCACTCCACTGTATGCCACTTTGCTCTACTCTGAAACAATCTACTCTGTGCCACTATACTCTATACGATTGCACTCTATTCCACTACATTCTATGCCACTCTACTTTACACCACTGCCTTTTATGCCACTGCACTCACTGCCACTGCACACTAAGCAACTGCACTCTATGACACCGCACTCGGAAGCACTCCACTGTACGCCACTGCAATTTATGTCACTCCACTCGACGCCACTATACTCAACTCTGCTCAACTCTACACCACTGCACTTTATGTCACTCTACTCTGCACCTCTCTATGCCACTGCACTCTATGCCACTCTACTCTGCATCACTCTACTCTACTCTGCACGACTGCACTCTACTATGCACCACTCTAATATATGACACTGCATTCTACCACACTGCATTCTACACTGCTGAAGTCTATGCTGTTGCACTCTATACCACTATACACTCCAAAACGCTATGCCAATGGACTCTACACTAGTCCACTCTACTCTATCCCAATCCACTCCAGTGTATGTCACTGTACTCTACTCTGCACCTCTGTACTCAGCGCCACTGCACTCTGTGCTGCTGTACACCACTTTACTATATGCTACTGCACTCTATGCTAATGCACTCTAGTCCACTCTACGCCACTGCACTTTACAACACTACTCTGTAGCACTGCACTCTACACCACTCTACTCTGTATCTCTCCACTGTACGCCACTGCACTCTGTAGTACTCCACTCTATACTACTGCACTCTACACCACTATACTCTACTCTTTACCACTCTACACCGCTTAACTCAGCAGTATTCTACTCTGTACCACTGCTCTCTATGCCATTCTACTCTACACCACTGCACTCTATGCCACTGTACTCTATGCTACTACACTCTACTCTGCACCACTCCACTCTGCACCACCATACTCTGCACCACTGCAACCTACTAGCAAAAACTCAATCTGTGCCACTGCATTCTATGATGTTGCATTGTACGCTGATGAATTCTGTGCTGCTGCACTCTATGCCACTGCACTCTACGCTACTTTACTTTGGAACATTTCAAGCCTATGAGCGCTACATCAGCCCACTTGACTCTACGCCACTCCACTGTTCACCAGGCTATGCGACTCCACTCTATGCTACTTCAATACATGACTCTCCACTCTTTGCCATTCCACTCTACAACTCTCCATGACACTCTCCTCCACACCACTAACTTTTAGCAACGTTGAACAGCAGCCACGCTGGTGTACAACGTGGCTAAAACACATTGGTAAAGCCAATAGCTCTTGCATAGGCAAGACCTATTGGCTTTGCAAAGGCGTGTTGCTCCTGACCCCTCAATTCCCACGCGACCGTGGGTCCTGAAAGCTTTGCTGTGCAACTCAATCGCTTTCTCACATACCATAAAATTGCGGGCCTGTGTACTAGAGCTATGCAAAGTCAAGTGTCCAGGCGACCAAGAAAAAGATGTGTACATATGTATTTCACACAAATACACAGAAGTAAACAAATAGAAACATACTTACACTTCATGAGAATACACAAATCTTCCCAAGGTAAAGGAATTAAAACATAAACACAGGAGCTCGACAGAACACATTATCATAGATAAACGCGCACATCCACATTTCGCACGACTGAAACACATGTATGATGTACACACATTAATTTACAAACGCTACATACACGTAATGGCTCATATACGTGAACTCGCTGACGGACAAAAGCACGTAGAACACATACGCACCCGGGCGCGCGTACACACGTACGGGAGCTCTCTAGGCCGCGCGCATTTCTTGCAACAGCCTGAATAGAAAGCTCCAGTGGACAATACACTGCTGCTGTGAGGGATCATGAGAAAATATTCACAGACTGAAGCCTCCCCAGCTGTCGGCCATCTTTCCGCCCCTCCCAGGGGGGAAGGTGCGGGCTTGGGCAGCCATTGTGCTTAATGGGTGTTACTTAAATCTACTTTTACAAGGAGGGCTCTTAAAAAACCCTTGTCAGGACAGAGCTATTCAGCTACTTCGCCCACCCCTTCTCCTGCCTTCTGTGCCAATGCATACAAACACTTCAGCTGAGGGACACCCCCGCTATTCTAGCGGTGTTTTGCCACCCTGTGGATCCCCTTTGTGTTTCTTAATACCACACATTGTCCGAGCTCATACAATGTTGGTGTGAACTGACGGGACGGCACTGTGTTCCCATCAGCACATCACGGGAGAGTCCAACATTGGCAGAGACATTCGGTCAAATTCCTCTGTGTTTCAGCTGGCACAAAACCAGGGCCCTGACAGACAGTTTGATTACCTCTGGATTGCAACACAATAGGTATTTTTGCTTTTTACAATTACTTAAATCCATCCGATTCCCCGAAGGCTTTACAAACAATAGAATTTTCATATTTTTATTTCTTTGTGACAGCTTTCTTTATTTATGTACAGAGTTTCACATTTATGGAGGTTTTTTCTATCGTTTCACTTTTAAGGGCCTAATAAGCCAAAGTTGTTCCCATCCATTGTATTGCAGATCATGCCACCAGACTGGGCTGCAGGTAACTTTGATAAGGTAGAAGGTGAATTGATGAGGAGGGCTTTAGGCTATCTACTGTGTATAGCTGCCCAACCCTTAAGTGTGGACCTGGGCCTGCAATCACTTAATGTAACTACACACATTCAATCCAGAATGTTTTTTTACAAGTATGACTAAGAATGTTTTGAGATCAGTTGGAGGAACATGTTACTTGAAAAGAGGCAAAAGGGGAGGAGCGGGACTGGTATTTAGCCAAAACAGACATTACATTTATTAGCCAAGCGTGATATAAGCCAGGGCTTTAAGTGGGATGCAAAAAATGGAGGATGTCCAAACAGGGTGTGGCCTTCGTAATTACGGGCGTGGCTTAAAACCATAAACTACATATTTTTTATATATATACAGTGCCACCCGACTGGTATTTTGGTGCAAGATTAGGTAAAATGTGAAATATAAATAGGAACGCAATCACTGACATGGGATACCTTAACATTTTTTACATTCATTGTTCAGAAATCGATCAGTGTTATTTGCCAGTAAAATTAAGGACACAAATATATGGTCCGATAGGGACCTGTTTCAATATCCGTTTTAATTACTAACGGGTCTGAGACCCAGAGGGGCCCAGCCGACTTAAAGCCTTGATCTAAGCTCTAAACTCTTAGCCCCTTTGACAGAATGTGCCACCTACAAGGAAGAACTGATAACTACTGCTTTTGTTAAGTCTAAACTCGGTGGGCTTCGCTGTATATCTACTAAAGCCTTGATTACATGTTTGGTGGATGTAGGAAGTTGGCTCTGTATGTACTATTTCAAAGTAAGAAATAGCATGCACAGAGTCCAAGGGTTCCCCTTAAAGGTAAGATAGTGGCAAAAAGAGATAATTCTAATGCTCTATTTTGTGGTAGTGTGGTCGAACAGTAGGCTTATCAGAGGGTAGTGTTAAGCATTTGTTGTACACACACAGGCAATAAATGAGGAACACACACTCAAAGACAATTCCAGGCCAATAGGTTTTTGTATAGAAAAATATATTTTCTTAGTTTATTTTAAGAACCACAGGTTCAAGATTTACAAGTAATACTTCAAATGAAAGGTATTTCACTTAGGAACTTTAGGAACTTTGAATTAGCAAAATAGCATACACAGTTTTCACACAAATGGCAATAAGCTATTTCAAAACTAGACACAGTGCAATTTTCAACAGTTCCTGGGGGAGGTAAGTGTTTGTTAGTTTTGCAGGTAAGTAAACCACCTACAGGGTTCAAAGTTGGGTCCAAGGTAGCCCACCGTTGGGGGTTCAGGGCAACCCAAAAGTTACCATACCAGCAGCTCAGGGCCGGTCAGGTGCAGAGGTCAAAGTGGTGCCCAAAACGCATAGGCTTCAATGGAGAAGGGGGTGCCCCGGTTCCAGTCTGCCAGCAGGTAAGTACCCGCGTCTTCGTAGGGCAGACCAGGGGGGTTTTGTAGGGCACCGGGGGGGACACAAGTCAGCACAAAAAGTACACCCTCAGCGGCACGGGGCAGCCGGGTGCAGAATGCAACCAGTCGTCGGGTTTGCAATAGGATTCAATGGGAGACCCAGGGGTCTCTTCAGCGAAGCAGGCAGGCAAGGGGGGGGCTCCTCGGGGAAGCCACCACCTGGGCAAGGGAGAGGGCCACCTGGGGGTCGCTTCTGCACTGGAGGTCGGATCCTTCAGGTCCTGGGGGCTGTGGGTGCAGTGTCTTTACCAGGCGTTGGGTTCTTTGAAGCAGGCAGTCGCGGTCAGGGGGAGCCTCTGGATTCCCTCTGCAGGCGTCGCTGGGGGGGCTCAGGGGGGTCAACTCTGGCTACTCACAGGGTCGTAGTCACCGGGGAGTCCTCCCTGAAGTGTTGGTTCTCCACAGGTCGAGCCAAGGGCGTCGGGTGCAGAGTGCAAAGTCTCACGCTTCCGTCGGGAAACGTGTTGTTTTCAAAAGTTGCTTCTTTGTTGCAAAGTTGCAGTCTTTGTGGAACAGGGCCGCTGTCCTCGGGAGTTGTTGGTCCTTTTAGATGCAGGGTAGTCCTCTGAGGCTTCAGAGGTCGCTGGACCCTGTGGAACGCGTTGCTGTTGCAGGTTTTCTTGAAGTGGGGAGACAGGCCGGTAGAGCTGGGGCCAAAGCAGTTGGTGTCTCCGTCTTCTCTGCAAGGCTTTCAGGTCAGCAGTCCTTCTTCATCTTAGGTTGCAGGAATCTATCTTGCTAGGTTCTGGGAGCCCCTAAATACTCTATTTAGGGGTGTGTTTAGGTCTGGGGGGTTAGTAGCCAATGGCTATTAGCCCTGAGGGTGGCTACACCCTCTTTGTGCCTCCTCCCTGAGGGGAGGGGGGCACATCCCTAATCCTATTGGGGGAATCCTCCATCTGCAAGATGGAGGATTTCTAAAAGTCAGAGTCACCTCAGCTCAGGACACCTTAGGGGCTGTCCTTACTGACCAGTGACTCCTCCTTGTTTTTCTCATTATCTCCTCTGGCCTTGCCGCCAAAAGTGGGGCCGTGGCCGAAGGGGGCGGGCAACTCCACTAGCTGGAGTGCCCTGGGGTGCTGTAACAAAGGGGGGGTGAGCCTTTGAGGCTCACCGCCAGGTGTTACAGTTCCTGCAGGGGGAGGTGAGAAGCACCTCCGCCCAGTACAGGCTTTGTTACTAGCCACAGAGTGACAAAGGCACTCTCCCCATGTGGCCAGCAACATGTCTGGTGTGTGGCAGGCTGCTAAAACTAGTCAGCCCACACTGGTAGTCGGGTATGGTTTCAGGGGGCATCTCTAAGATGCCCTCTGGGGTGTATTTTACAATAAAATGTACACTGGCATCAGTGTGCATTTATTGTGCTGAGAAGTTTGATACCAAACTTCCCAGTTTTCAGTGTAGCCATTATGGTGCTGTGGAGTTCGTGTTTGACAGACTCCCAGACCATATACTCTTATGGCTACCCTGCACTTACAATGTCTAAGGTTTTGCTTAGACACTGTAGGGGCATAGTGCTCATGCACGTATGCCCTCACCTATGGTATAGTGCACCCTGCCTTAGGGCTGTAAGGCCTGCTAGAGGGGTGACTTATCTATGCCATAGGCAGTGTGAGGTTGGCATGGCACCCTGAGGGGAGTGCCGTGTCGACTTAGTCGTTTTCTCCCCACCAGCACACACAAGCTGGCAAGCAGTGTGTCTGTGCTGAGTGAGGGGGCTCCAGGGTGGCATAAGACATGCTGCAGCCCTTAGAGACCTTCCCTGGCATCAAGGCCCTTGGTACCAGAGGTACCAGTTACAAGGGACTTACCTGGATGCCATGGTGTGCCAATTGTGGAAACAAAGGTACAGGTTAGGGAAAGAACACTGGTGCTGGGGCCTGGTTAGCAGGTCCCAGCACACTTTCAAATCATAACTTGGCATCAGCAAAGGCAAAACGTTAGGGGGTAACCATGCCAAGGAGGCATTTCCTTACAGTGGAGTATAAACTCCTAACACATAATTACTATTATCATCTGGTAACAGCCTGCCAGTACTGTGCAATTACAAGGCATACTCCTCAGAAATGAGACTAACTGTGTGGACACTGATTTCCTCAGAGGTATTCTGCAAAAAAATCATTTTTTCAAGGGGATTAATGTGCACATTTACCACCTGTGTGGGTTGGGGGCAGAGGGAGGGATATAGCGAAGGTTTGAGAGGAAAGGGGAATGTTCTAGCAGGGGGTGTATTGAGCGCTCCCCTCTTGCCAGAGCAAAAAGTCAGGATAGACCTGGCAAAGAGGCCTGGCTGCTGTTGTCGCAAAAGTCTCAAGTGATTTTACTAGCCTGAATTACCAGTGGGTAAAATCATGTCCACTATACCCGCACCCAGTGTTTGTAGTCATGATTAGGTGGAGCGGATACCGGTCCATCAGATTAATAATCAGGCCTTAAAAGTTGTCTGTTCTGAGATTTTTTTATTTATTTTCCAATCGGAATTACTCCCTACTTGTACCTAATTCCATATTTAGATATATTCTTTTGAAGATGCCTGTGGGGTTCTATGCTTTCCCTCAATTAAATATGACTATGAGATCAGATGATTGCCTGGACTAAAACATATTTTGTCACTGTGCCCTAAAGTTTTGGCTCCCTGCAAGTTGTTTTTATGCCCTTTGATTCGTAAGAACACTGGTCGAACAACTGATGACAAAATACTTTTTTATTTTTGCACCTGCTAATTTACCAAAAACTTTGGCAGTGGTTTCATTTCAAATGACTATTTGCAAATGTTTGTAACTGTAAGAAATTTAACTTTTGTGGATTTGTAATTTTACTCATTTATTATGCTTAATAGGACAAAAAGTCTAATAAACTTGCATCAAAGTCAGAGGAAACCCTTAAAAAGTATGGTTGCGCTGCAACTGCATTGCATGTATTCATCCTGGTTGTGTGTGGTTGCCTGGCTCCCTCTCCCCGACCTTTGTTGGCTTTCTGCATCCTCCTTGCATTGACACATCCTGTGCTGTAAACATGCTGTGTGCATTGGTCAGACTTAGTATTTTTTTTTTTTTACAATATTTTCAATATAAAGAAGCCAAAGCAATTCACTTCCACAAATTTTTGACAACTTTTTTTAAATATGCATAGGCAGATTTGGTATGAACCTCTAAGATTAATGTAGCATTTCCTTGATATAGACAGGACCAATGAAATTATAAAGCAAGAAGGACCAAATTATGCGTCCGGGTCGACAAAATTATGTGGCAAGAAAAGGCAAATTATGTGATGTAATGTGGCATATTTTATGGTAATATTACTTGATTATTTTGTCTTTCTTTAGGTCTTGGCTAGACAGCGCTTGTGCTGTCTCTTCGAGGCATGTTGCATCTACTTTCTGGGCTTTGGCTCGCCGCAAGGCTTCCCATTTGCTGGCTCCCTTGTTGCTCTTATAGTCTTTGTCCCCATTTGTCCATGGCATGCGTTTATCATGCCTCTTTCTGGGTTTAGCTGTCTCCGAGAATAGGGACCAAGTACTATATCAATACACTGGTCACAATTATAGCATCTGTGCTACTTTTTAATTTCTCTAACAGCAGTTTACATGAGCGCTTGTGTTTTTCTCTGAGCTCCTCTGTAAATAGGCCTGTAAATCTTGTTCTTATCTCTTCACATTTGCTGTGCATTCAAAGACTGAGGTCAATTGTTAGATGCTGTTTTCTGAGGGTCCCTGTTTAGTTTTCTTTTTCTGACTTCAAAGTGAGTGGTTTTATTTTGGTTGGAATGTGAAGGGGAACTGCCGTACTGCTCAGAAATTGCATGCAACCCAAAATACCCCATCTGCTATATGGAGTGGAGGGCCTGAGCTGCCCCCTGGTTTTAAGCTCTTGCACAAACACCTTCCAACAGACCATATCTCTGCAAGAGGGAGACAATGGAGTGTGTGATTTTGGGCGGTAGCTGAGGATGTTTTTTTTTTAGTCTCTATGAAATATTCCAATCTGTCCAAGAAGCTTCAACAGATAGAATGTTCATCAAGGTTCTTTTTTTCTCTTTGTTTTCCACACCGTCATTACTTTCCTTGACTTTGTTCCTTGTTGTTTCACCTTTTCTCCTCCCGCTTCGTTACTTGCCTGTCACCTCTCCTCCTACATGCTTTACTTGAGGCGCATTTTCCCTTCTGTTGGCGATGACCTAAGAAGTTGTGTTAGTCTCTGCCTGCACGTGCACAGCCATTGCATCGCTGAGGAGGTAAGTGTCTGTAGTGTCGTGCCAGTGATGTAACTGGACGCTGGGCACTACATATTCTGGTGGTGCTGGAGGGGTGTGGCGCTCCCTGGCACCTCTGTTATTTCCCCCCTGTAGCTATATGTAATTTGGTTTACCCGTGGTCAGGTGACCACGGTAATAAAGGTCGGGAGGGTCAAGGGCGTGGCAGCAGTGAGGCAGCATCTATCACGAGAAGACATTGTGTCGGCGCTCTGCCGTGTTGACACACGCAGGACCGATCCGCTGTCCAAGCACACTAATTGTCTACTGTCTTTATTTCAGCAGTAGTGCCGGCCGTCGGCGACACCACAATTTGGCGACGAGGGTTGTCAGCCTTCACAGCGCGAGTTGCCCCGTGGCGGCTGCAATATCTGCAGTGCTCGTGCCGCGTGGGCTCCGGCAGTTGCACCGGATCGTGTTGCCAGGCAACAGCGTCACCGCCGCCTCGACCGCTCAGGAGCTGGGGAGTGTCCCGGCCGGCAGGCTGACAGCCGGCTGATAAGTACTGGCGTTGGACGGCTCCGATCGTGGAGCACATTGCGTGGCTGCAGGCCTGTCTCTACTGGCCCCGCCTAAGAAGACGGGCCATGCCCTAAGGCCCCTGGTGCTGCCCGGCCGAGCATTTCTGGCCCCAATCAAGACCAGCGTTTGAGATTTGTGCCGTGTCAGTCACGAAGGACCCAAGGAAAGGAGTGCTGGACCACGTGGTCGGAGTTCTCTCTCCAGGTGAGCTTGCCAAGGACATTCCACTGCTATGAAGACCGCGCCCCAGTACTACAACAGACCCCCTGCATTCAGACAACTAAGTTCACCATTGTCCATCATGTCTGTTATTCCGCCCATAGAACCGTTTGTGGCGGAAGGAGCTCCTTCAGCACAAGTGGAGAGACTGGGTGGCAAGAGTCATGTTATTTTTTGAGGCAACTAAAGTCGAGGACGATCAGAAACGGGCAATGATTATTCATTTAGGGGGAAAGGATATTTATAACATATCAAAGAACCTTCCAGAAGACGCCCCCAAAACACATCACACCCTGATAGCAGCCCTGAACAAGCATTTTGAACCAATGGCTAACACTGATTACGAGCGTTTCATCTTCAGACAAGCACAACAGCAACCGGAGGAATCTATTGACTCATTTCACCTGCGGCTGCGCTGTCTGGCCAGCACCTGTCGGTTCGCCGATGAAGCGGAAGAGATACGAGGGCAGGTAACACAAGGGTGCGCGTCAATAAAACTACGTGAACGAATCCTCGAGGAGTCAGGGAGGTCCCTAGCTGACATCCTCATGATGGGACGCACGAAGGAACTATCAAAGGCACGAGCTTCTCATATGGAGGCAGCGTTGCAGAGACCTATCAAGGAGGAATCTCTAAACATGGTGGTTGCACCCACGACCAAAACAAAGCAGCGCCCGCAAAGACCGCAGCAGAAACAATGTGGATACTGTGGTGGCCCACCACACAGACCGACTGAATGCCCGGCAAAAGGAAGAAAATGTGCAGGCTGCGGGAAGTTAAATAATTTCGCGAGAGTATGTTGATCAGGCAAGTCACGTACTGGCACCGCGGCAGTCAACATCACAGCAGGTAAATCGGAACAAAGGAGTAACATGGAGGACGATGAGGCAGAAGAGCATGTCATTCATTCGCTGTTTACCATCAGAAAGAAACACAGCCGAGTCTTCGAAGAGACTACCCAGATGCCCAATAAGGGTGGACACTTATGACATCCTAGCTGTTGTCGACACCGGAGCATCTATAAACATTCTCACTGCCAACAAATACCATAGAATGAGCCGGCTACCTGTGCTAACTAAGACTAAAGTCAGAGTGTATGCATATGGACAGAACACCCTGCTTGCATTAAAAGGTATGTTCCAAACCACAGTAGCACATGAGTCCAACACAGTTGGCGCAAAAATATATGTAGCTGAAGAAGGACACGGAATGCTATTAGGCTGCCAGACGGCGGAAGACCTGGGAGTAGTCACGTTTGCGTTTGGCATAAACCAGGAGACGGTGGCAGAACTCATCGCCCAGTATCACGAGGTGTTTGAGGGAATTGGGTGTTTGAAGAACAAGGAGGTGAGATTACACATCGACGAGACTATTCAACCTGTTGCGCTCAGGCACCGAAGGATAGCATTCCATCCCCGGCCTCAAGTGGAAAAAGAACTCGAACAGCTTGAAAAGGCTGGCATAATTGAGAGAGTGATGGGACCAATGCTGTGGGTATCGCCCATAGTGGTGGCGCGCAAACCAAAACAACCAGGAGAGGTCCGCATCTGTGTGGATATGCGCCTCCCCAACACTGCTATCAAGCGCGAGAGACATCTAATACCCACAATAGATGACCTAATAGCGGAGCTCAGTGGGTCATGTTGGTTCTCCAAACTGGATTTACGCTCAGGATACCACCAGTTAGTTCTGTCCAAGGAATCTCGCTACATAACGACATTCTCCACCAATGTTGGTTTGAGGCGTTATAAACGTTGGAGTTTCGGGATATCAAGTGCCACGGATGTGTTTCAGAACACTATAGAGGAACTATTGAGAGATCTGCCAGGCACGATTAATGTCAGTGACAACATTTTGATTCATGCCCCCATGATTGCGGAGCACTACTCTCGGCATCGAAATGTACTACGCCGGATTCAAGAATCGGGTCTCACGCTCCATCGCCGAAAATCGGAATTCTTAACTGACCACATACAATTCTTCGGCTATGTATTCTCAGCTGCTGGTGTAGCTCCTGACCCAGCCAAGGTACGAGACGTCAAGGAGGCCCCTCCCCCTACCTGTGTGACCGAGGTCCGAAGCTTTTTAGGGATGGTAAACTATTGTGGCCGGTTTATCCAAGACTTGGCGTCATTAACCCAACCTCTTCGAACTCTGACTAAGTCGTCGGAACCCTGGATCGGGGGATGGGTCAGCAAGAAGCCTTTGAAGCAATCAAGAATGCCCTTTCGAGTGACACCACGTTAAGGTATTTTGACCCAAAGAAGGAAACCAAGGTAGAGGTGGATGCAGGCCCAAAGGGGTTAGGTGCTGTGCTGTTTTAAAAGCAGAGCAGTGAAGACAGGTCCCCGGTGGCGTTCGCAAGCAGGTCTTTGACTGAGACAGAGCAGAGGTACTCCCAAATAGAGAAGGAGGCCATTGCAGTGCATTGGGGCTGTAAACATTTTCACATATGTGTATATGGTCGCCCTCTGTCAGTAAGTGAAGTTGTTCAAGCCACGGCCAATGATGAATGCCTCCAAAAGGTTTTAAGAGCAGTCCGAGACAGTCAGTGGTTCTTGATAAAGAAACAGATTCCCACGTTGACTGCCTCGTCCCAAAGGGTCATGGGGAGTTTGTATAATGTCTGAGATAAATTGACTGTAGATGCTGAAGGGTGTCTCCTCAGAGGGTGGCGATTGGTGATCCTGTCATCTCTCACCTCCAGAGTGGTATAATTGGCTCACAATGGACACCAAGGAATGGTGAAAACAAAAAGCCGGCTAAGATCCAAGGTATGGTTCCCACAAAGGGATGAGCAAGTGGAAGGGGTAGTGAAAACCTGTGAATGGTGTCAAGCGTCGGGAGAATCGAGCCGCCCCACTCCGGTAGAGACTGAGCCCGGCCCAACATCTCCTTGGACGTCTGCTAGCCTGGATTTCGGGAGCCTTCCTGATGGCAGACACACTCTGATTTTGGTGGATGATTTTTCCAAATATCCGGAAGTCGAAGTAATCCCCTCCCTCCCTGCGGACGTGGTAATTCCGCGCCTTGAAAAAATAATGGCGACTCATGGCCTCATAGCCGAGATCAAGACTGACAATGGTCCACCGTTCCAGAGCAGGGAACTATCCGAGTACTTTGAAAAATCTGGTGTCCGCCACCGAAGGATCACCCCAAGGTGGCCTCAGGTGAATGGTGAAGTTGAACGCTTCATGCGAACTTTAAACAAGATGTTATGCATCGCTCACGCCACCGGTCAACCCAGTGAATACGCAATATATTATTTTCTCAGAAACTACCGTCAGACTCCCCATTCCACGACTGGTAGGGCCCCAGGGCATGTCGTGTTTGGGAGACCCATGATGGACTCAATACCTCATCATCAATCATGGGTTCCCAGTCCTATTGATCCTGTTCAAGTCCAGGAATGCCAGTCTGCCACCAATAGGCTCGCCAGCCGCCGCCGGAGAGCCCGGACATCCGATCTGAAAGTGGGGGATCAGGTGTCACTTAGGGCAACAGCTCGAGAAAGCAAGTTCCGTATGCCTTTCGATCCCTCTCCGTGGGTGATTGTTAGGTGACGTGGGTCGTTGGTGGTTGCTTGATGAGGTGTGGACGTAGTGACCCGAAATGTGTCGTTGTTCAAGAGGTTCCACTGTTCAGAAGGGCCTCAGGTGGATTCGGAAGTCCACGCATCCAGTGACGACCTGTCTTCAGTTGACAACAGCGAGGAAAATGAAGTGTGTTGTCCAGATGTCAGGGTTGGTGTCCCGCCAGTATCCATGTCTGGTGAGGTGTCTTCCACTGATTTGAACCCCTCTGCAAGCGCAGGGCGAGCCGAGAGTACTAGGTACAATTTGTGTAGTAATCCTGCCCCCTCTGTGAGACTCCGTGACCATGTTGTGGATGTGTAACAATGTTTGATCTGTATTTGTGTAATTTGTTCTTTTTCAATTTTTAGGAGAAAAGTAGTGTCGCGCCAGTGATGTAACTGGATGCTGGGCACTACGTATTCTGGTGGTGCTGGAGGGGAATGGCGCACCCCGGCACCTCTGTTATTTCCCCCCGTAACTATATGTAATTTGGTTTACCCGTGGTCAGGTGACCACGGTAATAATCGTCGCGAGGGTCAAGGGTGTGGCAGCAGTGAGGCAGCGTCGATCACGAGAAGACATTGGGGGTCATTACAACCCTGGCGGACGGTGTTAAAGGTGCGGTAATACCGCAAACAGGCCGGCGGACAAAAAAAGGGAATCATGAACCTGGCGGAAACCGCCAAGAAAAACAGCCACTTTAACACACCGCCCGCCACGGCGGTACAGACAAGCAGCGCGGCGGTTACCGCCAACAGACAGGCGGGAGACAATGTACTGGCCACACTATTACAACCCGCCAATCCGCCACCTTTTCCGGGGCGGACGCACCGCGGATAAAAACACGGCGGAAACAGCTTTTGCAATGGGAAAACGCTCACCTCAACACATCCCACGAAAGAGGACACCATGGAGCCCGAATTACAAATCCTACCTGCCCTTGTTTTTCTGCTCCTTTACGACCAACAGCTACGTAGGCGCAGAAGATACCGGTGAGTACTGCACCTACGACACGGGGGAGGGGGGAAGCAAAAGTTAGGGGGACACCCACCAAACACCCCCACCCCCACCCTCGCATATCACAACATACACACCAATGCAGTCACAAAAATCACAGCAACAACCCACAATCCCCCCGGAAGAATGAAAACACAATGCGAAAATCGGGCAAACATTGTAATGTGCCAATATACATGTCATACAAAAATATACAGATATACATATCTCAAAATCACTCTTATTTACACATACAATCCGAGAAGTAGTGCAGATATGGACACAACAATGTCCGTGCACCAACAGTCCAAAAAAGCATGGGTGAGGCCCACAATAGATACTTGACCAAAATCGGAGAGAACACTGCCGGGGCATCAGATAGAAACACTACAGGCACCTCAGGGGAAAGGGAAGGGGGGGCACCTCAGCCAGATGAATGCGAAGCCAGATCCACGACGGGGTTCCATGCCCATTGATGTATCCTGGGGAGTGCAAAGCCACAGTCTCACAAGTCACTACAGTGGGTGGTTTGCCCACTGTGCCATCCTGGGGAGTGCAAAGCCACAGTCTCTCAAGTCACTACAGTGGGTGGTTTGCCCACTGTGCCATCCTGGGGAGTGCAAAGCCACAGTCTCACAAGTCACTACAGTGGGTGGTTTGCCCACTGTGCCATCCCGGGGAGTGCAAAGCCACAGTCTCACAAGTAGATGCAGGTCTCCATTGGTTCTGGAGGGGGACTGGTGCCCAGACTGGATGAGTCTCCACGTGAAAGTACCTGTCCTGTCACTGTCCCAGCTGCACATGGTATAAGGATGCCTGATGTGGCGGTCCATTCATTCCTAGACGGTGCATGCCCTGTTCAGCGGTGCTTTGCCATGGCGTTTCAGGACTGTTCAGCGGTGCTTTGCCATGGCGGTCTTTACCCTGTTCAGCGGTGCTTTGCCATGGCGTTTCAGGACTGTTCAGCGGTGCTTTGCCATGGCGGTCTTTGCCCTGTTCAGCGGTGCTTTGCCATGGCGGTCTTTGCCCTGTTCAGCGGTGCTTTGCCATGGCGTTTCAGGACTGTTCAGCAGTGCTTTGCCATGGCGGTCTTTGCCATATTCAGCGGTGCTTTGCCATGGCGGTCTTTGCCCTGTTCAGCGGTGCTTTGCCATGGCGGTCTTTGCCCTCTTCAGCGGTGCTTTGCCATGGCGGTCTTTGCCCTGTTTAGCGGTGCTTTGCCATGGCGGTCTTTGCCCTGTTCAGCGGTGCTTTGCCATGGCGGTCTTTGCCCTGTTCAGCGGTGCTTTGCCATGGTGTTTCAAGACTGTTCAGCTGTGCTTTGCCATGGCGGTCTTTGCCCTGTTCAGCGGTGCTTTGCCATGGCGTTTCAGGACTGTTCAGCGGTGCTTTGCCATGGCGGTCTTTACCCTGTTCAGCGGTGCTTTGCCATGGCGTTTCAGGACTGTTCAGCGGTGCTTTGCCATGGCGGTCTCTGCCCTGTTCAGCGGTGCTTTGCCATGGCGGTCTTTGCCCTGTTCAGCGGTGCTTTGCCATGGCGTTTCAGGACTGTTCAGCAGTGCTTTGCCATGGCGGTCTTTGCCCTATTCAGCGGTGCTTTGCCATGGCGGTCTTTGCCCTGTTCAGCGGTGCTTTGCCATGGCGGTCTTTGCCCTGTTCAGCGGTGCTTTGCCATGGCGGTCTTTGCCCTGTTCAGCGGTGCTTTGCCATGGCGGTCTTTGCCCTGTTCAGCGGTGCTTTGCCATGGCGTTTCAGGACTGTTCAGCGGTGCTTTGCCATGGCGGTCTTTGCCCTGTTCAGCGGTGCTTTGCCATGGCGTTTCAGGACTGTTCAGCGGTTCTTTGCTATGTTCAGCGGTGCTTTGCCATGGCGGTCTTTGCCCTGTTCAGTGGTGCTTTGCCATGGCGTTTCAGGACTGTTCAGCAGTGCTTTGCCATGGCGGTCTTTGCCCTGTTCAGCGGTGCTTTGCCATGGCGGTCTTTGCCCTGTTCAGCGGTGCTTTGCCATGGCGTTTCAGGACTGTTCAGCGGTGCTTTGCCATGGCGGTCTTTGCCCTGTTCAGCGGTGCTTTGCCATGGCGTTTCAGGACTGTTCAGCGGTGCTTTGCCATGGCGGTCTTTGCCCTGTTCAGCGGTGCTTTGACATGGCGGTCTTTGCCCTGTTCAGCGGTGCTTTGCCATGGCGTTTCAGGACTGTCCAGCGGTGCTTTGCCATGGCGGTTTTTGCCCTGTTCAGCGGTGCTTTGCCATGGCGTTTCATGACTGTTCAGCAGTGCTTTGCCATGGCGGTCTTTGCCCTGTTCAGCGGTGCTTTGGCATGGCGGTTCTGATACGGACATTGGTGTGTGGCATGACAATCTCTACACTGGGCATTGGTGTGTGGAATGACGATCTCTACACTGGGCATTGGTGTGTGGCATGACGATCTCTACAATGGGCATTGGTGTGTGGCATGACGTTCCATCATTGCCCAGCGGGGCTGTGGCATCCTGGCCCCTCATGGGCTGTGACTCTGGCGGTGGTCTCTGGACCAGTGACAATACTTGGGCCCTCCTGGGCTGTGACTCTGGCGGTGGTCTCTGGACCAGTGACGATACTTGGGCCCTCCTGGGCTGTGACTCTGGCGGTGGTCTCTGGACCAGTGATGATACTTGGGTCCTCCTGGGCTGTGACTCTGGCGGTGGTCTCTGGACCAGTGACGATACTTGGGCCCGCCTGGGCTGTGACTCTGGCGGTGGTCTCTGGACCAGTGACGATACTTGGGCCCTCCTGGGCTGTGACTCTGGCGGTGGTCTCTGGACCAGTGACGATACTTACGATACTTGGGCCCTCCTGGGCTGTGACTCTGGCGGTGGTCTCTGGACCAGTGACGACGGTGCTGGCGGTTGTGTCTGGACCGCCGGATATGATGGCGCACTTCTCCGCCGTGACACTCACAACAGGCTGGGCAGACTTCCTCTGGACCTTCCACATCTTTGTTGGAGTTACAGCTGACTCACCAATCGCCTCCGATCCCATGTCACTTGTTGTCCCACCAGGAGTCTTAAGACGGTCCCGTCGTCCACTCTCCATTTTCAGAGCCTTTACAGGGGGTGGGCTGCTACTGCCTTGGCTCCGGGTCCTACTGCCTGCCCTGGTGGACGGTGCACTCCAAAAACCTGGAACATGCACCACTGGTACTGGAGGCTTTTTGGCTGAGGCGCTATGACGGGACTGATGAATTGGAGGGGGGGGGGGGGCAAAAAGGTCAATTTGACAGAGGGACAGTTTCTGACGAACACTGGGATGGGTAGCTGGAGGGGGTCTGGGAGTGGAGGAAGAGGAGGTGGTTGTAGGAGGTGTCACTTTAGGTGTTTTGGATGCAGGTGCAGGTACTGGAGGCTGTCGTGAGGTGGATGGATGTTGGGTGAGTGATTGCTGGCGTTTGGGTACTTTGGGAGGGGGCGTCACAGACACATTGGGAGAGGACACAGGGGATGTGTAAATGGCAGTGGAGGTGGTGAGTGCAGGTGAGCGGCTTGTGGTGCTGGGTGACCTGGTGCGAGTCCTAGTGCCTGTAGATGTGGTGCATGCAGGTGTGTGTGTAGACGAGACTGGGAGGGAGGAGGGAGAAGAGGAGGAGGGGGACACAGTGGAGACAGTGGATGTTGCTGTGTCTGTATGTGGGTGAGGCTTGCGTGAGTGCCTGTGGTGTGTGTGGTGCCTATGTTTGCTTGAGCTACTTGTGTGTGTTGACTTGTGTGCATGCTGGTCTGTAGGTGTGCTTGGGATGGGCTGGGATACAGGAGATTGGGTCTGGGTGTTGGAAGTTGGAGGGGGGAGGCTGGACACAGGGACAATGGCTGCCATCAGTGCTGAGGCCAGAGATTGCAGGGTTCGCTGAAGGACAGCCTGACCAGAATGAATGCCCTCCAGGAATGCATTACCGTGTTGCAACTCCCTTTCTACACCCTGGATGGCATTCACAATGGTAGACTGCCCAACAGTGAGTGACCTGAGCAGGTCAATGGCTTCCTCACTGAGGGGAGCAGGGGTGACTGGGGAGGGCCTGAGGTGCCTGGGGCGAAGGTGATGCCCACCCTCCTGGGTGAGCGGGCACGGGGCAAACGCTTAGGGGCTGCTGGGAGGGCGGTGCTGGTAGGAGGGGTGGCGGCTGTACCTGTAGAAGTGGGGCGCACAAAGGGTGCCGCCACCACGGGGGAGCTCCCATCGGCGGACGAGTCCGTGTCGCTGGTTTGTGATCCGGTGGGCGACGTGAAGCTCCCCTCGCCCTCCGTCCCACTGGTGCATTCAGAGTCTGTGGTGTGGCCCTCCATGGCCATGTGGGATGCAGCTCCCTCGTGCTCTGGTGCCACTGTACCTCCGCCTGATGATGCTGATGTACAAAATGACAGGGAGAGCAGGAAAAGGGGGGGAGACAGAACAACAAGAGTTTTAGTGCATGGCATACCGCTACCGTTGGCGGACAAGACAGACGCAGCAGCCCCCTGCATTACGCCGTTCTCCTGCCCTCTGCACATGCAATTTCTGGGACATGGCCTACATGGCAATGGTGGGAATCTGCGCACAGTGATGCCACAGGGGCAACTATACCTCAACTTGGCACTCTGCTGAGGTGGGGTTGAGTGCCACATGGCCTACATAACGGAGGGGCCTTGCCTACCTAACTCGCCCTGGCCTAGGGACACCCACAGCCCACCTCCCCCACCCAGACACCTCCACTGCACGCAAACTCCGCTGAATGAGGTTGTACTCACCCCCTTGTGTCTGCTGTGATGTCCTCAAGCGCCCATCCAACTCCGGGTAGGCCACCGCCAGGATCCGGAACATCAGGGGGGTCATGGTGCGACGGGCACCCCTCCCACATTGGGAGGCCATCCCCAGCTGAGCCTCCGCCGTCTTCTTGCTGCAGCGGCGGATGTCCTCCCATCTCTTCTGGCAGTGGGTGCCCCATCTCTGGTGGGCCCCCAGGGTCCGGACCTCCTTGGCGATGGCACGCCAAATGTCCCTCTTCTGGTGGGCGCTGACCTACATGACATGCACAAGGAAAGAGGAAGAGTCATTACCAACTGCACCGTCATTGTGAGTGGCCCCCTCCCTACTCTGGCCATGTGGCCCATTCATTTCCATGCATGACTGTTCTATGTACTCTGCCCCCTTCCCTCTTCCACCCAGCCCTCTCCACCCAGGCCTAGCCCATACAACGTGCTCCCTTGGTACTAACCTGTTGGTCTGGAGGACCGTAGAGTAGCGTGTACTGGGGGAGGACCCCATCCACAAGTTTCTCCAACTCCTGTGCAGTGAAAGCAGGGGCCCTTTCCCCAGACGCAGCAGCCATCGTCGCTTCCAGACCGAGGTCACAGCAGCACTAGCAGTGTAGGTCCTCTCCTGTCGAAGGTCAGGTATCTAGTGATTGAACAGATAGAAAATGGCGGTCACGTCCGCGGCGGTGCCGGCCGCGGGGGTGTGCGCATCATCACCGCCGGCGCACCTGCTCATTGGCTCCTGGGACCCATAGGGTCCAATATTAACCAATGCAGCATTGCGCTGCGGTCTACGACCGCCTGCCGCAACCGTGTGCAACGCCAGCATAGCTAGGCCTATACTCAACACACATACAGGAAGGCTTTTTTGTCTGGTGTAGTCTTGTGTGTAACTGTGGGTACATACCTGGAGGAATAGTGACTCGTTCTTCGCTGTTGTCCTTCTTAGGCACCGTCAGCTGGGACATATGAGAAGATGGCGGAATCCTCCGGTGTACCGACCGCTGTTGGACCTGTTGACAATGGAAGAAAGACACATCATCGTCACCTACCGGTTTGACCGTGCCACAATCCAGGAACTATGTACCCAGTTGGAGCTAGACCTGATGTCACCATTCCGCCATCCGACTGGAATCCCCCCTGACGTGCAGGTGCTGTCAGTGCTCCATTTCCTTGCAAGTGGGTCATTTCAGACAACAGTGGCCATGGCATCAGGGATGTCCCAGCCTATGTTTTCCAACGTGCTGTCCAGAGTGTTGTCTGCCCTGTTGAAACACGTAAGGAGATACATCATTTTCCCTGAGGTGGAGGATTTGCCTACAGTGAAAGGTGACTTCTATGCCCTTGGACATATCCACAACATCATAGGTGCCATTGATGGGACCCATGTAGCTCTGGTCCCCCCCGCAGGAGTGAACAGGTGTACAGGAACCGGATGAGTTATCATTCCATGAATGTCCAGATGGTCTGTTTGGCAGACCAGTACATCTCGCAGGTAAATGCTATGTTCCCTGGCTCTGTGCATGACGCATACATCCTGCGGAATAGCAGCATCCCTGATATGATGGGCCAACTCCAGAGGCACCTTGTATGGCTATTGGGGGACTCTGGTTACCCCAACCTTTCGTGGTTATTGACCCCAGTGAGGAATCCCAGGACCAGGGCAGAGGAACGGTACAATGATGCCCATGGGCGGACTAGGAGGGTAATCGAACGCACCTTCGGCCTTCTTAAGGCCAGGTTCAGGTGCCTCCATATGACAGGTGGATCCCTATTCTACTCACCGAAGAAGGTGTGCGACATCATCATCGCCTGCTCCATGTTCCATAATTTGGCATTGCGACGCCAGGTGCCTTTTCTGCAGGAGGATGATCCAGATGACGGTGTTGTGGCAGCTGTGGAGCCTGTGGAGCCAGTGGACAGTGATGAGGATGAAGCTGAGGATGAAGAAAACGACAACAGGGAGTCAGTCATACAGCAATATTTCCAGTGACACACAGGTGAGAACATTTTCTGGTTTAAAATTACATTTACTTTCACACGTCTACCTCTATCCTGTACCTACATTTCACTAACTATTTGTTAATTGAGTTGTACCCTTCCATTTCAGTTTCACAAGTGTGGTAACCTACGTGTCAACTGCTTGCATCCTTCAAGGGCTTGTGATGTGTGACATTGGTATGTTAGCCTTACAATGGGTAACCCATATTGACACTGTAATTGATAATAATACAAAGTTCCAAATCATAGACTGACTCAAGATTTTTTTGGCTTTCAAGGGTGTTTATTTAAGTGCTAAAAAAATCAAGGAAGGGTGTAAAATGGTGATGGGTGATGGTGGAGGAATGTCCATGGCAGAGTCCAGTCTATTCGTCTCACAGGTGCACTGCCCATCTGGGCATTGGAACTGGAGCTGGGGCAGTTCCAATCTGGACAGGGTGACAAAGTGGGACAATCAGGGTGGTCTTATTTCCTGGCGGGGGTCTTGCCATCTTGCTCTGTCCTGTTCCAGGATCTCAGGGACCGCTTGCGTGGTGGTTGTCCGTCTGCAGGGGATGGGGTGCTGGTATGTTGGTCCTGTGGCGGGGCGTCCTGTCCACTAGTGCCGGTGGAGGTGGTGGGCAGTTCGTCGTCCTGGCTAGTGTCAGGGGCCCCTTGGAGTGCCACAGTGTCCCTCAAGGTCTTTTGAATGTCCGTCAGCACCCCTACGATGGTGCCCAGGGCGGAGCTGATGGTCCTGAGCTCCTCCCTGAACCCCAAATACAGTTCATCCTGCAGGCGCAGGGTCTCCTGCAACTTGTGCAGGACCGTGGCCATCGTCTCCTGGGAGTGGTGGTATGCTCCCATGATGGAGGATAGGGCCTCGTGGAGAGTTGGTTCCCTTGGCCTGTCTTCCCTCTGTCACACAGCAGCCCTCCCAGTTCCCCGGTGTTCCTGTGCCTCCGTCCCCTGGACCGTGTGCCCACTGCCACTGCCCCCAGGTCCCTGTTGTTGTTGGGGTGGTGGGTTAGCCTGGGTGCCCTGTAGTGGTGGACACACCGCTGATTGACCTGTCCTGGGTAGGGTGGTTTGGGCCCGCTGGGTGGGTGCTGTGCTGGTGTTACCAGAGGGTGGCAGCTCGGTGTTGGGCTGTGGCTGGGCAAGGGGAACCGACTGTCCTGAGGCCCACGATGGTCCGGGTTGGTCATCAGGATCCAGTGGGGCAGAGCTGCTGTCTTCACTGTGGGCCTCTTCTGGGGGTGGAGTGGTGTTGTCTGGACCCTCTGGTGTGGTGACGTTCCTTCGGGTTCCTGCAGGGGTATAAGCACATGATTATTGCATCTGTGTGTGTAATGTTGTGCAATGGTTGGGTGTGCGTGATCCCCAGTGCAGGCATTCCTGTGTGGGGGCTTGTGTGATGATGGTTGGGGGGGGGGTTCTGGGTATGTGCAGTGGGCATGCTTTGGTGAGGGGTGCCCATGCTTAGTTGTGTCATGCAGGGCTTGGTGTTGGGATGGGTGCTTGGTGTCATGTGTAGATTGGTGAGGATTTGGGGTGATAGGGGAGGGTGTGAGGGTGGAGGTGTGTGATAGCATGCAGGTAGGGTGGGGGATGTGATAGTTAAGATTTGACTTACCAGTGTCCCATCCTCCACCGACTCCTCCGAGGCCCTCAGGATGCAAGATGGTCAGGACTTGCTCCTCCCATGTTGTTAGTTGTGGGGGAGGAGGTGGGGGTCCGCCACCAGTCCGCTGCACCGCGATGTTGTGCCTGGAGACTGTTGAACGCACCTTCCCCCGTAGGTCGTTCCACCTCTTCCTGATGTCCTCCCTATTTCTTAGGTGCTGTCCCATGGCGTTGACCCTGTCCACTATTCTGCGCCATAGCTCCATCTTCCTGGCTATTGATGTGTGCTGTACCTGTGAGCCAAATAGCTGTGGCTCTACCCGTAGGATTTCCTCCACCATGACCCTGAGCTCCTCCTCGGAGAAGCGGGGGTGTCTTTGGCGTGACATGGGGTGTTATGTGTGATGTGTGGGGTAGTGTATGTGTTGATGAGTGTGGTGAGTGTAGTGGTATGTGGTGTTTTGTGCGTGGATGTTGTGTGGGTGATGGTGTTGTGTGCCTCTGTGTGATGGGGTTGTCAATAACTGTGCTGTCTCTCTGGCCTTCTCTCAGAATTTCTGGTTGTAGGGGTTTGTGTGTGATGTGGGTGTGTGTTTTATATTGTGTTGGGTGTGTGGGAGTGGTGTGTGTATGTGTATCAGGTGTGTGTATTTTGAATTGTCCAATGTGGCGGTGTTTTGGAGATGTGTGTGTATTTTGAGCGCGGCGGTGTGTACCGCCAATGGAATACCGCGGTTGAAAGACTGCCGCGTTGATTCGTGGGTCGTAATAGCATGGGCGTGTTTCTGTTGGCGTGGAGGTGGAGGATTTGTTTCCGCCAGTTTATCGCTGACCTTTGGTGTGGCGGTGTTGTGTGGGTGTCTGAATTTCGGCGGATTCCATGATGTGTGTCATAATAGCTGTGGCGGTCTACTGCGGCCGCGGCGGTGTATTGGCGGTCTTCTGCACGGCGGTAAGCGCCTTATACCGCCAATGTTGTAATGACCCGCATTGTGTCGGCGCGGTGCCGTGTTGACACACGCAGGCCCGATCCGCTGTCCAAGCACTCTAAGGGGGTCATTCTGACCGCGGCGGACGGCGGTCGCCGCCCGCCACGCGGTTCCCGCCGAAAGACCGCTCCGCGGTCAAAAGACCGCAGCGGTCATTCTGGCTTTCCCACTGGGCTGGCGGGCGACCGCCGAAAGTCCGCCCGCCAGCCCAGCGGGAAACACCCTTCCCACGAGGACGCCGGTTCAGAATTGAGCCAGCGGTGTGGGAAGGTGCGACGGGTGCAGTTGCACCCGTCGCGAATTTCAGTGTCTGCTAGGCAGACACTGAAATTCTTTTTGGGGCCCTCTTACGGGGGCCCCTGCAGTGCCCATGCCATTGGCATGGGCACTGCAGGGGCCCCCAGGGGCCCCGCGGCACCCCCTACCGCCATCCTGTTCCCGGCGGGAGAACCGCCAGGAACTGGATGGCGGTAGGGGGTGTCAGAATCCCCATGGCGGCGGAGCACGCTCCGCCGCCATGGAGGATTCTCAAGGGCAGCGGAAAGTCGGCGGGACACCGCCGACTTTCCGTTTCTGGCCGCGGCTGAACCGCCGCGGTCAGAATGCCCAGCGGTGCACCGCCAGCCTGTTGGCGGTGCTACCGCCGACCTCCGCCATGGCGGTAATTACCGCCAGGGTCAGAATGACCCCCTAATTGTCTGCCGTCTTTATTTCAGCAGCAGTGCTGGCCGTCGCCGACACTACAGTGTCTTCAATTTCTTCTGTGGAAATCGGGCCTGTCCCGCATGCACAGCACATCCTGCCTTCCTTGTCACCAATGCCTTTCTCCCCACCCACTCGCGGCCCTCTGGATTTTGAATTCAAAACAAAAATATCATAGACGCCGGAATCCCTTTCAGTGCTGAGATCCATATGTGTTGTGCTATTTGATTCTCAGCTGTTGCAATGAAATGCGAAGTCCTTTGGGAAGTGGTGTCATGTTTCAACAGTAGAGTCCATGGGCAGCAGGAACATTTGAATATACCTGATTTATCCAGCTACGTCCAATAGCAGGTATCAAAATTAAACCTTCTTACATCTCCTGAAAAAAGGCTTGTTCCTCTTGCAGCATGCTAGGTGGAGCTCAATCTTACAAGGAATCTTAATGGACCTGTGCAGCGCACTTTAGACCTGGCATTTCCTCTTTCCTGTCCATGACATACATTGCTCACACTTTTGTGGTAAACATGGTTTTATTTCCGAAACCACTTTCCCACCCCGTACTTCACATTGTGTGAGCGCCTGGGTTCCTTGGGTGCGAGCCTGCGTCAGGTGTAGCCTCCCCTACGAAGCAAAAAACAATACATATTTATGATTTCATGCTTTTATTTTCAATCACTTTGTGAAGATGAAAGGGGTGAGCATGGACCGCCTGCCTGCACATCCTGAGTTCACGGACATGACAAATGGAAAACCTCAGGCATTTTTTGCAACATGCTCTGAGGACATAGTTAATTTTGTTTTTTTGTAAGTAGTACCATTTTGATCTAAAATGACTTTTGCGCTTGTGTGGTGTATTTTGAATGTTTGTTACTGTTCTGGGGTAGTGAATGTCAGTAAGCCTGTTAAGCTTCTCTGTCCCCCACTTTTCCCAGCACAATTGTTCTCAAACAGGACTCAGCGGCCCACCCCTAATCACCATGCCCCCTTCTCCCAGCAGAGCCCACGGTGAAACTTCAAAGCAGTGATAAATACAACTGCCTGAAGCAGGAGTCTCAAGACTCAATCGCTTTGGCAGGGAGGCAGAAACAGCTGCTGGATGCAATTAACACTGTTTTAGCCAACTTTAGGGGCGGTGTAGATGATAGAAAAGGGAAACAGCATCATCTTGCATCTCATGAAGGCTGCTCCCTCAGCACTTCAGTAAATAGACAACAAGCATTCAACTCTACATAATTCAACACAACACCACACAATTAAGTGCACAACACACAAATCCACACCACATAATTACACTGCACACAACACATTTAAACGTCTAATAATTACACACCACACAATTCAACTACATACACTTCCACACCACATCATTCCACGCCATACCACATAATTACAAGCCGATAAATTAAACTCCACATATTTCTACCCCATTCTATGCCACATAATTCCACTACACATAACTCCCCTCAAAACAACACAATTCCAAGCCACACCATTGCATAAAAAACAATTCAAACCTAACTCACACATTTCCACTTCACACCACATTCATCCACTCCACTCCAAACACATGACTAAAAGACATTGACATTGACAATGCCAATAGCTCTCGGATTTCTGCATAGATGAGACCTGTTGGCTTTGCCAATGCCTGCTACAAATGTTAACATTGTCTGAGCAAAGGTTTCAGGGCATCAGTACCAGTATAACCCCTGCATACAGCAAGAAACAACAGAAAGGTGACCATTCACCCTTTGGAAAACGCCTTCCACTGCATGGCAATGCATCCACATGTTTTTAGTTGTGTTTGATCTGTTTGAGCTAGAATTATTTGTTTGTTAAAATCTGCAGATTATGCAACAGATGGTGGATTATGTGGCAAATATGACAAATCCATAACTGTGCAGAAAATGACTCAGCTGCAAAATTACATAATTCCAGTGGCCGTGGCTGTAGCATCAAATGCCCTGACCCAGCAGCGATAGCACAAGAGCAGTGAGGAGTTGACAAGCACATGCCTAAATTCAATGCACAACTATCAGATAGCCTGGCATAACCATCATAGGCTCACCCACACCACCAAAACCTTGACTCCGACCCAAATGGCCACAAATAATCCTAAATTCACAATTGTGCAGGCGCATTATGAATACTTCTAGACACATTAAGTCTATGACAAAGGAAAGTCTTATATGCCGATATGAAGCCTCAAATTCCTAGACAACAAAAAACACAAGACATGCACCAAATTGCCAGGATCATATTTCCGTGCACTGTGTCAAATGTCCAGACACAGGACCTAATTTAGAGTTTGGTGGATGGGTTACTTCATCACAAATGTGACGGATATCCCATCCACCGTATTACGATGTCCATAGGATATAATGGAATTGTAATAGGGCGGACGAGGTATCTGTCATGTTTGTGATGGAGTAACCCTATCCTCATGCTCCTACTGTGTCTTCCATATATATATATGTATATATATATAAAAAAAAATATATATATATATATATATATGTATACATATGTATATATATATATATATATATATTTTTTTTTTTATATATATATATATATATATATATGTATATATATATATATATATATATATATATATATATATATATATATGTATATATGATATATATCTTTAACTTTAACTGTCAGAGACTGCTCCCCCCACAAGTGCAGGGTAAGAGTGAAACACCCAGTTTATCTTATACTTACACATCTATAACTTGAAATTCCCAGTGTACCTTCCCCAGTTTCAAGATTGGCATCAAATGCCTAGTGCAGCCTCCTCGTGCAAAGGTGGAGAGTCAAGTGTCCATTGAAGCAGCCCCATGTACAGATAAAAAGTAAAATATGTAGTATCGCCTTGCTTTGCACAGATGTTGCCTCGTGCATTGTTCAGCCTCCACATTCACAGGTTTATCCTTGGAAAACAGCCCAGTTCAGTCCCTCACTGGACAGATATGCTCCCAAAGGCCCACGTCTCACCTCCCTTGGTGAAAATCTGGATTAACTATCCTAGTGCAGCTTTCCAACATGTATGACCTCATAGAAACCGTGAAACTTTGTCACTCGGGTTGCCCGCTGTGTGAAATTGAGACAATAATATTCCGCTTAATTCTGTGTCTAATAGCTTAAATCGAGAACTCTCAGCTCTCTGTCCACTTTCTACTACTAATGCCATCTCCCTGTTGCTGCCTGGTTGCTCTGAGAGGAGGTGCACCTGTTCTGGAGTTCTTGCTGCTTCTGGCTGCACTGTGCTCACTTGCATTTGCTTTGCATTGACTGAATTGTAAACTCTATTGTGACCCCCTATACTCTGGAGTTTGCTTTGGGCTGAGCACTCCTGTATTGTCATTCCTCTAGTGTGTTTGATTTGAATTGTCTCTGCATTGCTTTCTCTTCACAAGGCAGCTCGGCTCTGATTCCTTCTTATTTGTGGACCTACTTCACAGCTACTCTTACATGTTTTGTTGACCTTGCCAGACTCTCAGGACCATCATTGGGGTCTGTTTGGGCCTGTCTGTTCCTCCATTTTAGTGTCCCCCACTCTCCTCTTGGAGGCCCCTTCGTAGGATATGGTGGCCCTCTGTCCGATAGACAGGACTGCATGTGCTACATGACATCGAAAGGAGAATAGGATTAGTTGAGCAACAACCTACTATCATCGCAAATGGGGCGGCTATCTTGTAATGGTCTTATGAAGATCCACTACTATAAAACTCCACTCACCCTTTCACTGTTTTGCCATTATCCACCATAGCCCACCTTCTTGTAATGGTCCTTGAAGATCCATTAACCACCATAAAACACTACTCACCTCATAGCATTGTCCCTATGTTCACCAAGGCTCCAAACAACTCTAGCCCCAACAACAACCTACTATCACTGGTGGGTTGTAATGCTTTCAAGACTAATCACCCCCTCACCTATCTAAAAATGCTGGTAACAATTTGAAACATAAACTACTCAAGCGGTATCCGAAACACTCATCTCAGACACCTACCTTTGTACTTCAAAAGGAGTTGTGGTTGATGACCTAATCTTCACCAACGGAAAAGCAGCTCAATGGAGAAGAGGCATAACACCTGTGCTCTGAACTAAAACAACTAGGAAAGACTGCATGGTTTTTGGATCTCCATAATCCCCTCATCAGACTCCAAGGCTGACCTAAAGATCTCCTTATACAATGACGGAAATGTCCTCATACAAGCATCGGGCGGAAATCTAGATCGTTTTGACAATATCTTTATGAGGATTAAAAATACACTGGAACAACGATAATGGGTCCCATACTGAACACCTTCAAGGCCTTCCTCTCAGACATAAATTTCACTCAGTCGTGCAACGGACCTACCCACAACAAAGGCTCCATCCTCGATCTCATCATCGCTAAGGATAACATCATACAACTGGAAGCAATATCACCCTGTGATTGGTCAGATCATTACCTAATCTCTTTTCTCATCTTGGAGAAGGTGCTGATTAGACAAAGCCAGCCTCGTAAGACCAAACACTGGTCTAGAGATCTAAGAAATATCAACATTTCTGATCTAACTTTCATTAGCAACATCCTCCTTCCCCCACCCTGTAACATGACTAATTTGAATGACCTTATGGAACATTACATCCATTCCATGACTGATATACTCAATTCAGTTGCTCGAAGCAACTCAAAAGAGTTCAATGGTTCAATGGCTTCCTTAATGAGGAACGATGCAAACTAAAGCTTGCTGAGAGATCATGGAGAAACTCTCCTTCCTTAACACACCTTAAACAGTTGAGGACGAAAAGAAGTTCACATAACAAACTTATCCATAGAGCTAAAGCCGACCACTTTAGGGCACAACTGGACAATGCCAAAAACCGACCAAAAAAACTATTTGATATCATAAAGCAACAAGCTAGATACTCAACTAACCACCACTCTGCAAACAAGGATTCACCCCCTAGTGTTTATGAGTTCTCCGCACACTTCATTGAAAAGACAAGAAAGATTAAATTAGAATTGCAACTCACCTCCCCAAATCCTCATAATCAGGCCCAGCCCAGTCCATCGCCATGGCTTCCCTTGTTGAGTTTTCCTCTTTCTGGTCTATGGGTTATACTACAAAAATTAATGCGACACGGAATACCTTTAGACTACCAGACAATGGCGAGCTACTCAAAACAATAACATAATTTAAACCCTTGAACCACTTCAATGATCCTTTACCTGCCAAGTTCCTCAAAAAGCTTACATCTTCTATTCTCCCACTCTGTTCCATGAATCTCTCTCGCAGGGCATGATTCCTGACTGTTTAAAAATAGGACAGGTCACCTCCTATCTAAAAAAAACCAAAAAATAAATGCAGACTTTGTCTGATCCCAACAATTTTCGGCCAATCACTAACATCATGCCTCTAGCCAAATTACTTAAGAAATGTGTACACATACAACTCTGAAACCACATCGAGCAATTTCAGCTCCTTGACCAATCAGGCTTCAAATCAGGTCACAGCACTGAAATGGCTCTAACACACATTAAGCATGACGCCCTCATACCACTTGACCAGAACGAGCCTTGCTTATACTTCTTCATCTCTCCTCAGCATTTGATATGATCAAAAATGAAACATGATTGATCTTCTTGAGAAAAGGATGGGGTTATGTGGTACAGCTTTAAGCTGGTTCACCTGGTTCCTTCATAACAGAATGCAAAGAGTCAATGTCAACCAATCCTTTTATAACAGTACATCAGTTTCCACTGGAGTGCCTCAAGGCTCTGCATTCTCACTCACGCTTTTCAACTTATTCATGGAACCGCTCACCGAAATCCTGAGCCACTCATACATACATTATCACATGTACACAATGATACTCAATAGTACATAAAAAGTTCCTCACCCGAAGATATCAAAACTCTTAATTGCACCCTATAGAAACCTCAACAAGGGTTACCACGTAATCATCTTATGCTAAACACACTCAAGACGGAATTTCTCCTGATTGCCCCCAACTACTCTGCCCCCACACAAGATTGGCTCAAACAACTAACGACTCTCAACTGCGCCCCACATGTTGTTGACTCCACTAGATTATTAGGCATTACTCTGGATAAATACCTGAATAAGGAAGACCACATCAGTGCTGCCACCAGAAGAGCCAGTCACCAACTCAACACAAAAAGGAAAACAAACCGTTTCTTCCTCCAAATGACTTGCAGTTATCAGTCCAATCCCCAATCATCTCCCGTTTAGATTATGGGAGTATGACCCTGGCAGGGTTGCCCAAAGCTAGGCTGGCTCCTTTAAAGGCTACAATGAACTCTGCTGCTAGACTCACCACGAGATCAAGAAAATCACATCTTTATGAAAATTCCATTGTTGGCATGGTTACCCCCCCACCTTTTGCCTAATTTTGATGCCAGCTTTGACTGAAAGTATACTGGGATCCTGCTAACCAGGCCCCAGCACCAGTGTTCTTTCCCAAAATCTGTACCTTTGTTTCCACAACTAGCACACCCCTGGCACACAGTTAAGTCCCTTGTAAAAGGTACCCATGGTACCAAGGGCCCTGTGGCCAGGGAAGGTCCGAAGGGCTGTAGCATGTATTATGCCACCCTAGGGGACCCCTCACCAAGCACATGCACACTTCCTTTGCAGCTTGTGTGTGCTGGTGGGGAGAAAAAGGCAAAGTCGACATGGTACCCTCTCAGGGTAGCATGCCCACAAACCACTGCCTGTGGCACAGTTAAGACACCCTTCTAGCAGGCCTTACAGCCCTAAGGCAGGGTGCACTATGCCACAGGTGAGGAAAGTGCTGCATGAGCGATATGCCCCCACAGTGTCTAAGTCCATTCTTCGACATTGTAAGTGCAGTGTAGCCATATTGAGTATATGGCCTGGGAGTTTGTCATTACGAACTCCACAGCTCCATAATGGCTTCTCTGAATACTGGGAAGTTTGATATCAAACGTCTCAGCTCATTAAACCCCCACTGATGCCAGTGTGGGATTTATTAAAAAATGCACATAGAGGGCATCTTAGAGATGCCCCGTGTATGTTACCCAAACTGCTAGTATAGGACTGACTGGTCTGTGCCAGCCTGCCACTTTCAGACAAGTTTCTGACCACATGGGGTGAGAGTCTTTGGGGTCTTGTGGTCAGAAACAAAGCCTGTCCTGTGTGGAGGTGCTTCACACCTCCCACCTACAGAAACTGTGGCGGTGAGCCTCAAAGGCTCAAGCCTCGGGTCACAGTGCCCCAGGGCACTCCAACTAGTGGAGTTGCCCTCGCCCCCCTGACAAAACACCACTTTTGGCGACAAGTCCAGCGGGAAAATTAGGGAAAACAGGGAGGAGTGACCACCCCACCCAGGACCATCCCTAAGGTGTCCAGAGCTGAGGTGAGCCCCCTTCCTGCAGAATCCTTGATCTTGGTTTGGAGGACAGGGACCAATAGGATTCGGGTTGTGCCCCCTCCCCAAAGGGAGTGGGCACAACGAGGGTTTAGCCACCCTCAGGGACAGTAGCCATTGGCTACTGCCCTCTGACCCCTGTATGCCCCTAAATCCAGGATTTAAGGGCCCCTCTGAACCCAGCTTACCAGACACCTGGCGACCTGACAATAAGAAGAAGGACTGCTTAGCTGAAAGCCTCAGCAGAGAAGAAGGAAGACGACAACTGCTTTGGCCCCAACTCTACCGGCCTGTCTCCTGCTTCAAAGAACCTGCAAAAGAACAGCAATGCTTCCAGAGGGACCAGCGACCTCTGTCAAGCTCCAGAGGACTGCCCTGCACCCAAAAAGATGAAGAACTCCTGTGGACAGCGGCCCTGTCCAAGAAGAAAACAACAACTAAGGACTCCAACCTCACTCCGAATGCATGAGTCCTAACCACTCTGCACCCAATGCCCACAGCCCGTGTCCAGGTGTCCCAACCAGCTGTAGAGGGTCCCCAGGCAGTTCTGAGCAAGTGCCTACCCTGGCTTGACTTCTCCACCCCTCCACGACGACGCCTGCAGAGGGAATCCTGAGGACCCCCTGACCGCGAAGCTCTGGATGAGGATATCCAATGCCTAAAGACACACTGCACCCGCAGTCCCCAGCCCTTGGAGCACCCGACCTCTGGTGCACTAATGTTCAGCAGGCGGCCCTCCTCCCTGTCCAGCCTGTTGTTTGTCCGAGACGCCCTCCTGGACCTTGCCTGCGGCCTCTGAGTGACCCATAGAGAATTATTGGATACCTGACATCTGGTTTGCACCCTGCACCCAGCCACCCCAGTGTCGCTGAGGGTGTGTGTTTGGTGCCTACTTGTGGCCCCCCCAGTGCTCCTCTAAACTCCCCAGGTCTGCTCTCTGAAGTTGCGGGTACTTACCTGCCTGCAGATCTGAAACCGAGTGCTCCCCCTCTCCATAGGAGCCCACGTTAATTTTGCTTACACTTTGACCTCCGTACCTGCTTGGGCCCCTTGTTGCTAATGGTGGGTGTGTGGGGTTAACTTGAACCCCGACCTGTGGACTTCCTTACCCCCAGAGACTGGAACTGCAAGTGTTGTACTTACCTGTTAACCGAAATAACCTTTCTTCTTCCCAGGAACTGTTTCTGAAAATTGCGCTGTCAAGATTTGAAAAAGATTATTGCCAATATTAAAAAAAACTCTCTAACTTCAAACAAGGTACTGTTGATACATGAGTGAAATATGAAACTATTAAAGTACTTACCTGCAACTTGAATCTTGTTGATCTAGAAATAAATTAAGAAAGGATATGTTTGCTATATAAAAACCATTGGTCTGGAGTCATTGAGTGTGTGCTTCTTCTATTGTCTGTGTGTGTACAGCTAATGCTTTGCACTACCCTCTGATGAGCCTAAGTGCTCGACCACACTACCACAAAAGGGAGCATTAGTATTATCTACTTTAGACTTTGTTAAGCCTCTTTGGAACCCCCTGGACTCTGTGCACACTATATCTCATTTTGATATAGTGTATACAGAGCCAGCTTCCTACAACATCACACCAGATCTAACACAACTCAATTGGCTCTCTCTCAAAGCAAGGATTCAGTTCAAGATAGCCTGCTTGACAACAAAGCTCTTTATTACAACACTCCCGCTTAAATGGCAAACAAACTTGAACTATCTGGTATAGGTCGATCCCTAAGAAGTTTTAACTTTCTACTGTTTGAAACCACAGAAATTCAAAAAGAAGAGAACTTATAAGCACTCTTTTTCCGTTCTTGCCCCAAGAATATAAAACACTCTTCCTCCTGAAACTAGATCTGACCCTTCGGCCTCTTCCTTCGAAAAAGAAGTGAAAGGGTTGCTCCTGAATAAATACCTACAACTATAGACATGAAACCACTCAAAACTGATTATTGCTTTTTTTACTCATTTTGTATGCTTAACCTGTTGTTATATGTAAAGTATTTACTATTTTCATCTATACTTTTTTATGTATCTACTTCTCTATACAGCGCTCTGATATGCTGGTGGGTCCTGTTTGTGCTACATAAAACTTCTCAAATAAATAAATAAATAGGGGTCTTCCCTAAAAGGTGTGAGGGTCCTTATTTACCAATGTGACATGCTTCATCATTGGCCCCGCCTCAATGTGGTGACATCCAGTTACACATGGAAGGCTCCACATGGAGCTCTTTGGAGAAGATTGATAGGTGTGTGTGGAGGACCAAAATAAAAATGTATAGGATGTGGAAATAACTTTTTGAATTGTTTTATTTCCTCCCTATCACATATTTAAAAGCAATATACTTGAAGGACTATTTGATGCAAACTCCTCCAGTGTGTATCTGCCCACTATGAAAGGCCTTATCAGGTGCAGGGCATTTGTCAGGATGAGAAAATGGTTCCCTAAGATTCCTAACACTATCCCTGTTTCCAGGCAAGGTACGTGGTTGTGTAAGCAAAAAAGGTGTTACACATTACCGATTGGTGCATGCCAAAATTGGTCCTTTTGACCTTTAAAGAGATAACAAGCAAGTACATTGAACATTAAGTTATGGTGCCAGTTTGTATTGTCCCAGTAAAAAACATAGGACCTGATTTAAAGTTTGGCAGACAAATTGCAGTCCATCAAGGTGGTGGAGGACATTATCGTCAGCCAGATTTAGAGATCACGCTGGCGCAGTGGTGATTCCCGTAACCTGATAGGAACTGCCATTATGGCCGTTCCTGTCAAGGTACAAAATGTTTGGCAGACAGCAGTTTTGATGGTTGTCCACTAAACTTTACAAAAGTTTTTTTTTTTCAAAAACAAACTCCCAATAAAATAACTAATAACTCCCACACCCATAGAGTTTTTAACCTTGGTGTGGGGGTCATTACTTGTTTTTTTACCGTCCTTCACCACCAGGTTTTACCTAAATAGGACACCTCCACAGAACCCTGACAGTCTGCCGAAATGAGGCAGATAGACTTTCAGTTTGGTGGAGAAGATACTCTGTTGCGTTCATGACAAAGTACCTATCTGAAAAACTGTATATCAGGCCTATGGTAGTTTTATAACTATTATGTGGTTTTCTCTTGAAAAAAGTGAAGCACATTTATGGTCACTGCAAGCACACCAAAAAGATGTCTTCCACCATTCCATTTATCCCATCACCCAGTACTGCGTATGTCCAGAGCATCAAAATAGACGTTCACCGATCTTGTTCCTATATTGAGTAACCTGGGTGTGACCAGTTTATCAGTGCCTTGGGCTGAATAAATAGCAGTCCTTCGATCAATAATCATTAGGTGACCTAACATAAAAAGACTAAAAATCATCATTGCTCAGAATGCATAATTCAGTACTCACCCCTTGCAAGACTTCTTTAACTTTTGAGGTGACCACCAGCAGAGCTGAAAGGTAGAGGAGGTGACCCAGGTTTAGGAATTTATACCTCTCTTCTTTTGGTGGGTGCCCAGGACTCGTGCTCATATGTCTCTGTGTGCATTTCAGAGATGTTTTAAGGCACTGGCAAAGTGGGCTCTGGCCCAGGCCCCCAGACACAGCCAGCTCTGTTCTGCAGAGGGGCTTGCTCTGTTGACTTACCGTTTTCATTTAATTTAGTTTAATGTCCGTGATGTGTGAGAGTCTATCACAGATATTTTGCAGAGAAATGTGTTTGTGTTTCATGAAACATCCATTAAACAGTTTCTGTTAATTCAAAACAGAACCTCACATATGAGAAACAGGACAGTGTCACAGAGATTATTTGCAGTAATATTAGTAGGATGCTGCTGTGTTACAATATTGAAAATGTGCATTACTATCCCTGAATATTAAATGTAAACACATTTAGAATTTGGATGAGTGTGCATGTACACTGCCATTGAGCTGCTCAGAGAGGTCAAGAAACACCTTAAATTGCAGCAGCAAACTGGACTATGGCAATGCCCTCTACGCAGGAACCACGGGCAAACTCCAGAAGAGGCTGCAACACATCCAGAATGCCTCTGCACTCCTCATCCTGGACATCCCCCGCCACTGCCACATCACAGACCATCTGAGAAGCCTGCACTGGCTCCCAGTCAACAAGAGAATCACCTTGAAACTCCTCACCCACGCTCACAAAGCACTACACAACACCAGACCAGAATACCTCAACAGACGGCTCTCCTTCTACATCCCGACCCGGCATCTCCGCTCACCCGACCTTGCAACCGTCCCACGCGTCCGCAGAACTACAACCGGCGGTAGATCATTCTTGCACCTTGCCACCAAAACGTGGAACACTCTTCCCACCCGCCTGCGCCAGACCAAAGACCTCCTTACCTTCAGGAAACTTCTCAAGACCTAGCTGTTCGAGCAGTAGCAGCACCTCTCCTTCCCCTTTTCTCCCCCCATCCTCAGCGCCTTGAGACCCTCACGGGTGAGTAGTGCGCTTTACAAATTCCTGATTGATTGATTGATTAAATTGCATCATAAATTCAAAGCTGTTCCGAATGGGCCCTAAAATACCTTTGATTGATTGATTGGCACAGGACCCCCAAAATCCTTAAGCTGTCCCTGTGCATTTGTTGCTGCGTTGCTTTCAATTGTATTTTTTTTGTGATTTTAAGTGTTTTGTGATTTTTTCTGTGTTCCAACCCCTCTTCTCCCACTCCATATTTTGCCTGTGAGTATTTCTGTGCAAAGTTAACTTGAGTGGGTTACTTTTCCATGATTCTAAGTATGGCACGTCTTGCTGTGACCATTTGTGGTTTTGACAGACTGAGGCCAATTAAATTGACAACTGTATCTACCCTGTCTCCATCTATTGTTAAGGGACTATGTTATATTTTTTACATAGTATATAAGAATATTATTTTACAGAGAAAGCACACTAAGGATTTGTTTATTTCTCTTTTTCATTTTACTCCTTTGATTAAGGTAGTTGAATTCTAAGATTGATTTTAAGCAGAGAAGCATTTGGAAATGAGTTGTTAGGATTGGGAGGCCTTGTATTATTTGAGGAAAATCTGGATGAGGAAATCGAGCAGAAGTTCTCTTTTCCTAATATTAATGTATCTCTCCTGATATTGCACTATTATTGAGCATTTAGGACTGTTCCTTATTCTTTCTTTTCTTTGCTACTCTTACTTTTTAGTTCATGTTAGGCTATTTAAAGTCTGCCAAACTCACAGGGAGGATGCCACCGCCATGGCAGAGGCATCCCCACTCCCTATTACAAGCTGAGTTCAGCGCCCCCCTGGCTGATGACAACCCAGGACTGACGTCAGCCTGTTGGGATCTTTGATCCTGACGGGGACGGTGGCCTGTAGGCGGTTCCACCCACCAAATTCTAAATGTGGCGGTCAGACCTCCGCAGCTGCGGTGGCCCAACCGCCACCGTGAGGCTGGTTGTCTTGTGAGCACCAGCCTCTTAATGAGGCCGTAAGTTATTTTTGATAGCTAGAAGTGTTTTTGTAGCATGGAGCTTAGAAATATACCACAAACAAATAGATATTGTTTTTTTTAGGTCTCTACTTTATCTTGCAGCTTGTCTTCAGCATAATATTATTCAGGCGATGTTTTTTCGTTTACCATACATTTTTTAGTGTGTTTAATCTAACAATGGAACATAATATGGGAAGAGGACATCAGATTGTCTGTTATGACATAGGGTGTAAAATGCTCCACAATGTGGACTGATTTTGAAACATTATAAGCAGTCTGTATATATATTGGGTTTTCCTAATCTGTTCATATTAATGTCTTCAATTATGAAATGTATTCTAATTGAATATTATTGGTCATGATGCAGCCCTTAAAAAGAAAGGGTACCCACAAATCATGTGTTGGCTAGATACATCGATCTTCAAAGGCTGTCATTTGTGATATTCACCTTGAAAACTTTAAACTGTATTTGAATTTGGATTTTCCAGCTATCGACTAAAGATATGAGAAATTCTATTTTGGCAAATTTTTATAGGATTTTTTTAAATAGGAAAATACTTTATTTTTGTGATATATAGCTACTAGGATATTTTAAGGTGTTTTGTCTTCCCTGAAACAATTGTATTGCACGTACAACAGCTGCGAGCCATTTGGCAGTGGTTAGAATACAATACAATATGCTTCCGGGGTTAGGAACAAAATGCAACTATGCATAATAACAGTATTAATGGACTGCAGGTCTTGCACACACGTGTACATATCTTTACTGGGTTTTTTGATAATCAAAATAAGAGTATTACATACACTTAGAGTAAGCAGTAGGACTGCTTGCTTGAGCAAAGTGCTAAAAACAAGTCCAGTTCCTGATTTTGCTTGAGAGTGTAATGTGTATTGTGGAATGTGGGGCAGTTTCTTCATTAGATTTACCTTAACCTTTACCGGTGCTACCAACAATACACATCCGCCATCATTTGCACGTACACACTATTAAATAGAAGCCCCTTGAGCATGTAAATCAGAAATATATTTGGCACATTATTTTTACGTTCAGCATCATCAGCAGGATCAGTGGTTTAACAACAGACAGACAGAACTTCATTTTCATTGTTCAATGGTGACACAAACAATATAATTCACCTTACACAAAGGCTTTTCTCTAATAGGTTCCCTGGACATGTAAGACTTAACATAAAGGCATGTTGGCCTGTGTTGGGGCCTGAGTTATGGAGCTGGGATCATTAATATTGTGGGGGGGGGGGGGCAGCATCAATCTGCCTCAGTGAACAAGCCCAAGAGAGGTCATGAGGGAAATTTGCAAGTTTTCAAAGTAGATTGTCTACAACTAGTATCTGTAAGGCATGAGGCAGATTTTCCTTTGATAACACATTTTACATACGGTCTGTTTTGGGATCAAGGTATTTACAGAGCAGTTGGCACCTCTTGGACTTCCCTCTAAGGTAGCTTATCAACTCTGTGGACGTTCAGTGAACTTGGGTTGCTCAGTTTGATCAGGTGCACTAGGAATTAAATTGGGTCAATCCTGCTTCCAGTGATCCAAATGCCTACAACTGAAGCATGAAGACCCACCTGGTAGGGCTGAATCTTCCCAGCCCCTTCCCTGGCTTCACCCTTTCCATCACTTGCCCACTCCTCATGCTTGATCTGCCCATTCCACTCCATTCCCTCCCTTTTACTGCCTGTTGAAATGACTGCATTTGTAAACACATACATTTGGATTAGTTGGATTCATTTTTTCCTTTCTTGCACAGCCAACAGTGATTAGCAACAGACATGAGCTCAAAAAGGCCCTTGCTCAGCCACCCAGTGCAGATGGTATGGAGTTGTTCCTATAACTTGAGCAGCTTTATCTGAACGAGAGCTACACCATGTTGTGAGGACCGCTAGGACATTGGTTGGTCACCCCTGTTTTAGCTTAATTTTACAGTTCATGTTTTATTCACATTTTATTCATTTTAGTGAAGTTGCTTTTTAGCAATGGTTTTTACATATTTTATTAGCTTGCTTTTATTCTAGGAAAAACGAAGAACATGCTACTCGTTTAGTCACATATAATCAGTACTTTCTGTCCAAGGTTCTGAACACGGTACACAATATGCTAGTCTGTGTTGGCCTTTCAGGAAACAGCTTCTATTACCTAGACACAGCATTGCATTGGAACTGTACTTCCAACGAGGTATGGTTTATTATATAAACAGTTCAGAGGGCATTCTGGCCACAACTGTCTTGGGGCACATGCTGTGTGACATGCAGCTCGGTTTGTGCTGATCTGCCAGCTTCTTTGAAAGGGTTGCCATCTACACCACAGGCTGATTCCTGGCACTCTTTCTAGGTATGGGGTTGGTGCTAACTCCTTAGATCGGGCCAGGCAGAGGGTTACAACCACTATGCTGCAGAGTAGACTCAGGGTTTGGTAGGAACCTCTAACACATCTAGAACCACATACACCATGGTTGGATTATTCATCCTCTTTACCATGTTCGTAATGCTGATTACTTTGCTTGATTTAATCTGCCTAAGTGTTGCAGCTCACACTTTACATGCTAGATGACGATTGTTTAAATACATTTATTGAAAACTTCTCTTTTTGTCTCGCCTTAGCATGCATAAGTAACAGTACTAAAGAGTACAATCTGTTTCCAAGGCTTCTCTGGGAGGTCGGAGTGTCATGTTCCGTTGACATATTTACCTTTTACCCTGGTGGATTTGGAGATTTGGGTGAGGCCTGTGAGCTAGCCAGGAGTTAGGCTGGCAGTTACTAAGTGTGTGGATAGACTTAGGCCCATATTTATACTTTTTTTGTGCCGCATTTGCGTCATTTTTTTACAAAAAAGCATCACAAACTTGCAGAATACAGTTGTATTTTGTAAGTTTGCACCGTTTTTGCGTCAAAAAGCGGTGCAAATGCGGCGCTAAAAAAGTATAAATATGGGCCTTAGTCTCCTACACTGCCTTTCTGTTGTCCTAAACACACAGTCCTCTTACCAAAGTAGGAACCACATAACACACTACTGAGCGATTTTATCAGGCTTATCAATACCAGAATAGTGTTCAAATACATGTTTTAATCAATCAAGATAATCAGCAGGCAATTTGCCCTTATTCTGTTTACAATTACAAATTTTAGTCCAGGCGGTCTTGACTTGACACACTTTTATTATGGTGTTTTGCCAATGCCTGCTTTGCAGCTGAAAAGCAGCTGATTCTGTTGCACTCCTGCAGTGGTCAGCATCCCACCAGCCATCAGCTCCCAATTCTATTTTGGTCGGCTGGGAGGCACTTCTCCCTATGCACCATGATTGTAGGGAGAGCTTTCACAGCACTGGCATGCCACTGCGCTCCTTTAATAGCCTTACGTAGTGGCAGCTGGCCTGCCAGTGCAGTCTTCCCCAATATCCCTCATCTCCATGGGGGGCTCTCTGCGAGATGCCTTCAGGGTCTCTATTCCCTGGAGTCTCTCCTTCACAGAGTCCTTCAGTGAGGAGTTCTGGAAACGTATACTAGACCTAGTCAAAGATGGGCTCCAAAATACTGACTCCTAAGGAAACCTTCCCAACCTAATATGGAGGTGCAGCTTCTTTTGAGGTAATTTCCTGTTTCTACCTATATAAGGAAGGAAATAAATCTACTCCTTGTGTCTCAGTTTCCTCACTCCTGGCTCAGTCCTGGTGCTTTCTTCCAAGTATTTGTGCCTGTTAACTTCTCCTGTCTTCTTTCTGATCTCCTTCAGCCTTTCTCCTGGTGTTCTTGTGTCTTTCCTGCTGCCATTTTGCTGATCTTCCTGGAAATCTGTCACTGACTCCTATCTATCATAGGACCCCGGTGGTCATCATCGCTGCCAAGCACCCAACCACTACAGAGTCATCTTCTGCAAACAGCAGAAGGTTTTTGCATTGCAGGCTTTTTCCTCCTTGGTGCTCCTTCTGGATGGCAGTAACTACTAGGTGCTTATTGTGTTTGTGGCAGTGCGGACACTAGAAGGGGTTGCCCTTATCTCTGGTAGATCAAGTTTGTGAAGACCAGACTGCCCAGTCCCAGAAGTAGTCTCAGACTTCCTAAAAGTCACCTGAGTGTCAATCATGATGTGGCTGCCAAGGTCATTTGCTCTTTTCTACCGGACAATACCTGTTTTTACCTGGTGTATCAATACTCACCAGTTGATTTGGTTCTGCCTAATGAGGTTTATAACATTCAAAAACGGTTTGCAGCTCCTCTCAAAATTTGTTTGGATTGTCAATGGTAACCATGGGCCAGATTTAGATCTTGGCGGTATTAACCCCAAGCAGCATTGGCTTTGGGGCCGAAAAGACCGTCAGGTCGGCGGTCTCCCACCCGCCTTATTTACATGTATTGCAGCTGAGCCGAAGACATCCACAATGGAGCGCTCTTCCTAGCTCTCAGGCAGGCGGGTATCCGCTGGCCGTATTTAAATGTTACGATTGTACAGGCAGTGTACTGGTGGTGGTTTGTTGACAGAGGGAGGACATTGCTGGACCCAGTGGACATTGAAAAATTGCCATTGGCTGTGGAATAGAGGTAAGTCACAAACACACATGCTATCCTTCACATGTGTGTCCCTTGCATCACACACAACACACCACATACATACCATTATCCATTTCCATGACACCACAACACAACACCTACATGCTGCAAACTCACATACACATACATCCATCACACAACATACACATACTATTGACACTGCACCCACATACGACACAACCACAACAACAAACACACTCATCTACACAAACACATGCACACACAAGCACTACACACATCACAACAGCGACCGTCACACAACAACATTCACCTGAATGTGGCACGCAGCAACACAACACACACCACCTACATAACAACATCCATGCCATATGCAAGTGGCATACATACCGACCACATCACCCGCTACACCTCCCCCACCTCAAAAAGTCAATCGTATTGCACACACACATATACACATTCTGACTCTCACACACAACCTAAGCACAACATGACAGGTATATGTCCTCTTGCAATATGCACACATCAGCACAGTTGGCATGTGTTATTGTACAGTCATTGTGGTGCCAGCCTTCACTTGGCAATGAATACTGACGCCATAATGGCAGCTGTGTATGTGTTTGATATGTGTTGTGTACCATTGCGTCCCAACCCGTGTCTGTTCCATCCGTCTCCCTGACATATGCATGTCACAGTAATTAAAAGAAATGACTGTAACATGTATATGTCTGCAAGGCTCCCGTGCCCATGAGCAGTGTCCCTGCCCATACACAGCCAATGTGGGTTGCCTACCGTCTGTCCAGTGACAGGGGGGTTGTGTTTTCTCTGGGGTGCCGTGGCAGCAGCGACGGAAGGTCCTGTCCAGTCATGACCAGCTGGAAATGGAAGGAGAATCAGGAGAAACAGGAGTTTTCACCCCCTTTCCCTCCAATCCGCCAAGTTGAGGTTGGACTGCCACTTTATGCTTGGCGGTAAAGCACATCTAAATTTGCATGGCGGTAAGTGTGGCTGGAGTCCTGCTGTCAACCACTCTTATCTATGGCACTGTGGTGGTTAATGGGATTCCTTGAGGGAGTCAGGGGGACTCAGGCGGATTAAAGTATATGGGACCGCCAACATCTAAATACAGCGGCGGACTGCTAAATCAGCGGGTGGGTTATCCATCAGAAGACCGACGTCGGGATCGTTACCACCAACATCTAATCAGGCCCTATGTCTGGGTTAGACTGAGGGACTTACTCAGCCTCTGGCCTGCCCCTTGCCCCAGGCTCTCCTGCAGAGGGAGGAGAACATTGGATGGGATGAGTTGGGCATCTTAAAGATGACATCACTGGCAGGAGGGTTTGTTAATTATTTCAGGGATTTTTCTTAATTTTTATTGTTCTTTTGCTAATGGTTTTAGACCGGCTACATGCTCTACGGGGTCGATGCCTAACAATATCTTGGTGAGGTACAGAGTGAAAATGAGTTCTAGTAGAGGACTGTGATGTCATGGAGTCAGTCTCTTGTCTCGCATACACTGTTCCATCCTCTGGCACTAGGTCACCTGTCACACTGCCTCTCACTGTACTTGCTGTGCCTGCTGTGCACAGTTGGCTGCCCTGCTGGTGCTGCTCTGTCTCCATTTGCCTCTAATGGTGTACCTTCAGCTTAAACTCCATGGGGAAACTCAAACTATCTAACAGACTTTCCTTCTTGTCTTCCATTGGCTCTGACATCTCAGATTTAATTTGGGAAAACAAATATGTAGGAAGGAGTACAGGAGTGTTACTGTCCCTGACCCAATCCTTCAAATGGGTGATTTGGCATTTGAGTCTCTCTGATTTCCTCATACCAATTTAGGAAGACTGGCCACTGACTTTCAATCTTTTTAGGAGATTATGGAAGCACTTTAGCTGAAAGGTACTTTAATGAGGCCACCCCACTATTTTATCTACCTTCACATATTTTTGCCATGGTGGTGATATATCGCACAGGTGAGTTTCTTTAACAGGGCTTTTTCTTATATCATTGTGCTTGCTCCAATTTTCCCTGCCTACAATCTCGTTCACCATAAGGAAGACGTCAAAGGGTCAGTTCTTCCCATGAGAGGGGTCGAGCACAAGTTTGAAATGGTAAGTGTGGGACTAATAGGTCTTTATCAATTGTTATTGTGGAGGGAGTAAAGTATCTTCAACGTCTGGCCATTGATCCCCTTGCTTTCATAATTCTCAAGTCACATCCTGTTGAGATGTTCCAGGGATGCTGGTTTTCATCACTCCTTTTTGCACAAACCTTCATCAGCTAGGGCCTGTGCTGAAATCCAATGCCTTAATATGCACCTTTTTCCTCTACTAGTAACTTGTCTACAGCCTTCTGTTTGATGCTGTCTATTGAATTCACTTCTCTACTATCTGATCCCGTAAGTCCCCAATAACTTACCTAAACCAGTTTGTCCAATTGTCACTGCCCAGGGAACACCTTCTAAGCTCTCCTGAAAGGTTTGCCAGTCAGTAAACCCAATCTGACTTTGCATATCAGAAAACTGAAAGGAAGCAAGTGCTGTCTGACATGAAAACAGTAAGTTGAATGCTGGGCTGCTCTCCTCCCAATCATCACTTGTTTGGAGAAAGCTCCAACTTACCTTGGTGCCTGGGGTTCTTGAGTGGAGCAAAGCCTGGCCTCTCATCCCCAACCCTGATAAATCACAGGGACTCCGGCCAATAAACCAGGTTGTTAGATATCTATGTATTAACATAAGAAAATAATCTATGAATCAGAGAGTGGGTTAACAAAGGGATTCCTGGGCACCTTGTGAGCATAAAGTGCACATGTACCGAACACAAATTTATATGTTTTCAAAAATAGGGCTCTGTAGGAAAGTACCCTCTTTTTGGCATGGTTACCCCCCACTTTTTGCCTGCTGTCAGAGAGAACTGACTGTGTTCACTGGGATCCTGCTAACCAGGACCCCAGTGGCTGTGCTCTGTCTCTCTAAATATGGTTGCTTGGGACTTCACACACCCCACATTTGGCATACTGGTGCCCCCTTATAAGTCCCTAGTAGCCTAGTCACCCAGGTACCCAGGGCATTGGGGCACCAGGAGTCCCCCATGGGTTGCAGCATGTATTGTGCCACCAATGGGAGCCCATGTAAAATGTGTCTGCAGCCCTGCCATTGCAGCCTGCATGAAAAGGTGCATGCACCCTTTCACTTCTGGTCACTGCACGAGGTCACTGTAAGTCATCCCTATGGTGGGCCCTCCTAGCCCAGAGGGCAGGGTACAGGTATCTGTGTGTGAGGGCACCCGTGCATGAGCAGAGGTATCCCTACGAACTCCAGCTCTATTTTTTTGGACTTCGTAAGTGCGGGGACGCCACTTTACACATGTACTGGACACAGGTCACACTTATGTCCAGCTACATAATGGTAACTCCCAACCTGGGCACTTTTGGTATCAAACATGTTGGAATGATACTCCTATACTGTATTAGTTGTATGATTCCATGCACTCTGGGGGCTCCTCAGAGGACCCCCAGCATTGCTCCTACCAGTTTGCAGGGTTTTTCCAGGCAGCCCGCGCAGCTGCTATCCTACAGACAGGATTTTGCCCTCCTGCTGCTTGACCAGCTCAAGCCCAGGAAGGCAGAACAAAGGATATCCTTTGAGAGAGTGAGGCAACACCCTCTCCTTTTGGAAATAGGTGTTACAGGGCTTGGGAGGGGTAGCCTCCCCAAGCCGTTGGCATGCTTTGAAGGGCAAATTTGGTGCCCTCCTTGCATAAACCAGTTTGCACCAGTCCAGGGACCTCCAGTTCCTGCTCTGGTGCGTAACTGGACAATGGAAAGGGGAGTGACCACTCCCCTGTCCATCATCACCCCAGGGGTGGTGCCCAGAGCTCTCCTAGGTGGTCACTTGATTCTGACATCTTGAATCCAAAATGTGCAGAGACCTCTGCGAGCATCTGAGTGGCCAGGTCAGGCAGGTGACATCACAAACCCCACCTGATAGGTGGTCACCTTTCTAGGTGACCAATCCCCCTTCCAAGACTATTCAGGGTCTCCCTCTTGGGTGGGTCCTCAGATTTGACGTGCAAGATTCCAGCAGGACTCTTGTGCATCGTTTTATTAATCTTCTGGCCACTGGAACTGCAACTAAACCCTCCAGGAACCGACAATCTTCATTCACAGCGACAACTCTGCTTGCAACATTGTTTCCATGGCTGCTTCCAGCAACTGCAACATTTCCCCGGATGTGCATCCTATGAGGGCAACAAGTCTTCAGTCTGCACAAGAAGCAAGAAGGAATCTCCCTTGGAGTGAATGGGTCACTCCCCTGCATCTGCAGGCACCAACTGCAACGACCACCTGCTGCGTGGATCTCCTCTCCTCCAGAGCTGCATGGATCCTGCATCAAAGGTGGTAGTCCGAAGCGGTCCACTTGGTCCTTTCTACCAGCTGACCAACTTGGGAGACAGTAAGCCCTTGCCTCTCACGCAGGGCAGTACACCCATGCACCACGACTCTTGCAGCTACCAAGGCTTGTTGGAATCTTTTCCAAGGGATCTTCAGGCTCCATGTAGCCCCATCCCCCACCACTCTTTACCGCAACGCACAGCCCTCTGCGTGCTTCTCCACCGACGTGGGACTCCTTTCTATGTATGCTGCGTGGGCCTCACCTTGACTCCTGTGCTTGCTGCCTGTGGGTCACCTGTGGGGGTTGCCTCCTTTTCCTGTGACTCTCCTCACTGCTGATCGTCTCCCGGGGCACCCCTCCATGGGGTGCATCCTTCTGGACCTTGCTGGTCTTCAGGCACGCGACCTCGGGTAGGTGTGACCGATGTACCTCAGGAAGATTACAATGAACTCTCCTTTGGTTTGAGGTTTACGTGTCCCTATGATGCTCTTTCTCCACGTGGGATGGGCGACCTACTGACCAACTGACAGTGACAAATATTCTGCATCCAGTAAGTGACCTTTTAGCACTTATCGTTTGTTATTAATAGGAGAAGTAATAGTTCATGGTCCTAATGAAGCGCCATAGGATCAATTTCTGACCGCAGAGGCGCAAAACATGTTGACCCCACTGTGTTAGGACAGGGTACATCACCTCCTTTCCCTTTTTTTAGGAGTACAGTGGGACATTATGCCCTTCAAGAACTCCTTTATTTGTTTTTAATCTTGGCCTGACCCTCATTTTGAGTGATTAAATTATGATGCCAGAGGCTCAGAGCCAATTTTAACCTATCTTTCACTCTCCTCCCCTTTCTTTGTCAGTACGTACTGCAGACCCTATTGGATCTGCTATACCATCTCCGGTTGAGTGCCACCACTATATGTGGGGTGGTCCGCCAGACATTGCAGTGCCGCTCTGACGAGGAGATAGCCCAATGATGATACCTAGCATCCCAGTCGATGCTTGAGGGCTCTCCTGCTAAGTACTGACACCTCTCGTCCCTGCAAATAGAACTTTTGGAACAATGTACTCAGTCTATTTAGAGGTAGTCTGAAGCGGTCCACTTGGTCCTTTCTACCAGCTGACCAACTTGGGAGACAGTAAGCCCTTGCCTCTCACGCAGGGCAGTACACCCATGCACCACGACTCTTGCAGCTACCAAGGATTGTTGGAATATTTTCCAAGGGATCTTCAGGCTCCATGTAGCCCCATCCCCCAGCACTCTTCACCGCAACGCACAGCCCTCTGCGTGCTTCTCCACCGATGTGGGACTCCTTTCTATGTATGCTGCATGGGCCTCACCTTGACTCCTGTGCTTGCTGCCTGTGGGTCACCTGTGGGGGCTGCCTCCTTTTCCTGTGACTTTCCTCACTGCTGAGCGTCACCCGGCGCTCCCCTCCATCGGGTGCGTCCTTCTGGACCTTGCTGGTCCCCGCCAACTGCGCCTTTCTTCTTCCACAACATTTGCCTTTGCCAAGGCTTCTTGGGGGTTTTCCCACATCACTGACCAACTGCAGTCCTTATTCCAGCATGGGACGTTGACTGCATCACTTCAGGAACTCTTCATCTGCTCCCGTGCTGCACTGCTGACTGTCTTCGTCCACCGTCTACCTGGTCCTGCATCCACATACAGGTGGGTAGTGGCTCCAGCCACCACTGGATACTCCAACGTGAACTTGACTGGGTCCCCTTTCTTTACAAGTCTTCTTCTACAGGATCCATCTTTGGTTTCTTGCAGTCTTCTCTAGACCCTGTAAAATACTCTTTTTGAAGTCTTTTTGGTGGGTTTAGGGAGAACCAGGTACTTTACCTATCTTCTCCTGGTCACTTGGGGCACTCTGGTACTTACCTTGTAGGTTTCCTAGTACCTCCAACTCCCCTCTACCAATTCCACTTCCTTGGGTGGGGGCCTGACTTTTGCATTCCACCTACTTAGTGTATGGTTTCATCCCCCAGGCCTTCAGTATTATCAATTGCTTTCACTGTTTTCTATTGCATTCTATGCTAATTCGTGACTTTTAATGTACATATAATAGTGTGTTTATTTACCTCCAGTTGGGGTATTGCCTATGTAGTATTTTGGTATTTGTGTTACCATAATAAAGTACCTTTATTTTTGTAACACTGTGTGGTTCTTTCATGTGTGTGAGTGCTGTGTGACTACAGTGTTATTGCATAAGCTTTGAAATCTCCTCCATAAGTCTTGGCTGCTCATTAACAGCTACCCGTAGAGAGCCTGGCTTCCTAGACACTCACTACACCTCACTAATAAAAAAATACAAAAAAAGAGGTAGTGGTAGTTGACACAGGCATGTCAAAGTTGTTTGCAGGGCTCAAGCCAACGCACATAAGCAGAACTCTTAGGGTGGGGACCTATTTCAGAGAGTTCAATATAATTTCCTATAGGGAAAAGAGAAATAATGGCAGATCAAGCAGCCGGCGCCATCTAGTGGTATCAGCTGTGGTAGCTGTCTTGTCATTAATAAATAGCGCCGCATTACTGTAGAACAAACAATGTGGCAACATGAGCGAGGATCCCACAAAAAATGATATTCTTCTGCCCCTATTTCTGGCAGGCCTAGGTTAGCAAACACCGAATTAAAAGCTGATAGTAAAGATCGTAGACTCTGTTTTGTCATCACTATCAATGAGGAAAGACGTACATTTTACCTATTAAACATACTATAACTAATAAAAAATAATTAGCCACAATATACCTATTTGCAGTATTTGAGTACGGAAGGTAACAAGGGTCGATTCTAGGGAAAGTTTTCAAACTCCTGGATTTAGAGGCATTCCCTGATGACTATAGGTGGGGCCACTGGGGGGGGGGGGGGGGTCGTATCGTATTAGGTAAAAGGACTGGAATGTAGGTGTAGTGGAGGGCGTTTTGGATGAGATCAGAAGTCTCTGGTTGGCCAATCATAGGTTATGAGCAGTAGTGTAGTGGGTTAGAGTGCTACAAAGAAAATAATAAGGAACAAACATTGGCATAGCCAATAGGTCGCGCCTTTGGGGCCTTGCAATTATTTAGCCATGCAGCACATTATCCCGGATGCTGCAACATCTACTGATACTTCACGTGCCACTGGTGAACGGGGAGCCAGAGCCGCCAATCAAGCCAGAAGGGGCTTGTATGGGCCACACGGAAATGAAACGAGTGCCGACATATTGTTTCGGTCAATGGTTTTTATTTTACCGTTCTAAAATGTCCTTCAGGCGTGTTGAAACAGAAATTAAAGAAAAAGTCGAAAAGGCCACAGGTGCCTGCGACATTGATATCAGTTGTGATACGTTTGTAAATGCAGTTGTTTGAAGAAGCAGAATCGTGTGACTGGTGAAAATTAATTTACAATAGTACACTGAATCTGGTATTCTATTTGTATGCAGTGCATTACATGCAAACCCCTGTGACATGAACATAAAATATCATTTTTTTAATTGAAAACAAAACGCACAGGTCTTAAAAACTGTTATGTGGCTAATGAGTATATATGTGAGTATTTATGTAATGTGGACCAAGAGGGCAACGGAGCAGTGCATCATAGATGGGGCATACAAAACGAATCAGATTGCAGTGCTTTAAATGGGCCGGTACTCTCCGGTACTGAGTACCGGCACTTTTTTATTTTGAGAGGGAGAGTACCGGCGCAGCTCAAGAAAAACGTAATACTTTTAATTGGAGAGTGCCTGCACTTCTCAGAAAACAAGCAGGTACTCTGGTACAGAGTACCTGCACTTCTATTTTTCCATTTAAAGCACTGGATTTGTGCACAAAAGGGTGGGATGATGGGAGAGCCAACATGGCCTTGAACACAGAATATCGGTGAGATTTACGATTTCACTGGAATTGCGGGATTTGGCAAATTTGTGCAGGGAAAACGAACATTGTAACCAGCCCCAAACAGTGAGTAAAAATGTTTACATGCTATCACTTAGAACAGAAACACACACTCTTTGGAAAAGCTTAAAACATGCTAGCAGCAATAGTGGTATAACAAAACAAACACAACTTGCAAACAAAGTATTAGAGCTAATGTTCTGCATAAAAAATTGGCAGTGAGAACTATCGGAAGTTGGGCATTCAAACAGAGTCTTGGTGGATGGCACACAGTTGTAAAATTACTCTGGTTTTTGTGGGAAACGGTGTGAATGGCAGGGTGGGGGTAGGGTGGCAAACAGGGAAAAGAGGGTGAGGGGCGAGACGGTGCGGGACAAGGAGAGGCCGCAGAATATAGCAGGAGGAAGAAAGGGTTTAAGAAAAGCAGGGAAGCTGGACGAATAAAACAAAAGCTCCTGCCAGCTCTGCAAGACATTGAACAGCGAGGCAATACTGTTTAAAAAGATACGCTGTCTGCAGGAGTGTCGTATGACTACTGCAGCACTCAGGCTGGCATTAGCCGGGCTGTTTCCACCTCTATAAACTGACCCGCATGCATTAGTCATTAAGTAGCTTTTATCAGCGGTCAGCTCCTCTGGCACGCTCTCTGCTCTAATGGCCCAGAGAATCTCCCTTTGTCCTTACACACCGGTCACTCTGAGCTTTGGTTGTGCTCAGGGACAAGAGTCAGGCTGGGTCACATACACATGGCTTTGTGTAATATACCTGGTGCTCATGTAAAGCGCTCCAATACTTTTGGGTCGAGTTTGCACCATATAAAACTGCAAAAATAAATTGGGGATGCGTTAACTCAGTAGCGACTGAAGACACAAGCGCTCATGTTAAGGCCACAAAAGGATAAATAAACAGAAATGGAGCAACTGAAAACGTGAGCGTTCAGGTTATTACCACAAAACAATAAATAAGCAGGAATAGAGTGACAAAAAACATGAGTGCTTGTGTTACAGCCCAGAAACCAAAAAAGAAAATAGTTCACCAAAAGTAATTTAAACGGCCAGACGTCCAGTTATACATGTAACCGAGCCACTGTCCATGGGAGGGAACAACACACCAGAAGGAGGGTCAAATGGCAATGATTCACCACTGAAAAGAAAGGTATTTCTAAAGGCACACAAAGGAATGAATAAAAGGCACTGGGTGTGCTAAAAGCCCACAGGGTACATACAGCATGTCTTGAAGAGACAGCGCATGCGCTGCCTAGGTGAGACCTAAAAAGGAAATATAAGCAAAAAATAAGGAAAGAACAGCTGTGAATTTAGTCTTTAATACAATGAAAAGGACCCTCATTTCTGGCAAAATCTATTCTCTCTGGAAGTGAGAGGATGAGGTTAGTTCATGTTTGGTAAGAATGTACAGTGTTCTAGCAGCAAATGAATGATCTTGCCTAGTGTGGTAAAGGAGGACTAACGGAGGCCCACAAGAAGACTGCTGCTGTATTCCACTTTGTTGAGTACTAAAGAACTGATCTTTTATTGGCTGTGTGGAACCTAAAATATTTAGGGGGTCATTACGACGGGATTATGAGTCCCCGACCGCCGGCCTGTCCGTGGCGGTACACAACGCCATTGAAAGGCCGGCAGTAAGGGGACTTGGGGTGCGCCTGGGGGCCCCTGCACTGCCCATGCACTTGGCATGGGCAGTGCAGGGGCCCCCAGGCATTGCCCCGTTGCGCATTACACTGCCCGAATTTCGGGCAGTGAAATGCGCGACGGGTGCTATTGCACCCGCTGCACATCAGCATTGCCGCCGACTCTATTACGAGCCGGCTGCAATGTTGATGTGACATTTCCGCTGGGCCAGCGGACGGTAACACTGTTACCGTCCGCTGGCCCAGCGGAAATGTCATAATAGGGAGACAGGAATACCGCCGGCAATGGCGGTATTCTGTCTCCCGCGGCCTCTGCGGTCTTTTCAAAAGACCGCCGAGATCGTAATGACCCCCTTAATGCTCTAAAGCAGTGGTACTGATGTACTTGGTAGCTCTAAAAAGAACCAAAAAAATACCAGCAGGTGAGGCTAAGGTTAAGGCATTAGGAGAGATGCTAGTTGGGTAGGGAAAGGAAATGGGTACTGTTGAACAAAAGCACAGAAGCTCTTTCTTGAATGAGTTCAGCATGGGGACCGTAGAGGTGTCCAATGGTGAATAGCCATAAGGCAATGCAATATGCATGAGAAGCTTGGAAAAGAAAATAATTAGATGCCAACAGCCTAAGATGCTATATGAGATGAAAAAGATTGTAGTATGCGGGCATGCAGAAATTAACTGAAGTGAGCCAAGAAAATATAAAATAGCTTGTTTATTCCATATCAAATACGCATGACCTCATAGGATAATGTCTGCCTCTCAACTGACTCAAACCAACCTTACATTCCAGAACACTAAAAGAATGACATAAGTAATGACATACATATGCTCTTAATAAGAACATTACAAACATGACAGATCCAGATTCTAATCAGAACTTTACAGTAAAGCCCTATGATGTGCAGAGCCCCCTCCCCCCCAACTGCCTTGGGGACCACCACCTCTGTGGGCGATTTTTGTGATATAATTCCCCCGGGGCATTCATCTGATTGTGTGCGGGGGACATGGCCCCCCGCAGCTATGGGGACCACCATCTCCCTGGAACAACCTTAAAAACAAAGTATTGGGTTCCGTTTTGGACCCCCCTAGCCCCCAGGACCACCGACTCCGCGGGCTGTGCACTTTGAAGGAGGCCAAGTGGCCCCCGTCGAGAAGCTGCTGATGGCCCTAGGAACCTCCACCCCCAGGCTAGCTCTTGCTATGTCCCGGGGTGTCCACCCCCGGGACATAGCTGTTTGCTGTGGCTTGACTGCAGCTTTGACACTGCAGCCACGTCACAACAAACACTCCACTTTCTGACAGTGGGAATGTGAAACAGGTCCTGCTGTCAGAAAGCAGAGTTCTCATCTCTGTTGCCTGCACACAGGGAGCTGCCGTTAAAGCAGTTGTTTGCTTGCTGGAGCAATCAGACCACAGGGAGGCTTTGAGGCTCCCCCCATCCCGTAGTCCCAGGTAGCCTGTAAAGGGCATATGATGAAATACATTTAAAAAATGACCAGGGACTGTGGGGAAGGCCTTGAGGTTCCCCCCAGTCCCTGATAGCCCGTAATGGGCTAAATAAATATGTTTAAAAAAATAGCTTAAGTATGAAAGTCACCGACCTTCATACTGAGCGTTGAGAGTTTGAGTCCAGGTGTATCTCTGATCATTTCCCTCCTTTTTTTTCAACTGGAAATGTTTAAGGCTCATACTGAAAGTTGATCTTACTCTTATTAATTGACAAATACATTTTTCTTTTCAATTTGTGCAGAAATATCTAATTCTAAAAATATCATCCATCACAGCCTAACAAACTCTCTATCTCCCTCACACTCTCTCTCTCTTTTAATCTTTCTCCCACTCAAACACCTACTCAGACCCTTACACACCCACTCACAGACCAACTCTGACACTCACGCACCCACTCACAGACCAACATGGACACTGATGCACCCAGTAAGACACTGATGCATTGACTCTGACACCCAGACAGAGACTCTCACAGCCACTCTCACCCCCAGATACACCCTCTTACACCTATTCTCACACCCAGAGAGATGGGCTATGGCCAACTCTAGCCACGCAAGGCCAAATGGCCATGTGCAAAGTAGGGTTGGGTGGTTAGGGGGTTGGCCGCAGGGACTGGCTGCAGGACAGATCTTGCGGGCAATCCCTACTGCGCACGGGCGAAGGCCTTGCACCGTGCAAGTTTGGGTGCTTATAGGGAGTTTGCCTCAGGGCCTGACCCCAGGCCAGACCCTGTGGCCAACCACCATAGTGCATGGCCGAAGGCCTTGCTTGGCTTAGGTTGGATTAAAGAATGGTAATGAAAATTACTATACATTAAAAAAACATAGAAATTCACAAAAAAAGCAAAGGTTACACGGATGTTATAATTAGGAAATAGAATTAAAAAAAACACAGAAATTGACTGAAAAACCAAAGGTTACAGGGATGTTGTAGTTAGGAAATAGAATAAAATAAAACCTAGGAAATTCACTGAACAAACCAAAGGTTACAGGGATATTATAGTTAGGTTCTGAATGTACTCGTACAAAACCATAGAAAATAGTTATCTAAAGTAACTATGACTCACTGCTAATTACCCCACAAATTACAGCACTCAATACATCTTTGATAACATCATTGATAAAGCCACTGTAACATCTGCTGTAAAACTATTGATCACATACCTGTGCATGCCGAGGGTGCGAGTTATAGTTATCTTAGGGCACGAGGGGGAGTGTGCGCAGCCCCTCCTCTGATTTCTTTTTATGTAGCCCTTGGGAGGTGGTGGTCCCCGGGGCCCAGTGGGGACCGTGCAGTCCCCCATTTATAATCCAATGCATGCATTGTGCCACTTTGTAAATACGGTGCAGCAAAAATTGCCTCCTTGCACCACATTAGCGTAAAAAAATGATGCTAGTATGACGCAAGGAGGCGCTAGGGCCTTGTAAATCTGGCCCTTTATGTCAAGATTGAATTCATGCAAATGAGAAAGCAATCTAATCAATCTCAAAGATGCTTTGTTGGAACAACTTTCTCCCAGCATATAAATTAAAGGTTTACGGTCTTTATATAGATCGAGCCTAGTACCCCCTAAATATGTTCAAAACTTTTCTGCTGCCCATGAGCAAGCCAGCACTTCTGCTTCTATAGTGCTGTAATTTCCTTCTGCAGCATTTAACATTCTTGAATCTAAGGCAATGGTATGCTCCTGACCATCTACAACCTGACTCCTAATTTCATCCAAACCTACAGAACTCGCATCAACAGTTATCACAATATTCTCACCATGCGAAAAAGGTTTGATTGCTGGTGCTTTAACAAGCTCCTTAATAGCCTTGAAAACTTCCTGCTGAACTTGTGACCACACAAATTTGACACCCTTTTTCAACAAATCTCTTAAGGGCTGCATGGCAAATGCGTATCCTTGGACACAGCTTGCATAATATTTGCGTAGTCCCAAAAAGGAATTAACATCAGGACCAGGAACATCATATTCTAGAATCGAAAGACGAGACAGGCAATCCACCCTTGTAATATTGATCTCCTGGCAAGTACTTTATGTCAAAATTGAATTTATACAAACGAGAAAGCAATCTAATCAATCTCAAAATGCTTTTTTAGAACAACTAACTCTCAGCATATAAATTGATGGTTTATGGCCTTTATATAGATCGAAACTAGTACCTCCTAAATACGTTCTAAATGTTTCTGCTGCCCATCAGCAAGTCAGCACTTCTCTTTCGATAGTGCTGTCATTTCTTTCTGCAGAATTTAACATTCTTGAGACAAAGACAATGGTATGCTCCTGACCATCTACAATCTGACTCATAATTTCACCCAAACCTACAGAACTCCAATCAACAGATAGCAAACCTTTCTCACCACGTGAAAAAGGCTTGATTGCTGGTGCTTTAACAAGCTCTTTAATAGACTCCTGTTGAACTTAAGACCATACACATTTGACACCCTTTTTCAACAAATCTCTTAAGGTCTGCATGGCAAAAGTGTATCATTTGAAGAAGCTGGCATAATATTTGTTTAGTCCCAAAAAGGGCCTAAGTAAATCTTTATCCTTTGGCACAGGAGCTTCTTTGATGGGTTTGATTAATGATGATTTAGGTCAAATACCTTTAGAAGTTATATTATGACCTAAATAATCAACCTTATCAGTCATAAAGGTACATTTTTCTTTGTTAACTGTGATCCCAGGTTTGAAAAGTTATTCTAGGACTACTTTCAACTTTGTCAAATGTTGTTTCATGGACTCAATATGTATCAAGGTGTCATCCAGGAACGCCTTTATTCCAACATGATGACCAACATAGTATCCCTCATGTGCTGGAATACACTAGAGGCAGAAACCAATCCAAATGGCATTCCTAAATACATATAGGTGGTCATTCTGACTTTGGCGGGCGGCGGAGGCTGCCCGCCAAAGTCCCGCCGTCAGAATACCGCTGCGCGGTCAAAAGACCGCCGCAGTAATTCTGAGTTTCCCGCTGGGCTGGTGGGCGACCGCCAGAAGGCCGCCCGCCAGCCCAGCGGGAAACCCCCTTCCATGAGGATGCCGGCTCCGAATGGAGCTGGCGGAGTGGAAGGGGTGCGACGGGTGCAGTTGCACCCGTCGCGATTTTCAGTGTCTGCTTGGCAGACACTGAAAATCTTGGTGGGGCCCTGTTAGGGGGCCCCTGCAGTGCCCATGCCATTGGCATGGGCACTGCAGGGGCCCCCAGGGGCCCCACGACACCCGTTACCGCCAGCCAGGTTCTGGCGGTCAAAACCGCCAGAACAAGGCTGGCGGTAAGGGGGTCGGAATCCCCATGGCGGCGCTGCCTGCAGCGCCGCCATGGAGGATTCCCTAGGGCAGCGGGAAACCGGCGGAACACCGCCGGTTTCCCGTTTCTGACCGCGGCTGTACCGCCGCGGTCAGAATGCCCATGGATGCACCGCCAGCCTGTTGGCGGTGCATCCGCGGTCCCCGGCCCTGGCGGTTCGGAATGACCCCCATAATCCCTATAGGAAGTAACAAATAATGTCAATAGTTGTGATTCCTTTACCAAGGGAATCTGATTGTATACTGACTATGGGGGTCATTCCGACGGCCGGGGACCGCGGAAGCACCGCCAACAGGCTGGCGGTGCTTCCTGGGCCATTCTGACCGCTGCGGTAAAGCCGCGGTCAGAAAAGGGCAACCGGCGGTTTCCCGCCGGTTTACCCCTGGCCCAGGGAATCCGCCAAGGCGGCGCTGCTTGCAGAGCCGCCATGGGGATTCCGACCCCCTTCCCGCCAGCCTGTTCCTGGCGGTAATTACCGCCAGGAACAGGATGGCGGGAACGGGTGTCATGGGGCCCCTGGGGGCCCCTGCACTGCCCATGCCACTGGCATGGGCAGTGCAGGGGCCCCCTAACAGGGCCCCATAAAGATTTTCAGTGTCTGCAAAGCAGACACTGAAAATCGCGACGGGTGCCACTGCACCCGTCGCACCCCTTCAACTCCGCCGGCTCCATTCGGAGCCGGCATCATTGGTGAAGGGGCTTTCCCGCTTGGCTGGCGGGCGGCCTTCTGGCGGTCGCCCGCCGGCCCAGCGGGAAAGCCGGAATGGCCGCTGCGGTCTTTTGACAGCGGAGCGGTCATTCGGCGGGAACCGCTTGGCGGGCGGCGAAACCGCCGCCCGCCGCGGTCAAAATGACCGCCTATACGTCTATGGTAGAAAAGTATTTACTGCCCCTCAGATTAGCTAACATATAATGAATTCTGAGCAGTGGGTGACAGTGTCCCATTTTGTTCCGATTAAACATCGTAAGGTCAGGAAATGAACATATATAACCATTTTTTTCTTGGCGATAACAGCTGCAGTCATCCACTCTGAAGACTCCACTGGAGTAATTATATTATCCTTGCACATTTTATCTAACAGATCTTTCAAATCCTTGTAAAAAGACATTTGTGCAACTGGGACCTCTATTAATTTACTTGTGCACAAAGTGATCATGGATCAATATACAGGAGATGATCAGTATGGGGAGTATGATGCTGGTCATTTCGACCAACACATGGAGGAACGCCTTGTGGAAGCTTTGGACTTTCACATGCAGGACTCAGTTAACAAAGCCTTGGTGAAGGCACTATGGGGGTTATTACAACTTTGGAGGAGGTTTTAATCCATCCCAAAAGTGACGGTAAAGTGACGGATATACCACCAGCCGTATTATGAGTCCATTATATCCTATGGAACTCGTAATACGGCTGGTGGTATATCCGTCACATTTGGGACGGATTAACACCTCCTCCAAAGTTGTAATAACCCCCTATGTCCTTTTGCACAACCCATATTTTATTATGGCGTTAGGCGCTTTGGTGCAGGCTCGGGGAACCCCACCCCGGTTGAGGTCAATTATAATGAGCCTGGTCGGTCTTCTAATGACCTTATTGATCAGACTGTTAACTCAGTCTTGAACGACCATGAATATGGATCTTTCCAGGGTCGCGCTACTCCCTCTGTACAGACTAGCCAAAAACCCTTCTGATTCTGATTCTTCAGCTTCGGATTCTTCCCCGATTCCAGATAAACCTAAGGGTAAGCGCAAGCGCAAGGCTCATTACGCCGAAGATCCCGTAATGCCATCTTCTGGCAAACATTTACAGTTTGACCCTGATGCTATTCTGCATCCTAGGTCCACCGAGTGGATGCCCTGTCAAGAAGTGGCTAATTATGTGCAGTCTAGGCTGCGGAAAGGTTTTGAGAAAGACGCTTGCAATGTCCCTGGCCAGCTCTCCCATTGCAAAGTGGCGGAAACTCCAGAACTTGACCCGCACATGGTGACTTTTCTAAAGAAGTATGCTAAGGAGCCAAAAATGGTATCGACAGAGCCTGGAGGGGCTGTCAAGATAAATGATTAGATATTGCTGGGCCTCTTATGAAGATTTTAGATTTAGCTGTTCAAGCTAAGGAAACTCAAGAAGCTATAGATCCTGAGATTTTATTGCAATGGTCTCAACAGGCCATTAGTCTATTAGGTAATGCCAACTGCTCCATTTCAACTAAGCGTAGAAAGTCGTTGCTTCTTTGCATAGATCCAAAATTGGCAGAGTTAGCCCCATCAGATGTAGGACCCTCTGCAAATGGACTTTTATTTGGGGCTCGATTTGTTAAAGACTTGGCCAAGTATGTGGCCACCTTCTCGGCCCTGGACAAGGCTCAAACCTCCAACAAAAACGTTTTCGATAGTGGCCTTTTTCGCAGGGCCTGATGTTTTGGAGGTTGAACGTCAGGCCGATTCAATCATCAGGCTTCCAGAACATACTACAGAGGCAGAGGTTCCTCAGGAACCCAAAATAATCCCAACTTCTATCCTGCAAGAGGACGAGGCTATAGCGGCCGCAACCCCAGGGGTCCTTACCGAGGAGGACAATACAATCAGAACCCAGCTCAAGCAGGTAACTCTTCTTCTGGCTGGGGAAGTTATACTGGGGGGCAGAGTGAGTTTGTTTGTACGCAACTGGTCTCTAATCACACAAGATGTTTGGGTGTTAGAAACAATTTGAGGTTACCATCTGGAATTTTATTCAAACCCAGAACAGTCCTTCAATCCTCCTCCTCTCCATTTTTCCCAACAAGAGAGTTTCTTTATAGATCTAGAAATAGAAGCTTTGCTTCAGAAAGGAGCTATAGTTTCTTCTTTCCCCCATGCCAGAGGGTTCGTCAGCACAATCTTTTTGGTGCAGAAGAAGGGAGGGTGTTCCCGTCTGGTACTCAATCTACGTTCCTTCAATTCATGGATTGTCTACCATAATTTCAAAACGGAGGGCATTCACCTCCTTCAAGACCTTTTGTTGGAAGGGGATTGGATGGTAAAGTTAGATCGTCGTTTTCTTCAGTTCTTCTGGAGAACAAAATGGTACGAGTTCTCAGCTCTTCCATTCGGCCTGTCTTCAGCTCCTTGGTGTTTCACCAAACTTATTCGCCCAGTCGTACAATGGCTCATAGAAAAAGGTGATCATCTTATAATCTATCTAAATGACATCTTAATCATGGCACAAGAGAAGAGCCTAGTTCTTCTTCATCTTACATGGACAATTCAACTGCTTCAGGATCTAGAGTTTATCATAAACAAAGAGAAGTTCAAATTGAGTCCATTCCAACAGATAAACTTCTTGGGTTTCCAGGTAGACTCTATTTCAGCGCAATTGAAACTTCCGCTGACCAAGAGATTGGCCATCAAGAAGGAATTGAAGAGAGCATTGTCTTCTCCTTCGATTTCCTTGAGGGTTCTTGCCCGATTGGTGGGCTTCCTTGCCTCATCTATTCAGGCCATTTTTCCAGGCCCTCTTCATTATCGAGCCCTTCGGAGAATGAAGATTCTGCACCTGCGCAGGGGCCTGTCCTATTTGGAGCAAGTCAAATTGTCACAAGAAGCCACAACAGAGATTCAGTGGTGGTTGACTCATATGGATGCCTGGAACGGCAGAGCAATTTTTGCTTTGGTTCCGGAAATAATCATAGAGTCAGACACCAGCAGATGGGGCTGGGGAGCCAGATGTGGGCAGATGGAGACGGGGGGACGGTGGTCACTGGAGGAACTTCAGATGCATATCAATTGTCTGGATTTTGTGGCGGGATCTTTTGCAGTGAGGACTCTGTCTCCAATCAGAACACAATGTTGTATCCTCTTAAAAATGTACAACATTTCTGCAGTCAGATACATAAACAAACTGGGGGGAACCCGTTCCAAGTTGCTAGCAGAGATCACGAAAGATTTTTGGCACTTCTGCCCAGCTCATCAGATATCTATCACAGCGGAGTATATTCCGGGCAAAACTAATGTGATAGCAGATCGGAATTCCCGACATCTTCATGATGTCAGCGACTGGAGGTTGCATCCCAGAGTGTTTCACTTTCTCAATCTTGTTTGGGGTCCTTTGTCGATAGACCTGTTCGCGTCTCGTCTGAATACGCAACTTCCGCGTTTTTTCAGTTGGAGGCCAGATCCACAAGCTCTCAGTTCGGACGCCTTGCTTCTATCCTGGACGGAGGAGTTAGCTTATGCTTTTCCCCCCTTCTCAATGATTCCTCAAGTTCTCTCCCAGGGCCTTCGGCAGAAGGCAGAGATGGTCCTAGTGACCCTTTGCTGGAAAGCTCAATCCTGGTTCCCAGTGGTGTTGGACCTTTGTTTCAAATCTCTGGTTCGGATTCAGTGGTCAGAGAATCTCTTGGTAGATCCGATGGGCCTTCCACATCCTCTCATTTTTGAGGGGCAGTTGTCACTCATCTAATGGAGGATTTCGGGAGATTGGAACAAGGGCCTCAAGTTTCAGAGAACACTAAGGCCCTCATTACAACCCTGGTGGTAAATCCCACTTACCGCCGTGCTGATGGCCGTCAAGATACCATGGCCGCGGCGGAAATCCGCAACAAGTATTACGACCCACATCTCGTAATCCGCCACAAGACAGACACCCACACAAGTCCGCCACACCAAAGGTCAGTGATTAACTGGCGATAGAAAAACCTACACCGTCACGCCAACAGGAATACGCCCACACTATCACGACCCATGAATCAACGCAGCGGTCATTCAACCGCGGTAATCCATTGGTGGTACACACCGCCGCGCTCAAAATACACACACATTTACAAAACACAACCACATTGGACAATTCAAAATACACACACCTGATACACATACACACACCACACCCACACACTCACAACACTATAAAACACACACACACATTACCCACAAACCCTAACAAAGAATAGCAAACACAACACCAGCATCCACAGGCACACAGCACCATCACTCATACAACATCCACACACCTCAAAAAACACACACCAACACAACACATCACACATCACAACAAACAGCACCTCACACATCACCCACACCACATTATGGCACCTCAAAGACACCCCAGGTTTTCTGAGGAAGAGCTCAGGGTCATGGTGGAGGAAATCATCTAGGTAGAGCCACAGCTATTTGGATCACAGGTGCAGCAGACCTCCATTGCAAGGAAGATGGAGCTATGGCAGAGAATTGTCAACAGGGTCAACGCAGTGGGACAGCACCCCAGAACACGGGATGACATCAGGAAGAGGTGGAACGACCTACGGGGGAAGGTGTGTTCCGTGGTATCAAGACACCAGGTAGCAGTACAGAGGACTGGCGGTGGACCCCTACCTCCTCCCCCACAACTAACAATATGGGAGGAGCAAGTCTTGGCAATAATACATCCTGAGGGCCTTGCAGGAGTTGCAGGAGGACTGGACTCTGGTAAGTCATATCTTTACTACTATATCCCCCCCCACCCTACCTGCATGCTATCACAAACTCCTAGCCCAACCCCCATCACTCCAACACCCCACGGATACCCCACTATCACAATCCACACATCCCAAAACCAAGCCCTGCATGTCACACCAATGCATGGACACCCATCACCAAAGCATGTCCAGTACAGATACTCACCCAGGCCCCAAAATCACCAATCACACAAGGGCAAAGACAATAAGCCAAGCACAGGAGTAGAGGGCAACTCACACATTGCACAAGATGGCAGACACAGATACAATAGCACTGCATTTACACCCCAACAGGACCCATACCCAACGCCACCGGACAGGAGGTGCCAGACATATCCAGTCCCCCCACAGAAGAGGCCCACAGTGACGACAGCAGCTCTGCACGCCTGGATCAAGAGGACCAGCCCGGCCAATCAGGGTCCTATGGACAGTTGGTTCCCCTGCCACAGTCACAAGCCACCACTGAACCACCCCCCTCAGGACACACCACCACAGCACCCACCCAGCGGGCCCATCCCTCTGTCCCCAGGACACGTCAATCAGCAGTGTGTCCACTACTACAGGGACCCTAGGCAAACCCACCAACCCAAGACAATCAGGGACCTGGGGTCAGTGGCAGTGGGCACACATTTCAGGGGACAGAGGCACAGGATAACAGGGAAACTGGGAGGACTTCTGTGCAACTGGGGGAGGACAGGCCCAGGGAACCCACTCTCCACAAGGCACTCTCCAACATCATGGGAGCATACCATCATTCCCAGGAGACCATGGGCACAGTACTAGCCAAGTTTCAGGAGACCCAGCGGCTGCAGGAGGAACAGTACCTGGGGATCAGGGAGGACTTGAAGTCCATTAACACCACCCTGGTCACCATTGCAGGGGTGCTGGCAGACATGGCCAACACCATGAGGGACACAGTGGCACACCAACGGGCACCTGACACTAGCCTGAACGATAAACAGCCCTCCACCTCCGCTGGCGCTAGAGGACAGGAGGCCCTGCCACTGGAACAACAGGACACCAGCACCCCACCCCCTGCAGAAGGAGAACCAGCCCACAAACCGTCCCTGAGATCCAGGAACAAGACAGAGAACATTGCCAAGACCCCCACCAGGAAATAAGACTCTCCTGATTGTCACCCTTTTGTCCCACTATGTCACCCTGACAACCTTGACCTGCCATTACTCCACTTCCTATGCTCCCTTGAACAATGCACCTGTGATACCAAGAGACCGGAATCTACCATGGACATTCCTCCACCATCACCCCAGCACATTACACAGCCCCTTCCACTTATTAGCACAGAAATAAACACCCTTGAATCACAAATCAATCTGGAGTCAGTCTGTACTTTCACAAATATGTAATTGCAGCCTCTCAGAAAAATAGCAATGTGAATGTTCATTTTCACATACCAATGTTCGACATTTGTTTGGCATCAGTAGAAGGCAGAAAGTGGTACCCAGATCTGTGAAATGGAAAGCCAAAGTGAAATATCAGGGTCCATACACAGAGGTAAAAAGGCAGAATCATGCAATGTCCTACAGTAGTATGATATGAGATGAACAGTGCCATTCTCTTACCTGTGTCTCACTGGAAGTATTGCATGATGATGTTGTTTCGGTTGCTATATCTTCTTCTTCTGCCTCCTCTTCTTCACTGTCCACAGGCTCCACAGCTCCACAAGACCAACATCAGGCCCATCCTTCTGCAGAAAAGGCACCTGGCGTTGCAAAGCCAGGTTGTGCAACATACAGCATGCCACGATGATCTGGCACACCTTCTTCGGTGAGTAGTATAGGGAGCCACCTGTCAGATGGAGGCACTGGAACCTGGCCTTCAGGAGGCCGAAAGTGCGCTCAATTATCCTCCTAGGTCTCCCATGTGCCCCATTGTAGCGTTCCTCTGCCCTTGTCTTGGGATTCCTCACTGGGTCAGTAGCCAGGTTGGGGTAACCAGAGTCACCTGCAAATGTCGAGGGACAACTGTTACACAGACACTAACCCTTAGGGACAACCCCATACCCAGAAACCTATATCAAATGTGTTGGGACCTTGGGCTCACCTATGAGCCACACACGGTGCCTCTGGAGTTGCCCCATCACATAAGGGATGCTGCTATTTCTCAAAATGTAACCATCATGCACTGAGCCTGGATGCTTGGCATTCACATGGGAAATGTACTGGTCTGCCAAACACACCATCTGCACATTCATGGAATGGTAGCTTTTGTGGTTCCTGTACACCTGTTCATTCCTTCGGGGGGACAAATGCCACATGTGTATCATCAATGGCACCAATGATGTTGGGGATATGTCCCAGGGCATAGAAGTCACCTTTCACTGTGGACAAATCCTCCACCTGAGAGAAAACGATGTAGCTGCGCATGTGTTTCAGCAGGGCAGACAACACTCTGGACAACACGTTAGAGAACATTGGCTGTGACATCCCTGATGCCATGGCCACTGTTGTCTGAAAGGACCCACTGGCCAGGAAATGGAGGACTGACAGAACCTGCACTAGAGGGGGGATTCCTGTGGGATGGTGGATAGCTGACATCATGTCTGGCTCCAACTGGGCACACAGTTCTTTGATTGTGGCCCTATCAAGACTGTAGGTGATAATGATGTGTCTGTCTTCCATTGTCAACAGGTCCACCAGGGGTCTGTATACCGGAGGATGACGCCATCTCATCATCTGCCCCAGCGGACGTGCCCTATGGAGGAGAAGGGTGAGCAGAGGGTCAAACACCACATAGCTTGAACAAGGGTGTTTAGAACAATTGTGATGTAATAGTTGTGTGGCGCTGTCTGTCCGTATTCCTGCCCAAAAGTGCTGTGACGCAGTTAGTTGCCCTGCCATGTGCCCCCCCGAAATGGCGGCTGCCTGATCTGTAAGGAGGGACAAGGGGAAATGAGGTAACTGCGCTGGCGTTGTGCAGCATTGTGGTAGGCGGACGAAGACCGCAGCGCAAATCAGCATTGGTTATCATTGGGCCCTATGGGTTCCAGGAGCCAATGATGATGTACGCTGGCGGTGACGGTACGCACTGCCACGGACGTGACCGTCATTTTTTATCTGTTCACTCACTTGATACCTGACCTTCAACAGGAGAGGACCTACACTGCAAGTGGTGCTGTGACCTGAGTCTGGAAGCGACAATGGCTACAGTGTCTGGGGAAAGGGCCCCTGCCTTCACTGCGGAGGAGTTAGACAACCTGGTGGCTGGGGTCCTCCCCCAGTACACGCTACTCTACGGTCCTCCAGACAAACAGGTGAATACACTGTGAGCATGATGGATGGGACATGAATGTATGGAGTGGCGTGGATAGAAGATACGGGGGGCAGAGGCCAGCATGTGAAGTTGGTCAGTGTATGTGTTTCTGGGCCAGGGTGGGAGGTTTGTGGCCAATGAGTAAGAAGAACCGGACGGGGGAGTAAAATCCATTCTTACTTAACTTTTCCTCTAGGTCAGCACCCACCAGAAGAAGGGTATTTGGCGTGCCATCGCCAAGGAAGTGTGGACCCTGGGTGTCTATCATAGACGGAGCACCCACTGCCGCAAAAGATGGGAGGACCTGCGCCGCTGAAGCAAGAAGACGGGGAAGCCCAGCTCGGGATGGCCTCCCAACATGGAAGGGGTGCCCTTAGCACCATGACCCCCCTGATGTACCGGATCCTGGCGGTGGCATATCCTGAGCTGGGTGGGCGCTTGAGGGCATCACAGCAGCCACAAGGGGGTGAGTATAGTCTCATTCAGCTGACTCTGCATGCTTTATGAGGTTTCTGGGTGGGGGAAGTGGGCTGTGGGTTCCCCCAGGGCAGACGTGCCAGGGTAGATCCATTGTTAGGCAGGCTCAGTGGCACTCCAATCCCAAAAGTGGTAGTGGCCCTCTACATCTAGTCAGGCTCCTGTGGGTTCCAGGTGTGCATCAATGGGTCTAGGCACCGTCCCCCATGGGCATGTGATTTTCCCCTGAACTGTTAGTGCATGGCCTAGTGAATAGGGCTGCTCCCGGTGTGTTGTGTCCGCCAACGGTGGTGGTGTTGCAAGCATTGACCATGTGTCTCTTCTGTCTTTCCTCCCCTTTTTGTTTTGTCACCCTGTCCTTGTGTGCATTAGCATCATCTGGCGGAGAAGCACTGGCACTGGAGCAAGAGGGAGCTGCAACCCACATGGCCCAGGAGGGTGAATGTATGGAGTCTGAAGGCACCAGTGGGACGGAGGGTGAGGGGAGCTCCACGACAGGGACAGGAGGAGACACCAGGGACAGTGACTCCTCCTCTGATGGGAGCTTCCTTGCGGTGGCGGGCACATCTGTGCCCACCGTATCAACAGGTACAGCCGCCACCCCCCTACCAGCACCGCCCTCCCAGCAGCCCCTCATCGTGTTTTCCGTGCCCACTCACCCAGGAGGGTGGGCATCTCCTTTGCCCCAGGCACCTCAGGCCCTGCCCCAGTCAGCCCTGCCACCATCAGTGAGAAGGCTATTGACCTCCTGAGATCCGTCACTGTTGGTCAGTCAACCATTCTGAATGCCATCCAGGGTGTCGAGAGGTATTTGCAACAAACAAATGCATACCTGGATGGTATTCATTCTGGCGTGGCAGCCCAACAGAGAGCATTTCATGCTCTGGCCTCAGCACTGATGGCAGCCATTGCCCCTGTGTCCAGACTCCCCCCTCCAACTTCCACTGCCCAGACCCAATCCCCTGTACCTCAGCCTATCCCAAGCACACCATCAGACCAGCATGCACACTCATCAACACACAAGAGTGGACATGGCAAACATAAGCACCACACATCCCACAGGCACTCACACAAGCACCATCCCCATGCAGACACACCAACATCCACTGCCTCCACTGTGCCCCCCTCCTCCACTCCCTCCTCCTCCCTCCCAGTCTCGCCTCCACTCACACGTGCATGCACTACATCCTCAGCCACTACCTCCATTACCAGCACACCCATCACCACACACCGCTCACGTGCAATCACTACCCCCACTACCATGCACACGTCCCTTGTGTCCTCTCCCAGTGTGTCTGTGAGCACTCCTCGCAAAGTACACAAACGCTGGCACACACCCACTCAACAGCCATCCACCTCACAACAGCCTACAGCCCATGCACCCTCACCCAAACTCAGCAGACATACACCTCCTACAACCACTACCTCTTCCTCCACTCCCAAACCCCCTCCATCTTCCTGTCCGAGTGTGTCTAAAAAACTTTTCCTGGCTAACACTGACCTCTTCCCTACACCCCGTCCTTCCCCTAGGGCCAGGATGTCCAGATCCCAGCCCTCTACCTCAGCCACGAAATCCTCGAGCACTGTGGTCCCTGCAAGTCCAGTAACGTTGAAGGCGGCACCCACCTGGGCTGCCAGTGTGCCACCTAGTGAGGCCAAGGATCACCCTATTCCGCCACCTGCCAAGGTGAAGAAGGGGCCCACATGCCGTAGGGAAAAGCCACACCAATCACCCAGCAAGCCATCATCCAAGACAAAAGAGTACAGTGCCAATGTACCAGCAGCGACTTCCAAGGAGGGGAAGGGACACAAGGTTAAAGGGAAGTTAGCTCAGGGCATGGAGCCTCCGGGTGAGGGACTGGTGTCACCCCTTCTGCAAGACAGAATAGCAACCTGTACGGTGGTGGCCAACGCCACAAACACCTCCACCTGCACCAGCACCTGCACCGCCACCTGCACCGCCACCTGCACCGCCACCTGCATATTTGCTGCCTCTGCAACAGTCCCCAGCATCATCGCCAGTGGGCAGCCGTCCGAGGCTGCAGGAGACGTCCTGCTGTCTCCCTCCAGAGGTGCTGACACATGCACCACCGCCAGCATCTCCGCCACAGACACCGCCGCAACCTGTCCCGCGAAGTGCTCAGACAGTGCCACCACAGCCGACATGTACATCATTCCCAGTGGGCAGCCATCCGAGGCTGCAGGACACGTCCTGGACCCTGCACAGACTACATGAGGCACCACAACCAGCACTGGCAGTACCAGCAGTTTGCAGGCAAAGTCGCCGCAGGGTGGAGTGTGTCTCTGCCTCCATGGAGTATCAGGTATCATGTGTGGGCTTCGCCCATGCATTTTGGGACCACTGGTCCACGGACAATGAATGGAACACTATCTGGACTTGTGTAGTTGTTGTACATTTTGTATATATTGCTCTTTTACAGACCTGTTTCCCTATCTGGATTTTCGATGATTACACTTGTTAAAATCATTTCATTTGGTCCTTGCATTCTTCCAGGGGGTTACGGGGTGTAACTGTAATGTTGCTGCATGTATTTGTGTGTATGGTGTTGTGGGTGAGGGTGGGGGTGTTGCGTGTTGCGTGTGTGTGTCATTCTCTTTTTCCTCCCCCCCTCCCTGTGTGCTAGGTGCAGTACTCACCGTGGTCATTGCCGCCGTCTTTGATGTTCCTGGTAGAAGAGAAGGTAAACCAACATTGGTAACACTTGTAGTTCGGGCTCCATGTTGTCCTGGTTCCTCGTAGGGTGTCGAGAGGTGAGTGGTTTCCGTTCAAAGTCCTGTTTCTACCGTGCTTTTGATGGCATTGGTATCGCCCGGAAAAGCTGGCGGATTGGTGCCTTGTAATACAGTGGGCGGTACATTGTCTTCTGCCTGTCTGTTGCCGGTTACCGCCGTGGTGTTTGTTTCTACCGCAGTGGCGGTCAGAGTGTTAAAGTGGCTTTCTATGTTGGCGGTTTCCGCCATGGTCGTGATCCCATTTTTTTTACTGCCGGCCTGTTGGCGGTATTAACACCGCTTTAACACCGGCTGCCAGGGTTGTAATGAGGGCCTAAATTCTTTCTCGCCCAATCCTTGGCCTCTAGCACACACAAACGATATGCTTCCGCTTGGAAGCGATGGTGAGATTAGTGTGGTCAAAGGTACGTTGATCCCGTGGGGGCCTCTGTGCAAATGATTGCAGATTTTGTTATCACATTTGGCTACTCAGGGTTTAGCTTATAGAACAGTTAACAATTTCAGATCTGCTATTTCTGCTAAACATCCTAGAATTGATGGTAAACCGGTGGGTGAGCACCCGCTGATTTGTAAGCTTCTACGGGGTATTCGTTTGGTCCGTCCCCTTCAACCTAAATATTCTGTTTTGTGGGACGTTAATATAGTACTTAAATTGTTGGTAGCGTGGCCATCTAATGAAGGGTTATCATGGAAACAATTGTCAGCGGAATTGGCTGTGTTAATATGCCTTATCTCATGCAGAAGAGTGTCAGACGTTAAAGCACTGGACATTGCAGGTAGAGTTTTTACTCCCACTGGAGTTTTGTTTCAAATTTCAAAATGAACAAAGTCAAACTCTACATGTATTTCTTATCCAAGTTCCAGAGATAATTCTAAGCTATGTGTAGTTAAATGCCTTAAAGTTTACGAAGATGTTACTTGTGAGTTTCGTAGGGATCCAACTGGGCAAATATTGATTTCTATTCAAAAATCCTTTGGCCCTGTCTCGTCCGCGACTCTGGCCCGATGGGTTAAATGGCTGCTTCAAGAAGCAGGAATTTATATTTCGATCTTTGGGGCCCACTCTGTTAGAGGGGCCATGGCATCAAAAGCTTTTAATTCAGGAGCCAGACTGGAAGATGTTATGCTGGTGGCGGATTGGTCTTCAGATTCCACCCTTAAACTTTTTTTATCATAAACCTATTGTGGGTGTTGCTTCTGGAATTGTAGATCAGTTTTAAACTAGCATAATCAGAAGCCTCCGGTCCTGACCTAGAATCAAAACTTTTCTAGCTATCGCAACAAGAATTTTCGGTTCTATTAAGGACACGGAGGCGAGGATTATCCCACAGGTAATTTGAGTACTTAAGAATTCTATATGACATGATGTTGTAAGATGTTTTATGTCCCTCCCGAAATTGTTAAGATATTTATGACATTATCTTCACAAGTGGATATTATGGTATTATATTTTCCCTTCATTTTCAGATGACAAGACGTCCTGAGCATTTTCTCAAGAAGTGGTTCCAGAAGTTTTCGGATGGATGTTGCACCGGTTGTGCTGTTCCATCGCGATGAAGAGGTCACGGTTGGAGTTCATTCGTTACAGTTATTATCCTTTTTGAGGAGCAAAGAAAGAGGACGGACTTGATTGTTATGGACATATATATACAAGGATGGTCCCTGATTGGGGGTGAGGTTGGGGCTGAGCCTCATGGGAAATGTAGTTGAAGTTTTTCATTGGCTGCTGTGTGTTTTCAGTAAAGGAAAGAGAAGCATAATCCTCGCCTCCATGCCCTTAATAGAACTGAAAATTCTTGTTGCGATAGCTAGAAAAATTTTGATTCGCATGGCAGAGAAAGAGCTCAAGGAACTCAGAACGCCAATAACTGAAATGGCACACAACAGGGAAGAAGCGAGTAACTTCAAAGTAAGTTTTTGAAATAGTTTATACAACCCGCTTCTTTTGTTCCCTGAAGATGGTAGTGTTCTGCACTGATTCCAAGCGTCAGCCAGTAGAATACAAAAGCCTCATCCGGAAAGTATACGAGGTGCCAACGCGGAGTGAAGCACGGTCAGTGGGTTCAAAAAATCATTGCCAAAAATGGTAGTATTTGTGTATACAGAAATAAATGGAAGTGAGCCAAGAAAATATAAAACAGCTCAAGTCTATTGCATATCAAAAACCCACGACCTCACAGGATAATCTCTGCCTCTCAACTGACACAAATCAGAGCTTTACAGTAATGCCCTTTCAACTTGATGTGCCAAATATTTATACTGTTGCCATAAATGCCATCCATATGTAACAAAGTTGAAGTTAAAGAGAGAGTTGTATTCAAAGAAATCAGGAGCAGACCCAGTAAAGAACTTTGAAGGTCCCAACTGGTAGTAAACTGGGTGAGGATAACTTGGGGTCCCAAAAAACTGAAAACGAATGGTCTGAGAGATAAGATGAGAACCGTTACTGCTGGACAAGTGAGGCATACAGAGGTAAGCAAGGATAGTAGAGTAGTGCAGCGCTAATAGCAGAATGGGGTGAACAACTGTTGAACATAATGGATCAATCAAAGACTATAAGGATGGGTGAAAGATGATTAAAATTAGCTAATGTGACAAAGGTGACTGCATGTAGGAGAACTGATTCTGTTGGTTAAAGAGCACAGGCACCAGATTGAAGGGGACTGAGTAGGTTGTTAGAGGAGAGATCAGAGTGAGGCAGTTGAACACAAGGGAGGCTATTCCAGAGGTAACTTACAATTACAATTTACACATGTATGTCTACTCTTACATTTTTGAGTAACTTTATTATTCTTCGCTATTCACCATTTACAAACCTGATTCACAAAGTTAACTTATCCTTTTCAGTAATTTACACTTTTGGTTAAGTTTACTATTTTTTGTTTATTCAAAAAATCTGAGTGTGTGTTACAGCCAAAAAAAAAAAAACTGTAATAAATCCAGCGCCACATACCGTCAACCACTGGTACTCCAAAGCCATCCCATAGAAAATGATGGAGGTATAAAATGAAAATAAAACCCCATAGGAAATAATGTTACATTAAATTCAATTATTCAAATCATTAAAAAATATAATTTATGATTTAATGTTAAAACGTATATATAAAATAACACATATTTACTTTTATTATTAAATTACAAACATGTTTTAATACCCTATGTTACATTTTAAAATGAATATAACTAAATTATTCTTAATTCCATACATCACTTTTAATATTTATTACTGCAAATTAATTTTAATTCTCTACCTCACATTTAATAATTATTACTATATATTTCAGTGCTTTATTTGGTCATTTATTTTTCTAAATTTAAACTTCTGAAAAAATTATTTAATGTAGGTAAATTCTTTTTTTCAAAATTAAGTTAATAGTTCTGCAACATTTTTTTATGTTCTTCTGCATTTAAAATACATGTCTACGCTTATTTTACATTAATAGTTAACATAAATATATTTTTACTAGTTTTCAAGTCTGATAAACGTTTTGGCTTTTCCTTATACTTTTCCATAGGAAAATCTCTACCATCGGAGATCTCTAGATGGTAAGTATGGTAAGTATCTTCCCCCCTGGCGTGTTTCTCTCACTGTCTTGTTTTCAGTAAATGCTTTATAAGGAAAGATTAGTGCTGGTTCCCAAAAATGAGTGACCGTGGGCCCTCCCAGCAACCACTGGTTCAAATTAAGCACTATAGACAAGTGGTATGCCCCTTGAAGTAAGTTCTTCAGTGTGACATGCATCTCGGAGCGAGACACTAGAACAGTTTATTGGAAATTATATTTTTATATTATAGGAGGCAGCCTGATGAAAAGCCATGAACATGTTTAGGATGTGTTCAAAATGGGCAATAGGCCACCATGAAAAGTCTTCTCAGCTCCATCAGTGGTGTTATGCTCCCTGCCTTCAGCTATCGGTGTCAAAAGCATGATTCGTCGGTCTCCTCACAAGACGCTGAGTTGGTGTTTTAGTTACCTGGGTTTCATGCAGGAGAGGATTGACTCGAGGTGCTCCAAGCCAGCAGGTTTGTACGTTGAAGGGAGGTAAAATATGTAGAGACAATGCTGAATAGTCTTAATATTTTTTAGGCCAAAACCTGGCGAGGAAGAAAAGGTCAACATATCTTCTCGCTATGTTGTATACCAATGCCAAAGTATTCCAATGTGCTTGTATCTAATGTTAAATATGCCTCGTATATATGTTGATTAATATATTCATGAATGCTTACTGGAATGGTGAACTTAACCACGACGGCCTATCTTTGACATTGTCTGGACAAGGCCCTGAGCAAGGTCCCCACTGTCAGATTATGCCTTGAAAATACCGGGCTCATGTAATGTAACCAACAGCAGCCAATCCTGCACAGACCCAATGTAACTACTAACTACTGATTAGCACTACCCACAGACCAGAAGTACGGCAATTAAAACAAGCAAAGCCAGTAGGTGCCACTTTTTAGGATGCTGTCCTGCATCGTGGGAGGGGAGGAGGGAGCAAAATGCTTTTTCCCGATGCTGCACATCATTGGATAAAAAAAAAAAAGAAAGAAAGACACATTGACATAGTCACTTCATTCCTCTGGCTCCCACATGCATAGCAACACATTCAAGACAGCAGTAAATAAAAAATGAATATTGTTTTTGGTAAAAGTGCAAAATTAAAGAAAGGACCTCGAGTTCGGGGTCAAAGAAGGATGAGTGGATGGGTGAAGGAGAAGAAAAGTAGTGCATGAGGGAGAGAGTGACATGTTGGGGTGGGAGGAGAGCAATGCAAGGGAGAAGCACACTATGGAGTTGGATTTGGGAGAGGAAAAACATGGAGCGTGTGTAGGGTTGGGGAAAGATGCACTCAAGAGAGCAAGCAGCCTAAAGGATGAGTGCAACTCAGACAGTAAGGGAGAAGCACACAATGGAGAGAACAACATGGAGCACGAGGAAGAAGTACCCAAGAGAGAAACAGAGTGCAGGGTGATTCAGGGGTAGCACACAAGAGAGAGGTAGACAACTGTAAAACATGGACTCTCATGGAGTGCTTCATCAAAAGAAAAAAGGAGTTTCCTAAGCGTGAGCACTGAAGGACACAAGTCAGAAAAATCAAGAGGATGGAAAAGAAGGTTTGCTCTAGGAAAGGACAAATGCAAAAGGGAACAAGATGGACAAGGCAAGCCATCAAATAAAAGAGAAGGAAATAAGAGTCACAATAGGAAGAAAGAAAATGAGAGTGACAGTTAAACCAAACAATGGTAAGAAATGGGAATAATATAAGCCCAGTATGAGTTCCTGGAAAGTCCACAATGAGGGCCTAATTAAGAGTTTGGCATATGGGAAAGCCCATCTGCCAAATTCTCGACAGGGTGGCCGTCTAGGTCGGCGGGCAAAAACCTCAGTTTCCGCCCGCCGGCCTAGCGGGAAAGAGACTACAGCATTGTCTCTGGCTTGTAATCGAGCCAGCAACAATGCTGTAGCCTGCAGGATGCACCAGCACTCTCACAATGTTCACTGTCAAAGCAGACAGTGAACATTGCGAGGGTGCTGGGCAGGGGGGGGCCTTGCACTGCCCATACCAAGTGCATGGGCAGTGCAGGGGCCTCCCGTGGCCTCCTGCACCTGTTCTCTGCCAGCCTTTCCTTTGATTAAGCTGTCCATCTATTTAAAGGACATGTCTTAAACAGATAGCTATCTCAAGCTTTGACACTTTGGTACAAGCAGAACCATTTGTTTAATCTGTTTGTCTTTCGTAATTTGCTCAATTTATGTTTGAATGTCCAAGGAAAATTACCTGCAGTATGACGGTCATCCATGCTGCACACATGATTTGAAAGCAAATAGAAGCCTCTTAAGGACGGCCAAGCAAGTTAAAGTTAAAAAGTGAGAAGCTCTCAGGTCTGACTTGCTACGAAGGACAGTTAGCCATCCCCCTGTAGGCCGGAGGATAACAGGCTACTTTGACAGTGAAGGGCCTAGGAGAACAGATTACAATTTTCTTGCAATCAGAAAAACATATAATTGATTGCTGCAGTGAAAAGATGTTCTTCAGACACTGAAGTATTGGAACATCTTTTCACTACAGAATTCACGAAAATTATGTTTGTACTATACATACAGGGAATTGTGCTGTATAATGGGACCTGGCCTAAGCTGAAAATAAAAACAATTGAGTGTGTAAGTCATTATCAAATCCCCTTGCATTTGATTTCCATTTTTGTAGAACACACCAATGTGTCTCTTAGTGTTAGGAGCCACTTTCTAGTAGGACTGAACAAACCAAATGAAAAGAAGCTTGAAAAATAAGAACATGGGAGGTAATGGCCCATATATAGAAGCTGAAATTGGTTCCATAACCTGGGAGCTAAAGCACTCAGGGCCAGATGTAGCAAAGGGTTTGCGAGTCGCAAACGGCGAAAAACGCCGTTTGCGAGGCGCAAAAGCCACTCTGCTATGCAGAAATGCATTTTGCGAGTCGGATCCGACTCGCAAAATGCATTTCCGACTCGCAAATAGGAAGGGGTGTTCCCTTCCTATTTGCGACTCGCAATGCAAATGAAATCGCAGTTACCATCCACTTGAAGTGGATGGTAACCCAGTCGCAAACGGGAAGGGGTCCCTATGGGACCCCTTCCCCTTTGTGACTGGAAAAAAAAATATTTTTTCAGAGCAGGCCGTGGTCCAATGGACCACTGCCTGCCCTGAAAAAAACCGAAACTAAAGGTTTCGTTTTTTTTTTCCAAATGCAGCTCGTTTTCCTTTAAGGAAAACGGGCTGCAGCTGGAAAAAAAAAACTGCTTTATTAAAAAGCAGTCACGGACATGGTGGTCTGCTGACTCCAGCAGGCCACCACCCCGTGAGTGCCCATACTCGCAATGGGGTCGCAAACTGCGACCCACCTCATTAATATTAATGAGGTGGGTCTTTGCGACCCCATTGCGAGTTGCAGAAGGTGTCTGAGACACCCGAGTCGCACGGACTCGCAAAGTGCAAGTCGCAATTTGCTTTGTTGCTACATCTGGCCCTCAGTGAGCTCTCAGATGAGTGCCCACCTGGGATATGGATGCCTTCAACAGTAGCATGTTGACTGACTGGAGGAAATGCGTGAGGACATATGTCAAGAAGAGCCTCCTTAGTTCTAAAGAGTTGGGTTTATAAACATCTTTGCAGGTCAGGCCAACATGGACATATATAAAGTCCATATTAGAGGTCTGGTTTTAGCTCAAAGGCCCACTTGCATGAGGAGAGATTGACCAGATGCTTTTTCTTTGGACTGAGTTAGTTCTTCTGGGTAAATGTGTTGCTTGCTGCTGGAGTAACAAGATGATATAGGAATACATTATTGATTTTGTTCTAGAATTAAGATCAATGGTAAGCACAATGTGAGCTAACAGGTACATTTCTTGTTGAAATTGCCTATTGAATTATGCTGCTTTGATCATTCTTTGCTAATGATCAAAGACATGTAAAGAACGCCAGTAGGCGAGCACATTGGTTATATCACAGTTTTCTTATAATCTGCTAGAACGTGCCCCTAGTCATTTCCAAACAGGTTGGCTGAGATGGAGCAAGGCCACACCCAGCGGGAACTCTCTGTAGTAACTGCCCATGCTTATGGCCCCTGGCGGCACCTTCTTGAGTCCTCTGAAGACACCATAGGGGGTCTACCTTGGACCTAATCCAGTGACACCTGTGTGGTTGATGACCCTTGCTGGGCTGGACACAGAGTTGCTCTTCTCCGATGGCTCTGAATTAACTCACACATCCTAGTATCCTCATGTGAGTTTCCTGACCTAACCCCGCCACCAAGGACTGGATGTGCTCAACACCCACATCCCTAAGCTTATATCTACCAACGTACGGACCTGGGCTGCTCTTGCTCCAGTGTCCTCGCTGCCCCAAGACACCAACAAGTAGGCCTTGTTGTGCATCAAATGAAGTACTTTCCCCTGGAAAACTCCGCTCCTAGTAGCACTGAGATGGGTCATCTGAGTTCAGCTGACCAGCACACACCCCCAGGCATCATCATCAACGATGGTGGTGATAGCAGGCCCACACGGTGTTGACTGCCCCTCCTCACTCAAAGACAAACTGCATGCTGTGCTTGTGGTGATTGAACTATCTAGAATCTCTCTGGAGGCAAAGATTGACACAGTAGTGGCGGATCTCACATTGCTACATGTGGATCATTGAAAACTAGCTGACAAGGTGAAGGAAACAGAACAAACTCTTGTGGCATTGCAACCATAGACTCAAAGCATGGAATCTTCCCTATGAACCCTGTCAGAGCCTGCTCAAATACTGGAAAAGCAGGCTGAAGATGCAGAAGGGAGATCCCGGAGAAACAATGTCTGAGAAGTGGGCCTCCCGGAGGGCGCTGAGGGCTGGGACCCAGTGCATTACATTGAGTCTTGGCTGCAGGAACTCCTCCCCTCAGCTGCTCTCTCAAAATTCTCCTTTGCCAAAAGAGCCCATTGGGTCCCGATACGCAGGTCTCCTCCTGGCTCTAACCATATCCCCTTGGTAATCTGTTTTCTGAGCTACCGCGACAGGGACACTGTGTTATGAGAAACAAGCCAACCTACTGAAGTGAAAGTGGACAACGCTCGAGTCATGTTCTTTCCTGATTTCACTGTTGCAGTCAAACGACAACAGAACTCTTTCCACACAGTAAAGCGACATCTACATCAACTAGATATACACTACTCACTCCTCTTAACCGCACAATTGTGTGTTGTGGCAGAAGGTACCACACGCTTTTTTGACTCCCTGGAAAATGCATGGAAAGATTGGTGGCGTCCGGCCTCCAGGCTACCAATTTGAAGCACCCTGACGGCGGGAGAGATCCTGCCACCACAGGAGGCTGGCGACAGCGGCAGGGTAATTGCCTGTGGCCTTGGCGGGCTCCCGGGGTGTCCCCAGATCTGGAGCAAATGATTGAGGAGCACCAACGGGCATTGAAACAAGCTGCTACCATCACTGATACTATTCATTGCTCCTGCCCAGATGTGGATGGCTCTTGCTCGGCCAGTGATGTGAGCTCCACTGCCACTTGGCCCTCTCGGCAGGACTCTGTGCCTCAACAGGACATAACCCCACAAACAGCAGACACCATCATTTAACACATGCCCCACCTGTGACTCCCCAATCACGCTCCCCTCTTGTACTACTGGAATACAAGAACCTGTCCTGCTATGCTATTGATGCGCTGTACTGGGTCCTTTTACATCCAAGACATCTCCTCAGCACATACGCCGGTGCAGACTACTGCTACTCTACATAGGTACCCGTACCACGGTGTTGGCGACTGACCGGGACTACATCATCTGCACTCGTTGTGGATTCTGGGCAGGCATCCCCACTGATCCAACACAGAGCGGTGATCTATGCACAAAGAACTGAGTAGTTCTCTCTCCCGTCGTATAGCAACTCCCCTGTCCCCTTAACTTACCCCAGTGCACGGTTTGGGTGGACACTTGTTTTTGTGCACTGCTCTATTGGTATTTGTTTATTGTTATCTCCAATACTGACTGTTTTTTATTGTGTATGTTGTTCTCATACAAGTGACCCAAGACCGCTCCCTTTGACATTGTCACCTCTCTACAAGACTCTGGTACCGCACTAACCAGGCGACCAGTAGACAGGCTTTGGCCCAACAGTGACACAACCCATGATCTTCATTAAAGTATTAAACTGGAATGTGTGTGGAATCAACATCCCTGGCCGGTGGTGTGCCATCTAATCTTACCTGCTGTGCTAGTCCATGCACGTTGCCCTAAAACAAGAATCCCATTTGACGCTTCCTGTGGCAACCAAGCTCCAGTGATGCTGCTGTAGACAGGTCTACTCTATGGGCTACTCCTCCTACGCCCGAGGGGTCTTGATCTGGATCCGTCCTGGGGTTCCCTTTGTAGTAGGGGAGGAGGTGACAGATCCTGAGGGGTGTTATGTATTTGTTAAAGGAAGACTGGATGGTACATGCATCCTTATCTGCAGTATCTATGCCCCCAGTATTGATCAAGGCCACTTCTTATGCAGACTGTCTGACCTGTTGTCCCGCTGCATTGAACTCCCTTTACTGCTGGGAGGAGACTTCAATAGAGTTTTAGATAGTGCTCTTGACCGCCCATTCTCCCACTACCCTGCACCGCTGCATCCTCCAATGCACACTCCCTTAGGCAATGGCTGCAGAACTGGAACCTAGGGCTATGTATGTGGATCGATAGACTCGTCTGCACTGCAGACCTTACCTCGTCCATAACACACACTGACTACCTAGGTCACACTCACTCAGATCATAATCCCCAGTATTTACATCTTGACGGGGATATTGGCCCTTCCCCTGTGCCTACATGGCACTTACATTGTGCTTGAAGACCCCGCGCCTCGCGCCTCCGTCGCCAAATGATTAGTGTCTACTTTGATCTCAGCAGTTACTCAGTCAATACAGACTCCTTGAAATGGGACGCCCTTAAGGTGGTCCTTCATGGACACTGCCTGGGGCTGACCTGGAACATGCACCGGCAACTAGACAAAGAGGTTTTGCATATGGAAATTCAGCTGCTACATCTCGAAAGTACGGTGACACATGACCCAAATAGCTAATCATTGCTGTTTGAGACGGAACGAGAACACTCTGCTGTCCCCGAAAGATTGCACTGCCTGAATCTTTCGCGGGCCGCTCTGCTAAAACACATGCCACGGCAGACAGTGCTGTGTCCCTACTTGCCAGGCTGATATAGCAAGACCACCCCCATCGCCTCATTGCAGTGCTGTGGTAAGCCGCAGCCCCCCTACTTTACACACAACAAGAGATACATGATGAACAAGTACGTCATGACACCTCCTTGTACCACTCAGTCACAATTGCCAACCCCGGAGATAGCGACTCCTTCCTCTTTACAATACCTCTCCCTCGGATTACACCTGACCAACAGACAGAGCTGGATGAGCCCATTACTTTATCTGAGATTCAAGAGGCCATCCGAGCCCTTGCCACCAGGAAAACCCCGGGACTGGATGGTTTACCAAATACGGATCCAGAGCTCCTGCAGTCGTACTGACCGCTGGCACTGCTAAATTCTAACTATAGGTTATTGGCAAAAATCATAGTGGATAGCCTAGCACGCAAGGTCCCCGTGCTAGTACACTCAGACCAGAACCGAACCAGAACAATTTACAGCGCTTCTTCCAAATCCCTGAATACACCCGTCACTTTGGTCCCAGGCGGACTGTGTAGTATTAGACCTTGAGAAGGCGTTCCAATAACTGGAATAGCCTTTTCTGTTCAAGATCCTCCCACAGTTTGGTCTACGGCCTTATTTCCTTAAAATGGTGTGACTGCTATACACTTTACTATTGGCCAGAGTCAAGTAGAGCTCCCTTATATCTGGCCCCACTGCTTTAGGGAGAGGCAAGAGGCAGGGTTGCCCCTGTCTCCCCTTCTTTTTGCCCTGACCATGGATCCACTAGTGACTGTCCTACATGTGCAGGGCTGTGATTGGGGTATACCTTTGGGAGACAGGACCCATTATGTGTCCCTCTATGCTGATAATCTACTCATCTATCTCAGAGATGTTTCCCAGCTTTCCACTGGGATAGCCAACACCCTTGAGACTTATGCATCCCTTTCCAGCCTACAGGATAACTGGTCCAAATCGGTTCTTTTCCTGCTAGACCCCATCACTCCCAACCCTGGACTGGTCCTCGCCAATACCTCTCTAGCCTGACAACTTAATATGTTCAGATATCTGGGTATCAAGGGTTATCGTTCAGCCCCTGACCTATTTGATGGTAACCGGATGTGTGCTACCACATCACTCAGAGCTCAGATGACGTTCTGGAAGATATTACCCCTAACGGTGGCAGGACGGGTAGCACTCCTTAAAATGGTCATCCTTCCTCATCTTCTGTACTGTATTATTTTGTCAACCTCCCACTACACATTCCCGCCTCTTTTTTCCAATCTCCTGAGCACACTATTCAGGAATTTATCTGGAATACCTTTCAGTGCTGAGTGGCCCCTCTAAGCTCTACAGGCGGACAGATCAAGGGGGTCATGCGGTTACCAATCTGGAACACTACTATCTGCCAGCCCAATGGCAATGGGTGTTGCGATGGCTAGCCTCCTGCTACCTGGCTGACAGGGACCCACCTGCAATCTTTCCAGCATTTTACAACTGTTCTACCCCTGCGCCAGATCGCTCATACCCCGACTTATGCTTCTGCGCTTGGCCTGTCACTGTTTTCGCAGATTTGTATATCTGTGGTAAACTTTCATCTTGCTGCAGTACCACCCACAAATATTTGCCTGGCTTCTGGATGTAACTTGGACTGGATTGCACTTTGATCCTGCTAACCAGGGGCCAGATGTATCATCATCCCAATTTGCATTTCCTAAATAGCGATTTTTAAGAAATCGCTATTTAAGAAATGCAAACTGGGATGTATGAAAATTGTGATTCGGTAAAAGCGATTTCTTAAAAATCGCAATCGCAATTAGGGAATGGGACTCTATTCATCCCTATGGCCCTGTAGGCCCATAGGTGCGAATGGTTTTGCATTACCTAATTTGTGAATTCCTGTTAGGAATTCACAAATTAGGTAATGCAAACCCCAGGGTGCTGGGGGCCTAAGGCTCCCTTTGATGCACCCCAAAAAGATATTTGTGCACATGTGTGCGCTACATGTCATTTTAAAAAATGCATTTATAATGCATCTTTAAAAATTGCACATGCTTACCACCAAATTGGATTTGGTGGTAATTGCATTTCCTAAATGCCCAATTCGCATTTAGGAAATACATGATACATGTGTTTTGGAAATCGCAAATAGGAATTCCCTATTTGCGATTTCCTATTTAGAAAATCGCAATTTGCGATTCCCTAAATGGAGTCGCAATTTCAGTGAATCTCTATTTTAGCGATTACTTGAAATTGTACTGCGAATGCCTTTCATAAATCTTGAAAGGCATTTTTGCATTTGAAAACGGTCGAATTTTGCGAATGCAAAAATGTTTGATACATCTGGCCCCAAGTTCCCAGGGCCAGTGTTCTTTCCCTAAAACATTGTAAAGGTAGTTGGATACACCCTTAACTACCACTATAAGTCCCTAGTAAATGGGTACCTATGTGCCCAGTGCATGGGGTACTATGGGTAGAACCCTGAGGGCAGCAGCACTTATTTACCCTCTAGGGCCACGCATCCAGATGCACCCAGCACTGTCATTGCAGGCTGAGTGTCCTGGTGCAAACCTAAAACACAAACTCGACATGGCACACTGCCTTTGTGCCCTGTCTACCATACACTGCATTTACTATGGGTAAGACACGCCTCTGGCAGGCCTTACAGCCCTAAGGCAGGGTGCTCCATATTATATGTGAGGGCATAGCTGCATGAGCAATATGCCCCATTGTGTCCTTGCTAAACCTGGGACATAGTGAGTGAACAGAGCAGCTATTTTAATACATGTGCTGGACACTGGTCAACACGAGTTTCCCAGCTACATGTTGGCCATTTTGAACCCAGGGTGATATCAAACAACTCAGGATGATAAATCCAAACTGGTGACAGTATTGGATTGATCTCTAAATGTACCCAGGGGTGGTCTTAGAGGTGCCCCCTGCAAAAGCTAACTATCCTGGCATGGATGCTGACTGGTTCTTTCCAGCATGCCACCTCCAGACAGCCAATATACTAATACTGGGGGAGAGCACTGTCTCTCTGGTTTATAAAACAATGCCCTTCCGGGGTGGAGGTGCTAACAGCCCCTCCCCCAGGAATGTGCATTGCCCTGCTGGTGAGCTTCCCTTGAAACTCGAACCCCAGGCCTTCTGCTAGCAGCAGATGACCTCCCCTTTGGCCTGAGCAAAGGCGGCAAACCACACAAAGTGTAAGAGGAGTGGTCCCACCTGCCACGCACTAAGGTGTTGCCTGAAAGGTGGACCCTCCATTTCATTTTCCTCCATCTTAGATAGAAGGAAAATAGCCAATTAGGTTTAGAGAAGTGACCCTTCCCACAAGAAGTGGTCACTATAGTGGGTGTAGCCACCCAAAGCTCTGAGTTCATTAAGGATATTGGCCAGTATGCTTCACAGGGGTCTGCAGGGTGGCCTGGTTTTTGCAGTACCACAGTGGTGGCTAAGTCCAGTTCTGGGGCAAAATGCCCTCTTGCAATTGCTTCTTGGTGCATATTAGGAAGTGATGACATGGTTGCTGACTGGTTCTTTAAAGCATGCCACCTCCAGATAGCCAATATACAAACCTTGGGGGAGAGCCCTGTCTCTCTGGTTTGTAAAACAATGCCCTTCCTGGGTGGAGGAGCTAACAGCCCCTCCCCCAGGAATGTGCATTGTAAATTGTCAATAATACTCCACTGAGTAGCCATCTGGTCCTGTTGTTTTCCCAGCTTTCAAATCCTGGAGGCCTGCTGGATTTAATTAGGGTAGAAGGGGTGTTTAAGTGCTTGACGCTCGATTGGATGCAAACATGTCAGGAGAAGATCCTTATAAGTTGGTAAAATGCCTCTCTGGGGGGGGGACACACATGAGCGGTATTTAATGTGTGATAGTGTACTGCAAATGTCACTACCATTTCCATTGCCTTAACCAGTTTCTCCCCTTAAACAGTATCTCTAAAGTGGTTATTTCTTGGGCGGTGTCTCTCATCACTTGTTAGTGCAGCAATTTACACGATTTATCACTCTGTTCATATCTTCCCTTAATTGAGGCCATCCCACATTTGTGGTCTCATCAACAGTTAATTGTTGGAGAGATGCCGTGGCCGTGGCTACTCGGAGGGGCATCTCTCTCGAAGGTGCTTCAAGTTCATGACATTAGCCTCTAAGTCAGTCATACGTTGGTCTGTCTCACGTTCCTTGCCCCACAGGTAGGGCCTAGGTGTGCTCTGTAGAATTTCCTCCTATCAATCCTACATTGTACTGTGGGAGGAGATGGAATGTTTATTAATTGCTAGGTAGTGTTTAGAAACTTTATAAAGGAGGTATCTGCGAAGTGCCACACATTGAGGGGCCACATTGGGGGAATACCCCCCACCTCTGGGAACCAGTTCTGAGAATAACAGGAGAGTGGTCTTAAATGTTTAGGGGCAATATATGGGCTCCTGAAGTTCAGGTTAGGTCTGCTGGGAGCAGGAGGAGGTTGATGTGTGATAGTGTTTTATATGCAGCTGACATCTTGGTATAGGCCCGAACATTGGGGGTTCCACACCTTCCAAGCACCACAGAGACCCGTGCCTTCCAACCAGCCCCTCAGATGACCTCTGGTCATGACCCCTGATCCCTAGGATCTCATGGAGTCCATCCTGGGGTCTTCCACATCATTGAATTCCTAGGGGTAACCCTAGTATCAAATCTCAAAACTTTGCTAAAGTGTCTCTGCTGGGGAGTGGAGGGACATAGTACTCAGAAAAGAGATTGGGCACCCTCAAGGGTATCCTCCATCACAACATATGCACCTAGGGGATCATGTGATACTAATGCATTAGCGATCAGAAATGCTTTGTGTATGGTGACTGCTGTCCCATGGGAACGTCTTGTATTTCGAGATTGGAACACCCTGTCATACCCATAATGTGCTAGGAGGGGGCAGCTATTCCCCAAAAGATGCATGTCTTGTAGAAACAAAACAGCTGAGACATGCTTTTAACAAACCTCAGGGCCACTGTACACTTAGTATGGTTGTTAAAGCCACTACATTCCAAAACCTGATTGTAAACTCTTGCATTCCTTCTCACGACACCATCCACAAAAGATAATTCTGCCCATACCATCCTGTAATTTGGCAAATATTTTTTGACATGGTCTGCCTGACTAGTGTCGTTAGATAAGCACTCCAATATTTGCTTCAATGCTTAATTGTCCCACACTTCCATTCCCCACCAGTTATGGCTCCTTTGCTTGATCCACTCACGTCAGCACCAAACATTCCTCATGCTCAGTTTCGTCCTCTGCATTGTCTAGCTGAGGCAATGGTAGATGCGACAAACAATCCACATTCACATTCTAGACGTCAGACATGTATTTTAATGTGAAATTGATTCCTGCAGCTCATATAACCATTTGGCTATTCTGGGTGTTGCCTTCCCTGCCCCCTTGGTAGAAAATACTTACAATAGGGGCCCATGATCTGTATGCAACTCAAATGTAGTTCCCCACACATACATTTTCAAATATGTCACACCCCACCAGCATGCAAGTGCTTCCCTCTCTATTACTGAATAAGTCTCTTCAGCTCCCTTCAGTGTGCGCGAAGGGAATGCTACAACTCTTTTGCAACCATCTTTCTTCTGCATTAATATTGCCCCTAGACCATATGCATTAGCATCTATCACTACAACGGTTTCATCTTCTGGTTTTGAAGCTACAGCTTTTACTATAGCTGTTTTGATTCCTTCAAATGCATTTTGGCATTCGGCTGTCCACTCAAATTGTATTCCTTTTTTCATCAATACCCTCAGCACATGTACCTTCTCAGCAAAGTAATGCACAATTTTTGAATAATATTCAGCTAACGCTAGGAAGGAACGTAGTTGTTCCTTATCCGTGGGAGCAGATGCACGCTCTATGGCTTTGCGAAGTTTCAATCTGGATTTTATCCCCACTCTAGACAATGTGTGGCCTAGATATTCTATTTGCTTTTCTACAGATTTGCATTTGTTAATGCTGACAGTTAAACCGGCATCTTGGAGTTTCGCTAATGCTACGTCCAAAATGCCGTCATGCCCTTCTTTATCACCTTCCCATACCATGATGTAGTCTTGGAAAACCAAAACATTTTCCACCCCTTTCAACATGTTGCCCATCAACCTCTGAAATACTACAGAAGTGGAAGCTAATCCGAACGGCAGTAGCATTAACTGAAAGGCTCCCTCAGGAGTAATAAACAATGTTAAATTTTTAGATTCAGGATGCAATTGCACCTGATGAAATGCGCTTGCTAAATCAATGGATGAAAAATATATGGCTTCCCTGACACTTGATATCATTTTATTGATATGTGGCAAGGGATGCCGATCTACCCATATGTTCTGATTTAAATCTCTCAGGTCAACGCTCATTCATAACTTGCCGTCAGATGTTCGTGCTAGGACAATGGGACTAAGCCACTCTGATGATTCTATAGGGTCTATCACCCCAACACTGCATAGTCTGTTAAGTTCATCCTTAAGTTGTTCTCTTAGCACTAAGGGAACAGTCCTCACTTTGTGTACTTTGGGATACTTTGCTTTCCACCTTGTGTTCATTACTCCTTCAGTATTCGTCCCACTGGAATCTTCAGTCAACAAAACTCTGTTTGAATGGTTGGGATTTAAGATGAGGCCCAATGCCTTTTGCTCTCTCCACCTTAGCAGTACTTTCCCTTTTCCCACTACATAAATCTTCCCTTCAGCCTGCCTATCTTGTATATGATTTTGCTTTTTAAAATACCCAAGCAATGGTAATTTCACCCCACAGTATCCTTCTGGCTCAACATCGGGAAGATGTAATAATTTGTGCCCATTTTTCCCATGTTCCTTTATCAATTATGGTATATGGGGAACACAAGTCTGCCCATACCATAATTTCATGTTGATTGATCCTGATTACGAATTAGGGGACACAACCCTTCCTAAAACTTACCCACAATGTCATTGCACACAAACAATACTTCAACACTGTCATCATCCTCCTCCTCAGAATGTTCATCACAGCCCTTACTCACCACGTTCACCACTTTCCTACCAGCATTGCCGGTGTCCGATTTACACATCCATGAAAAATGGACTAATCTTCTATACTTGAAATATTTTGCTCCAGTAGCAGGACAAATTTCTGCATCAGCCGTGTGCTTCATGCTCCCACACCTATAGCATGATTTGTTTTTCTTTATTAATCGTACCCTTGCCTGATGCCCCTTGACATTTCTTTGTTTTCTGTACTTCATTCACTTTGTCAAATTCTATCTTTTCTTTGTGGTTTTCTTCATTGAGTTCCTTCACATACTTAGATGTGTTTTCTATCCATCTCTCAATGTTTATAGTCTTTTCCAAAGAAGGGTCTTTCAATTCCAGCAATCTTTCTTGGATTTTGACACTACTTGCTCTATTAATGAGTTGGTCTCTTAGTATTTATTCGTGTAGGTCTTTCAACCTACACGCGGCAGCCAGCGTTCTTAATACAGATATGTACTGTTCAACACTTTCCCCAGGGAGTTGTGACCTTGAAAAAAAATGTATGTCTTTCCACTACTAAATTCTTTTTTTTCAATAGTTGTATTCTAAAGCCTTCATGGCATCCCTATACTCATCATTGTTTTGCTTCCTCAGTATCAGATGTTTCCTCTCTTTCTTGAATGTTTTGCAAAGTACGCGTGGGCTTGGGCAGCATCTTTAAAACTTTCCTTCCTTCGATGCCTAGATTATGTTTAAATATTGCCAGCTTGTGTGAAGATGGGAATACTTCACCGCCTATGGCTTTGAGGTAAGTTTCAAAGGACTCCCACCAGTCCTCCCACAGCATACCTGGGGTGATAGGATTGTATTGATGAAGTCTCCATAGCTACATGCCCTGATAGGAAAATGCACACACACCGTCACACAATTAACACACAACCAGTTTTCACATCCTACAAGCTTTCCTCAAATTGTCACCCCCCCCCCCCCCCCCACCATTTTCACCCTTTTTTCTTTTTTGTTGATGGGGGATTTCAGATGAGCTAAATATAAAAGTAAAATGTGCACTCAAACAAGGAAACAATCACTTTTCCCTCACAATCCCCAAAACAACTAGCTAAAACAAAAGAAGTAATCACCGATGTCTTCCCTGAAACTGTGGATTTCTTTGCTTACATGGTGGAATAAGCTGAGGCTCGATAATGCCCCCGATCAAAAGAAATTCAGCTTCTTATGTGTGGAGTAAACATTGCTTGCCACCTCGCTTTCAACTTGAATGCCTATCATCATGGGAACATCAGTGCCGTCATGCCTCTAACTCAAACGGCCGTCGTCATGGCAACCTATGAGCATGGACGTCCTCCTTACACAATCTACACTTCCTTTTACAGATCGTGTAATGCACGTCTTTTCACTTGTCGCGCTCTTCCTGTTCCACTCGTCACGCTCTTCCTGTTTGTGCGAACTCTCCGCTCGGACTCCGGACTTTTGAAAATTGCTGCCACGCATCCAACATCACTGATATGAACACTCATCGTTTTTTACTATGGAGCTGCAACTCTCACGACTCTATATCAGGACCGAAGGCTCAGATTATGCTGTCTCTTTCTTTACTGAATCTCACAGCAGCCAATAAAATACATTAAACAAAAAACGACATTTCCTACGATGCCCAGAACCAGGATATGGCCGTTGTCTCCAAAGAATCAGGTAACCCCGTTGACACAGACATTCTGCTGGGATGGGCTCAGAGAGCCGTGTGTCAGTTAGGTAACACTAACTGCGCCATCTCCACTGAGAGACGTAAGTCCATCCTGATGCGGATGGATCCTAAATTGGTAGATCTGGCCTCCTCGGAGGCAGGACCAGCAGCTGAAGGACTCCTTTTTGGCTCGTCTTTTATTAAAGAGCTAGCAAAATTTTGTTCCACCTTTTCCACCCTGGACAAAGCTCAGTTGTCACTTAAAAAAGTCTTTAAACGTGGCCTTTTTCTCAGGGCTGGGCGTTATGGCGGATGAATGCCCGGCCGGGGTTCTTATACCAGTCCCCAAAACTACTACCCCAGAGGCAGGGGTAACTGGTCTGGTGACCAATCAGATGCTACCTTCTACCCCTCTCGCTCTAGAGGAGGTAGGTCCAGGTTTCACAGGGGACATCGCAGAGGACAGCAAGGAGTGATACAAGACTCTTCCTTTTCTGTTAAGCATTATTCACCATTCTCAAGTTACACTTGGGGGAAGAGTGGGTTTATTTGTGGACAAATGGAGAGACATCTCAGGAGATCCTTGGGTTCTTCAGACGGTAACAGGTTTTCATCTCGAGTTTACCAGTACTCTGGTCCAATTGTACCCCCCTGCACAAATGTCTTTTTCCCAGAAAATCAGAGTTTTATAGACGTAGAAGTACAAGCTTTACTAAACAAAGGAGCAGTAGTTTTTTCAACTCCTCACCCTTCTGGGTTTTGCAATTCAATTTTTGAGGTAGACAAGAAAGGCGGAGGACATCGTCTGGTGTTAAATCAAAAAGACTTCAATTCTTGGATAGTGTACAGGCACTTCAAGATGGAAGGAATTCACATGTTGAGGGATATCCTTTTAGAGGGAGACTGGATGGTACGTCTAGATCTAAAGGATGCGTATCTCTCCATTCCAATTTTTGCTCTTCACAGGAGATTTCTCCAATTTCAATGGAAGGGTCATTGTTTGGAGTTCACAGCTCTACCGTTCGGCCTATCCTCGGCCCCCTGGTGCTTCACGAAACTGTTGAGACCAGTGGTAGAATGGCTGAGAACCAAGGGAGTTCGACTAATAATTTACTTGGACGACATCTTATTGATGGAGCAGGAACCTCAGACCTTGTTGACGCACTTGAACTGGACAATCAGTCTTTTACAGGATTTAGGTTTCCTTATCAATGCACAGAAGTCATTGTTCAAACCAACTCAGATGATAGAGTTTTGGGGTTTCAAGATAGACTCAGTTCAGTCTCAATTGATTCTCGCCTCGTTAAAAATTTGCAACATCAAGAGGGAGTTGAGATCCGCGTTATCCAGCCCAACTGTTTCCCTGCGGAACATTGCCCGATTGGTGGGTCTGTTGGCCTCATCCATTCAGGCAATTTTTCCTGCCCCCCTGCATTACCGAGCTCTACAGAGGCTGAAGATTCAGTACTTGAGACAGGGCCTGAGTTACTCGGCTTTGATCCCCTTGTCATCACATGGAGGCATGGAATGGCAGAGCCATTTTCGGTTCTCACCCGGAGATTGTCATAGAATCAGATGCCAGTCAGTGGGGATGGGGAGCCCGCTGCGGATCAGTAGTGACAGGAGGCCGTTGGTCACAGACGGAGCAAGGTCTCCAGATCAATTGTCTAGAGCTTCTAGCGGGATCATTTGCAATAAAGAGCTTGTCTCCTCACAAGACAGATTGCTGCATCCTTCTACGAATGGACAACGTCTCAGCAGTGCGTTATGTCAACAAACTGGGAGGAACGAGGTCCAGAGTTCTCACAGAGATAGCCAAGGAGTTTTGCCATTATTGCTTGAGTCACAGATTGGTGGTCCAGGCAGAGTACCTCCCGGGAGTTCAGAACACCGTAGCAGATTGGAACTCCAGATATCTGATGGATGCCAGCGATTGGAGACTGGAACCGATTATTTTCCACCAGATAGTACAGGAATGGGGGCCTTGCGAGATAGACCTCTTCGCCTCTCGCCTCAATGCTCAGGTTCCGAAGTTCTTCAGTTGGAGACCGGATCCCCTGGCATTAGCGACAGATGCCTTTCTACAGAATTGGTCCCCTTTTCAGGTTTATGCGTTTCCTCTGTTTCTATTGATTCCCAGAGTCCTATCTCAAATTCAGAGACAGAAATCAGACCTGGTCCTGGTGACCCCGTTGTGGAGGTCTCAGTCCTGGTTCCCTCTTGCGCTCCAGTTAGCTTGTGCTCCTCCTTTGCTCATCCCTCCTCGCCAGAATCTGTTATTGAGTCTGGAGGGCCTTCAACATCCATTGATTGCATCAGGGAACTTAACACTGATGGCTTGGATGGTTTCAGGGCAAGATGGAAAACCCCAGGCATTTCACAACAGGCTGAGGACTATATCAAGCAAGCCTGGGCCTCTAGCACTCACAAGAGATATACATCTGCATGGTGCAGATGGGTTAGTTGGTGCAATGGAAGGGGTATCAATCCCATGGAGTCAAGTATTGAGTTAATAATACATTTTTTAGCTGAATTAGCTTCTTCAGGTCTAGCTTACAGGACGGTTAACAATTTCAGATCAGCGTTATCGTCGGGTCATAAACACTTTGATGGTAGACCTGTAGGGGAGCATCCACTGTTGAGAGGTATTCGTTTTTCTAACCCTCCTCAGGCCAAATATTCGGTCTTATGGGATGTTAACATTGTGTTGAAATTCATAAATGCTTGGCCCAGTAACAAATATTTATCCTGCAAACAACTGTCGGCTAAATTAGCCATGTTGTTATGTTTAGTTTCCTGCAAGAGGGTTTCGGATGTCAGAGCCTTAGACTTGTCTGGGAGGATTTACTCCCCCGAGGGTGTTACGTTCAACATTTCTAGAAGAACTCAAACTAATTGCAGGTCAGTATCTTACCCTTGGTTTCCAGATAATTCAAAGTTATGCGTTGTGCAATGTTTAAAGGATTATGAATTGGCTACAGAAGAATTCAGACAAAACATGAATGGTCAAGTACTAATCTCTTTGCAGAAGCCTTTTAAACCGGTTTCCTCAGCCACTTTGGCAAGATGGTTAATGAGTGAAGCGGGTATTAATACCAGTCAATTTGGAGCTTATTCTGTTAGAGGGGCTATGGCATCAAAATCATATGCTTTGGGTTCTAGTCTTGAGGAGATTATGAAGACAGCAGACTGGTCTTCTGAAAGTACTTTTCTTAAATTCTATTTTAAACCTGTGATGGATGTAGCCTCTGTTATTGTTAGCCAGCTTTGAACTAGCATAATCTGAGCCTCCGGCCCTGATATAGAATAAAATACATTCTAGCTTACGCTTCAAGAATTTTCAATTCTATTAAGGACACGGAGGCGAGGATTATCCCTCCCTCAAATGAATAAAGAAATACTGTTAATGTATAGATGTATATAACCTTTCTTCATTTATACCCTCCCTGTATTATGTTGGAGTTTGAATTTGGGAAATACATTTTGTTGGTTTTGTCTACCATTTGGTGGTATTACCTGTTTTATTTATTACTTATCCCAGGTTCGGATCAGAAGAATTCCTGAGAAATTTATCCTGATGTCTAGCGGTTGGACATGTTCTGCCTTAAGAAGTTAGAAGTTTCTTCACGATCGAAGTTGGATGGTTTATTGATAGTTGTTGATGCAGATGAGAGGAGTTTTTCGATTCTACGGATACTGAAGAAGTTTTCGTTGGGAAAAGTTAAAAAGTTATTGGTTTGGACAAAGAAAGAGGATGTGACGTTTGGGGTTACAGCTTATGTGGGCTAAGGTCATTGTCGGTGATTGGTACATGTGATGTACTGGTTCTGGGCATCGTGGGAAATGTAGTTTTTTGTTTAATGTATTTTAATTTTATTTTAATTGGCTGCTGTGAGATTCAGTAAAGAAAGAGACAGCATAATCCTCGCCTCCGTGTCCTTAATAGAATTGAAAATTCTTGACGCGTAAGCTAGAAAATTTGTTATTCTCCCTTAACAAGAGGTGTGCGCTGGTGGGGAAAACAGCTTCTTCCATGCACTCCGCCCAAAATGGTCCAGGCACAGAGTATGTGTCACGGTTTCGGGCGGGTCTGATCAGGACTTTGGTTGGGACACCCTTTGAGGTCACTGAATATCCTAAAGAGGTAGTACACTGGGGCAGAGGAGCAGCTAAAGGCATACACAGAAAGGACAGCTATGGATAGGCACAGGAAACAGGAAAGTAAAAGCAGAGCAACCCTTGTGTGAACAAACAGGAAACGGATTACCAGTGGACAAACACGCTGGGGTTGTACACAGAGTAAGGCGCAGAACCTCCCACAGTGACAGGGAATCTCAATGCCTCTGTGCAGTTTGCTCTTACAGATAGTCACCCTGCCAGCCCCATAGAAAGGAGGCAGCAGAAGTGATTCTGTCTCTGGACCCTAGAGCACAAACAAGGATAGTACTTACATACACAGGACACGCTCTTGTGGGTCCAGCTGGAAACACAGTGGCGATTCCTGAGAAAACAGCAATAGCACACTGTCACTGTTAGGCACGAAATACAACGTATAACACTGGACAAGGATGGGGGCTGGAATTGCCTCCTGGAAACCAGGAGCCAACCCCAGTACACAGGAGGACACGTATAGACTGGTGAAGACTGATAGAACACTTACCAGACACAAAGAACCAAGAAGAAACAGAAACAGAAGGGAACAGAGAGGCAGAGGCAAGAACTAGGAACAGGCTCAGGCTGAAGCAAAGGCGGGTCTAGGACTTGAAAACAGGGTGCAAACTTCTGGCTGGGACAGACAGAAACAGGACTGGGAAACTGAGAACAGGCTCTGGCTGGAACAGGCAAGGACAGGACTGGAATACAGGGAGTAGGAAATGAGCAGTAAACAGGACTGGGAAACAGAGAGCAGGTTCAGGCTGAAACAAGGCAGGAGCAGGGCAGAGAAACAGGGAGCAGGCTTTGGAAGAAAAAAACAGGTACAAGGCTAAGAAGTAGGGCGCAGACTCTGGCTGGAACAATCAGGAGCAGGGCAGAGAAACAGGAAACAGGATCAGGCTGGAACAGAACAGGAACAAAACTGGAACACCATCCGACAAGGGGTCTGTAACACAAAGGAATTGATGTCCGATGCACGACGGGGAGCTTGAGGAAATGGCTGCTTATAAGCAGTTCCAAGCTGGGCTGCACAGGAGAGGTTTCAGGTGTGTGTGGTTTCGGACACTTGCAAGTCCTGGAGGAGAGGATCCAGTGAAAAGGAGCAACTGGACTTCTCCCATTGAAAACAATGGGAAACAGAATCCAGGTTTTCCTGACTACCAAGCTGTGCATTATGGGATTTGCAGTCCCAAGAAGCAAATGTAGTACTATACAAGTGTACCATGGTGAAAAGTGAAACAAACAGGAGTCAGCAAGGGACTCTAGATAGGTGTTCAAGGTGATTCCCAGGCTTCTGACAGTCCCCTTACAGCGCCCCCTGGAAATGGGACGACCGAGTCGTAACAGTATGGAGCAAGAACCAGGGATAGTTCGTTTTTAAAGATGAATCTGTAGATTTCTTAAAGACACTGCTGATGTTTGTATTGTTGTTTTCACCATTCCATCCTCATCACCAGTTCTGAGTAATGAGGAAATGTGGTACACAAACTAAGGGGGGTCATTAAGACGCCGGCGGTCGGTGCAATAGTGGAGGTATTACCGCCAACAGGCTGGCGGTACCTACCTCCACTATTATGACATTGGTGGTTTGGCCAAAGCCAAACCGTCAAGTTAACACACCGACCGCCATGGCGGTAACGACTGCCGGGCTGGAGACTTCAGTCTCCAGCCCGGCGGCTGTCACTAGTCCGGCCATGGCATTTTGACCCCGCCCACCGCCATGGTTTCCGTGGTTTCTGTACCGCCACAGAAACCATGGCGGTAGGCACTATCATTGCCAGGGAATTCCTTCCCTGGCACTGATTGGGGTTTCCCCCGCCCCCTCCCAGAAACCTCTCTCATCCTCGCCCTTCCCCTCCCGACCCCCCCATATATACACACATACACACCCATACACACATGCATACACACATTCACCCACGCTTTCATACATTTATACATACTCACAGCAACACTCACGAACATACATCCATGCACACACGCACTCACATGACACAACATGCACGTACACATACATCCACTCATGCACACACGCATTACACATGCATTCACGCATTCACACACAGTCACACACACCCCCCCATACACGCACACACGCCCCCCACCCCCTCTCCTGTCGGGGAACCCGACTTACCTGCTTTGCAGGGGGTCCTCCGGCAGGAGACGGGACGCTGTGCTGCTGCCAGCAGCAGCGTCCGCCAGCAAAACACCACCAGGCCGACTCATGGAACATGATACAGTAGGCATTGTTTTGCTGGCGTGGCACTGCTGCTGGCAGCAGCGCCACCTTACTGCAATCCTCCGCCATGACCGTTGCCGGAATTCCGCCAGCCTCCTGGCAGAATTCCGGCTACGGTCATAATGCCATGGACGGTCGGTAGCCACGGCGACGGGATCTTGGTGGCCGTCGCTGTGGCGGTAGGCGGCATTTGCCGCCATTCTTGTAATGAGGGCAATAAGAGTTTATTGAAGTTATCCAGCAACTACCCCTCTAGCACCTTGCCTCTTCAACCACAACCTGCATTCTAACTGTTAAGTTCCATATGGAACACAACACTGCAGGCGTTCCGTTAATGGGCATCATTGATGCAACAATTGTCTTAATTGAGCCTCACAACTTAAACCAGGCAGTAGCGTCTTGATGAAGGATACAGTGATGCTGATGAGTAGTTGCAGAATTCTTCAATCTAGTGACTTCAATGTTATTGGAAGAGTAACCACAATTATATCTTTAATTGATTAGACTATAAGAGAAGATGGTGGGCTCACATCACTATTCGAATACAGCACTAAACTAGTTGAGGATTTTTTTACTCAGACTGTACAGCAGATAAAAATTAATTCGTAATAATTCAGTTTTGGGAGATGTAATTAATGCATTTTTTTGTTATATTACAGGTTACTCCCCTGAAACATACTGATGCATGTCCGTCACTGAGCATCACTGGACTTATGGAAGATTATTTGCACTTTGGTATGTCTTAGGTTGGAAAATATCTTGTTTAGAGAATGTGATTAAACATATTCATTTTCTGTGATATACGACGGCCTTTACAGAGACAAACTGGCATAGGATAATGGGACTTTGCTTTTTATTGTAATTATTTTAATTAATCCTTAATAAACATTTTACTACAGCAGCAGTGTAATGACATGCCACAGCTTTTACCAGTGATAAAATGGCAAACCAGGATAGGAGCTTTATGCTTTCCTTCAGACTGTCCAATACGCTGGGCTTCTTCATCAGAATTTCAGCTAATGAAATACCTGGATCAGTTGAACATAACTGCAAAGGCTTTATGTATTTTTGGCATTTATGGGCCTGTGCCTTGCTACTGCCACTCACCCATGTGTTCCTTTGTTTGCTCCAGTCCTTGTTTATAACATCAGCGCTTTCTTTTGTCATGAGCGAGTCCTAAATTCTGTAATCTGGCAGTCATAACTCCTGTCCTGAAGAAGCCAGTATTATAGGATTGAACAATTACAGACCAGTTTCCCTGCTGCAAATTATGTATTAACTGCTAATACACCCTTTCACAAACATGCGTTATATGCGGAAAGACAACCCCTTCTTTCAATCAGTGCTTTATTGCTCCACGTCAGAAAAACTTGTAACTAGTGTGGTCAGATAAAATGCAGTCAGCGATTCTTGTACTAAATCAACTTTTTTAAATATACCAATGTTTAAGGAATGAATTGTGAGAGGACCATTTGCCTGTCTGAGCCAATTGGAGCTGATTTGTCAAGATAAGTTGCTCCTAGAAGCTGATTAGAGAAGAGGCTTAATTTTCCTCACTAGTTGGTGCTGGACAAGCACCAACTGGACAAGTCAGGTGACGACATAAGATGTTTATTTGATGTAATACACCTCCTCGGAGCTCTTCACCGAATCTCTACAGATAGGAGATGCACTGTAAAAACAGAGAAGAAGATTGGAGCGACTTTCTTTAGTTTTCAATCACCATTCCTACTAAGTAAAGATTTACAACAAACAAAGGTATGACACAGCAGCAAATGTTCCTTCCTGGTCTCTAAGTGTAACACTACATACATTTCCATGTTGGGAACTATGAAACTAACACAATTCCAACATTTCAGATTCTAGACCACTCTTGCATACTCCTGCAGAAAAGTTCAAACTTAGAAATCTTTATTGGTGGAGCTGGCTTTATTTAACCAAATCACCACCTCAAGTGCTGAGAATTCAAAGGAAAAAATGCAGAAGTGCATCACGCATGGACTTGAGAAATATGGTAACTATGCATGCCAATATTTGGAAACAGGAGTATAATTGGGAAAATGTGTAGTCCCCATTGATGTGAATGTATGTGGAAGCAATTTTAGGCGGAAGAAATGTAAAATAAAGCCAATTTTGTCTTTAAAAATGGTGAGTTGTACACCTGCATTCGGTTTGTTGGCATGTATGCTTATACAGTTGCGTGCAAGTAGTTCACATCTTTTGTGACAAATTATTATTTCAAATAAATACTTGAGTCAGCATTCTCTTGGAAAAATCCTGATGCAGTGCACACATGCATGCATAAGTATTCATTATTCTGGTATTATGTTGCATTTTACTAATAGTTGTTTCTTCTTATAAGTACTTTTCCATAGGGTAAATCAACTGAGAGCAAGATCTTGTATGGTGAAGGTATTGAATACATGATACAGAGCTTGCTTAAGTGCCAGTTCAATGCGCAAGTAGCTTGTCCATTTGAGATATTTTCAGGAATTATGAAACATGTATTCCTGATTTTAAAATGGGTTAAACAGGATTGTAAATCTCAGCATGAAATGCAAAAAAAACAGACTGGATGAGCTGCTCAAGCACAGAAATGGGACATTTAAGAGCTCTGCTGAATCACTGGAAGGCAGATTTACTAATTTGTCATGCAGTGCAGGGCAGTAAGCAAAGGTGCTGCACTACGCTGCATTAAAGGGAGATAGCAGAAATGCACCATTTCAACTACGAAATTTCACATTCCTGCTGACTCCTAGCGCTCGCACATTGGTACTCTCTAGCCCTAACGAAGGCAGCCTTGCACCATGGTACAATGTTGCCTGTATTACAGGCAGGATTGTTTTTGTGCACCAGCACAGTTCGCCCCTTTGCATTGTGGTAAATGCAGTACAAAATGTGTGCTTACTTGAATATTCACTGTAGTTTTTCACCAGAGCTGGTGCAGTAAGTGCTGTACATCTCTAGACATGTGGTTCTGGATTTTATCCTTCATCAGTAGAGATTGCTAACGCGTCCCTCTATGATAATTTATGACACATTAGGACTCGCTTTAGGCCAATTAATCTTTTGACCCAGTTGAGAGACACCTTAGGACGAGATAGGTAATCAATATCTCAATTAATACGTCAATAATATCATCAATATTTATCACAACGATGCATTTCACTTTAGACAAAGTCATTATTCAACTCAAGACGCTACCATGACCTTGCAGTTATGAATAACCACACCAGTTTAGTAGAATATTATGAAGTTTATTCCCTATTGATTACAATTCTAAAAGCATGTGTGTTAATCTCAAAACCAAAACACTCAATAACATCGTCATAATTTGGTGACTTGAATAAGACTTCATCAAAGCAAGGAACGCAATTTTTAGAACATAACACAGCGTCAACATGGGTCAACTTTAGCAGAGTGTCATTAACGCGTCAGTTCAACAAAGCATAGATTCAGTCATTTGTCTATTTGCGTCAGTGTAGTGAACCCCTGTCCTAACCACTGATTAGCATTAGCATGTTGGGCTTCATGCAAAACAATTTAAAACACCAATTTGGAAAACATCTAACTTTGGTCCCTGTCAAAAGTAAGCAGTTGGTCCCTAGAAAGGAAAAGCAAACAGACAAATCACAATTTCATTGTCATAGTTACCCTCCAAGGTTTGGGTCAGCACTCAGGTTCAGTCTTCATCTTCAGGACATCAGTTGATTCGCCATCAGTCAAAACTCAGCTCCCAGGAAAAAGGGGGGGGCACTTCCCTCATAAGGAGGTAAAGTGTAGAATGGGCAATCTAAGGAAGAGGATGGTTCTAAGTAAATCAGCAAAGTCACTAGGCAAAGTGACAAAGTCTCTGGATCAAACCGACAGCATTTCCCTGACCAATCTCTGATGATTCCCTGTGTCATGGGTTTTTATCCCTTTTTCGTTGTACATTCCCCTAAAACTTAATTGGTCCAATGTTATACCCCACTATCTTTAGCCAATTAGAAAACGGGTTATGTCATTAATCTTTCACCCCACATTAGTTCACAGATATTTTATTGGTCCATATGATTGATGTCTTCGGAGGTAGCACGTCCGGTATGATTTCATCCTTCTGTAATTCTTTGCACATCTTTTGGTCAGTAGCTCCATTGTCTTCACCGGTTTGAACGACCTTATACATTATACTAATCTACACTGTTGCATTTTGGCTAAACATTTCTACAAGCAATATGAATTTCATGAGAACGGATCTACTATGGTTACATTCAACTTCTAGTTTGAAGAAAACAAGAGGTCATGTCCTTTTGCGAGTCAGCAAACTGCAAGTTAGGAGAAATACATTTAATATGAGAGCCAGGCAGCTAGGCTTCGGCTCATGCTAACTTAAGGCCTACAAAATTTATTAACACTATTTCAATAATGTAATCATTAATAATTAGTATAAAACTTATTCAATTACAATAATTCATAAACATTAGTCATTTTATTAGTCCACATATACATTGGCGGCCACTCCCCGTAGTCACATTTTAGATGCACATTTTAGCAAAACCTAATAATACAGTTTCTATGCGGCATTATCACACATTAATTCATAAACATTTTATGTTAATATAGATTATATAAACTACACTCTCTCAAGATTAAAAAATGAATTTTGTCAGGGGTTGTTGAGAATGCTGCCCCAATCCTCTCAGGTCTCAGTACCTCTCACTGGCACACAAGTGCATCTCCAAGAGCTTGTCAGCTTGCTTGCTCAAGGGAGCCTTTTTAAACTGAAGGGGATGGACGCACACTGCCTCACATCACTGCACAGTTCACCCCTTTGCATTGAGGCAACTATGGGGTCTGAAATACATTCCTACACCTTTTGGTTGTGACATATTTGTGCTCCAATCAGTCTAAAATGACAGACTTTTGCTAATAAGAGATCATGTATTTGTAAACTGTTTTGATTTTGATATTGATTATGATAGTGGCATTTACAGGTCTATATTAGGCTATAAACAGTCCAATCCTTGTGGGTTTTTAATTTTTGTTTAGGTGTTGACATCTGCTTCAACTACTGTGCTCTGAATAAAGTGTATGACATTGGAGGATTGTACATTTTCAAATAAATAAATACTTGATGGGTCTCAACCAACTAAGACTCAGTTACAAGACTAAATGTATGAATTACTATTTTTCATTTTAGCTTGTATTTTATTTGTACTTTTACCTTAATTAGTGTACGTGTTTGCATTTCAATTGTATATACTAATGTTTGAATTACCTGGAATTATGAACATACTTACTAGAAACTAAGGGTGTTTTTCTCTGTTTTCTTCTTTGTTGTTTGCTCTTCCCTTCTTATTTTGGTTTCCTTATTAAAATTAATATTATTAGTTTAAAGTTTCAGGATGTTAAGGAATAAACCACTGCACATGGGAACTGATTATCATTTTCAATAACGGTACAACATATCTTGTTGGTTTGATTAAAGTTTTTAGGTTTATGGACTTTGAAAAGACTACTATGTTTTAACATAGCATCTATCTATCTATCTATCTATCTATCTATCTATCTATCTATCTATCTATCTATCTATCTATCTATCTATCTATCTATCTATCTATCTATCTATCTATCTATCTATGTTGGTATTTACAGACCTGAATAAGTTCTCTCGAATGAAACACATTGCCTGTATTGCTTTTTCAGTAAAGAAGACGTTTATATAATGTATAGAAGTCAATGGATTCAACACACTCTTGGTTCTTTAACTGAGTGCTCCCTGAGTGATATTGTTGGGCTTTTCAGTTTAGACAGCAGTATCTTGAGCAGGTTGTACTGTTCAGGGTTATACCGATATAAATTGTGGGAACGGATTTGTATGTGCTGTATTTCTTTGCCTAACTGCTTTTGTAAATTGGTCTCAGTAAATCTACTCCTAGGTGTGAGACTATGTGGAGCAGAGCAACTGCTCAGATCAATCAACACGTGGCTTTTACAGGGTCCCACTTTCCAGATGGGAAGACCGGGAAGAAGGATGCTATCTATGCAAGCCGTGGAATTACCCTGAAAATGGAGAAAGGCAAGTGCACTCTGTATGAACGGGTGTTCCACGCTCGCACTTTGTTCATTTTTGGTCACATGGGGGCCCTTACTTTTGGACAGCTAACTGTGGGCAAGACAGCAAACTGATAGGAAGAACCGAGCCAGAGTCTGGCATGGTTTTAAGAGCCAAAGCATGAGCTGAGCCATCATAAACATGTGGTGTGCATATATTACATAACAAATGCATGAAAACTTGACCAACACTTATTTAAAAAAAAATGTATTTAGCAGTCACTTTAGTACATTAGACATGTGAGCACTTCTAAATGTCAACTGAGAACTAACCCGCTACCTTGATGACATTGCTATTAGTGACAAAAGATGCAAGACAGTAGTACTGCGCCCCTAAATATGAACAATGCTGTTATTACAGATGGAGCAACTTTATAGTCTACTAAGCATATGCAGGATAGGTTTTTGAGCAGCATGCCTCCAGAACTGATTCACTGCAAGGTTCAAGGGGCTCTCAGATGTGATGATCATAGAAAAGAAGGTCCAGTGGAGTAAATTAATTACATAGGATCACACAATTAGGTCACACGGGAAAGTCAGGTTTGATCCCATGTTTCCTTGTTACACAATGTACAATTGAGGCACTCGACATCTCCTTCTATCTCCCTTTTAACACCAAAGGTCACCTTGTGTTGTCTTTGAGGAACTAAACTTGTACATCCTGTTAAATAAAAACACGTATTACATCCTAAATCAAGCTGACATAAGAACTCTTTCTACGAAAAAAAGTTACCGTAAGCGAATACAGGGCACTCTATTTTATGTTGATATCGCTGGCTAAAACAAATGATCTCAGAGATACACAGTTACACATTTTCACCGAGATACAAAGTAAAGTACACAGGTTCAGACAGACTTTCACTCAGAGCCCACACTGGCACACGTCACTGCAAAGTATCTGCATTCTACGGGGCATTCAGTGATTCTGATGAGCTGATGGTGAAGATGCTGGGGAGTTGTATGAACTTTCTCTTTTAGAGAAGTAACACAACTATTGTTTAAACCGTCTAATAACACAACAGACTGAAATTCACTAGCATAAGATCCCCTTTCAGGGCACTTCCAGAGTGCCTTCACTGTCAGCCCACCTCAACCTTCCAGGGGGTAAAAATATGGAGTAAGACCACTGGCACAGCACTGGCCAGCCCCTTCTCTACTGCAAGGACTAGTGATTGAACTTGGAGAAGGAGGTGAGCAAGCAGGGGAGAAGCCACATGAATGCTTGGCTCGTTTTTGACTCCAGAGGATGCCAGGCTGGACCAGACCCAAGCATCTGGCTCGAGCCCTCAGTGGCTCGCCTGCACCCAGGACCAGTGATCACAAACAGTTTGTTCCTTGAGTAAACAGCTTCATTGATATACTTCTTCACTCGCATGCTCACCGTGAACATGGCTCCCATGGCAAGAGTGGCTGCTTGTGCATGGAGACAAAGGAAACATATCTTGCATATTCTAACTATACTCTCTTCACAGAAAAGGAATTGTGACATTCTCAGGGCCCAAGTCACTAAAAAATGTTATATATTTCAGAAGCAAAGTCTATGCAAACAGCAAATTTATAACTTTTTCGAATATTCATAAAAGTCACAGCCATACACTAGACATATCTGTGACTTTCATAAATGCCCTTATGTGCAGCAGTTTCCCATAATGCAGCGTGTGAGGTATGTCTGCTGTGGGGAAAATCCACTCTTGCACTGTTAAAAAAAATGTAACAATTATTTAATTCACGATGGGAACATTTTTCATATGAAGTAACCCCTTTCTCTGCAGCCCTTACAAACAGGGCTTTTGCGGGATACATTACAACATGCAATGCATCAATTTACTTACTGTTTTAATGAGTGAGTTTAGAAGTGCAGTAGTTGTAGGATAATAATTGGAAATGCTTGTGAATACCTCAGAGCTTAAATTTTGCATCTCTTCACCCCATTTGCGTTTGCCACTTCCATGACACTTTCATGGGTAAAAGCATTTGCCAACACCAGGTCACAGTTGGGCCTGGTCTGAACCTGGACATCCTTTCCTGATAGAAAGATACTCTAATCCTGATTTTTGTGAATCAGGATATATAATTTCTTAGCAGAGATTCCCGTGTTTGCACATGCATGTAACACATATGTGTACAAAAACAATTATGAATCCGCTTCATAATAGAGTTTGAGAATGTAAAGCTTAAGATAAATCACTTACAAAATCTCTGGATAAGAATTAGGTAATAACAAATTTGTACACTGTTCGCTCAATACCTTCTTCAGGTAGAGAGAAAGAATCATGAATGGCCTGTGACATTTAACCTTGGGGAATACTGGGCAACAACTAGTTTCCCTATCGGGAAATGGAAGAGAAGTCCATCTGCAAAAGATACCTACTGTGGTCAACAGTGCTTAATTTGTGCTTGTTTTCGGGGCGGAGCACCAGCACTTATTTTTGAGGGCCGGCGCTTAGTTTTCTGTCTCAAGCATTTACTGCAAGCAAAAGACACCTATGGGAAAGACGGCGGAAGAGAAAAACGTAAAAGCTTCACAATGGGAGAAAGCAGAAAGCTTCAAGAGTGACCTGAAGGGGCAGGGAGTGGCTGTAATGAGGCTCAAGATGGCTTCAGGATTACGCTGCCTCAATATTCCGTGTTCGTACACTTAATTGAAGCAGCCGCGTGTTTAAGAGGAGGGCTTTGGGCACCGCCACATTTTTAAAACACAATAACAGACCTGAACCAAATTATGCTGTAGGTGCAAGTGCTTAACTCCAAGTCCCAGAGCCTTACAACGATATCTGCAGGTTGGACGGCTATGTATGGCCCGACATCAAGGCATATGTAAAGTCTAATTTTGTTATTTCGGCTACTTGGGCTGGAGGGATTCTGCCCCTCCTGATTGCAAGTGTAATGTTTTGTTTAGCTCTTTCACTGCCAAAGCATTTTTTCTTAGAAAATGTAGTAGTAAACATTAATACAGGGCAGCAAAAGGATTATTTCCACTCAGAAAAAAAAGAAACCAGTTCCTCTTGCCAAGATAGCGCAGAGACTTGACGGGTGCACCCAGATCAAATCAGCAGTTTCTGCCAAACGAAAACACTGAGCGTTTAGCATAAAGAGAGAATAAGGCCCATATTTATACTTTTTTAGCGGCGCATTTGCGAAAAAATTTTACGCAAAAGCGGTGCAAACTTTTTAAAATACAATTGTATTTTGTACGTTTGCGCCATATTTGCATCAAAAAGTGGCGCAAATGCGGCGCTAAAAAAGTATAAATATGGGCCTAAGTCTCCAGTAAGACCAGCGAAGAATTCACCATGCTTCATTACAGTCACAGTTCTACAACTTCAATTACCAGCCGATATCTTAACTACATTGACCTCTGTAGCCCAATCTAGTACCTGAGGGATATAACTACAGGGTATGAAGGCCTGGCCACTTTGCTGGGAAGCATTGTTTATAAGTCTATGTCAATGGAAGGACCAGTCTCCACTGCTGAAAAGGATTTTTGTTGAAGAAATACAGCATGGCTTAATCTCTTGTAGTTGTGTGGAGCAGACTCTTCAAGTAGTTGGCAAACACAGACAACTGAAAACAGTATTTCTGAAAATGGCAAAATGTAGCAAAGTATAATACCTAGAAGAAATAAACTGCAAATCCTCTTGGTTCTTCAGAGAACAGGGCAGGGCTGCAAACACTATCTGAAGTTAAGCCAAAACGGCACTCAGCACCAGAGTCATCTTGTGATGTCAGGGTAATTTCAATCCAATGGACAGCCTTCTAGAAAGCTGCTTCTCTTCTTTGAGTGCAAGAAAACACAGAGACAAAAACATATCACAACAAAGTACCTTACTATGATTGCCTGAAACATTTACATAACTTCTTTTATTTTGACAACTGCACAGATTTAAATGAACAGACAAGTCAGACTTGACTCCTTTCTTAGCACTGACCACCACGCAAAGTTAATGCAAATAGGAATGGGCATGTACAACCTCGTTTATTGACCCAAAAGATAGCTATATTATTGTGACATGATTCAATGCAAATTAATTCATTGAGTAGTTAGAAAGACTATTGTGTTAGAGGGGCCACACCCATAAGTGAATCCCCCAATCTTCTGATCCAGAATTTTTGGAGGAGCAGCAGGCGAAGGATGCCCTGGGTTATGGAGCATCAGCCATGGAATAGAAACACTTAAGTGGGTGTGAAACAGAAATGGTGAAGCCTTGCCGGAGGTCTGCTTGCAACAACTAAGGAAGGAAGCACCGCGTTTTGGTCGCACAACAGGGTGTCAGCCAACTAGCCCCTTTGAAGAGAAAATACATGTTGTATCTGGTATTGTAAAAGACGGAACCTTGAAGTTACAAAGGAAGAAAGGATGGGAGGATGGACAGGCTGACAACTACAGACTAAATGTGAAAGACTGCAGGCTAAGCCCCCGCAGCAGTTGAGACTTATAAAGTAAAGACTAAATGCAGCGCAGCAGTCAGAAAAACAAGGACCCCCCAAGTAGTGCTCTTAAAAAGCAAAAGTTGCTCTGCTGTTTGAGGGTGACTCCAGGGTTGTAGGACCTGTTCCCTGGTGGTTGATAAGGAAATGCATGCTTCTTTAGCCTCCCTGGTAAAGCAGAAGGAAATCACTGAGTTCTTACAGACTCTGGATATCTGTAGATGTTATGCTAAAAGATATTCGGATGCAAGTCATGTATGTAAGATACAATGTATTGCGGCTGAGTACGGATACTGGCAGTCTCTGGGCTTACCAGCTGTAGGTAGTACAGGGAAATCATTCAACAACAATTCCAGAGAGGTACTGTCCCACTCAGGCATCCTTCAGATTTCTAAATGACAGCACGGCAGGCCTCCAGACCTACATAATATCAGCATAAGAACCAGGCTGTACCATTGAGTAGATTCCTCAAAGTGCAGGCCTAACCCATCTTCTGGGACCAATATGTCATTGTTTCAATAATGTGACTGTATAGTGGCAACCATTCTCTAATGACAATGGTCTCCTCAGACCATTCCCCACAAAGCTACCCTAAAGGAGCATCCTTATCTTGCGCAAATAGTTCTGGATTGTTCAGATGACACCAAGCACCACCTGATATTGTGGCCACAAATGGCTTGGTGCCCCGTTTCCTTTCACTGTCCATAGTTTTCTGGGTCAGGCCTACCCCGGGACTGTTTTTACCTAGACAAAGGGCCTCAGGTAGAAGGCCTACTCGTCCAGAAGGTGGCTTGCTCCCTTCCTCTTGGAAGACGATCAGAGCGGTAGGTAGAAGTGAAGGAAGATAGAACAAGAAGAGGGGGCTTTGGCTCCCTCTCAGATGGTACTCCTACGTGACCAGTCCCTAAAGGCAGACATAGGGCCTAATTTAAGAAAAGTGGTGCTGCACCCAGTGCAGCGCCATTTGTCTTGCGCCTCTTAGCGCCCCCCTAACGCCACCATGTGTATGTTGTATCTAAGATACAGCACACTATGGCAGTAGTTAGGGAACTAGCGTCAGAATTGTTTACTCTAGTTCGGAGTTTTGCAGGATTAGCATCAAAAAGGTTTACACTAATCCTGCAAAGCCCATTGAACCCCATTGTAAACAACGGTATGCCTACTTTCAATGCCTGCTCAAGGAAGAATATACTATCCAGTTTTCTTTCGATTGTCGTAGGTCCATTTCATTGTGGGTTTAACCTTGGTGGGATTGGATGTTGCAAATAAATACATCACATGTGCGATGGCCAATGATAGAAGGCTACTTGAAACCCCTATCATGTAATTCCTAAAGCAACCTCAAAGGAACATCCCTTAAGGTCACAGAAAAACTACCTTGATCCTAGAGTGCTAATTAGATTGGATAAGAAGGTTTCACCCACTAGTTGTGTCATGCTTCATTATCGCCAACCTCATCTCACCTTGGTAGGATGACACTACCAGGGCAGAGTCAACCTCATTAAGAGGGAGTTCTTAATAAAACTAACTGGACAAGACGGTATCGCTATAATCTAAAAATACCTTATTGTAAACATAGGGTAATACCTTTAATAGAGGATACCTAAGGTACAGCTAAAACCAATGACAGGGAACGTTAAGCAGGTACAATGACCTACACATCCATATTAAGCCAACATGTTTCTGACCTCTGCATGCCATACTTGTCAGGGGCATTCGTGAGGGCTAACGTGGATCCCTATCTATATTTGTTGCACTAAATTACTAAGTATAAAGGACAGGGTTGTCAAACCATGAGACCTACCTTGACAACTAAGGTAATCGTGGTCTCTTAACTCTGGCAAACTAGAGCTCCATGGCTTGATAGGAGGGGATATCCTCTGTAGTCATCCATTAAAGAGAAATACCAGCAAGAAACCTAGCTTGTCTCCATATCCCAGCTGCTGACGTAATGATGTATGAGAAAGTGATTGCGCAGAAAATGTTACTAAATACGCATTTGCCTGAAAATAATTAGCCATTTCCAGCAAAACTTTACATACTGTTATGATACTGATCATTTCCTAGGTCAGATACATGGTTCTCATGAAACAGAATACTCCCAACAGGATCAGTGTCACAATGCAAACTTGTATTGCTAAAATGTCACCTGCTTGGAAGTCTTGTGTTGCCAGATGCAGGTTACGAACTTTGGGAAATTGCCCACAGGATCAGATGCCTGATGGTCTGGTCTGGCAGGTCAGTTTGTGGGTCCGTTTTTAGGCTGTTTGTGGACCTCTTTATAGTTTCGTTAGGGGACCTTAATGAAGCAAAATTGGTTTAGAAAGCATTGCAAATTCATGTGTTTATGTATCCTTCTGCCATGCTTAGTTAGCATCATGCAGTGTGAGTGGACATCTATACTGTACCTGTGTAGAAATGTAAAAGTAAAGTATAAAAAACATCTATAGGCCTTTGCAAAAACAGCAGATGATCACATGATCACAATGAAGAGGTGATACACTTTATACCAAACCGTGTGTTCCTAATGATTCACCGGTCTTTGTAAGAATTCCCATTAAGCCCTAGTTATGATTGAGTTTCATTCAAATTCCACTCTGACATATTCAGAAAGTTAAACAGAGAAGTGCCGGAACCGAGTAATGTTAAATGTAAAAACAGAACTTATACATTCTGTACTTCCTCCTGAGTCCAATTACTGTTAGAGACTTTCATTGACTGTATCCTTTTAAAATTGCTTTGAGATTCAACATGTGCGCTACATGTTGAGCTTGTGTTACATCTGACAGGGCTACAGCTATACTTGAATGATAAAACAATAATAAAAGCAGTATGTAAAGTTTGGGAAGACTTTTAAGAAGAAGCTGTTATATACTTTTAGCACTCAGATTCTATCTGCATGATTCTAATATGTTTCCTAGGTTTATAAAGCCACTATTATGTATGTATGTATGTATGTATGTATGTATGTATGCGTACTGGCATAGAACAAACCTAGTCAATGGAAGGGGAGAGCTGTCAACAGTCAAAAGTACAAGTACAATTAATAAACTATAACTAAAAGTAAAATAAAAGAGCCAGGAGTGTTTTACGGGTGACATATTATTGTTTCTATATAGATGTTCAGCAGTTTGCTATACAATATTAGAACTGATTTTCAAAAACTAGCATTTGTATTACTTTTCTACTTTTTTGATTGAGACAGCAGTCATGCTTCTTGATGTGAATGTAGAGCTAATTTATTATTATTTCATGCAACCAAATTTGCTGTGTTGCGTGAAATATAGAGAGTAGCACAGCTCCATATTTACAAATATATGACGCTGCTGCTCTCTTCCTTCATGCACAATCAGGCTGCTTAGCACCACACAGACACACCTTTGTAACATAATACGCTTCCAGTACAAAACGCTGCTTAGACTAACTTTAAAACTTTCTCACCTTCTATGTGTGATTGGGAGAAAGTAATCCTTTTAGCCCTGTTCACCCCAATTGACTGATACTGGTGGTAACTAACTCCGACTGTACCCTGGGCTATGCTAACCAGGCCCAGGGCCAGTGCTCTGATAAGAAAGGTATATGGTAATTAGGTATAATTACAATTGGCAATGACAGACCTCTGTAAGTCCCCAGTATATAATAAGGTAGGGGGGAATTCAAACTACCTATAACTACCAATTATATAATATGGCAGGGAGGCTTGGAGGCCCATTAGAGTTCCTACACTGAAATGTGCACCGCTGTGTTGCCTGCTGTCATTTTTAAAGGTAGCCATGCTTTGCAGACTGTCTTTAAAAGTAAAATATATGCAAATTCGACTTTGGAATTTCCGACATGACAATCTACCTTATTTTTACATGCAAGTCATCCCTAAGGTCTCTCTTGGGTGCCCCAGGGGTGGAGTGCATATAACTATAAGCAGGGACATTATAGAAGATGTTTTATATGCCCTGGTGAGGGAAAAACAGCCCATTTCGTTTTTCCACATTGTTGATCCTTAGCTCCATAGGCTAACATTGGAATGTTTTACTTAAGTATACATATTGCTAGGAGGGAGGTAGAAATGGCATTGAAGGACTCAAAAGAACAAAAAAATCCAACAAGTTGCCACGGTTGAATTTATCATAATTATTACAGAAGAGAAGTTTTAAGACTTTCTTTTCTGTGAACCAAGATTCAGCCTTCTAGCAGCCTCTCCTGATTGGTCAGCCTTAACAGGATTAGCCAGGCTGCTTTGATGAGGTGATAAGCAGCCTGCATAGAGCTGAGCTTATCTGGTGGGGGAGCTCCATAGCTGCAGAGCACAGGCCAGAATGGGGGCTGGATAAATCACACTGAGCTTCAAAGAGAACAGGACAGAATGGAATGCCAGCCGGGCCTCCCCCTCTTCCTTTACCCCACAGCCAGATTGCAGGCCTATGGATGGAATTTGCAGATGGTCTAGAAGGGGAGCGTTAATGGACATGAGCCACAACAGTAGGTTGGTTTAGCCAGGTCTTACTCCCCTGGAGAGGAATCCTGGATCTTGGATTTTTAAAGTGCTGTGCTTTATGGGACAAGAATATGCCCCACTTTGGAAGATGCTGTCATGCTTTTGGGTGGCACCCTGCATTTCATTGGACAGGGGTGGCCCCCTGCTTGCCCCCCCAGACCACTGAATAGATATGTGAGAGCTGCATAGCAACTCAGATCTGCTGTCTGAAACTGCAAGGAGAAGGACTGCCCTGCTGGAACCCTGGTCTGCCCCCAAAGGATTGCTTTATGAAGGACTGCTCCTGCTGCACACTGGGAAGTACAGCCTTGAGGACTTTGCCTTGCTTTTACAAGTTAAGGAGTGGACTCCCTGAAAGCAACAAGTTAACAGAGCTTCCCTGCATCCTCTCCAACAAGAAGTCCCCAGACTGGAGTGTGTTCAGTGGACTTTTAAGGATTTGGCCAGGTGCATTGTGGGAACTGGGCTCCAAACTTCCAAGGGTCATCTCAAATTGAGGCTTGGTCCCAGTCTAGCGTGACCAGATGTCCCTGGTTGGCGCTATTGGCTTTTAAGCCCTAGAAAGCATGTTTTTTGATGTAATCTTTAGAAATTCATATCTCTTGTTCCATGTATTGGATTTTTGTCATTTTGGTACCATTTTAAAGATAAACAAATTTCCTTTTTGTATATATAGGTGTGGGATTTCCATGTGTTTCGTGTCTAAGGTATTTACTGTATTGGTGTATTTAAATGCTTTACATACCTGTCTCCTAAGTTAAGCCTGCCTGGAACCAGTTATCAAGGGCTGAGCCAGGGGCTAACGAATTGATACCTTGACTAGACCTTGTGTTTGGGTGCTGGCCTTATTGCTAGTGGTAGGTGCATACTTATCCCTACTAGTAACCCAGCCTCCAAAAGTGATGTACATACACTGCACCTCACATGCAAAGTTTGAAAGGTTTAGAGAAATAAAAACATTTCTTCTACTTTGTGCATGCCCGAAGGAGGAGTATTTTTTGGTGCAAAACCGTGTCTACCCTTGTTAGTAGATAGAACTTTGCATCAACATTTTTGGGTGGTAGTGTGTGAATCCCCATGTACCATCCATGGGGTGCCCCTTGATGCAAAGTAATGCATAGCAGGGCGTAGCACTGTTTTTTTTCTTTTCTTACACAACTTTCCAGTGCAGAACTTATAAAATAACAAATAAGCACCCTGTGCCAGTCTTCATCACCTTTGGTGACTTGCATAAGCACAACATATTTCCTTTCAATCCGATTTCAACATGGAGGTTGGTCAGCTTACTCCAATATTTTATTTTTAACTAGTACTTGCATCTTTAGGTCCAGTTAAAGGATGTTGCGATGAGGAAGGGGCAGTGAGGAGAGGATATTGAGCGCAAAATCTTTGAATTGCTGCTTATTTTCCATACCTAGAACATCAGCGAGGCACTGCTTACAAGTAAAAAACTGCACATTTACCTAAAGGTTCAGGAAACTGAATACTGAAAGCTGTCAGTCACTATTAGTGGTCCATTAGGACAGTTACTTGGGCACTACAGCAGTTCTGTGATCTAGCTGTCAGGCTGCAATCCTAGATTCCACACTTATCAGACAGCGTGATTGTCATCGGCAAACGTTTTCTTAAATCTCAAAAAAGTAGGAGAGCCTAGAGGCGATTCGATTTGAAGCGTGACTACAGAAGAAACAGTGTTAATTCATAATAAAGCAATGACCACAAGCTCCTGATCGTAGGGATGTCTGTCTGTCTCTCTAATGACATCAATTACAGTATTCACTCTCTGAAACACATTGGACATCCTCGTGGGATTTCTGTGCAGCTTACCACAAGACTCAAACATTTTACATAATACTTAGTACTGATAGTATGGTCTATAGACACAAAAACTTTTCCCCACCTGCACAGATGTGAAAACAGTCACATTTGACAAATGCACAATTTGTCTAATATGAAATGCAGGTGCGTATGATGAAAAAACACATATAAAACTGCCACCAGCCAGAAAACGCCAACATGACTGTGAGTGAGCACAAGGTGATACAGGAACCTATCCTCCATTAAGGCCTGCTTTAGAGTTTGGTGGAGGGGTTACGCCATCACAACGGTGATGGATATCCCAAATGCTGAAATATAAATCCCATTATTTCCTATGGAATTTATATTTTGTCGGACGGGATATCAGTCACCGTTATGACTGAGTAAACTGTCTGCCAAAATCTAAATCAGGCCCTAAGTCACAAAGAGATGCGCTTGGGATGTCGCAGCCACCCCTCCTATTCCCTGCAGCAGGCCTGCTTTCAGCATGGTTGCTACAGAGGAATATGCAATGCTGACAAAGAAATGTCCCATTGGCATTCATCGCCGTCCACACCACAGCTGATGTCATCAAGACCTGTCTGTCGCTGAAATACATTTCTTTCTCTATGATGTAATTCAAGGCCAACCATGCTCGAATCGTGTTTTAAATCAATTCAGGTCTTTAACAAGTTACACGTATGGTTCTAATCACGTTTTGACCATTTTCAGGTGCTACGTTGATCCACAATTCACAGCACCCAGAAATCTTGACAAGAGATTCAACGGTTCTTATAAAAGATTTGGCTAAGGTCTGATGCATAGTACAAAAAAACTTTCAGAAAAAATGCATTTTGGAGTATGTATAGTAGTAACCCTGAAGTATTATTTTCAGTTTTATTACAAACCTTAGTGAATGAACCTCAAACCTTTCAAGACAGGAATATTAACGTACAGTTTGTACAAACAGAAAGAAGTGACCTCTTTGCACTTTTACTAATAGGAAGTTTGAGGTTTCCTATCCTATTCACAGCAGCATGTTAAAGTATGTAAAAGAGTACTCCTGTAGTACTATTCCCAATACTCAGAAATGTGTTTGCGACTTTGCCCTATTGTCTGCTGTGGTTATCTTTTATTAAATGGTTTCCTGCTCATAAAACAGCTTGTTTACACACAGCAGGTAGCCAGTTTGTCATGGGCAGCGGCAGCTCCTTTATTAGAGCGTAGAGGCATTTCCCTTCTATATTTGCCCCCCAACCTCCGATTTTAATGTAAATACAACTACAGTGTAAATATTGTTTTCTGGCCATGGGCACCGTGCATTTTGTGTTTTTTAATTGGCCAGGACTCTAACCAGGTTGCTTAGTGATGACTGGATGGGGCTTAAAAATACAATACAGTCTCACCTCCTGCTCCTCGACACAGACACTTCAAAGTGCGCATGTAAGTTTGACCATCTGCCTCTGTACAACCAGTTGGACATGCACACTAGAGGACTCTCATCATCTGTACCTGGTGAGGGGGGTGGGATGGGCAGCCACAGCATCCTGCAATCGGAAGGAGTGCTGGGTTCACCTGCCTGATCCAATCCTGGCGCTGCTCTCACCAAGGGAGCAGCGTCTGGATTGGCCAGGACTTGTGGCACTGCACAACGAGTTCGCGGAGAAAGGCTTGATGGTTCTATCCAAGTTCCATCCTGACCAAAGGCAGCCCTCCGAGACGGAGCGAGACACCCACCACCACGCAGTGTAAAAAATATGAGGTACTTTGACACATTTATGCAGAGTGGGATGTACGTGTTGTCACCCCCATTAATGAGTCAGATACCTAGAAAAGTGGCCCACATTCTGCAACTGTTGGGCAGTTTGAACTTGTAAAGATGCTGTAAATGTGTTATGCATTGTATAGGTGACTGCAAGCCATTTGTGCTCGCTGGGGACGATGTTTGTGGTAATATTCAGGATAACTGTAAAAACGGGCCCAGCAGGCCATAAAATAGGGCAACAAACATGCAAGATACTCCTCTATGACAATGACTTGTCAGACCAGTTGTTCTGACACTGCGATACTGCTCGATAGCCCAGTCTGACCCAAGGCGACACACAGGGCCCCGTACCCATGAGCACACATCAAAATAATCTGCCCTCGCAGTGACATGTCCGACCAGCCCAGCCAAGTGCCACGCATCACGGGTTAAACTAACGCTTTTAATAAGGAAATTCCTGCTTTGCTGCATTGTCTGAGATATAGCTTGCAAATCAGCTGTGTACAGCTGTCAGCGTGTCATAGGATTTCTCTGGCAGACGTTTGCGCCTGAGGCGTTGATGGCTCTGTACCGCCACCTGGCGCACTGCAGCTCTCATTGCAGAGGTTTTAAAGCTCTTAATGGCTTTTGTAAAGTTCTGCATCCATGTTCCTCAACGGACAACATGGTTCTTTTAATTTGGGTACTAGAATACTGAAGGAAAGGCAGCTTACATCACACCTTTACCTCATTGCATAAACATTACTGCCTTGTTTTATTTGTAATGCGGTGCCACTCAAATTGTCGCACATAATGGAAATGTCACACATAAGAACACTGACAACTTGGGAGCTATGTGACGCTGTCAGATTGTTCTATATGACAGTCTGACCCAAGCTGACCCACACTGCCTGGTACCGATCAGCACTATTCTGCCACCGCCAAAGGGTGGTGAGTAGACAGGCTCTCCCGTTTAGCGGCAAGAAGTCTGATAATGAAAACAACCCGCTGCAAAATGACGTAAAGAATTTCTATATGGGCTAGAAAGCACTTCACATTGCTCAAGCACAAGTAATGCAAGGAGAAAACACCAAGCTAGAAATTCTGACCACGACTACACCCCTAAAATTTGTAAATACTCAGAAGATCATTAAAAAACTCCAGTGTTTATCGAAAATGATAACCCCTAGCTTTAATGTATCAGACAGCATATGTGGATTTCCCCCCCTAAACGTTACATCAGAAATGTAACAACTAATAAGCAACAACCACGCAGCAGTCAAGGTTTCCCATTAAACCCCTGGGAGTGAAACAAGCACTGGACTGTACTTCGTGCCATTTTTGGAAAAGGTGGGCTGCCCGCTGGCAGAGGAGGAGAGAGTCTGTGAAGTGCTGCGAAGCTCAGCCTGTTGAGAGGGGAGACGGTGTCTCTCGTCACACCCCCCCCCCCCCCCCCAATTCCCCCTTCACTTGATTCCAGGAACGTGAACAACATTTCCGATGGAACTAATTAATCACATTTGAGCACTGTAACATTTGCGAAAACCCTGTCACTCGAAAGCATCCCTCTGCCCCCACCACCAACCAATCTGCTAGAAACTCGATGCATATTTTCTCGATGCATATTTTTACGAATCTGTACGGAATCGCTGCCTGTATACAAAGTTATAAACGATCCACCAACGCTTTTCACATACACTAACCATCATATCCAAATTGCAGATCAATTCTAGAACACATATGGTAGAGGTGGTTAACGTAGGCTTAGAAGGGCCACCATGGGACACTTTCCGGATAGCCACATTAGCTACATTTATTTCCGGTCAGTGCTTTAAATGGGCCGGTATTGTCCGGTACTGAGTACCAGCACTTTTTTATTTTGAAAGGTAGAGTACCTGCACATCTCAAGAAAAACGTAATACTTTTCATTGGAGAGTACCGGTACTTCTCAGAAACAAGCAGGTACTCACGTACAGAGTACCTGCACTTCTATTTTTCCATTTCAAGCACTGCTTCCGGTGATTCTAAATGGAACATCTTGGCACAGTGCTTATCTTGAGAATCTAGAATGGATCCAGCCCTCCAGGACCTACGTTGAACACCTCTTCCACTGACATGATTCGACTACGGGGCGCCTTACAAAGGAAAACTTGCATAGTTGAGCAAAGTTTTTTTTTTTTTTTTTACCATCGGAACGTGGACATCGAAGATATATAACTACCAGGAGTCTAAGTGACTCACCGTCTGCCAGCCACCACTGTATTGTTAACAAATACTATCGGGACTTGTTCGGCTACACAAATAATAGGAAAAGTAAAACTGAAAATTCCAAAATGCAAAGCTGCACTAATTTAAAAGAAAGAGATAATTGACCAGGCTGCGCAATAGCCTTGAAAAATGTGGTCTGGACCACCCAGGACCTGGTGCTGGGCAGTCAAGTGGCCCATTATCACACTAGAAATCTTCAGCTAGTCCTGGCTTTTTAGTCACCAACATCAACACTTTGCATTCCAGAAGCTGTCGTTTCTTGTTTCACATGTAATGTACAGTCCTAATAGCCCCACACAAAAAGTTAATTAAAGCATGCTCTGACTTCAGTCTCAAACATATGGTGGTGCTGTTTCACAGCTCTCAAGTTTCCCTGTTCCATGTGTGAGGTCTACAGGTGCCAGTGCAGCCCACATTCATCATTTCGAATTAAAAAATACACAAAGACACACAAAAGTGCACGTAATACTTCACAAACACGACAGTGGACGTTCTTTACTTTAGAAATGTTATTTCTGAGCTGCGTTCATGTTTCATTTGTCATCAATGTTTAAAGTTATTTTTTACATTGATAGCTAGTTTTTACTGATGTTATTTATATTTGCCTTTCCTTTGCTTTCTTGAGTTTCGGTTTGCTTTTTCTATGTAGTCCGATAGGTTCTGCTCTATGGCAAGAGGCAAACACGATTTCAAATAAAGCCCAGGAATTTACAAATTTTTGCTGTTCCACTTAATTCTTTCTTTGGTTGGTTTTACACTTCATTGTTGATTACGTTAAAGTTCTGGCCTCTACTGATTTCCCAACGTCCCTTTGTAAAAGTTTTGAGGGTCTGTGACCAAAAGTCAAAGTTTTCATAGAATACTGAGTAGTCCCATGTGGGGGACACGTCAAAGAATGTCAATAGTGCACATGATGCTGATGAAAAATTAGGATGCACTCACAGCTGAGACTTGTCCCAAAGACCACTTAGGCAAGTGGTAAAGCCTGGCCAGTAAGGACAATACCTTTCAAGAAGTAAGGAACCAGCAAAGTTCATGGGGTCATCGAGCTTGGCCAAGACTAACACAGTCTTTCAAGTAGTAAGGTTTCATTAAATTCAATGTGCATTGAGGAGGTCCACAAATAAATCTGTGCTCTAAGTTCACACTCAGCATGTGAAGCCTGAGAAGTCTACTCCCAACCTCAATGTTTTGAGAATCAGTCCATTGGCCTTCATGGTTTTTTAGCTCCTCCTTTGTTTTTGAGTTTGTGCAGGTGTGCCTCGATCTGGCGCCTGAAGACCAGCATCCCGAGCTGGCCATGGGAGGCCTCGTTCACAGCTCTGGACTGCACGCACATCTTGTACTGCTCCGGGGCCAACTCATCTGGACACCGCTTCTCATGCCAGAGGTGGAAAAGCCCACGCACTGGTGTTCGGACAACCATCAGGCTACTATGCAGGTACTTGCGGTAGAGTTGCACATCTTCTCCACCCCAGCCTTTGATGTGGAGATCAAACCCACCTATGTTAATAAAGTCTGAACGGTACTGGCAGGTCATTCCGAAACCAAAGTCTCTCCAAAACCCAGTGTCCTTCCTTATAATCAACTGTTGCTCAACTGAGGGAATATTATCCCTGCGCCCATAGACGATGGAAGGATTGTACTGACTGAAGAGTACTGGATAAAACACACGCTTCCCTGGCTGTGCGTTCAACCTACAGGTGTTCAGGAACTCTGATGTAAAGTATATGTCAACATCACAGAAAAAGAGCAGCACATTATGGCCTTTCCAAGCCCGCGCTCCGACATCCAACCCTTTACCCCTGGAGAACTCTTCATTCAACTGGATAAAAGTGAAGTTCTTAAAGTTAGCAGATTTGGCTGTGTTTTCGAGTATAGTTTTTACTTCCTGTGCCTGCTCCTTTCCAAAGTAGACTACGGTGAGGTGGACTCGCCCATCTTGCTGGATGCATACTCGCTGGAAATTGTGCATGAATTGTTGGAATTTGTCTGCCCTTTTGGCCAACGGGACGATGATATTGATGAGCATCCTGGTGGCACTAATTTCTTCATGCTTCACTGTTATGATGGGACCGAAGGGTCTGAATAGGGCGAGGCGTTTAAATTCATGTTTCTGCTTTCCTTTGAAGGTCAGTTCATACAAAGTACCTTTGTCCCTTTCTGTCCGGTAAATGCCTTCAATGAAATCTGAGTTTGAATATTTATGGTGGCTGTCATTGCTTTCATCGTCTGGACTATTGAGGGTCTCCACTGCCGCCCGAATAACTTCTGCTAGCTCATCCTTCTTATCTTGCCTAATAAGTTTTTCCTCTGGATGGCGCGTCAGTCCCATTTCCAGCTGGTAGACTCGCTCGAGGGTAAAGCTTTCGAAGGGCACAGCAGCATATTCACTTGGCAACTTCATACCTGAACGGACTTCGGCCTTCTCGACTTGTGAACGTAAGAACTCAAGAAGGCCTATCTGGGTTTCTTCAGGGCTTCCTTTCTCAAAACCGACAGCCAGGGAGTCACTCGGAGGCCCATGCATGTTTTTCAAGCGTTCATCGTGTGCCTGAAGCTCGTCCTTCAAGTGCGCAATCTGCTTCTTGAGGCTGGTGACGTAGTTATGGTGCGTCTCCTCACGGTCCTCCAGCATTGAACGATGTCCTTCCTTCCCTGTTGGTCTGTTGAGTCTTACTAACGCCAGACTCTCGTTTGGAAAGTGTAGGGTGCAGGTCAACATGGCCAAGACTGACATGGTAAGACGAAGAACCACAAGCAAGATTGCCAAGCGCAAAACCCACGCCAGCAGCCCTCGTCGGCCCATCCTCAGTGAGATATCTTCAACAGGCTTGCAATCATCAAAATCACTGTGAAGTGCCAGTCATCTGGACCACCACCCCTTTTGTGTATCTTGCAGACATGCATATGTTAAAATGTAGACATGGAATGCCTGCTAAAGTCCAGTTTTTCATAGAAAGTTGTAAGTGGACCAACCGATTTCTGTCCTCACATGGCAGACGGAGTTATTTTCACCAGATCGTACAATAGAGGCAAGTAGGAAGCCGCAATAAGAGTCAACAACTTTGTCATCCCTGGAAGATCCACTTGGGTGGTTAGTCACTTTGAAACATTTGCATGAGTCACCAGCCTTCCCTAGTTTGCACAGTTCTTGCAGAAGCTGTCATTTTTCAATTCAACAAAAACGCATCAAACCTGGTCCGGGCAATTTATGGGGAAGAATGAAGTCTGCAGACATCAGACACTATTGGCTGCTTGATATATATTCCAGTCTGAGTCTCACTGTCGCGCCATCGACAGTTCCACGTACACTGTACCTGGGGACGCGCTTCTCCTCTTGCACCGAGAAGCTTCTGGGAGGCCCGGAGGTTCACTCCTGCGTCACGCTGATCTCATTCGCTGCGTGTTTTCTCGCCACAGGACCATGTACCTCGGTCGGGCCGTTTGCATCCGACCTCCGCTCCGGATCGGGCAGGTCGACGACCGGCGGTCCGCTGCAGGCCCTCGCCCTGGACCAACTTCGGACGTTTGAGGCCTTCGGAGGAGCGGCCGTTTACTATTTCAGGGTAGAAGAGTTATTTTTTCTGTCACAAAATGGTTCCATTCAACCAATTTTTTTTTTTTTACTTTTCATAAAAAAAGACTTTGCAAATTACCATTCCCTAAAGGGAACACGGAATCCGCAAGTTCCCAATTTGGCAGGCGGGCCGCGGGGCAGCAGGAGAGCTGCTCTCGAGCCATCAAAGAGGCCAGTGTGCAGCGGGAACAGAGACGGGGCTGTTCCGCAGGGGGCCTAGGCCTGGCGCAGATCGGCGGGTTGAGCGCCTGCTGCAGTGATATGGATGCACTCTGCTGGTCACAGGTTTGAATATTGGCCGCTCGGATGACTTCCTTCCAGCTGGGCCACTTTGTAGCCGAGCAACTGTTTTCAGGACGCCTAAATTCCCTAGGTTAATACACGTGCCACTCCTATCCAGGTTTTTCTGTGCTGTCTGGCACGTATAGTCCTGTTGATTACATCATGAAGTAAGGGCTTAGAATCATAGAACCATGCCAAAAATTGGACCGGATTGCTTGCTTACATATGACGATGGGAAACTTGAGAATCTGCCCTGTTCTTTTACAAATCGTTGTAATCGGCCGTGCCAGTTCGGTTAACAGTACAAGTGCACCAAGACTACAACTCCCAGAATGCATTAGATATTTATTAATTAAAAGTCAATAGATGTAACCTTATGCTCCCCAGTAGTATGACGTTATGAAATATCACGTCTTCTCCCTTCATCCTTCCGAGGTGGTTAACATGTGTACCATTGAGTTGTGAAATAACGATCTGTTCCATAAACTCCAAGACACAGTTCACTTTCCAATGTGGCGTAGGTTACACAAATGGTTAAAAAGCTATCAAAATATTATATAAGGTGCAAATTGCAGGGTGTCAGGACTCCACCGGCATGCTTCCCAGAACACTGGTATGCAACCAGTGTAAATGAAACTTAATATATGAGCAAGAGTGGTCTGAGAATTAATAACATAACAAAAGCTTGTTCCATAAGTGACTTTTCTTTTATCCTTTGTAGTTTGATATCGTAGTGAAACAGCCAACATGTGTTTCGAGACAAAGGCCCTCATTACAACCCTGGCGGTTGGTGTTAAAGTGGCAGTAATACCGCCAACAGGCCAGCGGTAATTACCGCCAAATTATGACCATGGCGGAATGATCTCCGATAGACAGCCAATGTACCACACCGACCGCCAGGGCACCACGGCAGTAGCCGCCTACAGCCAGGAGGAAGTCAATGTTACGACCACCATATTATGACCCAGGAAACCGCCACCTTTTCCGGGGCAGTACCAACGACATCAAAAGCCTGGCGGAAACAGACCTCAGAAGGGAAAGGACTCACCATTGGAGACACAGGAAACAACCACGTCGCCATGGAGCCTGAGCTGCATGTCTTCCCCATGATCTTCTACGTGCTGCTCCACCATGAACACCAACGCCGGCGAAGACAACGACGGTGAGTACAGCCACCTAGCACACAAGGGAGGGAGGAAGGAAAAAGAGAGTGACACACACACCACAACACCCACCCCCCAACACCATACACACATTCAGCTGCATTACTAAAACATTTTACCCCGTACCTTGCATGAATAATGCAAGGACAAAACAACTATGAAAAAGTGATTGTAATGAGATCAACACATCAAGATAAATAAGTGGGGCAAGATAATAGATATATACATATGTACATAAAAAGGGACACAGTCCAGGCCACTATGTACCTTTTCCACATGGCCACAGGCCAAAGTCCAAGGCCAAACATGGCACCAGCCGTAATACGGAGAGAACACTGCAGGGGCATCAGTTGGGAAATAGGCAGGCACCTCAGAGGGATGGGGGGGGCACCTCAGCCTGCAGATGGAATAAAGACCACTGGTTCTGGAGGGGGCAACATGCCCTGTGCTTGGTCCTGGGCAGTGCAAGGTCACAGTCTCTTGAGTGGGTGACTTGCCCACTTGCTCTGGAGGGGGCAACATGCACTGTGCTTCGTCCTGGGGAGTGCAAGGCCACAGTCTCTAGAGTGGGTGAATTGCCCACTTGCTCTGGAGGGGGCAACATACCCTGTGCTTGGTCCTTGGGAGTGCAAGGCCACAGTCTCTCAAGTGGGTGACTTGCCAACTTGCTCTGGAGGGGGCAACATGCCCTGTGCTTGGTCCTGGGGAGTGCAAGGCCACAGCCTCTCGAGTGGGTGACTTGCCCACTGGTTCTGGAGGGGTGCATTGTGCCCTGTGCTCTTGAGCCTGGGGAGTCTGGGGTAGGTGGGTGTTTTACCCACTGGTTCTGGAGGGGGCATCGTGCCCTGTGCTCTTGATCCTGGGGAGTGCAAGGTCACAGTCTCTCAGGTGGGTGTCATACCCATTGGATTTGCAGGGGGGGGCAGGCCGCACAGCAGCTCATGGTGGCAGGATTACATACCGTCCGCTGGCGGTGTCGGCTGCACACTGGAGGTGGTGCTGCTGCTGGTGGGGGGAGGCTCCTGCCCATCCCCTGCAACCTCGGACCCCTGCTGCTCCCTGCAGCTTCGGACGGCTGCTCACTAGTGGTGGTGGTGCTGCTGCCGGGGGGGGGAGGCACCTGCCCATCCCCTGAAGCCTCGGACGGCTGCTCACTAGTGGTGGTGGTGCTGCTGCTGGTGGGCGGAGGCACCTGCCCATCCCCTGCAACCTCGGACGGCTGCACAACCATGGTTTGTGGTGTGGGCTCTGTGACAGTTCCTCCCCCAGGCCCCTTGCTCTTCCTGCCTGCTGGTGCAGGCTCCTTGCTCTTCCTGGCAGCTGGGGCAGGCTCCTTAGTCTTCCTGACAGCTGAGGCAGGCTCCTTAACCTTCTTAGCAGCAGCTGGGGCAGGCTCCTTTGTCTTCCTGGCAGCAGCTTGGGCAGGCTCCTTGCTCATTCCGGCAGCTGTGGCAGGCTCCTTTCCCTTGAGGCTGCCTGGTGCAGACTCCTTCACCTTCAGGACATGTGCCCTGGATCCTTTCCCACCACAAGTGGGTGTGGTGATGACTGGGCCCGTGGACTGGGTGGCTGAGGTGCTTGGCTGGGTTCTTCCCACCCTGGCCAGACGTGCACGATGGGGGGGAGGGGTAGGGAAGAGGTCACTGGTGGATAGGAACAGTTTTTACAAACATTGGCGTTGGAAGAGAGAAGGTTTGGGAGTGTAGGAAGAGGGAGTGGTTGTAGGAGGTGTTTGCCTGCTGAGTTTTGGTGCAGGTACATGGGCTGTATGCTGTTGTGAGGTGTGTGAGAAAGTAGCCTCTTTCTAGCATGGTTACCCCCACTTTTGTCCTGTTTGTGAGTGTTTGTCAGTGTGTTTTTTACTGTGTTACTGGGATCCTGCTAGGCAGGACCCCAGTGCTCATAGATAAAAACCTATATGTCAGTGTGTTTTGCCTGTCTCACTGGGATCCTGCTAGCCAGGACCCCAGTGCTCATAGTTTGTGGCCTAATTTGTATGCCTGTGTAGTGCCTAACTGTGACACTGAGGCTCTGCTAACCAGAACCTCAGTGTATATGCTCTCTCTTCTTTTAAATTTGTCACTGTAGGCCGGTGACTTCATTTACCAATTTCAAGTGGCATACTGGACCCCCACTTATAAGTCCCTAGTATATGGTACCTAGGTACCCAGGGCATTGCGGTTCCAGGAGATCCGTATGGGCTGCAGCATTTCTTTTGCCACACATAGGGAGCTCAGACAAACCCTTACACAGGACTGCCATTGCAGCCTGTGTGAAATAATGCACACGTTATTTCACAGCCATTTTCACTGCACTTTCGTAACTTATAAGTCACCTACATGTCTAACCTTCACTTGCTGAAGGTTAGGTGCAAAGTTACTAAGTGTGAGGGAACCCTTGCACTAGCAAAAGTGACCCCACATAGTTCAGGGCCATTTCCCCGTACTTTGTGAGTGCGGGGACACCATAACACCATTGCACTACATATAGGTCATTACGTATATGTAGCTTCACAATGTTAACTCCAAATATGGCCATGTAACATGTCTAAGATCATGGGATTGTCCCCCCATTCCAAATCTGGTATTGGGGAACCAATTCCATGCATCCTGGGGCTCCACCATGGACCCCCAGTACTGCCAAACCAGCTCTCTGAGGCTTGCACTGCAGCTAGAGCTGCTGCCACCTCACAGACAGGGTTCCGCCCTCCTGGGGTCTGGGCACCCTAGTCCCAGGAAGGCAGAACAAAGCATTTCCTCTGAGAGCAGGGTGTCACACATTCTCTCCCTATGTAAATAGGCGTTACAGGCTGGGGAGGGGTAGCCTCCCCCAGCCTCTGGAAATGCTTTGAAGGGCACAGATGGTGCCCTCCTTGTATAAACCAGTCTACACCGGTTCAGGGACCGCTTCTCCCCTGCTCTGGCGGGAAACTGGACAAAGGAAAGGGGGGGTGACCACTCCCCTGTCCATCACCACCCCAGAGGTGGTGCCCAGAGCTCCTCCAGTGTGTCCCAGACTTCAGCCATCTTGCTTTACAAGGTGTGGGGGCACTCTGGAGGGCTCTGAGTGGCCAGTGCCAGCAGGTGACGCCAGAGACCCCTCCTGATAGGTCCATGCCTGATAAGGAAGCCAATCCCCCTCTCAGGGTTTTTTAGGGTCTCTCCTGTGGGTTCTCTTCAGATTCTAGTTGCAAGTTTCCTTCAGGAATTCTCTGCAACAACTTTATCATCTTCTGACCTCGGATCAACCGCAGTCTGCTCCAAGAAACATTGTAATTGCAACAAAGTGTCTACAAGAGACACTTTTCTTCAGCAACCTCAGCTCCAAGTCAGCAACTGCAAGAGTTTCCATTGTGTGCATGCTCTAGGGACTCCCTGTCTTCATCCTGCACTGAAAGGACCAAAGAAATCTCCCATAGAGTGACGGAGTCACTCCCCTGCTCCAAGCAGGCACCATCCAACACGACGACCAGTACCCTGGGACTCCTTTCACAGCGACAAGAGTGCTCCTAAGGACACAGAGGGTGGACATCATTAACATAGACTGTCCGGAGGTCCTGCTGACGGAATTTGGAGGAGGTAAGACCTTGCCTTCCCCGAGAATGATGGTACCCCTGTGTTTTGTGTCTTCTTCATCTCCTGAGGCCTCTGTGCACTCTTTGCAAAATTCCTTTGTGCACAGCCTGGCCCAGGTGCCCAGTACTCCACCCTGTGTCGCTCAACTCGCTGAGTTGTTCTCCAGCTGCGTGGGACCTTCTTTTGTTGTGCTGCATCAACCGTGTTTGGCACCTCCTTTGAAGCCAAATCCTGTGGCTTCTGGGGATGCTGGCTGGCATCCTGAGGGCTCTCTAAAGTGCTGAGAGCCCCCTCTACCTCCTCACACAGAGTTAGGGCCCACAGGTCCCTCCTGGGTCCATCCAGCACCATTTTGATGAAAAATGCACTTTTGCCGTAGCCAAGGCTTGTTGGCTCCTTCCAACACGAAATCTCATCTGCAACGATCTTCACGCCATGGGGCATCTTTTGCATCATGCAGGAACCCGCTGGCATCTTCCTAGGGTGCATTTCTGCAGTCTTCAACTAACTGGGGATTCTTATTTTGTACCCTCTTCTGGGTTGGCAGGGGCTCCTGTCCTTCCTGGAACTTCTTTCAACTTCTGGACTTGGTCCCCTCCCTTTGCAGGTCTTCAGGTCCAATAATCCAGCAGTTGTTCTTTGCAGACTTGGTTGGCTGCTGCAAAATCCCCAAATCGAGGTGTAGTGTGTCCTAAGGAAACTTGCAGTACTTTACTCCTGCTTTTCTGGGCTCTGGGTGGGATAATTTACTTACCTTTACTGTATTCTTACCCTCCCAGCGATTCTGCACCCACTACACTTGTCTAGGGGGGAATTTGTGATTCACATGTCACTTTTTTAGTATATGTTTGTGTTGCCCCTAGACCTATTTTCTCCCATTGCATTCTATAGTATTTCCTACTGTTTGCATTGTTCTTTGACTATTTACTTGTCCAATTTTGGTATCTAGTGTATATATTGTGTATAATACTTACCTCCAGAAGGAGTATTGTCTCTAAGATATTTTTCGTACTGTGTCACCCAAATAAATACCTTTATTTTTGGTAACACTCAGTATTGTCTTTGCTTGTGTATATGTACTGTGTAACTATAAGTGGTATTGCAGGAGCTTTGCATGTCTCCTAGTTCAGCCTAAGCTGCTCTGCTATAGCTACTTCTATCAGCATAAGTTGGTAGAATACTACTACAGTCACTAACAAGGGATAACTGGACCTGGTGTAAGGTGTAAGTACCCAAGGTACCCACTACAAACCAGGCCAGCCTCCTACCAGGTGGATGGCTGTTGGGTGTCTGAGTGCTTGCGTTTGTGTACCTTAGGAGGGAGGGGACAGACACAATGGGAGAGGACACGGGACGTGTGCATGGCTGTTGTGGAGATGTCTGCCAGTGAGGTGTGTGTTCTGCTTGGTGTGGTGGTGACGCTGATAGTGGATGATGATGTAGTGCATGCATGTGTGAGTGTAGATGGAACTGGAAGGGAGGAGGAGGAGGAGGAGACAGTGGAAATTGTGGATGTTGGTATGTCTGCATCTGGATGGTGTTTGTGTGAGTGCCTGTGGGATGAAGTGTGGTGCTTGTGTTTGCCTGTCCCACTCTTGTGTGTTGTCTTGTGTGCATGCTCGTCTTCCATGTGTGCTTGGGATTGGTTGGGGATGAGGAGAATTGGATTGGGAAGAGGAAGTTGGAGGGGGGAGGGTGGAAACAGGGACAATGACTGCCATCAGAGAGGGGGCCAGAGCCTGGATCGATCTCTGTTGGGCTGCCAATCCACTGTGAATGCCCTCCAGGAATGCATTAGTCTGTTGCATCTGGGCTACCAGCCCCTGGATGGCATTCACAATGGCTTACTGCCCACAGAGGTGGATCTCAGGAGGTCAATAGCCTCCTCACTCAGGGCAGCAGGGCTCACTAGGGCAGGGCCTGAGGTGCCTGGGGCAAAGGAGATGCCCACCCTCCTTGGGTGAGCGGGCATAGGCAGCTCGATGAGGGGCTGCTGGGAGGGCGGTGCAGGTACGGGGTGGTGGCTATACCTGTAGCTGGGGTAGTTACAGAGGTGTCCGCCACCACCAGGAAACTTCCATCGGAGGAGGTATCTGCGTCAGAACTGTCATCTCCTGTCTCTGCCATGGTGCTCCCTATGCCCTCCGTCCCACTGGTGCCCTCCCGTTGGTGGACTCTGCCTCCTGGGTCCTGTGGGATGCAGCTCCCTCCGTCGCTGGTGCCTCTGCTCCTGCGCTAGATGATGCTAATGCACATAAAGACAGGGTGACAAAACAAGAATGGGGGGGAGAGACAAAGGATACACTTCGTCAGTAGCTGCACCAACACTACTGTTGGTGTACACAGCACCCTCACGCACAGGGAACAGGCCTACGCAATATGCATTGCACTACCAGAGAAATAGTTTGCCACCAAGGCATGAGGAGGGGCACACCCCCCAAATGCAACACACCAGGGACCCGCGCAGCCCTGACCAGTAGTGGATGCCTACGAGCTAGGTAGCAGGGTTTTCACTTCTGAACCCTAACCACCAGGGGACCTACGCTGCAATGTCAGGCCTGGGCTAGGGGCACCCACTGACACACATCCACCACCCGGATTCCACCCCACCAGGCGTAAGTAGTAATGATGGGCACTGTACTCACCCCGTTGTGGCTGCTGTGATGACCTCAAGCGCCTATCCAGCTCTGGATAGGCCACCTCCAGTATGCAGGCCATCAGGGGGGGTCACAGTTTGATGGGCACCCCTTCCTCGTTGGGAGGCCATCTCCAGCTGGGCCTCTGCCGTCTTCCATGTCCAGCGTCTCAGGTCCTCCCACCGTTTGCAACAGTGGGTGCTCCACCTGCCCAGGGTCTGCACATCCTTGCCGATGGAACGCCATATACCCTTCTTTTGATGGGCGCTGACCTGCAGAGGAAATACACACAGGAAAATAGTATTAGACAAACAGTCCTGCCTTTTACACTTATGGCCCACCATACCCTTTCACATCACCATTTGCACACACATGGCCCAGCACACAACCAATACGCCGCCCAGAGGACATCCACCCACCCCCCCTTACACGAGGCCTTCACACACCACTCCATGCCTTCATGCCAAATGCATCGTGCCCACAGTGTACACACCTGTTGGTCTGGAGGCCTATACAGCAGTCCATACTGGGGTAGTACCCCATCCACCTGTCTCTCCAACTCTGCCGAAGTGAAAGCTGGGGACCTTTCCCCAGTCACAGGGGCCATGGTAGGTTCCAGACACACGTCACAGCAGCACATGCAGGGTAGGTCCTCTCCTGTTGAAGATCAGGTAGCAAGTGAGGAATCAGATAGAAAAGGTCAGTCACGTCCGTGGCGGTGCACACCGTCACCGCCGGTGTAGATCACCATTGGCCACTGTAACCCATAGGGCCCAATGTTAACCAATGAGGAGTTGCATGGCGGTTCACAACCGTGCACAACGTCGGCGGAATTACCTCACTTCCACCTGTTCCTCCACACAGGACAGGCAGACGACATTTCAGGTGGGGGGAAGGCCCAGGATTTTTGCTGCGTCATTGGTTAATTTTGGACATACTGGGCAATTCACACTTACCCATTACAAGTTAACAGCATGGAAAGTTCTGTTGTAGCCCCATTGTTCAGTTAGTGACCCGCTACTCACTCCTTTGCCCCATAGATTGCTACCGCTGCGAATGAATAGGAGATGGAGACATACCCCGTGTACAGACCCCTGGTGGACTTGGCAACTATGGAGGACAGGCACATCATCCTCACCTATAGACTTGATAGGGCCACAATCACAGAGCTGTGTGCCCAATTGGAGTGTGACCTGCTATTTGCTATCCGTCACCCCACTGGGATCCCACCTCTTGTGCAAGTTCTATCAGTGCTCCATTTCCTGGCAACTGGTTCTTTCCAGGTGACAGTGGGCTTGGCAGCCGCAATGTCACAGCCAATGTTCTCAAACGTGCTGACCAGAGTGTTGTCTGCCCTGATTAAACACATGTGCAGCTACATTGTATTTGCCCAGGTTGAAGATTTGGCCACAGTGAAGGCCGAGTTCTATTCAATGGACATATCCCCAACATAATTGGGGCTATTGATGGAACACATATTGCATTTGTCGCCCCCGTCAAAATGAACAGGTGTTCAGAAATCGTAAGAGTTTCCACTCTATGAATGTACAGATGGTGTGCTTGGCGAACCAGTACATCTCCCATGTCAATGCTAAGTATACTGGGTTGGTGCATGATGCCTTTCTCCTGAGGAATAGCAGCATCCCAAATGTGATGGCCCAATACTAGAGGCACAGGGTGTGGCTAATAAGTGAGCCCTGGTCCCTACCCAGTATATGTTGGTGTATGGGTATGGTGTGGACCATATGGGATAGTGTGTGGCTAAATGTTGTCCCTCAGTATACAGGTGACTCTGGTTACCCCAACCTATCATGGCTGCTGACCCCCGTGAGGAATGCCAGGACAAGAGCAGAAGAACGGTATAATGAGGCACATGGGCGAACCAGAAGGATAATAGAATGGACATTTGGCCTCCTGAAGGCCAGGTTCAGGTGCCTCCATCTAACAGGTGGATCCCTGTGCTACTCAGCCAAGAAGGTCTACCAGATAATAGTTGCATGCTGCATGTTGCACAATCTTGCCCTGAGACGCCATGTGCCTTTTCTGCAGGAGGAGGAGGTTGGAGATGCCAGTGTGGCAGCAGTGGACCCTGTGGACAGTAAGGATGAGGCAGCAGAGGATGAGGATGAGGGCAACAGAACATCAGTCATCAGACAATACTTCCAATGACACACAGGTAAGACAGTGTTACTTCACATTTCAATTACATTTTTGGGCATTTCTGTGGCACTGGCATGCTGTTATTTCCCACTTCTATGCCCACTTACTGTACCCTTTGGCAATTCATTTTACAGATGTTGGTGACCTCACATATGCTCCTGGTGTGATCACTGCAGCCAGCTACAGGTCATTTACCTATGCTAATTTTCTGTACAGTTGAATTGCAATGTTTGTACCTGTTTAAATGAATACATACTTGGAAAATTTGACATACTCCATACTTTTTTGCAAGGGTGTTTATTGAAGTGCTAAAATATTGATGGGCAAGTGCAATGGTATGGGGTGATGATGGAGGAAGGTCCAGGGTATTGTTCCAGTCTGTAGCACAGGTACATTGTCCATCGGGACATAGGAAGGGGAGCAATGGCAGTTCAAGGTGGACAGGGTGACTGAGTGGAACACAAGGGTGACAAGCAGGAGAGTCTCATTTCCTGGCGGGGTCTTGGCAAGTGTCTCTGGCTTATGTCTGGATCGCAGGGAACGTTTGCGGGGTGGTTCACCTTCTGCAGGAGGAGGGGTGCTGGTGGCCTGTTGGTCATGTGGTGGGGCCTCGTGGCCACTAGCGGCAGCCGAGGTGAAAGGCTGTTCAGATGTCTGGCTAGTGGCAGGGGCCCACTGTTGTGTGACTGCCTCTCTCATAATATTGGCCATGTCTGCCAGCACCCCTGCTATTGAGACCAGGGTGGTGTTAATGGCATGCAAGTCCTCCCTGATCCCCTGGTACTGTCCCTCCTGCAGCCGCCTGTTCTTCTGCACATTGTCCAGGATCTGGCCCATCGTGTCCTGGGAATGTTGATATGCTCCCAGCATCTCTGCAAGTGCCTCCTGGAGAGTCAGTTCACTAGGTCTGTCCTCCCACTGGCACACAGCAGCCCTCCCAATGTTCCTGATGGCCTGTGCCTCTGTCCCCTGAACGGTGTGCCCACTGCCACTGACCCCAGGTCCCAGATTGTCTTGTGTGTGAGGTGTGGCCTGGGGTCCCTGTAGAGGTGGACACACTGCTGATTGATGTGTTCTGGGGACAGAGGTATGGGTACGCTGGGTGGGTGCTGTGATGGTGTTTCCTGATAGGGGAGGCTCTGTGGTGGTGTGTGACTGGGCCTAGGTAACCGGCTGTTCAGAGGTCCCTGATGGGCCAGGTTGGTCATCCAGATCCTGAAGACCAGCGTTGCTGTCATCACTGTGGGCCTCTTCTGTTGGGGGACTGGATAGTGCTGGCGCCTCCTCTCCAGTGACATTGGCTGGGGTACCTGTGGGGGTGTAAATGATATGTTATTGTTTCTGTGTCTGACATATTGTGCACCCGTGGATTGCCCTCTTTGTTTGTATTTGCCCTGACAGCTTTCACTTGTGTAAGTTGGTATATGGTGGGATAGCTGATTCCCTTTAGTGTGCATGCTTTAGTGATAGGTGTCCATGCAGGGCTGTTAGTGGTGTCCATGCATTGGTATGGCATGCATGGCCTGACATTGGAATGAGTGAGATGTGATGGTGGGGTGTGTGGGACTTGGTGGAGTGATGGGAGTAAGCGGGCAATTATTTTGGCTGTTTCTGCTCCCCTAACACTGCTGTTCATAAGAACTACATTTGGTCTTAGGAGTTGGCTATCTATCTCTTCCATTTAGCACCCTTCAATGCTTTTGTTGTGTTCATGGATTGTTCTCCAGAGTCAAAGATGACTTTTGTTCAGTTTCAAGAGTATGTGATAGGCAGCCTTGTTGTAGAGTTGGAGTGTTGGAGGATATAGCTGGGTTTAAAAAATATACAGGTTTGCTAGGTTTCCCTAGGTGCCGGCTGATCCACAGCTAGGCACATTGCAAAAAAACAGTCAGTTTTCAGTAGAAAAATATGTAGTGTCCACTTTATGTTTGGGGCGTTTCCTGTTGTGGGCACTAGGCCTCCCCACACAAGTGAGGTACAATTTTTATCAGGAGACTTGGGGAAATGCTGAGTGGAAGGATGTTTGGGCCCCTCTCAGATTCTAGAACTTTGCATCACAGAAATGTGAGTAAAACATGTTTTTTTAGACACATTTTGAGGTTTGCAAGAGATTCTGGGTAGAAAAATGTGATAAGAGCCACACAAGTCACCCCATCCTGAATTCCCCTAGGTGTCTAGTTTGAAAAAATGTACAGGTTTGGTAGGTTTCCCTAGGTGCCGGCTGAGCTAGTGCCCTAACATCCACAGCTAGGCACATTGCAAGAAACAAGTCATTTCTCAGTGGAAAAATGTGATGTGACCATGTTGTGTTTTGGGGCATTTCCTGCTGCGGGCATTAGGCCTACCCACACAAGTGAGGTACTATTTTTATCTGGAGACAGGGGAACATAGAATAGTAGAACAAGTGTTATTACCAATTGTCTTTCTCTGCATTTGCACCTTCCAAATGTAAGACAGTGTTTAAGAAAGAAGTCATTTTGAGAAATGTCCTCTAATTCACATGCTAGTATGGGTTCCTACAAATTCAGAGATGTGCAAATAACCACTGCTTCTTAAACTCTATATCATGTGCCAATTTCAGAAATACATACGTTTCCTTGATACCTCTTTTTCACTCTTTATATTTTACCAAATGAATTGCTGTATACCAGATACACAATGAAAATGCATTGCAAGGTGGAACTCATTTATTGGCTCTGGGTACCTTGGGTTCTTGATGAACCTACAAGCCCTATTTATCCCCGCAACCACAAGGTTAAAGCTGATGTAACAGTATATGGCGTTCAAAAATCTGTCATATTTAGAAAAAGCTACAGATGAAAACGTAGACAGAAGTGGCAGTTTTTTTCAACTCAATTTCAATATTTGTTTATTTCAACTGTTAGATAGGAAAACCTTGAGGGATCTACACAAATGACCCCTTGCTGAATTCAAAAGTGTGTCTACTTTTCAGAACCGTATGGCTTTCCAGGATCCACCCTCAGTTCCACACTCATTTCTGTCAGTAACTGGAAGGAGGTTGAAAGCACAAAAAATAGTAAAAACTGAGCATGTCCCAATAAAATGCCAAAACTGTGTTGAAAAGTAGTTTGGTTTTCTGATTGTAGTCCTGCCTGCTCCTGGAAGCTAGGAAGATGGTGATGTTAGCACTAAAAACCCTTAGTTGATGTCATTTGCAGAGGAAAAAAGCAGATGCTTTCTTCTGCAGCACTTTTTTCCCATTCTTTGTAAAAAACCCAAATTGTAGCTGTATTTTGGCTAATTTCTCAGTCCCCTCCAAGGGCATCCGCAAACCCTAGGTACCTTTAGAATCCCCAGGATGTTGGAAGAAAAGAACACACATTTGACATATATAGCTTATGTGGACAAAAGGTTATGGGGCCTAAGAACAAACTACCCCAAATGGCCAAAAAAAGGCTTAGCACAGGGTTAGGAAAAAGCTTAGCAGCAAATGGATTAAACACAAAAAATAAACATTGTCTATACAGATTTCAAAGTATAACATATGTTGCAAAGAAAGAGTCATATATTACTGTGTTAAGTATTTATTTGTAAGAGAGAATACATTTCAGTTTACAGGTGTTTTTTTAACAGTTATTTCTGCATTAACTGTGTTAATGGTTCTGATCGGTGTCTATACACAATATTTATTTTCTGTGTTTAAACAGCCCTGAAGAAGAGACTGTGGGGGTCATTACAACATTGGCGGGCGGTAACCGCTGTGCGGCCGCATTCCCGTGGTGCCCATTATGACATCCCCGCTGGGCCAGCAGGGATGTGGGCCGCAACATGGGAGCCGGCTCCAAATGGAGCAGGCGGTGTTGCGGCCGTGCGACGGGTGCAGTTGCACCCATCGCGCTTTTCACTGTCTGCTATGCAGACAGTGAAAAGCTGCATGGGGCCCTGTCAGGGGGCCCCATGACTCCCCATACCGCCAGCCTTTTCCTGGCAGTTCAAACCACCAGGAAAAGGCTGGCGGTACGGGGACTCGTAATCCCCTGGGCAGCGCTGCAAGCAACGCTGCCCTGGCGGATTATCACCGCCGGGGCAAATGTGGTGGGAAACCGCCATCCCCGGCGGTGCGACCGCGGCGCTACCGCTGCGGTCGTAATCCCCTCTGAAGCACCGTCAGCCTGTTGGCGGTGCTTCAGCCAAAACAGCCCTGGCGGTCTCGGACCGCCAGGTTTGTAATGAGGGCCTGTGTCTTGAATCATGTGTTGGCTGTTTGGCTATGATATTAAACTACAAAGAATAAAAGAGAAGTCATTTATGAAACAAGCTTTTGTGATGGAATTAATTACAGACCACTCCTGTTTATATATCAAAATATTATATATCTAAGCTAACTGGGAGACACACTTGCCACGTTTAGTAGTGAACTATGTAAGTGTCAATAACCAAAATGCCCTGGGTAGCAAAAGTGATATTGTATAACTTCCCTTCGATCCAATGGCATAACAGGAAGTGACAACATATGATCTGACACTGAATCCTCCCAGGAAGTGATGTCACAGGACCTTAATCCCGATGACATCACAGTAACTGACAATGCTAAAGTTAAGAGACTCAAATGAAGAATTTTATATTCCACCTACATTTTCAATAGGGCACTGACATGAAAGGAACATTACACATTTCAAATTTTTTATTGCACGAAAACTTATGTTTTTGTTGGAAGACGAAAATATAATGTCACTAAAACATAAAAAATACTAGAAAGGCAAACTATTTATACCTTAAACCTATGATTTAATATTTCCCTAGCAAGTACCTCAAGCATAAAATGTGTTGGAAAGTAACAGAAAGACGCACCAAAATATTTTCCAAAAAAGTATTGGTTTTCTCCACCTGTATTTCTGCTTGTAGAGTAGACCAATGTGAACAATGTTATTGACATCAATTGTTCCCTTACATTAATAATGTATTTGGATTAGCATCACTTGTAAGGCATTATCACTTAGTATATCCCATAGCTGAGGCTTTTTAACCAAATACATAACTTTCTATATAGTCACAATAATCAAAATCTGAAACATTTTGTTTTCTTTAACATTTTTTCAGCAGAGTATACATTGCATCTCTGTATACCTATTTGTTTTACCAAGCAAAGATTTGAATGCCTCAGTTTGCAGCAGTGCATATCACAGCACCCTTTAGCTTCTGTTCTGTTCTTGGCATAGCTTTAGCCACCTCTGAGGTCAGGGGTCACAAGGGTTAACTTTAGCAACACAAAAGGATGATGGACGGAGTGCTGAACAATGCAAACACTCACCCCCAGTCACAGATCTGGGTTTAATCCATCGTTCTTTTGCTCACCATGCCACCCCAGTTTGGACTCAGCCATATGCAAATCAGTCTTGACCCTGTGCCTCATGGGAACAGTCCAGCCCGAACTGCCAAGCCAGGTCCTCACTGGACCGGAAACAAGCATCCTGGGACTGGTTTCAGGGTTTCACCCTTCATCAGCCAGGCTAGCTTGAATAGGGGGTGAGTGTTTGAAAAGTTTCAACATTCCGTCCATCATCCTTTTGTATTGCTAAAGTTGCCCTAAGTGGGAAGGGTATGCCCAGACGTGGGTCCCTTGCTCACTGTGCCACTGGATTCAAGCTAGCCTAGCTGATGAAGGGTGATACCCTGAAACCAGTCCTAGGATGCTTGTTTCCGGTCCAGGGAGGACCTTGCTTGGCAGTTTGGGATGGACTGTTCCCATGGGGAACAGGGTCAAGACTGATTTGCATATGGCTGGGTCCAAACTGGGGTGGCATGGTGAGCAAAAGAACAATGGATTAAACTCAGATCTGTGACTGGGGGTGAGTGTTTGAAAAGTTTCAACATTCCGTCCATCATCCTTTTGTATTGCTAAAGTCACAAGGGTTAAGTCTGGGGTCATAGCTGCGAACCTTGATGACCCCTAAAAGGTGTCCATGGTGAAGTAGCAGGTTGTCTTTAGAGCCTTTGGCCTTCTAGTTGGAGGTCGCGTAGAGGAATGAAAAAAGGTATATTATTCTAGGGGAAGCCAAAGTCAGATTCAAAGGGAACAGGCCAAACTACATTTTGCAATTAACCACTCCATGTCCTATGTACACAGGGTCACCAGTTGACTCTGTGTCACCAGGACATATTTTTTTTAGTTCTGGGTTTTGATTTAACATATGTGTGCATTCTGGGAGTTGTGATTTTGATATGTTTTAATGAGGTGTTAGAAATGGGGTCTTTGGTTGGCAGTCAGGTTACCCTCTGTCCCAGCAAGGACCCTCACTCTAGTCATGGTAGGTCACACACAATCCAAATTATCCTGTGCCCACCCTCTGGTAGCTTGGCACTGGGCAATCAGGCTTAACTTAGAAGGCAATGTGTAAAGTATTTGTGCAATAAATCATACAATACCACCATATAGCACCATAAAAATACACCACAAAGTGTTTAGAAAAATATATATTATTTATCTGGTTAAATGCAGGTCAAAACTATCAAAGATGCAATAAGTAAATGTAGAGATATCACTTAAAAGTGACATAAAGGCCCTCATTACAACCCTGGCGGTCCGTGTTAAAACGGCGGTAATACCGCCAACAGGCCGGCGTTAAAAAAAATGTTATTTGGACAATGGCGGTTACCACCATCCAAATCCGCCACTTTAACACACCGACCACCAGGGTGGTAACGTCCGCTTGCCTGGAGACTTCGGTCTCCAGCCCGGCGGCCGCCACAATCCCACCCTCAGAATTCCAACCCGGCCTATCGCCATGGTTTTCGTGCCAAACTTACCGCTACGAAAACCATGGTGGTAGGCACAATCAGTGCCAGGGAATGCTTTCCCTGGCACTGATAGAGGTCTCCCCCGTCCCCAGAACCCTCCCCCTCCCTCTTCTGCCCCCTGCACATATACACACCCACACGCCCACCCATATACACACATGCAATACGCATACCTACCACCACCCATGCATGCACACATACATACGCACACACCGCAACACACACCAACATACCTTGTCATACACATGCATTCACAACACACAACACTCACAATCACTCATTCACGCATGCATCCTACGCAACTCACACCTGCATGCATGCATACCAATACATACACACAACACCCCCCACATACATACACAGCCCCCACATGCACACAACATCCCCCACCCCCCTCTCCGGTTGGAGAACGCGACTTAACTGTGCGCGGGAGGTCCTCCGGCTGGAGACGGTCCGCAGCGCTGCTGCCATCAGCAGCGTCCGCCAGCAAAACACTGCCAGGCGGTATCATTGCTCATGATATGGTCAGCAGTGTTTTGCTTGCGTGGCGGTGCTGCTGGCAGAAGCGCCGTCTTACCGCCATCCGCCGCCATGACCGTTGGCGGTGTTCTGCCAGCATTCTGGCGGAATACCATCAGCAGTCATGATGCCGGTAGACGGCTGGTTGCCAGGCGGCGGTATGTTGGCGGCCGTCGCCACGGCGGTAGGGGGGTCAATACCGCCAATGTTGAAATGAGGGCCAAAGTGTCTTAAGTCTTTTAAAAGCAAACAAAGTCTCTTTCAAGCACGAAGTACCTGGTTCACGTGAAACATGACCGCAAAGAACCGCAGAGGACGAGAAGCGTGGAAACAAAGGGGTGTGCGTCGATATCTCGGGCTGCACACGGCAATGCGTTGTTTAGTTTCCACGCAGGGACGGCTGTGCACCGATTTCCGGCGTTCGGTCGTGGATCCTCTTCGGGTTGCAGGGTTTTCAGATGCCCCAGGGACAGTGCGTGGATTTCCTGCGCTGGCAAGACGAAGTCACAGGAGCTGCATTGATCCGGTGGAAGTTGCATTGAATTTTCTACCGCACGGCAGGCGCTGCGTCGATTCCTTTCTGGAAGTCGGGCTGCGTCGTTCCGGCTCGGCTATGCGTCGATCCAGTGGGCCATGCATCGAATTTCTGGTCGCTACGCTGGCGCTTCGTCAGTCTTCTCGTTGCGGAGTCGGGCTGCATCGTTCCGGTTCGGCATGTGGTGAAATTTTCACTGCAGTGCAGGCTGTGCGTCATTTCTGGCAGGCTGTGCATCGAATCTCGCCACACAAGGAGTCCTTCTTGAAGAGATAGAGGCCCTCACTATGACATTGGCGGTAAGTGCCGCCAACATACAGCGATGAGGCGGTATACCGCTACACATATTATGACCCACACATAGAAATCCGCCACTATACAGACACACACACAAGTCTGCCACACCAAAGGTCAGTCATGAAATGGCGGTAGCAAAACCTACACCATTATGCCAATAGAAATACGCCCACAACATTGTGACCCACGAATCACCAAGGCGGACATCCAACCGCGGTAAACCATTGGCGGTACATACTGCTGCACTCAAAATACACACACACTAACAAAACAACACCACATTGGACAATTCAAACTACACACTTGACACACATATACACACCACACCCACACACCCACACCACTACAAAACACACACACATATTACCCTCAACCCTTTACCACTACCAACAAGTTATAACAGAGAGAAAGACACACCAGGAGCACCCACAAAATCAGAACGAACACCATCACCCATACACCATCCACGCACCTCACAGCACACACCCCAACACATCACCCCATACACACTCGCACACACCACTCAGACCACACTCATGGCACCACAAAGACACCCCAGGTTCTCAGAGGAGTAGCTAAGGGTCATGGTGGAGGAAATTATCCGGGTATAGCCACAGCTATTCGGATCACAGGTGCAGCAGACGTCCATTACTAGGAAGATTGAGCTATGGCAGAGAGTCGTGGATCAACGCCGTGGGACAGCACCCAAAAACAAGGGATGACATCAGGAAGAGGTAGAACAACCTACGGGGGATGGTGCGTTCCGTGGTTGCAAGACACCAGATAGCTGTACGGAGGACTGGCGGTGGACCCCCACCTCCTCCCCCACAACTAACAACATGGGAGGAGCAAGTCTTGGCGATCATGCATCCTGAGGGCCTGGCAGGAGTAGCAGGAGGACTGGACTCTGGTAAGTCAAATCTTTACTACTTTCACCACCCCCTTACCTGCATGCCATCACAAACTCCCACCCCTACCCTCACCCCCATCACTCCACAACCTCACATATACCCCACCATCGCAACCCACCCATCCCAATACCAAGCCCTGCATGCAACACCAATGCATGGACACCACTCACAGACCTGCATGGACCCCCATCACCACAGCATTCACACTAGTGACAATCACTTAGCCAAACAAATCACAACTCACACAAGCGAAAGCTGCCTTGGTAATAACAACCATAGAGGGGAGCATACCCATGCTCAAGATGTCACACGCAGTAACAATAACACTGCATTTACATCCCCACAGGACCTCCACACAACGTCACTGGAGAGGAGGTGCCAGCAACATCCAGCCCCCCTCGAAGAGGCCCACAGTGATGACTGCAGCTCTGCATGCCTGGATCAGGATGACCAATCTGGCCCATCAGGGACCTCAGGACAATCGGTGACCCAGGCACAGTCCCGTACCACCACAAAGCCTCCCCCTCAGGAAACACCAGCACAGCACCCACCCATCGGGCCCATCCCTCTGTCCCCAGGACAGGTCAATCAGCAGTGTGTCCACCACTACAGAGACCCCAGGCAACCCCACAAACACAGAACGATCAGGGACCTGGGGTCAGTGGCAGTGGGCACACGGTTCAGGGGACAGAGACACAGGACAACAGGGAAGCTGGGAGGACTGCTGTGCGACAGGGGGAGGACAGGCCCAGGAAACCGATTCTCCATGAGGCACTCACCAACATCCTGGGAGCATACCACCATTCCCATGAGATAATGGGCCAGATACTGGCCAAGTTTCAGGAGACCCAGCGGCTGCAGGAGGGACAGTACCTGGGGATCAGGGAGGACCTGAGGGACATCCACACCACCCTGGTCACCATTGCAGGGGTGCTGGCAGACATGGCCAACACCATGAGGGAGGCAGTGGCACACCAATGTGCCCCTGACACTAGCCACACTGATGAACAGCCCTTAACCTCCGCTGACGCTAGTGGACAGGAGGCCCCGCCACAGGAACAAAAGGCCACCAGCACCCCTCCCCCTGCAGATGGAGAACCACCACGCAAAAGGTCCCTGCAATCCAGGCAGAAGCCAGAGAACATTGCCAAGACCCCTGCCAAGAAATAAGACTCCCCTGAAGGTCACCCTTGTATCCCACTATGTCACCCTGTCCATCTTGAACTGCCATTGCCCCATTCCCTATGCCCCCTTGGACAATGCACCTGGGATACCAGTAGATTAGACTCTATCCTGGACATTACTCCATCATCAACCCAGCCCATTGCAATATCTCCTACACTTATTATCACCTAAATAAACACCCTTGGGACTAATACAAGTATGGAGTCTGTCAATTGATTGAAATATGTATTAGTTTAACAAGCTGTAAACATTGGAATTCAAATGTACAGTTAGATATACATAGGTATGACCTGTAGTGAGCAGCAGTAAACATACCAGGAGCCAGAGTGGGACACAGATATCTGAAAATAGAGATGCCAAAGGGTACAGTAAGTAGCCATAGAAATAGGAAAATCAGGCTGCCATGTACAATGTCCAACACAAAACATCAATGGTAGGTGAGATTACAGTGTCTTACCTGTGTGTCACTGGAAGTACTGTTGAATTATAGTTGTTCTGTTGTCCGCATCCTCTTCCTTTGCTTCCTCTTCGTCACTGTCCACAGGCTCCACCGCTGCCATAGGACCTTCTGAGCCTCATCCTCCTGCAGAAAAGTCACCTGGCATTTCAAGGCCAGGTTGTGCAACGATGATTTGGGACACCTTCTTGGGTGAGTAGCAAAGGTATTCACCTGTCAGATGGAGGCATTGGAATCTGGCCTTCAGGAGGCCAAAGGTGCGCTAAATGATCCTCCTTGTTCGCCCATGTGCCTCATTGTAACGTTCCTCTGCCCTTGTCCTGGCATTCCTCACTGGGGTCAGTAGCCATGAGAGGTTGCGGTAACCAGAGTCACCAATAAATATCAAGGGATACCTGTTAGCCAGACACTCACCCATAGGGCCAAACCCACACCCATATACCAACAGACACTGGGTGGGGACCATGGGCTCACCTATTCGCCACACCCTGTGCCTCTGGAGTTGAGACATCACATATGGAATGCTGCTATTCCTCAAATAAAGGCATCATGCACAGACCCAGGATACTTTGCATTGACATGAGAGATGTACTGCTCCGCCAGGCACACTATCTGCACATTCAGAGAGTTAAAGCTCTTTCAATTTCTAAACACCTGTTTATTTCTCCGGCGGGTGGGGGGGAACAAAGGCAATATGTGTACCATCAATAGCACCAATGATGTTGGGGATATGTCCCATTGCATAGAAGTCAGCCTTCACTGTGGCCAAATCCTCCACCTTGGGGAATACGATGCAGTTGAGCATGTGTTTCATCACGGCAGACAACACTCTGGTCAGCACGTTTGAGAACATAGGCTGTGACATCCCTGCTGCCATGGCCACTGCCACTTGGAGGGACCCACTTGCCAGGAAATGGAGCACTGACAGGACCTTCACAAGAGGGGGGATACCAGTGGGGTGGCGGATAGTTGAGATCAGGTCTGGCTCCAGTTGGGCACACAGCTCATGGATTATGGCCCTATCAAGGTCTGTAGGTTAGGATAATGTGCCTGTTCTCCATTGTCACCTGGTCCACCAGGGGTCTATACACGGGGGTATGTCTCCATCTCCTATTCATCCTCACCGGTTGAACTCTAGGGTGAAAAACAGTGAGCAGATGGTCATATTCAAACATATCCTCAGATTTATATGCCTTGCATTTTTTTACAGAAACAGTATGTTAACGTGTAGGTCCGTTGATGGGCCTATGTCTGCTGTGACGCAGTTAGGTGCCATGGCCTGTTCCCACCTGAAATGGCGGCCGTCTGACCTGTGAGGAGGGACAAGTGGAAATGAGGTAATTCCGCTGACGTTGTGCGCCTTTGTGGGAGGCGGTCGACGACCGCTGTGCAACACATCATTGGCTATCATTGGGGCCTAAGGGTTCCAGGAGCCAATGGTGATGTACGCCGGCGGTGACGGTACGCACTGCCACGGACGTGACCGCCATTTTCTATCTGTTCACTCACTTGCTACCTAACCTTCAACAGGAGAGGACCTACACTGCAAGTGCTGCTGTGACCTGTGTCTGGAAGCGACCATGGCTTGAGTGTCTGGGGAAAGGGCCCCTGCCTTCACTTCCGGGGAGTTGGAGAGACTAGTGGATGGGGTCCTACCCCAGTACCGTTTACTTTATGGTCCTCCAGACAAACAGGTGAGTACACTGTGAGCACGATGCGTGGGGCATGAATGTATGGTGTGGTGTGTGTGTAAGCCTCGTGTAAGTGGGGTGGGCTGAGGGGTCCTTAGCAGAGTGCTGCATGTTTGGTGGGCAATGTCTGTGCGTAAGGGGATGGGAGGGATATGGTGGGCCATAGGTGTAACAGTCCGGGCGGGTTTGACTAATACCTTTTCTTATGTATCTTTTTCTGCAGGTCAGCGCCCATCAGAAAAAGGGTATTTGGCATGCCATCGCCAAGGAGGTGCGGGCCCTGGGGTCTTTGACAGGCGGAGCACCCACTGTCGCAAATGGTGGGAGTACCTGCGCCGCTGGGCAAGGAAGACGGCGGAGGCCGAGCTGGGGATGGCCTCCCAATGAGGAAGGGTTTTCCGTCATACCCTGACCCCCCTGATGTTCCGCATCCTGGCGGTGGCCTATCTGGATTTGGATGGGCGCTTGAAGGCATCACAGCAGCCACAATGGGGTGAGTACAGATTCAGAATCATGAAGTTGCGCACGTTGAGGTGTTACCTGGGTGGGGGATGTGGGTCTGTGGGTGCCCCTAGGCTAGGATGAACATGGCACGGTAGGTTCCATGATGGGTAGGCTCAGATGCACTCCAACCCCAATAATGCTAGTGGGCATCTACTACTGGGCAGGGTCCTGTGGGTTTCAGGTGTGCAGCTAATGGCGTTAGGCATTGTACCCCATGGCCTGGTGACTAGCATTGTAACTGGTATTGCATGGCCTAGTGCATAGGGCTATTCCCTGTGAGTTGTGTATGCCAACTGTAGTGTTATTGCTGGCATTGACCAAGTGTATCCTCTGTCTCTTACCCACCCTTTATGTTTTGTCACCCTGTCCTTGTGTGCATTAGCATCATCTGGCGGAGGAGCAGAGGCACCGGTGACAGAGGGAGCCGCATCCCACATGGCCCATGAGGCCGAATCCACAGACGGTGAGGGCACCAGTGGGACAGAGGGTGAGGGGAGAACCACGACGGAGACAGGAGTGTGTAGTTCTGACCGTGACACTTCCTCCGATGGAAGCTCCCTGGCGGTGGCGGACACCTCTGTGCCCACCCCAACTACAGGTACAGCCGCCACCCCTGTACTAGCACCGCCCTCCCAGCAGCCCCTCAGCGAGTTTCCCGTGCCCGCTCACCCAGGAGGGTGGGCATCTCCTTCGCCCCCGGCACCTCAGGCCCTGCCCCAGTCAGCCCTGCTGCCCTCAGTGAGGAGGCTATTGACCTCCTGAGATCCCTCTCTGTTGGGCAGTCAACCATACTGAATGCCATCCGGGATCTAGCAGGGCATTTGCAACAAACAAATGCATTCCTGCAGGGCATTCACTCTGGCGTTGTGGCCCAACAGAGATCATTCCAGGCTCTGGCCAACACACTGATGGCAGCCATTGTCCCTGAATTCAGCCTCCCACCTCCAACTCCCTCTACCAGTCCCATTCCCCTCAACCCCAGCCTATCCCAAGCACACCTTCAGAGCAGCATGCACCCAAATCAACACACAGAAGTGGCTACGGCAAACACAATCACCACACTTCATCCCACAGGCACTCACACAAGCACCATCCAGATGCAGACACGCCAACATCCACTGCCTCCACTGTGTCCCCCACCTCCTCCTCGTCCACCTCCCTACCAGTAGCGTCTCCACTCACACATGCATGCACTACATCCTCATCCACTACCTCCATCACCAGCACGCCTATTACTACACGTCCCTCACTCGCAGTCACCACCCTCACATCCATGCACATGTCCCCTGTGTCCTCTCCCACTGTGTCTGTGCCCCCTCCTCTCAAGGTACACAAACGCAAGCACTCAGACACCCAACAGCCATCCACCTTACGACAGCATCCAGTCCATGCACCTGCACCCAAACACAGCAGACAGACACCTCCTACAATCACTCCCTCTTCCTCTACTCCCAAACCTTCACCCTCTTCCAGCCCTGTGTCCCTAAAATGCTTTTCCTCTCCACACTTGACCTATTCCCTGCCCACCCGTCCTTCACTTCGGGCCAGGGTGGGCAGAACCGAGGCCAGCACCTCAGCCACCCAGTTCACAGCCACTATAGTTTCTGCAGCTACTGCATGTCAGCACTGCCAGTGTGCCAGCACCACCTGCCAAGGGCAAGAAGGGGCCGCCAGCTTGTAAGGGCAGGAAGAGAACACCAGCCAGCAAGGGGAAGGAGGCATCACCAGCCAGCAAGGGCAAGGAGACACCACCAGCTAGCAAGGGCAAGGAGGCACCACCAGTTAGCAAGGCCAAGGAGGCACCACCAGCTGGCAGCAGCTAGGAGGCACCACCAGCTAGCAAGAGCAGGAAGGGAACACCAGCTGCCAAGGGCAGGAAGGGAACAACAGCTGCCAAGGCCAATGTAAAAGGAACAGATGTCGCAGGCAGGATGGATCTGGTGCCTGGGGCTGGAGCAGCATCTGGACAAACAACACCAGCCATGACACTTCAGCTGTCCGAGGCTGCAGGGGAAAGGCTGGAGCCTCCCCCCACCACTGACAGCACCGCTACCTGCACCGCCGCCAGTACCACTGCCAGTACTGCCACCAGCACCGCCACCTGCACCACTGCCAGGAGCAGAAGCCCCATTGGGAAGCCGTCAGAGGCTGCATGGGAAGGGCTGGAGCCTCCCCCTACCACTGACAGCACCGTCACCTGCACTGCCGCCAGTATCGCCACCTGCACCACTGCCAGCAGCACCACCCCAGTGGACAGCCATCCGAGGCTGCAGGGGAAGGGCTGGAGCCTCTCCCCACCACTGACAGCACCGCCACCTGCACCGCCGCCAGTACTGCCACATGCACCGCCACCTGCACCACTGCCAGCAGCAGCAGCCCCAGTGGGCAGCTGTCCAGGGCTGCAGGGGAAAGGCTGGAGCATCCCCCCACCACTGACAGCACCGCCGCCAGCCCCGCAACTGCCATCCACTGAGCAGCCGTCACCGCCGGCGAGCAGTGTGTAGTCGTGACTACATGAGCTGTAGTGCATTCTGGCCCCTGCAACAACTGTAGGTGTGACACCCAGGTGAGGGACTGTGACCTTGCACCATCCAGGATCTGCATCACCTGGCACAAGGCCTCCTCCAGAACCAGTGGAAGAAGGCATCCGTTCACCCCCTCCTTGCCAGGATGAAGCACACTGGGCACAAGGCCCCCTCCAGAACCAGTGGAAGAAGGCATCCACTCACCACCTCTTTGCCAGGATGAAGCCCACAGGGCACAAGGCCCCCTCCGGAACCAGTGGAAAAAGGCATCCACTCACCCCCTCCTTGCCAGGATGAAGCACACAGGGCACAAGGCCCCCTCCGGAACCAGTGGAAGAAGGCATCCACTCACCCCCTCCTTGCCAAGATGAAGCATACAGGGTACAAGACCCCCTCCAGAACCAGTGGAAGAAGGCATCCACTCACCCCCTCCTTGCCAAGATGAAACACACAGGGCACAAGGCCCCCTCCAGAACCAGTGGAAGAAGGCATCCATTCACCCCCTCCTTGCCAGGATGAAGCACACAGGGCACAAGGCCTCCTCCAGAACCAGTGGAAGAAGGCATCGACTTGAGAGACTATGGCTTTGCACTCCCTAGGACCAAACAGTGGGCAAACCACCCACTAGAGAGACTGTGGCCTTGCACTCCCCAGGAGCAAGCAGTGGGCAAACCACCCACTAGAGAGACTGGCTTTGCACTCCCCAGGACCAAACAGTGGGCAAACCACCCACTAGAGAGACTGTGGCTTTGCACTCCCCAGGATCAAGCATTGGGCAAACCACCCACTAGAGACACTGTGGCTTTGTACTCCCCAGGACATCGCAGAGGGCATGTAGCCCCCTCCAGGAGCAGTGGTGTTGTACCATCTTCCGGCTGAGGTGCCCCCCATTCCCCCTCCCCCTGAGGTGCCTGTGTATCTTCGACCTGATGCCCCAGCAGCCTTCTCTCCGTATTGCGGAAGGAGTTAAGTGTGGTCTTGGTCTATGTGTAATGGCCCTGTGGGCCAAATACATTTTGGAGTGGGCATTGTCCCTCCGTTTGTATATATTGTACATACTGTTTTGTGCTTTAAGGACGTATTTATCTACATTTTTAATCTTACACTCACTTTAATCAATTCCTTTTGTCCTTGCGTTATTCCTGAGAGGTACAGGGTGGATGTGTAATGTTGTTGTATCTGTGTGTATGGTGTTGGGGGTGAGGGTGTTGCGTGTGTGTGTCACTCTCTTTTTCTTTCCCCCTCCCTTGTGTGCTAGGTGCGGTACTCACCGTGGTCGTCTTCATCGCTGTTCGTGTTCCTGGTGTAGGAGGAGGTAGACCAGCATTGGAAATATGTGCAACTCGTGCTCCATGGCGTCGTGGTTCTTCCATGAGTGTCGAGAGGTGAGTCGTTTTCCTTCTGTGTACTGTTTCCGCCGTGCTTTTGATGATGTTGGTACCGCCCCGGCAAAGGTGGTGGATTGGCCTCTCATAATACAGTGGGCGGTACATTGCCTTCCGCCTGACCGCAGGTGGTTACCGCAGCGGTACTTGTTGCTACCGCCGTGGCGGTCGGAGTGTTAAAGTGGCTATCTGTGTTGGCGGTTTCCGCCGTGGTCAAAATTCAATTTTTTTTACCACCGGCCTGTTGACGGTATTACCGCCGCTTTATCACTGACCACCAGGGTCGTAATGAGGGCTGAAGTCTTTTTGGTCCTGAGACTTCAGGGAGCAGGCGGCAAGCTCTATCCAAGCCTTTGGAGAGCACTTCTTCACCACAGCCAGAGAGCAGCAAGGCAGCAGGGCAACAGCAAGGCAGCAGTCCTTCACAGAAAGCAGTCAGGTGAGTCCTTTGGGCAGCCAGGCAGTTCGTCTTGGCAGGATGCAGGTTCTGGTTACAAGTTTCTTCTCCAGGAAGTGTCTGAGTTGGTAGGGGCAGAGGCCCTGTTTATATACCCAAATGTGCCTTTGAAGTGGGGCAGACTTCAAAGAGTGGCTTAGAAGTGTACCAGGTCCCCTTTCAGTTCAATCCTGTCTGCCAGGGTCCCAGAAGGGGGTGTGGCAGTCCTTTGTGTGAGAGCAGGCCATCTACCCTCCCAACCCAGGAAGACCCATTCAAAATGCAGATGTATGCAAGTGAGGCTGAGTATCCTGTGTTTGGGGTGTGTCTGAGTGAATGCACAAGGAGATGTCAACTAAACCAAGCCAGGCGTGGATTGTAAGGTACAGAAAGATTTAAGTGCAGAGAAATGCTCACTTTCTAAAAGTGGTATTTCTAAAATAGTAATATTAAATCCAACTTCACCAGTCAGCAGGATTTAATGTCACCATTCTGGCCGTACTAAGTATGACCTTCCTACTCCTTTCAGATCAGCAGCTACCACTCAAACAATGTATGAGGGCAGCCCCAATGTTACCCTACGAAGGGAGCAGGCCTCACAGCAGTGTAAATACAAATTTTGGAGTTTTACACTACCAGGACATGTAAACTACACAGGTACGTGTTCTGCCTATTGCCTATACAGCACCATGCCCTATGGGTTACCTAGGGCATACCTTAGGGGTATCTTATATGTAGAAAAAGTGGAGTTTTAGGCTTGGTAAGTACTTTTAAATGCCAAGTAGAATTGGCAGTGACAATACACACACAGGCCATGCAATTGCAGGCCTGAGACAAGGTTCAGGGGCTACTTAAGTGGGTGGCACAATCAGTGCTGCAGGCCCACTAGTAGCATTTAATCTACAGGCCCTGGGCACACATAGTGCACTCTACTAGGGACTGATAAGCAAATTAAATAGCCTAATTGGGTATGATCCAATGTTACCAGAGAGCATATGCACTTTAGCACTGGGTAGCAGTGGTAAAGTGCACAGAGTCTTAAAACCATCAAAAACAGGGTCTAAAAATTGGAGGGAGGCAGGCAAAAAGTTAGGGGTGACCACCCTAAGGCTGTCAGGTCTAACATGTGTTCCCTCCAGATGAAAGTGGGGAGAGCTAATCAACCTCCTGGGATATCTCAACGCTAAGGCAGAAGTATCTGGAGAGACCATCAGCGTTGGCGTGGTCAATCCCCGGGCGATGTGCCACCGTAAAGTCCATCCCCTGTAGGGAAATGGACCACCTCAAGAGTTTAGGATTCTCACCCCTCATCTGCATGAGCCATCTGAGGGGCCTGTGGTCTGTCTAAACCTGGAAGTGAGTCCCAAACAGGTATGGTCTCAGCTTCTTCAGTTCCCAGACCACAGCAAATGTGTCTCTCTCAATAGCACTCCACCTCTGTTCCCATGGTAATAGTCTTCTGCTAATAAAGACTACTTGTTGGTCTGAGCCCTCCTCATTTAGCTGTGCTAGAACAGCCCCTATGCCATGCTCTGAAGCGTCTGTCTGCACAATAAATTCCTGGGAATAGTCAGAGGCCTTGAGCACGGGGGCCACGCACATGGCTTCCTTCAGAGAATTAAAGGCTTTCTGACAAGCCTCTGTCCAATTCACCAACCTATGTTGCTTTTTGGAAGTAAGTTCTGTCAAGGTTGACTCAATTGTACCATAGCCCTTGACAAATCTGCGGTAGTATCCAGTGAGGCCTAAAAAGGCTCTCACTTCAGTCTGTGTTCTTGGTGGGTGCCAGGCCTTGATAGTTTCAATCTTGGCCCGGACCCTGACGACCCCAAGAACTACCAACCGATCTCCCTTCTCCCCTACCCAGCCAAGGTCATCGAAAAAATCGTGAATAATCAACTATCCTGGTTCCTAGAAGACAACAAGGCACTTGACACCTCCCAATCCGGATTCCGCAAAAACCACAACACCGAGACTGCACTCATTGCTGCAACAGATGACATCAGGACCATGCTAGACAAAGGAGAAATAGCAGCACTCATTCTCCTGGACCTCTCCGCAGCTTTCGACACGGTATGCCATCATACTCTCCCCACACGCCTCCACAACGCTGAAATCTGCGACAAAGCCCTGGACTGGATCTCGTCATTTCTCAAGGACAGGACCCAAAGAGTTTGCCTCCTGCCGTTCCTATCAGAAGCCTCCAATATCACCTGTGGCGTTCCTCAAGGATCTTCACTCAGCCCCACACTTTTCATCGTATACATGGCCCCCCTCGGCAACATCGCACGAACACACCTCATCAACATAGTCTCCTACGCCGACGACACTCAGCTCATCATCTCCCTCACGAAAGATCCCACCACTGCAAAGGACAACCTCCACAACGGACTCCACGCCATAGCCAGCTGGATGGAAGCTAGCCACCTAAGGCTAAACACAGAGAAGACAGAATTACTCATCTTCGGCACCAACCCCTCAGCCTGGAACGACTCCTGGTGGCCCACCTCCCTAGGATCCGTACCCTCACCCACCACCCACGCTCGCAACCTGGGCGTCATCTTGGATTCCACACTCAGCATGACTCAGCAGGTCAATGCCATCTCCTCCTCCTGCTACTACACCCTCCGCCTGCTCAGCAGAAACTTCAAGTGGATTCCAATCGAAACCAGGGAGACCGTCACCCATGCCTTGGTCAGTAGCCGATTGGATTACGGAAACGCCCTATATGCAGGAATAACAAACAAACTTCAGACAAAACTGCAAAGAATCCAGAACGCATCCGCATGCCTCATTCTGGACATTCCACGCTGCGACCACATCTCATCCCATCTCAGAGACCTACATTGGCTACCAGTATCGAAGAGGATCACTTTCAAAATCCTCATCCACGCACACAAGGCCCTCCACAACACGGGTCCGACCTACCTCAACGACAGACTCACCTTTCACACCCCGACCGCAACCTTCGCTCCGCCAACCACGCCCTCGCCAACGTTCCTCACAACCGCCGCACGACCACCAGAGGAAGATCATTCTCCTACCTCTGCCGCAAAGACCTGGAACTCCCTACCACTCCACCTCCGCCTGACCGATGACCTTCTGTCTTTCAGGAAACACCTTAAGACCTGGCTTTTCGACCAGTAGTTCCCCCCCACCCCCAGCGCCTTGAGACCTTCCGGGTGAGTAGTGCGCTTTACAAATCCCTGATTGATTGATTGATTGATTGGAGTGGCTGCACCTTGCCATCACCTACTAGGTGTCCCAAGTACACCACGGAACCCTGCCCACTCTGGCATTTATTAGCCTTGATGGTCAGGCCTGCCTGTTGCAGAGCTTTAAGCACCTCCTTGAGGTGGAGCAGGTGTTCCTCCCAGCTGGAACTATAGACAGCTATGTCATCTAAGTAGGCTGCGCAGTAGGCATCCTTGCCAGCTAGGAACCCGTTAGCCAAAGGGCATCACCCGGAACTGGTAATGGCCATCAGGTGTGGAAAATGCAGATCTCTCTTTGGTCCCCTCAGTCAGGGCGATCTGCCAGAACCCTGATGTAAGATCAAACGTACTTAGGAACTTGGCAGCGCCTAGCCTGTCAACGAGCTCATCAGCTCGGGGGATGGGGTGAGCGCCAGTCCGTGTGACTGAGTTGAGACCCTGGTAGTCCACACAGAACCGGAGTTCTGGCTTTGCACTGGGGGCAGCAGCCTTAGGAACCAGCACCACAGGGCTGGCCCAGGGGCTACTATTTTTCTCAGGGAATCCCACACGGGTAAATATTCCCAGCAGGACTCTGGTTACCACCGGTGCAATCACTTTTCTCAGAGGGATTGCCTCTGGATAGCGGGTGGCATGGTCCACCAAAACTAGGATAAACCTGTTGCCCAAGGTGGTTTGGGGGTACAAGGGACCAGTGGGATTAGGGGAGCTTTAAGCTTTTTCCCTGTCTTCCCACTAGCCTGGCAGGTGGGGCAAGCTCTGCAGAAATTATCTGAGGGTACCCTCATTCTGGGCCAGTGGAAGTGGGTGACAAGCCTGTTAAATGTCTTGTCTTGGCCCAGATGTCCTGCCAGGGGAATGTCGTGAGCCAGACCCAGTAGGAAGGCTCGGTAACACCGGGGGACCACCAGCACGCGTGCTGCCTCAGGGCCCGGAACCTTAGGCTCGCTGTAAAGAAGATCATTCTCCCAGTAAATATGGTGAGTACCAGAGGCGTCACCTGCTGCTTGGGCTGTGGCCTGTTGCCTCAGACCCTCAAGGACGGGGCATTCCTTCTGCGCCTTGCAGAATTCTGCCCTGGTTGGCCCACCCTCTACTTGCCAGCCAGCAAGTTCAGGTAGGTTGCCCAGGTCAGCTATGTCCTCCCCAGTTGGCTCAGGGGCCTGCTCCTCCTCAGGGGCCCCATCCACCACTGTGGGAACATCTGAAGCGGGTTTCCTTCACCTCTTGCCCTTCCTCTTTGCAGCTGTCTGGGCCATTGTTCCAGGCTCCAGACACCTGTGACTCCCTTCCCGGGCAGCCATGGACCTTGTGGTCATGCAGACCCACTCAGACAAACCTAACATCTCCAGGTGGGATCTGAGCTCTACCTCCTTCCAGGCAGTATGCTCAAGATCATTGCCAAACAGACAATCTACAGGCATGCCAGGACTCACAGCTACTTTCAGAGTACCAAGGAACCCCCCCCCCCCACTCAAAGGGAACCAGAGCCACCAGTAGGTGACTCTCGCGATTGTCAGTGACTATGACCTGGTGGAAAGTATTAGGGACTATCTGCTCTGCTGACACCAGCTGACTCTTGATAGTAGTCATACTGGCTCCTGTGTCAAGCAGAGCCTCCACCCTTTCCCCATCCGTGGTGACCCACTGCCTATACTTTGAAGTATTTTCTGGCATATGGGCTTTAGGCACATCTCTATTTCTCCCAGGGACACTAGGGAAACCTCTGCCTGCCCCCAAAACTAACTGGGACTGTCTCCCCCCGAGCGCTACACTAGCCAACCCAGGTGTCTGTCCAGTGGTGGACTGTGCTGTCTTGGAACACTGGGAGGCGCCCTTAGTGTGTCCATGCTGGTAGCACTCTAAGCATTTGGGGTTGAATTTCCCTAATGTTCTGTCAAAGTACCCTGGCTTCTTCACAAATCTAGAAGAGGAATGGTTACCACCCCCCTTTGGAATTCTTTTGGGGGCCTTTTGAGAACTCATTATCTTTAAGTTTTTCTCCCCCCCTATTTCTTCTGTTGGGAACCCTGACCACCTTTGTGTGTGCCCCCCCAGATGCCTTCTTGGACACTCTGGTGCTAACCCAGAGGTCCGCCTCCTCAGCAAGCTTCCTGGGATCAATCAGCTTGCTAACTACTAAGTGCTGGTGCAACTCTGTAAAAGAAATACTGACCATATGCTCTCTCAGAATCAAGTCATATAACCCTTTGTAATCATCTGCTTTGCTGCCGGCACTTATCCATTCAGTGCCTTATTGGAGAAATCATAACAATCTACCCAAGTTTGTGTTGAAAGTTTGGTGCTGTCCCTAAACCTCTGATGGTATTTCTTAGGAGTCAGCCCAAACCAGGCTATTAAAGCTGCTTTCATGGGTGCATAGACATATCTATCTTGTGGAGCTAGTGTAAGAAGTGTGTCCCTCCCCACTGCTGGTACATAAAACCACAAAGCCGCCCCCCGTGCTCCTCAGAGGTCCCATGGGCCATTAGTGCAACTTCATAGGCAGCCAGCCACTTGTCAATGTCATCTCCCACCACAAAACTTGGCACCACATTCTTGGGTATACAAACCTTTTTCTCCCCAACAGGTCCTGCATGTATGCTGCCATCATCACTGCTCGCCTCGATCTCCAGCTCCTTGAGACTCAGTTCATGAGCCAACAAAAGTTTTTTCTCAGCTAAGGCTCTCTCAGCTGCTTTTGCTTCTCTCTCTGCCCTCCTTTCCTCCTTTTGAGCCTCAATTGTCAGCCTTGCCATTTGCAATTGAAATTCGCTCTCCTCTCTCCTTTCCTCTACAGTCAGGCCCTGATCAGAGACACTGCTCCCTGGTTTGGCAGGGGGGACAGTTACAATGGTAACATCATCCACTGATGGCAAAAAATCCTCTGGGGAGCCATCTTCTGGCTCCTGCTCCTCAGCATCTTCGTTTGAATGGGCTTCTGCCCAGGCCCTCAGCGCCATTTGAAATTCCTCCTTTCTGGAGGCACCCTGGGTGGGTACTCCCATATCCCTGCAGAACCATTTCAGCTGTTTGACAGTATATGTCTCCAACAGGGTCAGGTCAAAATCTCCTGCTTGAGACCCAGTCTGAGACATGTTGAGAGAGGATTTTGGGCAAAACATTGACAGGAAAACGAAATTGCAGAAATTGCAGAAAAATATAAAAAATCAAGTTGATCTTCAACTTTGGGTAGGTAGTGAGATACTTAGCTACTGTATGTTACTGCACAAATACAAGTCCTATCTTCACTGCTGATCCACCAATGTTAGAAATGGGTCTTTGGTTGGCAGTCAGGTTACCCTCTGTCCAAGCAAGGACCCTCACTCTAGTCAGGGTAAGTCACACACAATCCAAATTATCCTGTGCCCACCCTCTGGGAGCTTGGCACTGAGCAGTCAGGCTTAACTTAGAAGGCAATGTGTAGAGTATTTGTGCAATAAATCATACAATACCACAATATAGCGCCATAAAATACACCACACATTGTTTAGAAAAATATATAATATTTATTTGGATAAATGCAGGTCAAAACGATCAAAGCTGCAATAAGTAAGTGTAGAGATATCACTGAAAAGTGATATAAAGTGTCTTAAGTCTTTTAAAAGAAAACAAAGTCTCTTTCAAGCACAAAGTACCCGGTTTGCATAAAAATTCTCTGCAAAGAACCGCAGAGGAGGAGAAGCGTGGAAACAAAGGGGTGTGTGTTGATTTCTCGAGCCGTACACTGCGATGCGCCGTTTAGTTTCCATGCAGGGATGGCTGTGCGTCGATTTCTGGTGCGCAGTTGTGGATCCTCTTCGGGTTGCGGGGTTTTCAGACTCCCCGGGGACAGTGCGTGGATTTCCTGCACTGGCAGGACAAAGTCACAGGAGCTGCGTCAATCCAGTGGGCATTGCATCGAATTTTCTACCGCACAGCAAGTGCTGCATCGATTCCTCTCTGGAAGTCGGGCTGCGTCTTTCCGACTTGGCTATGCGTCGATCCAGTGGGCTATGTCAAATTTCCGGTTGCTACGCTGGCGCTGCGTCGATCTTTTCGTTGCGAAGTCGGGCTGTGTTGTTCTGGTTCAGCGTGCAGGGAAATTTTCACAGCAGCGCAGGCTGTGCATCGTTTCTGGCAGGCTGGGCATCGAATTTCACCGCACAAGGAGTCCTTCTTGAAGAGATGGAGTCTATTTGGTCCTGAGACTTCAGGGAACAGGACGCAAGCTCTATCCAAGCCCTTAGAGAGCACTTCTTCACCACAGCCAGAGAGCAGCAAGGCAGCAGGGCAACAGCAAGGCAGCAATACTTCACAGAATGCAGTCAGGTGAGTCCTTTGGGCAGCCAGGCAGTTCTTCTTGGCAGGATGCATGTTCTGGTTACAAGTTTCTTCGCCAGGAAGTGTCTGAGTTGGTAGGGGCAAAGGCCCTGTTTATGTACCCAAATGTGCCTTTGAAGTGGGGGAGACTTCAAAGAGTGGCTTAGAAGTGCACCAGGTCCCCTTTCAGTTCAATCCTGTCTGCGAGGGTCCCAGTAGAGGGAGTGGCAGTTCTTTGTGTGAAAGCAGGCCCTTCACCCTCCCAGCCGAGGAAGACCCATTCAAAATGCAGATGTATGCAAGTGAGGCTGAGGGAGGCAGGCAAAATGTTAGGGGTGACCACCCTAAGGCTGTCAGGTCTAACATGAGGCAATTGGACAAACATGCCTAATATGTCAAAGGAATGGAAAAGTGCTGTCTCTGTGACATGGAGCAATCTAGTCACTATATCTGTACAGGTTTATCAGATGATACTGTGTTGCCACATTTTAAGACCTTTTGTTTACGAAACCACTGCATTCTGGTTGTCGTAGTCTTTACTTGCTTCAAACGGACCAACATAACTGCTAATATTTGTTACAGAAGACCACAGGGCTAATTATTTAGTTTCATGGTAACAGGGGACTTTATAGTAATCCTACTAGTGTACTGATTAGTTTCTCCTCAGTACGGGGGGCAGGGGAGGCAGAGAGGCATGAGAAAGGCTTTTCCTTCCCTTTTCATGTCTCTCTGTGCATATACAATCGTGCTGCAGGAATGCCCACTAGACACCGAGGAGTTTGTTTACTTTAGGTGAACAAAGAAGGGGAGCAGCAGGGGAGGGGGCAGAAAGCCCACCAGAGACCAGAGAAGATTTTATTTCAAAATAAGAGGTTTGGGGGTATAGCCATACCCCCACCCCAAATAAATGGGGCCAAAGTTCTGCCCACCAGTGGGCAGATGGGACAATTACCCCCGATCCACACCTGGGAGGGGGCAGAAAGTCTACTAGATGCCAGGGAATTAAAAAACTGAAGGGGGTAACAGTCTTTCAGCTCTCCCCCGCACATTAAAACATCCCACGGCAAGCAAGAGGATATCTGATTATTTTGGGTTTTGGTTTTACATTTGGGCCATGAGAGCTTGGCTAACTCTCAAAATTGTCCCACTTGGAATAGTGAGGGCTGCACTTTTTGGAATTTGGGACACTGCCATGTAGAAAAATCCACAAGACCTAGACACATCTGAAAACTAAACATCTGGGTGAGTCCAGGGTGGTGGGTTTCACATGCACCCTGTACCATTTTCCTACACACAATGCCCTGCAAACCTCCAACTTTGCTGGAAATCACACATTTTTCCACATTTTTGTGATGGAACCTTCCGGAATCTGCAGGAATCCACAAAATTCCTACCACCCAGCATTTTCTCATCTATACCGATAAAAATTCTGCCCCACTTGTCAGCCTAAATTTTTTTTTTTTCAAACTGCCCTTTTGGACCCGCTTTGGTTCCCCTCAATTTCAACATGTTTTTGGCTCTTCCCTGTCACAGGCACTTGGCCCACCTAAAATGCGCAGGTTTGGTAGGTTTCCCTAGGTGCCGGCTGAGCTAGAGGCCAAAATCCACAGCTTGGCACTTTGCAAAAAAGAGCTCTGTTTTCTTTGGGAAAATGTGATGTATCGTCGTTGTGTTTTGGGGCATTTCCTGTCACGGATGCTAGGCCTACCCACACAAGTGAGGTACCATTTGTATCGGGGGACCTGGGGGAACGCTGGGTGGAAGGAAATTTGTGGCTTCTCTCAGATTCCAGAACTTTCTGTCACCGAAATGTGAGGAAAAGTGTTTTTTTGGCCAAATTTTGAGGTTCGCAAAGGATTCTGGGTAACAGGACCTGGTGAGAGCCCCAGAGGTCACCCCATCTTGGATTTCCCTAGGTGTCTAGTTTAAAAAAATGTGCAGGTTTGGTAGGTTTCCCTAGGTGCCGGCTGAGCTAGAGGCCAAATTCTACAGCTAGGCACTTTGCAAAAATCATGTCAGATTACAATGTAAAAATGTGATGTGTCCATGTTGCGTTTCCTGTCGCGAGCATTAGGCCTACCCGCACAGGTGAGTTACCATTTTTATTGGGAGACTTGGGGGAACACAGAATAGCACAACAAGTGTTATTGCCCCTTGTCTTTCTCTACATTTTCTCCTTCCAAATGTAAGACAGTGTGTAAAACAGACGTCTATTTGAGAAATACCCTGTAATTCACATGCTAGTATGGGCACCCCATAATTCAGAGATGTGCAAATACTCACTGCTTCTCAACACCTTATCTTGTGCCCATTTTGGAAATACAAAGGTTTTCTTGATACCTATTTTACAGAGTAAAACGTTGTGAAAAATGGCTGTTTTTTTACCTCAATTTCAATATCTTTTTATTTCAGCTGTTATTTTCTGTAGGAAAACCTTGTATGATCTACACAAATTACCCCCTGCTGAATTCAGAATGTTGTCTACTTTTCAGAAAGGTTTAGCTTTCTGGGATCCAGGATTGGTTTCACACCCATTTCTGTCACTAACTGGAAGGAGGCTGAAAGCACAAAAAATAGTAAAAAACAGGGTATGTCCCAGTAAAAAGCCAACATTGTGTTGAAAAATTGGGTTTTGTGATTCAAGTATGTCTGTTCCTGAAAGCTGGGAAGCTGGTGATTTTAGCACCGCAAACCCTTTGTTTATGCCATTTTTAGGGGAAAAAACACAAGCCTTCTTCTGCAGCCCTTTTTTTCCCATTGATTTGAAAAAAACTAAATTTTCGCTGTATTTTGGCTAATTTCTTGGTCTCCTTCAGGGGAACAGGCGTGGGTAACTTATGTGGACAAAAAGTTATGAAGGCCTCAGCGCGAACTGCCTAAAATAGCAAAAATAAATAGGCTTGGCACCTGAGGGGGAAAAGGCCTGGCAGTGAAGGGGTTAATTTGAAAGGGACAGCACCTGCACTTCTCAGCAATGCTGTAATATATCCAGTGGGGGAGTACTGGCATTCTTAGGAGCAAGCAGGTATTCTAAATACTGAGGACAGGCACTTCTATATTTCCTTTTAAAGCACTGGTAAACAGTGCTTGTAAATGTAAATCTGGAGGAGGACTGCAAGATGTAATAGCTATAAAAATTGCTGAGTTAATTCCAGATTTTTTTATGTCCCCAAAAATCATGGTCACGACCTACAGGTGACTTTGAGAGGTGCTCTCCACTATTTTGAACGCTACGATTTGGTTCGATATTGTACTATCCACAAAGACTTGAATGTTGAATTGCTAATGTTGCCTACCTGCAGTAACGTTAGTAAGTTTAGGATGTGAATGTTTACCCCCATGGGCACGTGGCACAAATGTCAAGGGAAAGTTCCCAGACATGTTTGCACAAGGTCAGTGCAAACATTTCGGAAAGCCTCTGGCACCGGACTGCACAGACTCCTTGGCATCTGCAGAGCTAAATTCGCACTCTGTGGAAAATTACTCTACCCCCCGCCAAGGATTGTAAAAGAGGGGAAGTGCTGGAGCTATGAACAAATTAAACAAATATAAACTCAGATTTAGTAAAAAAAAAAATGTGCAGCAAAGGGCTGCTTGAAATTCTGAGGCACTATGTCCTGCAAAAATGAAAAGCAGTGCATGGTACCTTATCTACAAAGAGTCGTGCATCCATGTAATCGGCTGAGCTTGTGCTAATATGCCATCAGCAAATGAAATCACGTGCTGTCTTGCATGAGATCTGTATTTGATTTACACCATCCTGTACAAATTTCTTTGTACAAGCTCTGTCCAAAGGTGCGCCAGGTGCAATGTGTATTTTCGTGTAAATTACATTTTATGAATGGAAATATGTGAAATTTTGCTTGCCCTTTGTTTGTGTCTGGTTTCATTTTGCACTAGGAATCCATGCAAGAGTAAGGCATTGGCAGGGGCGGCTATGCCGCAGTGGTGGTGGGGTCATCGCCCCCCTCGCTGAGCCAGCATATGAAAAATAAAATTATATCTTGCTATTGTTTTATTTTTCACCATTTTTCATCTACTGGCTCAAACAGCAGTGTTTTCAGGAAGGGGCGGGGCGGGGCTAGGCATTAGCATGAAAGAAGCACCAGGATTGGTGGGGGGGCCCGTGCTGGTGTCTCAGTGAATGCGGGGAAACCAGGTGCAGAAGAGTGATGAGCGAGGCAGCATGATGCGGCAGGAGGTGGCGACGACGAGAAATGGTAAGTGGGTTTTCTTTCTTTTTTTCTGTTTCCCCCACCGTCCCACCCTGCCCCCTTTGGGGCATGCGGCGGCAGCCGCTGGACATTGGCATTACACTCTGAAAGGCACTTGGCCCTGTGCTTGTGTCAACCTTCGGTGCAAAGATTCCTTTTGCACCTTTAGCACTGCTGTTTGTGCCACTTTGCACCATGTGAGCACCTGCAACAATCATCAGTAAATCTGTATTAGGTATAGAACCCCCCTTCAGTTAAGGAGTTTATTGACTTCAGAACAGCTTAGTTTCTGTGAGGCTTTGTTGTCAGCAGCAACCAAGCTCACCTAGATGTAAACAAGTTATTTAGAGTTTGGTAAGGTTGATCTACTTAACCTTGCTTGAAAGCTTCAGCATGCACCGAGAGGAAGTGACCTGCCTACAAAGGGGATCTAGAAAAATAATCGCTTAGAGAAAACCAACATATCATCCTAATTCCACAACCCATAGCTAAATCAGAAACTGCCAACCTACTCCCATTATGGGAGAACATTATAAATACTACACTTGATAAAGGCCCTGCAATGCATTCCCCAAAAAGAAATTTTTTAACCTGATTGTCAAATCGCACAAGGCTGATCTTAATCGCAACAAACATTTTCATCCCATAACGGAGAAGTGTATAGTCAATCACTTGAATCAGTTAATCTGTGAAAATCTTATCGTAAATTAACAAGGGTGACACTTTGCACAAGGCGTGACCTCGAAGCAGCCACATTCAGCAGCATAGATAATGCCTACCAAATGCATGAAAAAAAAAAATATGAATACTAATTTTACTAGATCATTCTGCAGTCTTTGATACTGTTGCAGGACTTTGTCTGAGACAACAAAGTGAATATATGTGTTGCCACACGGTAGTTATAGTTAGGATTGTGTTTGGTTTGCTATTAACTTTGGTGCCATTTGACGCATCTCCATGAAACATTCCAAAAAAAGTGCTACTGTTTGACTAATTTGCACATGGAAGGTTTTGGGGGGATCTGGCAGGCAGAGGCAGAGAAAAAGGGAGATCCCAAAACGCGTTTTCCTCTTTCATTTTCTTTAGACACAGCTACAACCCAACCCACTAAACAGATTTACACCAAATTTGGCAGAAAGCTAGATTTTGGTGCAGAAAGAGTGCCTTTTCTTTTTTTGGTGTAAATCCGTTCAGTAGTTTTTGAGCAATTAATACTGAAAAACATTGTATATTTCACACCACAGAGGATCTGTGGACCGACAGATCTTGTGGAGAGATCTGATTGGCTACCACCAAATCATTAACAATGTGGCAGCAGTCATCTTGGGATACAGGACTCAGTCCAGAGTCAAAATGTCCTTTGCATGCTCTTTCTCCTTGCATCATTTGAAATTGGAAAACATTCTGCATCCATTTATGTTATGTTTTGTTAGATGCTCTTACATCCTCGTCTGTCATGTAGAAAAATCTAATTAAATAAAAGAAAGATTTGACCCAATGATGAAATATAGTTCCTGCCCTTATAGATGGTCCGTAATCGACAATGCGAGCTGACAGAGTGTATTTCTGTTACAGGTTGTGTTAGAAATGGGGTCTGTAGTTGGCAGTCAGTTTACACCCTGTCCAAGTAGGGACCCTTACTCTAGTCAGGGTAAGGGAGATACACATCTCAGATAACCTCTGCTCACTCCCTTGGTAGCTTGGCACAAGCAGTCAGGCTTATCTCAGTGGCAATGTGTACAGTAGCTGTACCAACAGACACAGTAACACAGTGAAAACACAGCAAAAACAACAAATAAGACCAAAATGACAAAAATCCAACATAGGGAAGCAACGATTAAACTTCAATATAGTGCTTAGAAACACAAAAGCTTCAATTTGGTGCTCTCATGGCATTGTGCAGGAGTCGTTCCCAACAATCTGATGCCAATGGTGCTGGTCGCGTGACCCCCAGGTACAATACCTTTGGTAACGAGGAAACAAGCCTAGGCACGGAGTCGGGGAGGTGAGGTGTTGCAAGTTCCAGTCTGTCGTTGGTACCTTGCTGCAGAGCAGGGGAGATGATGCAGCATCAGTGCGAAGCGTCAGTTCCTTACGCTCTGGCAGAGTTGATGAATCTGGCTGGTGAAGGCACGGTGGGGCGACCTCTAGGGGTCGCGGTCGTTCCACAGGGCTGAAGGTATGGCGGCAGATTCAGGTGTCACGAACGTTGGTGACACGTCACTCAGGACTCATGAAGTCACGGGACATCAGCAGGGGTGCAGCAGTGTCAGGCCTGTGGGGTCAGTCGCGGTCATCTGACTCCAGTGGGGACCACAGCTTCGGGTGCAGGTGGTGTTCCAGAGTCAGCCAGCAGCATTGGTCTGGCGTAGTTTGGAGTCAGTGCACTTGCTTCTTCCTGTTTTTAGGCCAGCCCGGAAAACTGGAATAGGCACCACTTAGCGAGTTGGGTCCCCAGCAAGTGAACCCAGAGGCTGGTAGGTGAAGCCTTTACTGCCCCTTAGACTTCTTAACAGGAGGCAAGCTCAGTCCAAGCCCTTGGACAAACTTCACAAGCAGGATACATAGCAAAGTCCAGTCTTTGTCCTCTTTAAGGCAGAAGCAGAGACTGCAAGCCAACCCATCAAAGCACACAAAGCAAAGGGGCAGTACTCCTCCTCCAGCTCTTCAGCTCTTCTCCTTGGCAGAGGTTCCTCTTGAACCAGTAGTATTCTAAACGTCTGGGGTTTTGAGTCCACTACTTATACTCATTTCTGCCTTTGAAGTAGGTAAAATTCAAAGGAAAGTCTCTGTGTTTACAAGATCCTTTCTTGCCCAGGCCTGGCCACAGACACACATCAATCAGAGGGTTGAAGACTGCATTGTGTGAGGGCAGGCACAGCCCTTTCAGGTGCAGGTGACAGCTTCTCCCTCCCACTCTAGCTCAGGGAGACTCATCAGGATATGCAGGACACACCTGAACTCCCTTTGTGTCACTGTCTAGAGGGAATTCACCAACAGCCTAACTGTCAGTCTGACCCAGTCATGGATTCCACAAGCAGGCAGAGGCACATAATGGTTAAGAAAGAAAATGCCCACTTTCTAAAAAGTGGCATTTTCAAACTGACAATCTGAACACCAACTCTATCAAAAGATGTATTTTAAAATTGGGAGTTCAGAGACCTCAAACTCCAAATCTCTATCTGCTCCCAATGGGAGACTGTACTTAAAAGATATTTAAAGGCAGTTCACATGTTAACCTATGGGAGAGATAGGCCTTGTAATTGTAAAAAACGTATTTGGCAATATTTCAGGACATGTAAAACACACCATTACATGTCCTAACTCTTAAATACCCTGCACCCTGTCCATGGTGCTACCTAGGGCCTACGTAGGGGTGACTTACATGTAGGGAAAGGGAAGGTTTAGTCAAGTCAAATTGGCAGTGCAAGACTGCACACACAGACACTGCAGTGGTAGGTCTGAGACATGTTTACAGGGCTACTCATGTGGGTGGCACAATCAGTGCTGCAGACCCACTCGTACCATTTGATTCACAGGCCCTGGGCACCTCTAGTGCACTTTACTAGGCACTCACTAGTAAATCAAATATGCCAAACAGGCATAACTAATCATAATTTGTAAAGGGAGCACTTGCACTACAGCACTGTCCAACAGTGGTAAAGTGCCCAGAGTACCAAAAACCTGCAAAAACGAGGCAAAAAGACAGGGGGGACCACACAAGGTTGCCAGGTCTAACAGGTTGGTTTGCTTTTTAGTGTCCAAAGGTAGTCCAGAGCATGGTCTTGATTCCAGGTCCCCTGCCTGAGTGAGTGGGTAAAGGTACATTACTCTCCAGATGCTGCAACAGGAGATCAGTCTAACCATGTTGTAGCATAGCACAGTAAGCAGATTATGAAGTGCAAGGGACGATGCAAATAGCATATTACTCTCAATAACCTTCATTTACCCAATGAATTGAAGTGAAGAAATATTTTTCCTGATATGTGGGGGTTTTGCTTTGTAAAATGACGCTAGGCTGGTTGGAGGCGAGAAAAATTCACTTAACCAGCCTAGCATAATTTCCTGACGCGAAACCATCCATACTACATGACTCCCGTCTCAAAAAAGACAGGAGTCATGCCCACAAACCCCAGCGTCCCCTGGGCTTGGCCATTGCACCCTGTGCCATGCAGGGGGCCCATTTCAGGGTCCCCAATGGCACTTAAAAATTAAACAAAATACCTACCTATACTTACCCTACTTACCTGGGATGGGGTCCGCCATCCTTTGGTGTCCCTCTGGTGTGGGTGCAGGTGTTCCTGAGGCTTGGGGAGGGCAACTGTGGACCCATTCCATGGTGCTTCACCATGGAAATGGGTTCACAGGTCCCCTAACGCCTGGTCTGACCGAGGCATTAAATAATGGTGCAAAGCGAATACTTATACGGGGTGTTTTCTTAGGAAAAACTGGCACTCAAAGACCCAGTTGACAGTGTATTAACACAACAGTATCAGATAAGTTGTGCTCCTAAGTGGGAAAAACACCCTCCATCCCAAATCCTGAACAATCAATGACTGACAGACAATCTATCCACATTAAGGCACACTCTTAAAGAGTATAATAAATCATATTATTCTTACATTTTAAATTCTCAATATGTATATATATGTTTCACTTAGAAAAAGACCCAAAATCCAAATTTACGTGGCCTAATTAAGTTCAATATTGTTGCATACACTCCAGTCCTTTTATGTGATTCAGCCAAAGTTTCAGTTTAATCAAGCCAAATAAAATTCCAGTCCTTCTGTATATGCCAGATGATACTTTCAGTTTTGACTCAGCCAACACTTGCTTCGTCTTGAGAAGTAACCCATTTTGGGTTGGTTTGAGGAGAACTGGGTCTGGGGACCAGGCTCCATTCAGTGGCAGACAAATATATTCTATTGGGGTCGCTATATTGACAAATGTTTCATGATTTGGAGGGGAAGTACTGAACAGTTATTAGACTTTTGCAAATATCTGAACTCGACCGAAGCTACTGTAAGATGTACCTACCAATATAGTCATGAGAGGATTGATTTCTTGATGTGGAGTTATTTATTGATGATAACAAAATACAGACTAGACTTTTCACAAACCAACTTCTTGCAGTTCTATTTTACATGCTTCAAGTGCTCATCCTAGACACCAAATTAAGTCAATACCATTTGGGGAGATGGTGAGGGCCAGACGAAACTGCAGCAAGGATCAGGATTTTAAACAATGAATTCAGGATGTGGGTGAACGGTTCAAATTGAGAGAATACCAGACAAGTGACATTGAAAGAGCACAATGGCGGGTTATGAGGATTTCTAGGCAGGACACGTTAAAACCCATCCCACCTTTGGTGTTAGGAACGAGGAACACAAAGTTAGAATGGTTACTGACTACACGAGAACTTCTATTGCTTTAAGGAAGATGATGAAAAAGCATTGGGGAATTCTGTCTCAAGATAGTACCCTTAGAGGTTTTATTTCAAACAGACCTGAAATTACATACTGCAGGGGCAGATCTCTGGGAAATATTCTTAGTCCTAGTTACCCAGCACATCGATCACAAGACAATTGGTTGTCTGATTACAAGAAAGGTTTCTTTAAGTGTGGTCAATGTGGGGTGTACAGATGGGCATATCATGGCAAAAAGGATTTTGGCAATACTGTAAATTGTATATTTAAAATTGAATCAAATATTAATTGTAACATGACTTTTGTTGTATATGTTATTATGTGCCAATGTGACTGCATCTATGAGGGGAGCACGATTCGCCCCCTTGGGATGAGGATCAGTGAACATGTAAGAGCCCTTACACATGATGATGAGAGATATCCGATTGTGGTACACATGAGAACTTGTCAGGCACAAGGAGTCAACAAATCATTTAACTTTTATGGTATTGAACCTATACCAAGAGATCCCAGGGGTCGCAATAGAGAACTGGCCCTGAGGAGAAAGGAATCACCATGGATCATGCGTCTCAGGGCAGTCAAGGATGGTTTGAATACAGATCACGATTTGGAATACTTTTTGGGTAACTACGTTTTTGTGAAATGTAAGAATGGAGTAGGGTTTGACTAGTATGGATAATTTGTATGTGAATATCATTGTGTACATTTGCTAATCACTATATAAACTATATACCTTTTAATATCTACCAAATATGCACACACATTTAGTTTAACAAACATGGAACGATATGTAGTAGGTGATTACTGTTTCATATATATGGCGCGATCTATATTTTGTCTACAATTATCATTGGGGAAGGTTTATGTGGACTCAAGATGGTGGTGATACTGAGATGACGGTCAGTTCTTTTTTCTATCTCCACTAAACTACCTTACAACACCTTTCGGGAGTTGTTAGCTAACCGAACATTTACGGTTTCGACTTTATAGAATATGTGAACATGTGTACAATATGTGAACGTATAGGAATTGCACCTTTGATTAGGGTTTACACTCTAAATACAGTTGAGAATTTAGAGATAGACATCATTTACATGTGGAGCACGTGTTTTCTGTGTTAATTGGTTAGCGGTTAACCCGCAGTGGAAATTTAATAGAAAGTGGTAATTTGAGGACAGTTGTTTTGTCCTTTTTTAAAAAAAAAATTTTTATGACAACCTAAGCAAATTCACAGCGCGTTTCTTTTACTACTTGAGTATACTTATACCATGCTGAAAGGACTCTTTAATTTAGTAAGTCTTTTGAGTTCACCTATTAAATACAGTTGAGGGCTTGGATTTAGTCATCAGACATGTGTAGTACTTGATTTCAGGTGCCAACTGATTAGAGGATAATGGGCAGCAAGAATAAAGCGATGGGTTGAAATTGTAAATTGAGGATTTGGATTTAGACATCATATTTATGTTTAGTATGTGTTTTCGGAGAGAATTGATTAGCAGATAATCGACAGTCAAATTCAAAGATGGCGGGCACTTGAGGACAGTATTTTAGTCCTTCTCCTGTCTTTTTCACGACTTAAGCGTATTTGCGGCACATTTCTTTGGCTACACGAATTTATTTATCATATTATGGGAATACTCTTTAGTAAGTTTTGCAGTTTACATTTTGAAATACAGTTGAGGGTTTGGATATAGTTATCAAACACGTATAGCGTTTCTATTCATGGGAAAATCGATAAGAGGTTAATCAGCGATAGGAATTCAAAGATGGTGGTCATTTGAGCATATATGCATAGTCCTTCCTCTATTTTCATGATGATATAAGGAGATACTATTCATGTGGTTAGCCGTCAGCGTACTCGAGGCACGTCCTTTTGCTACACAAATATACATGTTATATCCCTTTATTATTCTTCAGGTAAGCAAACGTTTACGTGATATTAAGAATAATGGTGAATTTTGGCTTTGATTCTAGCTATACAGTCTATCTCTGGGCTGGTTAACTTTTAATTTATAGTGTTTTTGTTATTGTGACCACTGTTTTGATTTTGGGATAGTGGAGGCCAATGTTACACTATGGGCTAAATAGACATGTGTAATCTACATATCGCAGAACACAGGATGATTTGCTTCTTAAGCAGTGTTGTGACCTGGTTGACGCTATGAGATAGGAATATGTTTTGTTATCTTGACAGTTAATATGACATTTGGATGCATGACGGTACTTATAGAACAGAGGTGATCGGACCCAATATTATGTTGAGACGTTTTTGGCATTTATCAGGTAGAGCTCTTGGAGAGTGTTCTTTATTTTTATATTCACTTTTTATTTTCCCAATATCACTTAATTAGTTCCATGTTTTGTTACATGTGTGTGTGCATGGTGTGTCACAAAGTTCACATGGGAGGTGGTGTGCCTTATATAACACAGACAATAAATTTAGATTTTGTATTACACAGATTGCACTACATTGCAGCTCTCTAAGGGGCATATTGACTATGATGTTACTGTCAACACATATAGGCCCTCATTATGACATTGGCGGCAAATCCCACTTACCGCCATGTCGACTGCTGTCAGCATAACGCTTCCGCAGCGGATAACCGCCAACCATTTTATGACACACACATACCAATCCGTCACTATACAGCCACACACACAAGGCCACCAGCCCACACACAAGTCTGCCAGCCCAAAGGTCAGTGATAAACTGGTGGTATCCAAACCCACACCGTTACACAAACAGAACTACGCCCATCACATCATGACCCACGAATCACCACAGCGGACATTCAACCGCGGTAAACCATCGGTGGTACATACCACCGCGTTTAAAATACACACACTCAACCAAAACTACACCACATTGGACAATTCAAACTACACACACCTGACACACATTCACACACCTTACCCACACACAGATCACTGTAAAACACCCCCCCACACTACCCACATCCCTTTACGACTAGAAATAATTGCCACAAGAGAGAGATATTGCAAGAGCACCCACACAACCAGAGCCACATAACACCATCACCTATACACCAGCCATGCATCTTACATCACACACCCCAACACATCACCCCACACACCCTCACCCAGACCACTCACACTACACCCATGGTACCACAACGACCCCAGATTCTCAGAGGAGGAGCTAAGATTCATGGTGGAGGAAATCATCCGGGTAGAGCCACAGCTGTTTGGATCACAGGTGCAGCAGACATTCATTGCTAGGAAGATGGAGCTGTGGCGCAGAATCGTGGACAGGGTCAACGCCGTGGGACAGCACCCCAGAACAAGGGATTACATCAGGAAGAGGTGGAACGACCTACGGGGGAATGTGCGTTCCGTGGCAGCAAGACACCAACTAGCTGTACAGAGGACTGGTTTTGGACCCCCACTACCTGCCCCACAACTAACAACATAGAAGGAGCAAGTCATGGCAATCATGCATCCTGAGGACCTGGCAGGAGTAGGAGGAGGACTGGACTCTGGTAAGTCAAATCTCTATTACTATCACCCCCCCTACCTGCATGCCAACACATACCCCCACCCTTACCCTCACTCCCATCACTTCACCACCTCCCACATACTCCACCATCACAACCCACTCATCCCAATACCAAGCCCGGCATGCAACACCAATGCATGGACACCCCTCACAGACTTGTATGGACACCTATCACCACTGCATGTACACTGGAGAGAATCACCTAGCCCACCAAATAGCAACTCACACAAAGGCAAATCTGCCAGGACAACAACAACCATAGAGGGCAACACACGCATGCACAATATGTCACACACAGAAACAATAACACTGCATTCACATCCCCACAGGTACCCCAGCCAATGTCACTGGAGAAGAGGTGCCATCAACAACCAGTCCCCCCACAGAAGAGGCCCACAGTGATAACAGCAGCTCTGCTCGCCTCGATCTGGATGACCAACCTGGCCCATCAGGGATCTCCGGACAGTCGGTTACCCAGGCACAGTCACACACCACCACAGAGCCTCCCCCCTCAGCAAACACCACCACAGCACCCACCCAGCGGGTCCATGCATCTGTCCCTAGGACATGTCAATCAGCAGTGTGTCCACCACTACAGGCACCTCCGGCCACCCCACAAACACATGACGATCAAGGACCTGGGGTCAGTGGCAGTGGGCACACGGTTCAGGGGACAGAGGCATAGGACAACAGGGAAGCTGGGAGGACTGCTCTGCGACAGGGGGAGGACAAGCCCAGGGATCTGACTCTCCAGGAGGCACTCACCATGATCCTCGGAGCATACCAACATTCCTAGGATACGCTGGGCCAGATACTGGACAAGTTGCAGGAGAACATACGGCTGCAGGAGAGACAGTACCTGGGGATCAGGGAGGACTTAAAGGACATCAACGCCAAAGTCTAAACAAAAAATAAGGGACAGGGAGATTAATAGTCCAGTGTATGGTCTCCCAAAGTTACTAATTACAAATAGGAAATTCACTGTTCCAAAGAAAAAGAAAGAACAAAGGGCAGCCCTTATGCTAGAAGCAAGTGCCCTCACACACCCACTTGGATGTCATGCTTCATCATCGGGCACGCTTGAAAAGACATCAACCCCACCTTAGTCTCCATTGCAGAGGTGCTGGCAGACATGGCCAACACTATGAGGGAGGCAGTGGTACACCACCGGGCCCCTGACACTAGCCAAACCGATGAACATCCTTCCACATCCGCTGCCGCTAGTGGACAGGAGGCCCGCCACAGGACCAACAGGCCATCAGCACCCCTCTCCCTGCAAATGGAGAACCACCCTGCAAATGTTCCCTGCGATCCAGGCAGAAGCCAGAGACTATTGCCTAGACCCCCGCCAGGAAATAAGACTCTCCTGATTGTCACCCTTGTGTCCACTCTGTCACCCTGTCCACCTTGAACTGCCATTGCTCCCCTTCCTATGCCCCCTTGGACAATGCACCTGTGATACAAATAGACTGGACTCTATCCTGGATTTTCCTCCTTCATCAACCCAGCCCATTCCACTACCCCTTCTACTTCTTAGCACTTAAATAAACACCCTTTAAAAAAAAAACAAGTATGGAGTATGTCAAATGATTTAAGTATGTATTCGTTTATCCTGGTTTAAACATTGCATTTCAACTGTACAGTAATGTATACATAGGAAAGACCTGTAGTTGGCTGCAGTCAACACACCAGGAGCGACAGTGGGGCACAAATATCTGCAAATAGAGATGCCAAAGGGTACAGTGAGTGGCCATAGAAGTGGGAAAAACGGCCTGCCAGTGACAGTGTCAAACACAAAACTGTCCATTTAATGTGAAGTTACACTGTCTTACCTGTGTGTCATTGGAAGTATTGACAAATTATTACACTTCTGTTGTCCTCATCCTCTGCCTCCTCATCTTCACTGTCCACAGGGTCCATTGCTGCCACACGGCCATCTCCAGCCTCCTCCTCCTGCAGAAAAGGCACCTGGCGACGCTAGGCAAGGTCGTGCAACATACAGCATGCCATGATGATCTGGCAGACCTTCTTAGGTGAGTAGCACAGGGATCCACCTGTTAGGTGGAGGCAGCGAAACATGGCCTTCAGGAGGCCAAAGGTCCTCTCTATAATTCTTCTTGTTCGCACATGTGCCTTATTGTAATGTTCCTCTGCCCTTGTCCTGGGATTCCTCACAGGGGTCAGTAGCCATGAGAGGTTGGGGTAACCAGTCACCTGCAAATATCGAGGGACAACTGTTAGCCACACACTAACCCTTAGGGTCCACACAGCATACCCATACACCAACATATGCTGGGTGGCAACCAGGGCTCACCTATTAGTCACACCCTGTGCCTCTGGAGTTGGGCCATCACATTTAGGATACTGCTATTCCTCAGGATAAAGGCATCATGCACAGACCCAGGATACTTTGCATTGACGTGGGAGATGTACTAGTCCACCAGGAACACCATCTGCACATTCACGGAGTGAAAGCTCTTTCGATTTCTGAACACCTGTTCATTTCGGCGGGGGGTTGGGGGGGTGGACAAATGCAATAGGTGTTCCATCAATAACCCCAATAATGTTGGGGATATGTCCCATTGCATAGAAATCAGCTTTCACTGTGGACAAATCCTCCACCTGGGGGAAAACGATGTAGCTGCACATGTGTTTAATCAGGGCAGACAACACTCTGGTCAGCACTATTGAGAACATTGGCTGAGACATTCCTGCTGCCAAGCCCACTGTCACGTGGAAGGAGCCAGTTGCCAGGAAATGGAGCACTGATAGCACTTGCACAAGAGGGGGGATCCCGGTGGGGTGACGGATAGCAGAGATTAGATCAGGCTCCAATTGGGCACACAGCTCCGTGATTGTGGCCCTGTCAAGTCTATAGGTGAGGATAATGTGCCTGTCCTTCATTGTTGCCAAGTCCACCAGGGGTCTGTACACGGGGGGATGTCTCCATCTCCTATTGCAAACTATGGGGTAAAATAGTGAGCAGCTGGTCATTATCTCTTAATTCCAAACACTACAGTTCAATGCATGTTGTGATTGTAACAGTATTTTGTTGGAGATGTCCAAATAGTGCATTTGTGTACTGTGATGCAGTTAGATCCATGGCCTGCCCCCCGTGAAATGGTGTCTGCCTGTCCTGTATGGAGGGACAGGTGCAAATGAGGTAATTCCGCTGACGTTGTACGCTGTTGCAGGAGGCGGTTGAAAACCGCTGCGCAACTCCTCATTGGTGGTACAGTGGCCAATGGTGATGTATGCCGGTGGTGACGGCATGCACCGCCGCAGACGCCACCGCAATTTTCTATCTGTTCACTCACTTGCTACCTGACCTTCAACAGGAGAGGACCTACACTGCATGTGCTGCAGTGACCTGTGTCTGGAACTGACCATGGCTCGTGTGACTGGGGAAAGGGCCCCTGCCTTCACATCGGCAGAGTTGGAGAAACTGGTGGATGGGGTCCTACCCCAGTACCGAATGCTGTATGGGCCTCCAGACCAACAGGTGAGTACACCGTGAGTACGATGCATGGTGCGTGAATTCATGGAGTGCTGTGTGTGAAAGCCTCATGTAGGGGGTGGGTGGTGGATGGGCTCTGGGCAGCGTGCAGCATGTATGCTGGGCCATGTCTGTGCTAATGGGGATCGGAAGGGGCATGGTGGGCCATAAGTGTAACAGGCAGGACGGTCGGACTAATAGCTTTCCCTGTGTCCATTTCCCTGCAGGTCAGTGCCCATCAAAAGAAGGGTATATAGCGTGCTATCGCCAAGGACGTGCGGACCCTGGGGGTCTACAGCAGGCGGAGCACCCACTGTCAGAAACAGTGGGAGGACCTGAGATGCTGGGCACAGAAGACCGCGGAGGCCCAGCTGGGGATGGCCTCCCAACGAGGATGGGGTCCCGTCGAACCCTGACCCCCCTGATGGCCTGCATACTGGCGGTGGCCTATCCGGAGATGGATGGGCGCTTGGGAGCATCACAGCAGGCACAAGGGGGTGAGTGCAGTGCCCCAATATACAACTTGCACCTGGTGGGGTGGGGGCCCTGTGTGTGCCCCTAGGCCAGGCCTTGTATTGCAGGGTTGGTCCCATGTTGTGCAGGGTTCTGATGCGAAAGTACTCGAACCAAGCTAGTAGGCATCCACTACTGGGCAGGGGTCTGTGGGTCTCCGGTATGCTGCAATTGGCGTTAGGTGTCCCTATCCATGGCCTGGTGACTAGCATTGTGACTGGTAGTGCAATGCCTAGTGCGTAGGGCTGTTCCTTGTGTGTGAGTGTGTCGTGCACCTCAAGGGTGGTGTTGTTGGCGCCATTGACCAAGTGTATCCTTTGTGTCTCCCTCCCCTTTTTGTTTTGTCACCCTGTCCTTATGTGCATTAGCATCATCTGGCGGACGAGCAGAGGCACCAGCGACGGAGGGAGCTGCATCCCACAGGACCCAGGAGGCTGAATCCACTGACTGTGAGGGCACCAGTGGGACGGAGGGCGAGGGGAGCACCACGGCGGAGACAGGAGGGGACAGTTCGGACACGGATACCTCCTCCGATGGAAGCTCTCTGGTGGTGGCGAACACTTCTGTGCCCACCCCAGCTACAGGTACAGCTGCCACCCCCGTACCATCACCGCCCTCCCCTCAGCCCCTCAGTGAGTTTCTGGTGCCTGCTCACCCAGGAGGGTGGGCATCTCCTTCACCCCAGGCACCTCAGGCCCTGCCCCAGTTAGCCCTGCTGCCCTGAGTGAGGAGGCTATTGACCTCCTGCGATCCATCTCTGTTGGGCAGTCAACCATTGTGAATGCCATCCAGGGGCTGGCAGCCCAAATGCAACAATCAAATGCATTCCTGGAGGGCATTCACACTGGCATGGCGGCCCGACAGATCAATCCAGGCTCTGGCCTCCTCTCTGATGGCAGCCATCGTCCCTGTTTCCAGCCTCCCTCCTCCAACTTCCTCTACCCAATCCCATTCCCCTCAACCCCAACCTATCCCAAGCACACAGGCAGACCAGCATGCACCCTGGTCAACACACAAAAGTGGACATGGCAAACACAAGGACCACACTGCATCCCACAGGCACTCACACAAACACCATCCAGAAGTAGACATACCAACATACACTGCCTCCACTGTGGCCCCCTCCTCGTCCTCGTCCACCTCCCTCCCAGTTTTGTCTCTACTCACACCTGCATGCACTACATCCTCATCCACTACCCCCATCACCAGCAAACCTAACAGCACACACCCCTCACTGGCAGTCACCACCCCCACTTCCATACACACGTCCCTTGTGTCCTCTCCCACTGTGTCTGTGCCCCCTCCTTCCAAACTACACAAACCCAAGCACTCAGACACCCAACAGCCATCCACCTCACAACAGCATCCAGCCCATGCACCTGGACCCAAACACAGCAGACAGACACCTCCTACCACCACTCCCTCTACCTCCACTCCCAAACCATCTCCCTCTTCCCACCCCATTGTCCCTAAGAACTTTTCCTCTCCACCATTGACCTCTTCCCTACCCCCCCAGTACCTCACGTCAGGCCATGGTGATCAAAACCTAGGCAAGCACCTCAGCCACCCAGTCCACGAGCAGAGTAATGTCCCCAACTAGTCTAGGTGAGAAAGGATCCCGGCCACCAGCCAGGCAGACGGACAGGGTGCCAGCCCCAAGTGCATCGAGGAAGGACAAGGAGTCAGCCCCAGCTGCAGGACAGAAGGGCAAGGAGGCAGCACCAGCTGCAGGATGGAAGGGCAAGGAGGCAGAACCAGCTGCAGGAAGGAGGGGCAAGGGGCCTGCAACAGCAGGTAGGAAGGACTAGGGGCCTGGTGCAGGGACTCAGTCGGAGCCCTCACCACCAACCATGATGGTGCAGCCGTCCGAGGCTGCAGGGGAAGGACTGGAGCCTCCCCCCACCACTGCCAGCACCGACACCAGCACCACTGCCAGCAGCCCCAGTGGGCAGCCGTCCGAGGCTGCAGGAGAAGGGCTGGAGCCTCCCCCCACCACTGCCAGCACCGCCACCTGCACCGCTACCCGCACTGCCACCAGCACCACTGCCAGAAGCAGCAGCCCCAGTGGGCAGCTGTCCAAGGCTGCAGGGGAAGGGCTGGAGCCTCCCTCCACCACTGCCAGCACCGCCACCAGCACCACTGCCAGCAGCAGCAGCCCCAGTGGGCAGCCGTCCGAGGCTGCAGGGGAAGGGCTGGAGCCTCCACCCACCACTGCCAGCTCCACCAGTAGCACCACCACTACCACCACTGGGCAGCCGTCACCGCCGGCAGACAGTGTGTAGTCCTGCATCCATGGGCTGTTGTGTGGCCTGGCCCCAGCAAATCCTGTGGGTCTGGCACCCAGCTGAGAGACTGTGACCTTGCACTCCCCAAGATCTGCATCACTGGGCACAATGCCCCCTCTAGAACCAGTGGAAGAAGCCATCCACTCACCCCATCCTCCACAGGATGAAGCTCACTGGGCACAATGCCCCCTCCAGAACCAGTGGAGAAGCCATCCACTCACTCCATCCTCCACAGGATGAAGCTCGCTGGGCACAATGCCCCCTCCAGAACCAGTGGAGAAGCCTTCCACTCACCCCATCCTCCACAGGATGAAGCTCGCTGGGCACAATGACCCCTCCAGAACCAGTGGAGAAGCCATCCACTCACCCCATCCTCCACCGGATGAAGCTCCCTGGGCACAATGCCCCCTGCAGAATCAGTGGGCAGGTCTCCCACTTGAGAGACTGTGGTCTTGCATTCCCCAGGACAAAGAGCAATGGGCATGTTGCCCACTCCAGAGCCAGTGGGCAAGTCACCCTCTAGAAAGACTGTGGCCATGCACTCCCCAGGACAGAGAGCAATGGGCATGTTGCCCCCTCCAGAGCCAGTGGGCAAGTCACCCACTTGAGAGACTGTGGCCTTGAACTCCCCAGGACCAAGCACAGGTCATGTTGCGCCCTCCAGAGCCAGTGGGCAAGTCACCCACTTGAGAGACTGTGGCCTTGCACTCCCCAGGACAGAGGGATGGGCATGTTGCCTCCTCCAGGACCAGTGGTGTTGTACCATTCCGGCTCAGGTGCCCCCCATTCCCTATCCCCCTGAGATGCCTAGCTATTTTCGACCTGATGCCCCTGCAGTGTTCTCTCCGTGTTGCTGCTGGAGTGAGGTGGGGTCTTGGACTATGTGATGTGGCCCTGTGGCCCACGGACATTGAGGACTGGGCAGTGTCCCTACATTTGTAAATATGTGTATACTTGTTGATTTGGATGCACGTATTGCAACTATATTTATCTTATTACACTCACTTTAATCAATTAATTTTGTCCTTGCATTATTCCTAAGGGGTACGGGGTGAATATGTAATGTTATTGCATCTGCTTGTGTGTATGGTGTTGGGGTGGGGGTGTTGCGTGTTGCATGTGTGTGTCACTCTCTTTTTCCTCCCCCCGTGTGCTAGGTGGCAATACTCACCATGGTCGTCTTCGTAGTGGAGCAGAAGGTAGAAGTTAATGGGGAACACATGCAATTCGGGCTCCATGGCGGCGTGGTTCTTCCTTGAGTCTCCAGAAGTGAGTCGTTTCCCTTCTGTGCGGTGTTTCTGCCAAGCTTTTGATGTCGTTGGTACCACCCCGGAAAAGGTTGTGGATTGGTGTCTCATAATACAGTGGGCGGAACATTGTCCTCCATCTGGCTGTAGGTGGTTAGCGCAGTGGTGCCTGTTGATTTTGCCCTGGCGGTCGGTTTTTTAAAGTGGCTGTCTGTCTGAGCGGTTTCTGCCGTGGTCATAATTTGATATTTATTACCGCCGGCCTGTTGGTGGTATTACTGCTGCTTTATCACCAACCGCCAGGGTTGTAATGAGGGCCATAGTGTTGTACATTAATATTGTTCTCACTTTTGATTCATGAACTATAGAGGAACTTGAAAATATTTTGGGTTCCATACCCTGGGTGTTTGGTTACGGAACACTCAATTGTTATATTTAAGATTGCTGAATTTGTAATGGGATTGTCTTCTTCTGATGATGTTTTGAGCCCTGATTAAGTCGATGGGTTACTTCCCAAGATGAAACATGTGTTGGTTGAGTCAAAATTGAAAGTATCATTTGGCATATACAGAAGGACTGGAATGGTGCAAAGCAAGGTTTGCGCCAAATTCGCTTTAAAAAAATGTCGCAAATTCAGCGCAAATGGAGTATGAATATGCCCCCTAGTCTATAGCAAGATTTCACCTGGGCCTGGATCATATCACATTGAGGCATTATTAGTATAATAATTATCATTACAGAGTTGGTCAGTGCACCATTAGCCATGGACTGGTGGTCTCAGGGTATTCTCAAGAAGGTAAGAGAGTTAGATCATCATTTATAGTATCCTAAGGTTGTATGGCGAAAGCTCTCAATGAAATGTGATGCACGTGCTAAGTGTTAACATGTGTGGTTGTATTTTTTAGGTGTTGAATATATTTTCACCATAATGCCTTCTGGCTACTTCATAGCACTCAGGGACTCGGTAAGTGTGCAGAAATGCCAAGGGAACCCCTCTGTGTGGCTAGAGATGGCCGCGCGATAAACTGCACTAGCAGTAAAGTGAAATTGGCTAAAAAAACAGACTGACTTCCTGGGTCACACATGACATGCAGCCAGTTGGCAAAAATAATGGAGCTTCAGAGTGAGCGCCACGCAAGGCAGAGCTGGAGAAGGAGCATGACTCACGCTGCATCCAACAGTGATCTCAGACCATCATCTGCTTCCTGACTGTGCAGGACTCCGAAGTCTCGCGAACCGCTGGCAACAGGAGCCCCTTTCACGTGTCACTGGCATGCTGCTGCTTACTGCTTCCTGTGCTAACAGAGAGAAGGGAAATTGACATTGCTGCGCTGGGGTAAAATGTTTGAAGTGGTTGCTCAACCTTATCTTAAATAATGACTTGTTCAAAGCACTGTGCTGTCACTCCAGAGCATGTCATATGTAGGACCTGGCGTACATGGCTGCCATGTGGCACCTTGTCTAGGGTCACACATTCAGACAGCTCTCCCATTACAGTCAGCAGCACGTTGCTTTCTGGTAGTTTACATTTTCCTGCTATAGTCGTGCAAGGCCTGGCATGTAAAGTACTTTTGGTTAAGAAGGTAGAATTGTCTGGAGGGGTCACCTGGAAACCATAAAAAGACTGAACACCAAAGAGGTTCTCTTTTGATTACTATGATTGTTGTTGGTGTGGTGAGAGAGGGAACCTGAGGGAGCCTTAAAAAATCTGTTTAAGGTTCACTTATTGCAGTATTGCACCACAGACAGCCAAATATATTGGCTTGACGAGCAACTTGAGTCCTCCTCCGAGTCATGGTACTAGCATCAGTTTACGCCAGCCTCCTCTCAATCGCTCTTCTGTTGGTGATATGCTTGATGTTGGCTTTTATAGGAATGTACTCGCTTCTTCAAACTTCCATGGCTCAGGCACTCACCTTTGTGTTCCATGGGATGCTTGAAGTGTTTGCTACCCCATGGATGATCTGCAGTGTAACTGTCATCTCATCCAGCTCTCATTCTCTAAGTTGTAAAATATGGCATCACTTGATGAAAGTAACCACTAAAACCTAGAATTGTCTAGCCTTTGCAAATATAGGAAGCTGATCCCTTCTGTAAAGGGCTCTGACATCCGATGTGCAGAGTTTTTGTCACTCTATATCTAATAAAGAAATGTAATGAAATAAAAGAATTCAACAAAATAAAAGAAATGGACAAATGGATACACACCCGTCCAGGCACATGAAAGGGAGCCTCCTGTTATAGGAAAGGGTCTTTATACAAGAGTCAGGTAGGGGGAACGTTCTTTATTCGATGTTAGGTCCTTAGGTTACAGTCTCAGCAGGCAGGTCCTGTTAGGGCTTCATTCCCCCTCCAACTATCTCTGTCTCCCACCTTCCTCTTCTCTCTCTCACACACACACACACACACAACTTTCTATTACATCATTCACTTAGCATTCCAGACAACAGATCAGATTTAAAGGAAATGAAGACACAGAGGATACTACATACCTCCTTTTTGTACAAACAACAGCAGGTATGCCCTTTGATATAAAGTACAAGGACAATCATTAACAATGTCTCAATCTTTTCCACACACTAACCCAACAACAACTCGTTAAACTATCCAGTACCCACACAGGCACTCAAAGGTTACAAATAGCTGTCACAGAAATGGAAGGTTTAGCCATACATTACCATAACTCAAACTCCAGTGCCCACGCTCAAACACGAGACACGAGACAATAAGACTTATACACAGTCCCTAGACATTCACGCCACTCTACTAAACTATGCAAATGAAACGGACACAACAAGCTCACTTACACTTTCTCCATCTTCCACAAGCAACACACACAACACCAGAAAGACAAGCTCACACACAAAGGTGCAACCCAGCACTCCAAGGTGCCTACCACTGTGGGTGTCGGGTACCCACAAGTTTTAGACACACTAAAATTGACCTCAATCAGAATGCTCATAATTTCCTGGATTGGAAACTGTGTTAAACCTCAATTTTATGAGACACCGTGTCCCTTTGTTAAAGCACCTCCTAATGCATCAAATTAGAAATTCAATTTATTAAATAAATGGGCCCTCTCAATAACTGAATTCTAAATCAAATAAAAGTTAAAGGGTTTTATTACAAATTCAAAAATAAGAAGTACGGAATAAGTGGCATGAAGGCTCTCAATGTAAAAATGATAGAGAATACAAAATTAGACATTATTTTACATCACAAGTAGCAAAATTGAGACAGTAACACAGAACACACATCCCTAGTAGAACAGGAAACTCTTTTGGCTTGCTCCTAAAATAGAGGATTTTTATGTATTATTTTTGCAAATGAAATTACAGGATCCACAGACTCACTGCGGTGTGAGCAGTTGTAGCATTTCATTACCAAATCAGAGCACATAAACCTCATACTGCTTTGACACCTAAGCACTATCCCACTACATGAATAATTATTCAGCACCTATACTAATGTTGTCGGGAGATGCTGGAAGAAAACTAGAAACATTAACAAAAAATGTGATGTGAATAGGACGCAATGAACCAATGGAAGGACCTTTTATATTGTTGTGGGTTGTGACTGAGCTGGGGAAAGTTCGTTGAAAGCAGAATAATCACAACAATGGAAACAAACCAGTATGTCTCAGCTTTGACTGTGGGACAGAGTTTGGCAGGAGAGAGTGGGGCACGGGGAAAGGAACCTGAGCATCAGCGATGGCATCCATTTGAGAAAAAATGGCATTTGTATCTATTTTGTGAGCAGGTTAAGCACATAGCAAGAAACCACGTTTCTACACAGAAATAAATATATAAAAAATAGCATAATATCTGTATTTATATGCGTAATCTAATCAAGTGTGAAAATGCACTCTACATATTGTTATTGATACACAAAAATCTTTTACACCACCCAGTCACAATAGCTGACCAGATCACCATGATCAAGGGATCGTCTGAAGAAAGCACTTAATCTGCGCCCTGTACCAGGCCCTATAGAAACGGCACCAGAAAAAGTTAGGATGTTTTCTGAACACAACTGCCTAAAGTAGAAGCATAATGAAAAACGTATTGACCCAACAAAACAAAGAATAGAGCAGTCCAGCAATACAACCATTTACTCAAGACCACACCAGCAAGTAAAGAAGCGCGCACCTACAACTCTATAAAGCTGCATCAAACACCACAAATCAAACAAAACACGGACTGACTTCATGACATCGAATCTGAATAAAACACACCACAAAAAAATCATAAATGTACTCCTCCTCCTCTACCACACCTATGTCGAATCTTCCTATTTGTACAGGATGACAACAGGTCCTACAGCACACACAGGCGAAAAGTGTGGCTATCACCCACAATACTATGGGATATTACCCTTCACCACATTTTCATTCCACAGCCTCTTCTATATGCAATTTCTCATGACATGGTACTTCTCTTCTCCCACATTTCACCCATGGCGTACTACCACATGCAACTTCTTATAGAGGGTGCTACTCTTTCTCAATTTAGCACGTCAGGGGGTAGTCCCCACTTAACTTCCCCGACAGGAAACCAGACTTCTCCAACTTCGCACACCAAGGGGTGCTCTTCCAGGCAACTTCTCATGACGGTACTAAAAACCCCCAACTTTGAATACCACAGGATACTTCTTGCATACAACCTCTAGTGATGGGGTACTACTCTTTTCACGGTTTGCCCCAACACATACAAAAGTGTACTACACTTGTATCTCTAGCAGTGGGATGTAATTGCTCACATCTGTGGCACTGGGACACGCACAACAGCACGTACCTACCAAACAACATACAGACGGGTACTACACCTTGTTCCCCAAATTGATAACTAAGCTCCATATGGAGTTGAAAGAAAATGCTCACACATTGCTACTAAAACAACCTGCAAGGGGATAATTTAAACTTTTTAACTTGTCTTGCAGTACTAAGCAGTCAGCACACCTCAACCATTAACAAAAAGTGCAATTTCGTATTATAGTAGGGAATATTGAATCCCAAATATGGACAGGACAAAATATCATTACCACAATATCGAGGGACAGAATGTGAAAAGGTAAGTGCGCAGAGAGAAGTAGGGATTAACTATTTTGAACTCCACATCTACATTCCTTGAAGATATATATATCTCCAAGGTACATCAGAAGTTAGGTATAGAAAATGTATTGAAACTTACCTTTTGAGATTGTGTCCCTCAATATTGTGGTAACAATATTCTGTTCCATCGATATTTGGGATTCAATACTCCTAATCTACAACAAATTCCTAAATAGCAGAAGTCAATTTACACGGAAACATACTATCCAGACACACGCACTACCAATACGATGTATATGGCACATGTCAAGATGTACGAACTGCCAACTAGACAGTACCCCAAAGTAAGAAACCTCAGTTAGTGAGAAGCAAGACACATTTCTTAATGCAAGACTTCTAATAATTTGAACTCCATGATCATCACATTGATTAGTAACTGAATTTCATATTCTAACACTGCAATTTGGCAAATGCCAGGCAGGGAAAGATTTGATTTCCCATAACTGCGGAACACAGTCTACTCTTGAACTACACAGTCTCTTGTCTATCTCCAGTGTCTATCTCCTTATCTTTCTACAGTAATGAGGGTCTTTTTTCAATGTCTCCGGATCTGTCCCCATCAAAAATGAGCTTACTACCCTTCTTCATAATTCCTAAGTCTACACAGCTAGTACCTCCACTCCGACACCTAGGTCACATACAAGACATCCGTGAGGATCTCTTATGAGGAAGGTGTACTGCTACTCCTCCAAACACCATACTCTCTTCTTCCAGTGCTAAAGGTGCACCGTCTCCTCTGGCCAATCAGCACTGAGGCCCACATTGTAACTTTGGCAGAAAGTACCGCCTACTGCCGTGGCGACAGCCACCAAAAGACCGTCGCTGTGGCTAACATCCATCCACCATAATATGACCACAGCCGGATTTCTGCCACAAGAAGGGCGGAAATTTGCTGTGGCCATGCTGGCGGACGGTGTTAAGGTGGCGCTGCTACCACCAGCAGCGCTACGACAGTAGAGCGCCGCTAGCCGTATTATGAAAAATAATATGGCCTGGCGGTGTTCTGCTGGCGGTAGCAGCACCCCGTCCTGTCCCCTGCCGGAAGACCCCTGGATTCAGATAAGTCGGAATCCGATAAGTCGGGTTTCCGACAGGGGAAGGGGGTGGGGGTGTTGTGTGCACGTGTGGGCGTGTGTGAATGAATGTGTGAGTGTGTGCGTGCATGCAAATGAGTGTGTAGTGTTGCTTGCGTGTGTCTGTGCATGTGTGAGAATGTGTGAATGAATGGAAATGAGAATGCATGTAAGTTTGGATGTGTGTGTGAATAAATGGATGCATGCGTGTATGAATGCGTGTATGCCTGTGCGAGTGAGTGTGTGAATGCGTGGTGTGTGCCTGCGAGTGTGTGTGTATGTGGGGGAGGATTGGAAGGAGCGAGTGTGGATGGAGGGGGGTGGGGGTAGTCTGGGAGTGTTAGGGGGGTGGGTTGGGCCTCTTACCAGTGACAGGGAAGGAATTCCCTGTCACTGGTAGGGCCTACCACCATGGTTTTCGTGGCGTTCCGAACACCACGAAAACCATGGCGGTAGGCAGGGTCATAATGCCGCCGGCGGGACAGTAGCGGTCGCCGGGTTGGAGAAGCGCGTCAGTGCTGGGAGGTGTGTCCAGGGCAGGAGCCCTTTAAACTTTCAACAGCGCTCCCGCCGCCGCGGGAAGCGCGTCAGTGCTGGGACGTGTGTCCAGGGCAGGAGCCCTTTAAACTTTCAACAGCGCTCCCGCCGCCGCGGGAAGCGCGTCAGTGCTGGGAGGTGTGTCCAGGGCAGGAGCCCTTTTAACTTTCAACAGCGCTCCTGCTGTGCGGGACGCGCGCGGGCGGCGCCCAGGTGAAGCCCGGGCCAAGGGCAGGCCCGTCCTTGCCCGTCATTGCCAGGAATAGGCAGGGCAGGGCCACCCCCCTGACATCCATATAAAGACGCTCGGATTAGGCAGCTCACACGTATATGGCTGCCTGAAGGTACTGTGCCGACAATTACTCCTAAAAAAGGTCTTTTTATAGAGGGCCTTAGGACGGAAGTCTCCCTTTATTGGTGTAGCACTTTCATCATTATCTGCTAGATTTTGGAGTGGGGCTGGGCTGGGTCTCTTGCCTCTTCATTTTCTGCAAGAGGTTTGCTTGTATTTATGAGTGCAAAATGTATATTTAATGTTTGCCATACGAGAAGTTAATATTTATTATCTAGGTTTATCCCCACTAGACCTTCTTTTAATCTCTTTTATAAATACATAGTGTGGACTGGTTCCATTAGAGCTGAAGTATTATATAGGTGGCTCAAGATATGGGAAAACGTAAGGCATCAGAACCCCCAAGGGGGAAGGAGAAATCTATAAAAAAACTTAGGAATACGGGCGAGAACTGCACTATAGCTGAAATTGATGATCTTATCGAGGAGGTAGAGTCACTACTATGTAATAGGGCCACTATCCGGGAAGGTCCTGATAAAAAGATTACCTCCTATTACACGAAGAAAGTCGAATTAGAGGAAGATAAACTGATAGAGATTGTTAGCCAGCAAGAGGGGGAGGTACCAACTGATATTAGGACAGGTAGCCCTAAGGATGCTACAACTCGATCCATACACCCATGCACTATAGATAGTAACAGGAAGAAGGGTCATATGCAGGAGTGTGAAGTTGTGTGCTTCAATAAATACGCAGTCCTGGCAGAACTCGATGGTAATAAAGTACAGAATGTACAAGAGGGGGAATCTGTGGATGAGCTAAACCCAACTATCCCAATTGTACAGTTAGCTAGAGAGAGGATATCTCCACCCAATCTAGAACCAGTGAATCATTTAAAACATAAAACAAGAACTCTAGCAGATCTCTATGACCTACTCTCTGGATTAATCCAGGAAGTTAGGGAATTGAAACTTGAAGTAAGAACCTTATCAGATATTGTGGAAAAGGAGGGGGATAGGGGAACCCATAGAGCTCAGAGCGGAAAGGAGACCCCCCTTACATCATTTCATCCACAAGGTAGATCTACACGTCCTCAAAGTTTGAATATTGACCCCAACCCTATCCCAGCTATAGCTAAGATTTTACATCAACCACAGGGATGTATGAGAGGGGTAAATGAGAAAAATATTGGATTACGCAACTATCCTAGAAGTGATGCTAGTGTTCTACGCCAAGAAACAGGGAATCTACGAAGAGAACCCTGCTTGGTAAAAGGGCTACAAAAAGGAAAAGGAAATGTGGAACCTACTCTGAACCCCTATCCCCAAGCATTTAATGATTGTATCTGTCGCACCACATGGAATCGTCATTCTGAGGGGGATAGGTATCCCATTAGGACCAATGTTGTTTACCTGTTAAATGTTCCAAAACTGTCCCTAAATAGCAGAGAAGACGAGGATTCCTTAAAGAATAATCTTATACACTGGATCAGGGCCAAAAGACACTGGGGGTCATTCAGACCCCGGCGGGTGGCGGGAACCGCCGAACCGCCGAACCGTCAAAAGACCGCGGCGGCCATTCTGTGTTTCCCGCTGGGCTGGCGGGCGACCGCCAGAAGGCCGCCCGCCAGCCCAGCGGGAAACCCCTTCCCACGAGGACGCCGGCTCCGAATGGAGCCGGCGTAGTGGGAAGGGTGCGACGGGTGCAGTTGCACCCGTTGCGAATTTCAGTGTCTGCAATGCAGACACTGAAATTCTATGTGGGGCCTGCTTACGGGGGCCCCTGCAGTGCCCATGCCATTGGCATGGGCACTGCAGGGGCCCCCAGGGGCCCCACGACACCCCTCACCGCCATCTTGTTCCTGGCGGTCGGAACCGCCAGGAACAGGATGGCGGTGAGGGAGTCGGAATCCCGATTCCTCAGGGCATCGGAAAACCGGCGGGACACCGCCGGTTTTCCTGTTCTGACCGCGGCCAAACCACCGCGGTCAGAATGCCCTGAGGGGCACCGCCAGCCTGTTGGCGGTGCTCCCGCCAACCCCGGCCCCGGCGGTCCTTGACCGCCGGGGTCGGAATGACCCCCACTGTCTTTCCATAATTCGTTCAGATATTAGGGGGGCAGAAAGAATGCCAGGAGAGACGGGGCAACAGGACGTTATTGCACTAACACTTAAGGATGGAAGATTAATCAGAGGCCTGATTGATATGGAACAGAGAACCCCGCCCCCAAAATTAATGCTGTGAGGTTTAGCCCGGATCCATTCATTATCAAACCCCAAGTCCAGAGGCCCAAGTATAATAATAATGAGGGACTGCAAAGGAGAAATGGAGTTTCCAATCTTGAAAGAGTAGATTGACTAACCCAGCTAGATCAGGCACAAGTGGGACCAAAGGGGGACCCAACAGTAGGTGAGCCCCAGGAAGGGAATAATCCTCATGCTATAGGGGCAGGGAGTACAGTGGAGTCTTCACCCCGTAGGAAAGATTCGTCAGCATATTTGAGCCCTACTTCTAATGCCACAACCCTAAATGGAAGGGGATCAATCACTATGATCTCCTGGAACGTAGCAGGCTTAAAAAATAAGCTTATAGACCCTGAATGGCAGGACTATATTGATCAATATCATGTCTGTCTCTTTCAAGAGACTTGGCTTAAGGATCCGCCATATAAATTAGGATATAAAACCTTTTTTATTAGTGCAACTTCAGCTGCCAGAGGGAGGCCGTCCGGGGGGTTGGTTGCATGGGTGAAAATTTCATTAAATGTCGCGATACGTATGCAAGTCACAGAGTCAGAGGATATTCTATGGTTGGTATTGGGGAAAAAAAATAAGATAATATCCCCCTTGCTTAATGTATATATAAGGCCTAGAAGGACAAATTTGGAGTCTCCTGAAATAACTCTATTAGACGACCTGCTTAAAAAGATCCCAGTAGGAGAGACAATTATGATAGGGGGTGACCTTAATTGTAATTATGAACCTATAATTGGATTAGAACATCTAGCAGAAGAAGAAGATCCAATGAGAGCAATTCCTTATCTAACAATAGAAAAAACTGTTCCGGGCACAGTGGCTGCCCTGCAACTTATGGGCCTTACATTAAAGCACGGACTGAGGGCGAGTAATGGCAGAGTGGGTGAAGGAGGCCTTAATTTGGATACCTTCCAGAGAGGCAACTCAACCTCGAAAATAGACTACATTTTGCATAGTATAAGTACATGGGGAAGATTAGTGACTTTTAAAATAGATAAAAGAAGGGAAAGCAATCACTTCCCGCTAATAATTGAACTCAGGGCCCACCTCCTGGATTTGGATTTGGAATATATAGAACATGATAAGGTGGAGTTACAACCCACCCTCAGCAACAATAGAAGGGTTGTAAAATGGCCAGCAATACTAGGCAACTTGGACACTATGACAAATATTTACAATACATTTTCTGATCTTTTGGAGCCTTATGCAAAAAATAAACCTTTTGATATCCCTATTACGGCCATCCATCAGTCAATGAGTACTTCACTAAGACCCTTCCTGACCAAACAGTTACAGCATAAGCATAAAAAGGAGAAGGTGCAAACCACCCCAAGTAATCCATGGTATACTATCAAATGCAGGGAGAGGAAAAGAGTACTGATAGAGGCTTTAAAGCAAAAAAATCAACTAGCTGTACAACAGGCAAGGGCCAGCTACAAGAAAAACTGGCAACTGCCCAAAGCAACTGGGAGGATCAAAAATGGCAAGATCTGCTGGAAGCAGCAAAAAGTAATGACGCTAGGATCTTCTGGAAAATAGTTACCCACGGCAGCAAAGTGGGGATATTTAATACAGATCATCATATAGATCCCAAAACATGGGTTAATCATTTTACATACCTTTACTCTGATCCCCCCAGTCTTGAATTCTATCCCTCCAAGCATAAAACCCTAGCTACTTGGGGCATCTTACCCGAGTTACAATTTAGTCTGGAGGAGACGGTGAATGCCATTAAAGCAATCAAGCCAGGAAAAGCCCCCGGTTTGGATAAGATCCCGGGGGATATGTTTAAACATAGTATAGAAATTTGGGCACCTTATATAAATCTTTTAAGTAACGCTATAGCAAGGGGAGGTCTAGTGCCTGAGACATGGAAAGGGGCAGAAATAATCCCAGTCTACAAAAAAGGATCCAGGGAAGACCCTGGGAACGATAGACCAATCAGCCTCATAGATGTCATGCTCAAAATGTATGCTAGACAGTTGCTGAATAGAATAAGTAGCTGGATAGAAGAAAACGGCATATTGACTATATATCAAGCAGGCTTTAGACAGCAGACGAGTACAGTCGATCAGGCCTTTAGGCTATTGACAATAATGTGGAAATATACTAGACTAAGGAAGGGTCACCTCTATATCGCGTTTGTGGATCTGCGAGCGGCCTTAGATTTGGTGCCAAGAGACTCCTTATGGGCAGCACTATAGAAACAGGGCATGCCGGGGAACCTCCTGTGCCAGCTAGAGAGGTTACATGAAAATACATTTGCAAAGGTTCGATGGGGTCCAAAGGGAGAGCTGACAGACCCAATACCTATCAAGAGGGGGGTGAGACAGGGTTGTGTGCTTGCCCCAACCCTTTTCTCATTATATATTAATGACCTGGTTAAACATTTGAAACAAAGTAATCATGACTCGCCAAGATTGAACGGTGATCCAGTTCCTGCCCTCCTTTTTGCAGATGATACCATCTTATTATCTCAAACTCCCATGGGCTTGCAAACCCTATTAGATAAATTTAGTGAGTACTGCAGTATGAAGGGACTAGAAATAAACACAATCAAGACCAAATACCTGACTGTTAATCCCCATAAAGCACTTAAGAGAAACATTCGGATTAGAGGGCAGGCATTGGAACGAGTAAAAAACTTCAACTATCTAGGGATACTACTTGATGCCAAGTTGTCATGGGCACCGCACGTCAATAAAGCTGCTATCTCCTTAGTTCATAGTTCCATGGCGATTAGTAAAAATTACAAATGTTCAAGATCTAGTATTGTTTCACCAGTATTTGAGATCTATAGGTGCAAAACACAGGCTGCTGCTTTATATGGAGCTGAACTCTGGGGATTTACAAATCTAACCCCACTGGTTACCCAGGAAAATAATTTTATGAGGGGGGTACTGGGTCTCCCGCCATCTACTCCACTGATTCCTCTAACCTATGATAATAATATGAAACAAATAGGTAAATTGGCAGCCCTGAGGCCCTTGCTTTACTGATGTAGACTTTGGACAACCCCTGAATTGATCCAATATAGGCAAGCACTAATCGAGATCATGGACTTGGATAAGGCCATCTCCCTTCCGTGGCTCTACTATATAAGGCAATGCTTTTACAATCTAGGGCTGAAATTTTATTGGGAAGAACCGCATACACTCACAACACAATCTAAGATTCGACTAAAACAAGTATTTTGGGACTTCACTCTAAACAGCCCTCTCTACAGCAAGGATTTAGGTAGACTAACCTTAAGTTTCCTGGATATCAAACCATTACCGAGAGCTGAGGAATGGATAGATACTATCCATCCTAGGCGAGCAAAAGTTTTATTTATGAAGTTCCGATATGGGACTCTCCAGGTTAGGGCTTTTACTTCTAAATGGGGCCCCTTGAGTGGGAGAAGACATGAGGCGACTTGTGGGCTGTGTAATATGGTGACTTCTGAAACGACGGATCATGTACTTTTAAACTGCAAAGCTTATGATAAACCAAGGAGGAAATGGATTCGACCTATTTGCAGGAACGTTGGAATCAGGAATTATAATGAAGCAGCTAGATTCTTGAGATCTAGTGCTATACCATATAGTGTTTTTGGTTTAAGCCGGTTTTTACTAGCAATTTCATTTATCAGAGACAAGGCGGGCCTGAGGCTCTAGGCGCTTTAACTCAGACAAAACCCCCACAGTTAACTTACGGTCCTCAAAATGATAAATGGGAGCCGTCTTCTGTAATCCAATGGACTCTGGTTATACATTTAGCTAAGGATATATTTAGCCCAGGGGATATTGATAATGCTTGGGAAGAACATGAATTATAAAATTATTTTGCTCCTTAGTACAAGGACCATAGTTATTGGGAGGATTTTTAAGTTTTTTAGAATTGTCATCTGACACTTATGGAACTAGCTTTCAGATCCAGTTATTTATTAATTTTTTACTTAATTGATTAAATAGTCCTCCCCTAGTTAAGTAAATAAGTGCCTGATGGCACGGGAGGCAAATTTTAATTTTAAGGGTTTTACAAAAATGTAATATTGTAATTGATTGTTATTTATTGCTTTTAAGACTAACATTGGCCATTATCTAGACAGTCTGATTTTAGTATTTAAGCGAATATTAATTGTTGCTGAAATAATGTGCTTTTTGTATTGCTTGATTGTAATTTCCTTTTTATGGCTTTTAGCCGAATAAAGGCGTGTGTGTGTGTGTGAGATTGTTATCTCCGGCCCGGCGGCTGCTACTGCCATGGCGGTCGGTTTGGTAATAATAATGTGGCGAATGTACCGCCATCCTGTTGGCGGTACTACCACCACATTTCCACTGACCGCCTGGGTCATAATGACCACCTGAGTGCCTACAAATATGCAGAATACTCTTATTCACCGCTCTTCCAGACCACACACTGTCCTTCTAAAACTCGGTCAGGCCTCATGCCCTCATCAGGGTACTTGCTTGTCATAGGGCACATGCATCTCCAGTGTGGCAGCCAGCTCAGTGATGCATGAGCCAAGCACATGTAATACTTAAATTCAAATGGAGCGATGAAAAACTGTTGCTGTACACTAACACAACTGGGCACGTCCTAAGGCAAGGACTAGTCTGTGCTACAGTCACCTTAAATTACAAATCACACTCCGTCCTCACTTACACTTCTCTTTATGTTACTGAGAGAGCGTAGCTTATATAATCTATGTTAACATAAAATGTTTATGAATTAATGTGTGATGCTGTCGCATAGAAACTATAATAATAGTCATTTTGCTTAGATGTGCGCTTGAATTATGACCACGATGAGTGGCCACCATTGTCTACACGAACTAATAATGATAATAAAAATGTTTTTTTAATTATGTTTAAATAAGTTTATACTAACATTTGCGTTATTAAATCTGTACTGAAAACCTCATAGGCCTTAAGTTAGCGCGAGCCAGAGCTTAGCTGCCTGGCTCTCATATTAAATGCATTTTTCTATTTTTCAGTGTGCTGAGTCACAAGGGGCCATGACCCTGTTTATTCTTTTTCCTTCGACTTGGAAGATGAATGCAACCATGTTAGATCCGTTCTCACCATCTCCCCTCGTCCACAGACTAAATGTTAAAAGTGTATTGAAACAATGTAGATTGATATAATGTACAAGGTCATTCAAACCGGTGAAGACAATGGAACTGCTGACCAAAAGATGTGCAAAGAATTACAAAGGGATGAAATCACACCGGACGTACCACTTCTGAAGACGTCAATTACGAAGACCAATCAAAACTTGTAAAATAATATGGGGTGAAGAGTTAGATTACCTAATGTACTTTATGATAGGTCAAAGATAGTGGGGTATAGCAAATGTCCAATAAAATTTTGGGGGAATGTACTACGAAAAAGGGATAACAACTCATGTCACGGAGAGTCATTCAGATTTAGGTAGGGAATGCTATTGATTTTATCCAGAAACTCTGTCACTCTGTTTGGTGACTTAAGATTTTATTAAAACCATCCTCGCCCTTAGTTTGTCTATTTACACTTTTCCTCCTTATGAGGGAAGTGCCCTTTGTCCCGGAGCTGAGTTTTGACTGATGGCGATTTGACTGATGTCCTGAAGACGAAGACTGATCCTGTGTGCTGACCTAAACCTTGGAGGGTAATTATGACAATGCAATTGTAATTTGTCTGTTTGCTTTTCCTTTCTAGGTACCAACTGCTTGCTTTTGACAGAGACCATAGCTAGATGTTTTCCAAATTGGTGTTCTAAATTGTTTTGCATGAAGCCCAACATGCGAATGCTAATCAGTGGTTAGGACAGGTGTTCATCAAACTGACGCAAATATACAAACGACTGAGATTATGCTTTGTTGAACTGACGTGTTATTGACTCTCTGCTAAAATTGATCTATGTTCGCGCCGTGTTATGTTCTGATGTTTGTGATTTTCGCCTTCATGAAAGCTTATCAAAGTTGCCATATTGTGACTATGCTATTATGTTTCTTGGTGTTGAGATTAACGCATTTGCTATTAGATTGTAATTAAAAGGGAACAAAACTCACAAAATTCTACTAAACAAGGTGTGGTTATTCATGACTGAAAGGTCATGGTAATACCTTCGAATTGATTAATGACTTTGACTAAAGTGAAATGCATTGCTGTGATAAATATTGATGACCTTATTGATGTGTTGATTGATATATTGATTAGCTATCTCATCCTAAGATGTCTCTCAACTGGGTCAAAAGATTCATTGGCCTAAAACGAGTCCTGATGTGTGATAAATTATCATAAAGGGACGCGTTATCAGTTCTGGTAGCAGAGCGACAGTTTGGCCCTTTGGGGCCCTAGGACGGAGAATAATTGTTTAAATTGTTTTTCTGAGATAATGCAAATTGGAGGTATTATGTGTTTCTAAATTCACTATGACTTTCCCGGGATCTCGGAGCCTGCCTAAGTGAGTTGGGGATGTTCTCGGCGTCATACTAGGAGTGGTGTAGGATTTGCGCTTGCTCAGCTTATGCATTTTGCAGGTGAATTGTGAAGTTTGTTTGTAGTTAGGTCAGGTAATGTTGCTTTAGAAGGAGTGGGCGTACTCCGCAGTATGAGAGCAGGGAAGTCGGTGTACTTCATATGAGTGTGGCGCTTTGTGCTCAAAATTATCCACGTGTTTGGTTGTTCATGTACGGACCCGTCTTGGTCTAAGACTCCGTAGTATATTGACAAGTGTGGGAGACACTTGGGTTTATGTTGTAATTTGTGTGGTTTAATTAGGTCAATCGGGCGTGGTTGACAAGTCGAGATTGAGTCAAATTATAAGTGTGAAACCTTCGATGGAGATTTGGCGAGTTCTAAAGTGCACTAGAACGAACCATTGACAAGTCGAGAGTAGGATTTGCGGGTCGAATTCTGCTTGCGGGTGCGGGAATTGAGAAGGAGAGAGTAGCGGCCGAGACTTCAAGTGAAATCTCTGTAAAGTTCTGAAGCGAATGTGTTACCCTTCCTGTAGTAAACCGGCAAATTTGTGTTGTTGTTAAAGGTGCTCGCAGTAATTTTTGCATTAGTTTGGTGTGAATTCAGTGAGGGGCGGACGAGCCGCAAGACTTTGTCAGCTGCAGTGTGTGAGTGTGACGTCAGTGGTGCCGCACTGAGATAGATCAGTTGTCGAGAGGGGTCGCGCACGGATTGGCTGCTGTCTGTGAGCGGCAATAGGTTGAGAAAGGTGGGTGAAGAGTGTCCTGGGAACTAAAGTCACTTTCTGATTAAATACAAATAAGAGAAAACGCAAAATGAATTTTGTAAAGGCTTTTAAAAGTGCTCTGAAAGGAGATGCATACATTATGGCGAGTGAAGGGGAGCCTACACTGCCTGAGGGAACTCCGGCTTATATAGTGATGGAGGAAAAAGGTGCCGCGCCTTTTTTATGGATGAAACAGTGGCGCAAATTGACAGAAAAAGAGGGATGTTTGGCGTTCCCAGAACATGGGACGTTCAATACGAGAGTGCTAGAAAATCTGAGGTGGATGTTAAGTGTACAGAAACCACCTCCGAGGCCAGCTCAGTATGAGGCCTTAGCAATTTGGGATTTAATGGCCCTTAAACAGAGATAAGAAAAGTTCCAAAGAAGAATAAAAAGGGCAGAAAAGACTTATGCAGAAGCTAGGTGGGACAATGAAAGCAAAATGTGGAGACGAGGAATAGTTGATGGGTTAAAGTTGTTCCCAGCAATAACACAGGGAGATGAGACACAGGGAAAGAAAACCAACTGTAAAACAGACAAGGACTCTAGTAAGCCTAAACAAACTAAGAGATCTTGGGAAGAAGAAGATGATTCAGACGATGAAGAATTTATGGATCGAATATTACATGATCGCCCGCCACCTTATGCGGTAAGTGATAATGTCCCGAGCACTAGTACGGGTCCTGGGAACCAGACGCAGGAAAAGGGAGTTACTGATACAGCACAGACTAGTGATATGGCTTTGATATAGAATGGTGTCAGTGTACCCACTGCGCCAGACATGCAGATACAGTTGCAACCTCCACCGCAGATACAGAGAATCTATCCAGACATCCCGGTACTAGAGACTACTACGAACTTGATAGTGCCGCCAGACCCGATATATACAAAATCAGGGTTAGTGCAGATTGAGCCAACTCCGCAATTGCTGCAGCCACAGCTGATACCGGGATATAACCCAGGAGCTGGACCTCTATTAATACCTGCACCGGCTTCAGAAGATCAGACCTTTGGAGTAGCTGCTCCACGAGGTTTGGGACCACGTCAGACACCAGCCGCAATATCATTGCCAATTACTGTTGGTCCACCGGTGCCATTGTATGCACAAGGTAAGCCTGGTGTATGTGATCAGGGAGTAATGGCCCAAGATGTGCTAAGAGGAGGGTCCATAGGAACCCCTCAGTTAATGGCCCCAGGAGAACAAGCTGCTGAAAAATCAAGGTCCTTGATAGACCTTAGCCCAGTTGAAGCACCATTGAAAGCAATAAGACAGGCAGGGCTAGGGGTGTTAACCCCACAGACAATAAGTACGAATGCTTCACAGTCACCGATGATGCATGCGGGGAACATTTCACTGCAAGGTTTTACAGCACAACAGTTGAATGAGTGCTTAGAAAAGACCTATACTACGCAAAAGACTACAGTAACAGCAGTAGAACCAGAAAGATCAGAGAGAGATTATTACCTGAACTTTGAGACTGGGCGTGGAAGCTGCTGAATTAGTGGAAGGAACAATGGTGGTGAACAGGCTAGAGTCATACACAGAAGCAGAGTTGAGATACCTGTGCCCTAAAATTACTAAAGAAGTAGGCAAGGTACATCAGAAATTAGCGAACCTGGAAGACAAGTACAATATTGATATTGAAAACACTAAACATTTGAAAAGAAGTTACAGGTTAGACTTTGACTCAAAAGACTTCGAGCACATGAAATCTGCCGGAATGAAAGCGCGTTTAAAGGAAATACTGCAAAGTGCACAAATCTGGGGAGCGTTAGAAAAGTGGGAAGGCAGATGGGCTAAGAAAAGAGACAAGGAGAAAGATAACAGCCCAGGAGCTAGTAAAGCCAAAACTACACCAGATACAGAATCAGTAAAGATACTTCCAATGAGAGAAACAGCTGGTGGGGTTTTAATTCATGTACCGTGGTCCCAAGGAGACATCCTATCTTTTACTAATGATTATCCCAGGTTGAGGGAGAAACCGATTGAGTGGTACCAACAAACAGATAGGTTTGTGAAGCTTGCCAAGTGTCTCTGGGAAGACTTAAATACCTTGTTTGAGATTATTGTTCCGCCCGACTTCTGGCTCGAGTGCAAGAGAGGGGTAGACTGGCCGACGAAGGAACCGGCAAGGGATAAGGTGACCGGAGCACCCTCTGAGGAGGTAATGAAGTACTATCATAAGGTGATTGAGTTTTTGAAGCAGAAAGTGTCAAACAAAGTAACTGATTGGCAGAAAATTGACCGGACCTCACAGGATGTTAAGGAATCAATACATGCTTACTATGAGAGAATGTTGAAGGCATTCAAACATTACAGTGGTACTGAGACTATTGAGCCGAAAGACATGAACCATCTCGTGTTCAGATTTGTTGAAGGGTTGAGACCAGAGGTTAGCCAGATGATTAAGAATCATTTGATCTGTTGGCAAGCGAAGCTGATTGGTGAGGTATTGCAGTCTGCAAAATACTGTAGTGATGAAATTGAGCTGAAGCAGAAAAAGTTGAAGGAGAAAGTGATGGTGATGCAGATAAGGGCTGCGCAGGCAGGAATGCAGGGAAATGGAATTCAACAAATGATACAGCAGCAACCGCACGGGAATGGTGTGTTTCAGCCTCAACCGAGAGGTCGAGGTTTTGTGAATCGCGTCCAGACTTAAATACTGTTGTGGTTCAAAATGATGTGCAAGGGATGAAAAAGATGTCACCATGTCACGCGTGCGGGGGCGTGGGGCATTAGAAGCGGGAATGCCCGAATGTGGTGCAGGATGGTGTCGTTCAACAAAGCACTAATGTCGGTACATTGCAAAATATAAGAGGTCCAAAGTTGAGAAATCAGAACTCGAACTTTCAAAATAACATGGTTCAGATGCAAGGGTTACAGCCCATGCAGCAAATGCAAATGCCGCTTGTTCAGCCAGAGCAAATGCAGCAAGTACAACAGCAGGTTCCCATGGTACCTAGACAGCAAATGCAATTACCAATGGCTCCGATAGGACAGCAACAGGTGATGCTTCCTCAACAGGTCACAGGCCAGGTGATGAGTCAAAATAATGCAGTACAACAATTCCCATTGCGAGGTGAAGATGGAATGAATGAGGAATGGTCGGATGACAGTTCAGAGAGCGAAGAGTGCAGGCTTGCAGCGTCCTTAGAAGTAGATCAGAGGGGACCCTATGTAGAAGGAAAGGTAGTGGGTCAGAAGGTTTCATTCTTGGTTGATACTGGAGCTACACGCTCTACAGTCAGGAGTGCAGAGGTTCAGAAATTGCCACTTTCGGGGCGTACTATAAGGGTGGTCGGAGTAGCAAACCAGTACCTGACAAATCTGATCACAGATCCAGTACAAGTTGAGATCGGCAACTTCCAGGGACTACATAAGTTTGTAGTCTGCGATTCAAGTCCGGTATCCCTACTGGGAATGGACTTACTGTGCAAGACAAAATGTTCGATTACATGTTCCAATGATGGAATTGAGGTGCAGACAAACAGTGATGATGAAGGAGATGATGGTCAGTTCGCAGAGTTAGAAACAGGAACTACAAATGAAGATTACCCTTTGATTACATTGTTCCCGATGCTTACCGTGATTGACTTACCTGCTGAGTTACAGGGAACGGTGTCAGAGAAATTGTGGGATTTGACAGGGAAAGAAGTAGGACTGATAAAGGGAGTGGAACCAGTTAAGGTACAGGTAAAGCCAAATGCAGTGTTTCCCCAGGTGCCACAATATCACATGGTACAAGATGTTCTTATCCAAGTGGCACAAATAATTGCAGACTTTGTAAAACAGTGAGTCTTGAAGGAGGTATTGAGCAGTCAATGTAATTCACCAATAATGGGTCTGAAAAAGCCTTGTGGGAAGGTTCGAATTGTGCAGGACTTAAGAAAAATAAACGAGATTGTGGTAAAGTGTTGCCCCATAGTGCCCAATCCAGCAGTGATCATGTTTCAGGTCCCGTGTGATGCTGAATGGTTCACCGTTGTAGACCTGTCACAAGCCTTCTTTTCGGTGCCTCTTCATGAGGACAGCCAGTTTTTGTTCAGTTTCAAATTCCTGGACAACGTGTACAGTTGGTGCAGAATTCCTCAAGGGTTTTCTGAATCACCGTCCATCTTCAATCAGATATTGAAAAAGGACTTAGAGTCCCTAGTACTACCTTTCAATTCAACCCTAGTACAGTACATTGACGACTTGCTGATTGCGTCCAGTACAAAAGATGACTGTAAATATGATACAATCGCCTTCCTGAATCATTTGGGAAAGAACGGACATAAGGTATCGCCAAAGAAGCTGCAGTACTGTCGGAAAGAGGTCAAATACTTAGGACACTTGATTGAGAAAGGGTCCAGGAGAATATCGAAGGAAAGGGTGACTGCTATATTACAAATGAACCCTCCGACAACCAAGAGAGATGTCAGGATGTTTTTGGGAATGGTGGGCTACTGTCGTCAGTGGATACCAAACTTCTCGATTATCTCAAAACCATTGATAAAGCTGACAGGCAAAGAGGTCAAGGATGAGCCATATACCATAGCTTTATCCAAGGAAGAGCTTGAGTCATTCATGGAATTGAGAGAGTGCATGTGCAGAGCACCAGCTTTGGGTATGCCTGATTATATGAAGCCGTTTCTACTGTTTTGTCATGAACATGATGCTTGTTCTTTGTCTGTCTTAACACAGGTCCATGGAGGTGCAAACCGCCCGGTAGCATATTTTTCAGCTACCTTGGACCCCGTCGCAGCAGCCTTACCAGGTTGCTTGCGAGCAGTTGCAGCAGTTGGTCAAAGCCTCACGCAATGTGAAGGCAGAGTGATGGGACATCCTCTAACAGTAATGGTTCCGCATTCAGTTGAGATTTTGTTGACTCGAACCAAAACCCAGCACATGACAAATGCCCGACTTACCAGATATGAGACAATTATATTGGGGTCACCTAGTGTTTCATTGAAGCGATGTACTGTATGAAACCCGGCAACTCTACTTCCTGTTGAGAATACCGAGATTAATAACGAAGAGGAGGTGGAGCATGATTGTCTTGAGGTAACAGAACTATGTACCAAGCCCCAACCTGATATTAAAGATGCGCAGTTAAAAGAAAATGACTGCATTATGTTTGTTGATGGATCCTGTTTGAGAGATTCAGTCGGAATGCTGAGAGCCGGTTACGCTGTATGTACGATAGCTGGTATCATTGAAGCTTCCTGGCTTGAGAGAGTGTATTCCGCACAAGTGGCAGAGCTAATTGCCCTTACTAAGGCATGCCACGCAGCTGAAAATCTGAGAGTCACTATCTATACTGACAGCAGATTTGGATTCGGAATTGTACATGACTTTGACCAATTGTGGTCGCAGAGAGGTTTCATGACCTCTTCTGGTTCGCCTGTGAAAAATGGTGAACAAATCAAGGATTTGTTACATGCGATTCAGTTACCTCTTGAAATTGCTGTGGTGAAATGCAATGCTCACGTTAAGTCACAAGACTTTGTGTCCATGGGAAACGGCTATGCAGATCAAGTCGCAAGGTTCTGCGCATTGAACTGTATATCGTTCAAGGATCAGTGGGAATTGATGCCGCAAACTGAAAAAGACACATGCTTGAAACTTGCATTGAGGGTGGTCGAAACATTAGATGAGCTAAAAACACTACAGGGTTGTGCTAGCAAAGAGGAAAAACGCTCCTGGCAAAGAATGCAATGTGTACAGAGGGCTGACGACTTGTGGGTCTCAGAGGAGGGGAAATTAGTTCTACCAAACAGTCTCCTGTCACAATTTGCAAGGCTCTATCACGGACAGGCTCATCTTGGAAGAGATGCAATGATCAGGTCATTTATAATCAATTGGTTTAACCCAAAGTTCAGACATGCCGCAGAGGTTACCTGTCACAGGTGCATCATCTGTCAGCAGATGAATGCCGGAAAAGGGACTGTGGTAACTTTGAGCCACATAGGGAGAGCTGGTGGTCCATTTGGCAAGATGCAAATGGATTTCATTGAAATGCCTGTTTGCAGAGGGTTGAAATACGTGTTGGTGATTGTGTGTGTTTTCAGCCACTGGATTGAAGCTTACCCCACATGTAGAAATGACAGTCTCACAGTTGCAAAACTGCTGCTTGTGGAACTAATACCTAGGTTCGGGTTTCCGGTCTCTATAGAATCAAATAGGGGCAGACACTTCGACAATGAGGTGATTAAGCTCTTGTGTGCTGCATTAGACATCGAACAGAAGCTGCATTGTAGCTACCGTCCCAAAGCACCAGGATTAGTAGAGCAAATGAATGGTACTTTAAAATCGAGAATGGCAAAGATGTGCGCAGCTACCAATATGAAATGGCCATATGCATTGCCCTTAGTGCTGATGTCAATGAGGAACACCCCTGATAAGAAGACAGGACTATCACCACACGAGATCCTAATGGGTAGAGCTATGAGGCTGCCCTCAGTACCTGCAAATGCTCTTGTGAATATCACGGATGATATGGTGTTGGACTACTGCAAAGGTTTGGCTGATGTGATTCGCTCTTTTTCGCACCAGGTGGAAGCTAACACATTGCCACCGATCGGTGATCCAGGTCACACCCTGCAAGCCGGTGACTGGGTGGTTGTCAAGAAGCACGTGAGAAAGTCGTGTTTGGAGCCGCGCTGGAAGGGGCCATATCAAGTAATATTGACAACAACCACTGCTGTGAAATGTGCAGGTGTTCCGAACTGGATACATGCCAGTCACACAAAGAAGGTAACGTGTCCAACTGATGAGGAACTTGGAGTTTCTAGCTCAACAGAGAGGGAGGTTTCAGGGCCCGAGAACAGCCAAGAGGGAACTGAGACTGCAGGAGGGCCCACTGAGAACAGCCTTGTCCCTCAAATAGTAAACAAGTTCGAGAGAGGTGACAGTGTGCCTATCTCAGTAGAGGCAGCAGGAGAACTAAATCAAGGAGAGGTTCTTCCAGAAGCAGACGGATACGGGTTAGAACTTGAACCCTTTACAGATCAAGAAGAAGAAGAAGAAGAAGAAGAAGGCGAAATAGTAGAAAGAGATCAAAGTACATCGGCATCCCCTGAGCCAGTTGCAGGTCCATCAAGGGAAAACACCATATCACAAGAGGAGGGTGCTGTTCAGCGTCCTGAAAAGACAAGCCGGAAGAAGACGCATAAGGGAGATAACTGGCCAGAGAAACAGGCTGCAAAAGAAAGGAGCATACCAGGTGAAACAATAACAGAAGAAACAGATACATCCCGAGTAGGGGACCTGAGTGAAGGAGAATTGCAAGGTGAACGCAGACTGAAAAGAAAAAGAATCGCAAATAGAAGGTACGCGGGTCCTGAGTGGGAGTATGCAACAACATCTGAATGGCAACAAGAATTCTTAGCGTTCTGTTTTGATCGAGAAGTACCAGGCCAATACTACGGTACCTCAAGTAACTCAAAGAAAAAACCTTTGTTAAAAATCGAAAACTGAAAATCCAAAGAAAAGAGATCTATAAATTACCAGATACGACATTGATAACCTGATTTGACTTTGAGAACCTGATTATGACAAGCTGCTAACCTGATTTGACAAAAGGGGGTCCTGGAGTGATTGAAACGCTATAAATACACATAGAGAGAGAGAGAAAGAGACTTTTGCATCAAGATTTTTTTTTTAAAAAAGAGTTTTATATCGTCCTCAAGTTGATTATTGTTCTGCTATCTGATTCTTTACAGACCATGGCTTATAATAGAGGTAGTAACAAGAAGAGTAAGGTGTGTGGTTGATTAAGTCTTATATTAGGTATTGTGTGTGCAATAATAATTGTGGGAGTGATTGTGGGAATGCCGTGGTTGGATAAGAAAGTGACTAACAATGCTTTAAAACCTGAAACTACAACATTAACACTATGGGAAAAGTTTGAGCAGGATGCAAAACATTTGCATGAGGGAACTAACTCAAAGGGGGAACTTTCCACTAATGTCTTCTATCGCCTGTTGAATGAGTACGGTGAGACCATGGATGCGAAAAACTGTTATGTGTGCACAAAGATTCCTTTATCAGTGCAAGAAGGGGTCACCTACCATAGCCTTCCACTAACATACGGGATACGTTGTAGCTTGCTATTAACAAGATTCTATAATCAAGAGCATGTGCAATATTTTTATTCAAATTTGGATGTTGTGTTTTCTTTTGTGCCAGTGATTGAGTTTTTGAATAAGCTAGCTAAGGAGCATAGTATAAAATTAGTGAGAGGTTTCTTTGAAACAACGCTTACATTTGGGACAGCTTATGCAAACCGCAACAATCTGACTTGCTTATTGTCAGCTGCAGAGAAAAGTTTTTTAGATCACACTGATGATAGACGCAAAGCATTAAAAGAAAGATTAGAAAAAGGGTTAGAAAAACGCACATATGCAAATGATTATGCTTACACTGCAATAAAGACGCAAGGCAAACTAGCTATAGATGCATTACAAGTAGGAAGGCTTTGTATATATAGGCCGAAATCTGAACATGACACTTTATTTGTGGGAACGAGTGAATGCAGGCATGTGTTTTTGTTTCAGAGTAAATGGACATTCATGTTAAATGGACAGGATCCAGCGATCCCTGGGATTTATTATATCTGTGGACTTAATGCTTATTACCGTCTCCCTAAGGGATGGTATGGGACATGTTATTTGGGGATAGTGTTCCCAAAGATTTACCAGATTGATGACTTAAAACAAATACCTAAAACGTCTGAATTACAACATTGCTAGACAAAAACGAGAGACAGCGGCTGCTGTCGTTGGGAACATATTTGGAGCCATAATCCCTTCAGTAGGGGTTATTTTAAACTCCATAAAGATTAAAAAGTTGTCTACTATTGTGGATAACATGCTGACAAATTTTACGGGGGCTATACTCCTGATGGATACTGAACTTGCTGCGGAAAGAGCTATGACTCTTCAAAATCGGCTTGCTTTAGACATTCTTTTAGCAAAGAGCGGCGGAGTCTGCAAGATGCTCAACGAGCGTCATTGTTGCTCATATATACCTGACAATAGTAAAAAGATTAGAGGTATGCTTACTAACCTAACTAAAGATAGTGCAGATTTGAAGGATTTGAAGGGAGTGTGGGAGAAATTTGGAAAGGGAATTGCCAGTGTAGGGAGCTGGTTGAGCAATATCTGGAATGGGGTACTTGCAAAAATATTAGGGGGACTATTAATTGTTCTGGCCTGTCTATTAGGATTATGGGGAGCATGCAAAATAAATGATAAAATCAAAAGAAATTGGACAAAGAGAAGCAGAAAGAATGAGGAAAATGAAAGGGAGAAAATGTTTAATGAAATTTGTGAAAATTCACACAAGGGACATGATGTTTAAATGCGCATTATGCATAAAGTGAAAAATTAAGTGAAAGGTTGAAAGGGAAAGGTTTGTGTGATGATGAACGTCATCAGAGGAGGGACTGAGAGAGCGTAGCTTATATAATCTATGTTAACATAAAATGTTTATGAATTAATGTGTGATGCTGTCGCATAAAAACTATAATAATAGTAATTTTGCTTAGACGTGCGCTTGAATTATGACCACGATGAGTGGCCCCCAATGTATACGCGAACTAATAATGATAATCAAAATGTTTTTTTTATTACGTTTAAATAAGTTTATACTAACATTTGCGTTATTAAATCTGGACTGAAAACCTCATAGGCCTTAAGTTAGCGCGAGCCGGAGCTTAGCTGCCTGGCTCTCATATTAAATGCATTTTTCTATTTTTCAGTGTGCTGACTCACAAGGGGCCATGACCCTGTTTATTCTTTTTCCTTCGACTTGGAAGATGAATGTAACCATGTTAGATCCGTTCTCACCATCTCCCCTCGTCCACAGGCTAAATTTTAAAAGTGAATTGAAACAATGTAGATTAATATAATGTAACAGTCAAAATGGGGAGCACCCTGTCTTCCATTCCAGCATTTGTGACCCCAAGGCATCATGGTAAATGCAGTCATTAGCACGAATTTGAACAAAGTTTTAAAAGTTTTTCACCATAAGTTGGTGCGGCGAGTGCCGTATCTTCGGACACGTGTTTCTGGCTATTTGGCCGTCGTCAGCGAAGAGCAACGTGTAGCTGGCGGGGTTGCTTGAAATGCCGCCTTGAAAGTATTCACAGGTTTAAGTACCACTCAAGAAGGCGCACAGGTGCTTCACCCGAGCTCGTCAGCTCAGAGGCTCACGGGAGCCTTAATTACAACAGTCAAAATGGGGAGCACCCTGTCTTCCATTCCAGCATTTGTGACCCCAAGGCATCATGGTAAATGCAGTCATTAGCACGAATTTGAACAAAGTTTTAAAAGTTTTTCACCATAAGTTGGTGCGGCGAGTGCCGTATCTTCGGACACGTGTTTCTGGCTATTTGGCCGTCGTCAGCGAAGAGCAACGTGTAGCTGGCGGGGTTGCTTGAAATGCCGCCTTGAAAGTATTCACAGGTTTAAGTACCACTCAAGAAGGCGCACAGGTGCTTCACCCGAGCTCGTCAGCTCAGAGGCTCACGGGAGCCTTAATTACAACAGTCAAAATGGGGAGCACCCTGTCTTCCATTCCAGCATTTGTGACCCCAAGGCATCATGGTAAATGCAGTCATTAGCACGAATTTGAACAAAGTTTTAAACGTTTTTCACCATAAGTTGGTGCGGCGAGTGCCGTATCTTCGGACACGTGTTTCTGGCTATTTGGCCGATTCAGCGAAGAGCAACGTGTAGCTGGCGGGGTTGCTTGAAATGCCGCCTTGAAAGTATTCACAGGTTTAAGTACCACTCAAGAAGGCGCACAGGTGCTTCACCCGAGCTCGTCAGCACAGAGGCTCACGGGAGCCTTAATTACAACAGTCAAAATGGGGAGCACCCTGTCTTCCATTCCAGCATTTGTGACCCCAAGGCATCATGGTAAATGCAGTCATTAGCACGAATTTGAACAAAGTTTTAAAAGTTTTTCACCATAAGTTGGTGCGGCGAGTGCCGTATCTTCGGACACGTGTTTCTGGCTATTTGGCCGTCGTCAGCGAAGAGCAACGTGTAGCTGGCGGGGTTGCTTGAAATGCCGCCTTGAAAGTATTCACAGGTTTAAGTACCACTCAAGAAGGCGCACAGGTGCTTCACCCGAGCTCGTCAGCTCAGAGGCTCACGGGAGCCTTAATTACAACAGTCAAAATGGGGAGCACCCTGTCTTCCATTCCAGCATTTGTGACCCCAAGGCATCATGGTAAATGCAGTCATTAGCACGAATTTGAACAAAGTTTTAAAAGTTTTTCACCATTAGTTGGTGCGGCGAGTGCCGTATCTTCGGACACGTGTTTCTGGCTATTTGGCCGTCGTCAGCGAAGAGCAACGTGTAGCTGGCGGGGTTGCTTGAAATGCCGCCTTGAAAGTATTCACAGGTTTAAGTACCACTCAAGAAGGCGCACAGGTGCTTCACCCGAGCTCGTCAGCTCAGAGGCTCACGGGAGCCTTAATTACAACAGTCAAAATGGGGAGCACCCTGTCTTCCATTCCAGCATTTGTGACCCCAAGGCATCATGGTAAATGCAGTCATTAGCACGAATTTGAACAAAGTTTTAAAAGTTTTTCACCATAAGTTGGTGCGGCGAGTGCCGTATCTTCGGACACGTGTTTCTGGCTATTTGGCCGTCGTCAGCGAAGAGCAACGTGTAGCTGGCGGGGTTGCTTGAAATGCCGCCTTGAAAGTATTCACAGGTTTAAGTACCACTCAAGAAGGCGCACAGGTGCTTCACCCGAGCTCGTCAGCTCAGAGGCTCACGGGAGCCTTAATTACAACAGTCAAAATGGGGAGCACCCTGTCTTCCATTCCAGCATTTGTGACCCCAAGGCATCATGGTAAATGCAGTCATTAGCACGAATTTGAACAAAGTTTTAAAAGTTTTTCACCATAAGTTGGTGCGGCGAGTGCCGTATCTTCGGACACGTGTTTCTGGCTATTTGGCCGTCGTCAGCGAAGAGCAACGTGTAGCTGGCGGGGTTGCTTGAAATGCCGCCTTGAAAGTATTCACAGGTTTAAGTACCACTCAAGAAGGCGCACAGGTGCTTCACCCGAGCTCGTCAGCTCAGAGGCTCACGGGAGCCTTAATTACAACAGTCAAAATGGGGAGCACCCTGTCTTCCATTCCAGCATTTGTGACCCCAAGGCATCATGGTAAATGCAGTCATTAGCACGAATTTGAACAAAGTTTTAAAAGTTTTTCACCATAAGTTGGTGCGGCGAGTGCCGTATCTTCGGACACGTGTTTCTGGCTATTTGGCCGTCGTCAGCGAAGAGCAACGTGTAGCTGGCGGGGTTGCTTGAAATGCCGCCTTGAAAGTATTCACAGGTTTAAGTACCACTCAAGAAGGCGCACAGGTGCTTCACCCGAGCTCGTCAGCTCAGAGGCTCACGGGAGCCTTAATTACAACAGTCAAAATGGGGAGCACCCTGTCTTCCATTCCAGCATTTGTGACCCCAAGGCATCATGGTAAATGCAGTCATTAGCACGAATTTGAACAAAGTTTTAAAAGTTTTTCACCATAAGTTGGTGCGGCGAGTGCCGTATCTTCGGACACGTGTTTCTGGCTATTTGGCCGTCGTCAGCGAAGAGCAACGTGTAGCTGGCGGGGTTGCTTGAAATGCCGCCTTGAAAGTATTCACAGGTTTAAGTACCACTCAAGAAGGCGCACAGGTGCTTCACCCGAGCTCGTCAGCTCAGAGGCTCACGAGAGCCTTAATTACAACAGTCAAAATGGGGAGCACCCTGTCTTCCATTCCAGCATTTGTGACCCCAAGGCATCATGGTAAATGCAGTCATTAGCACGAATTTGAACAAAGTTTTAAAAGTTTTTCACCATAAGTTGGTGCGGCGAGTGCCGTATCTTCGGACATGTGTTTCTGGCTATTTGGCCGTCGTCAGCGAAGAGCAACGTGTAGCTGGCGGGGTTGCTTGAAATGCCGCCTTGAAAGTATTCACAGGTTTAAGTACCACTCAAGAAGGCGCACAGGTGCTTCACCCGAGCTCGTCAGCTCAGAGGCTCACGGGAGCCTTAATTACAACAGTCAAAATGGGGAGCACCCTGTCTTCCATTCCAGCATTTGTGACCCCAAGGCATCATGGTAAATGCAGTCATTAGCACGAATTTGAACAAAGTTTTAAAAGTTTTTCACCATAAGTTGGTGCGGCGAGTGCCGTATCTTCGGACACGTGTTTCTGGCTATTTGGCCGTCGTCAGCGAAGAGCAACGTGTAGCTGGCGGGGTTGCTTGAAATGCCGCCTTGAAAGTATTCACAGGTTTAAGTACCACTCAAGAAGGCGCACAGGTGCTTCACCCGAGCTCGTCAGCTCAGAGGCTCACGGGAGCCTTAATTACAACAGTCAAAATGGGGAGCACCCTGTCTTCCATTCCAGCATTTGTGACCCCAAGGCATCATGGTAAATGCAGTCATTAGCACGAATTTGAACAAAGTTTTAAAAGTTTTTCACCATAAGTTGGTGCGGCGAGTGCCGTATCTTCGGACACGTGTTTCTGGCTATTTGGCCGTCGTCAGCGAAGAGCAACGTGTAGCTGGCGGGGTTGCTTGAAATGCCGCCTTGAAAGTATTCACAGGTTTAAGTACCACTCAAGAAGGCGCACAGGTGCTTCACCCGAGCTCGTCAGCTCAGAGGCTCACGGGAGCCTTAATTACAACAGTCAAAATGGGGAGCACCCTGTCTTCCATTCCAGCATTTGTGACCCCAAGGCATCATGGTAAATGCAGTCATTAGCACGAATTTGAACAAAGTTTTAAACGTTTTTCACCATAAGTTGGTGCGGCGAGTGCCGTATCTTCGGACACGTGTTTCTGGCTATTTGGCCGTCGTCAGCGAAGAGCAACGTGTAGCTGGCGGGGTTGCTTGAAATGCCGCCTTGAAAGTATTCACAGGTTTAAGTACCACTCAAGAAGGCGCACAGGTGCTTCACCCGAGCTCGTCAGCTCAGAGGCTCACGGGAGCCTTAATTACAACAGTCAAAATGGGGAGCACCCTGTCTTCCATTCCAGCATTTGTGACCCCAAGGCATCATGGTAAATGCAGTCATTAGCACGAATTTGAACAAAGTTTTAAAAGTTTTTCACCATAAGTTGGTGCGGCGAGTGCCGTATCTTCGGACACGTGTTTCTGGCTATTTGGCCGTCGTCAGCGAAGAGCAACGTGTAGCTGGCGGGGTTGCTTGAAATGCCGCCTTGAAAGTATTCACAGGTTTAAGTACCACTCAAGAAGGCGCACAGGTGCTTCACCCGAGCTCGTCAGCTCAGAGGCTCACGGGAGCCTTAATTACAACAGTCAAAATGGGGAGCACCCTGTCTTCCATTCCAGCATTTGTGACCCCAAGGCATCATGGTAAATGCAGTCATTAGCACGAATTTGAACAAAGTTTTAAAAGTTTTTCACCATAAGTTGGTGCGGCGAGTGCCGTATCTTCGGACACGTGTTTCTGGCTATTTGGCCGTCGTCAGCGAAGAGCAACGTGTAGCTGGCGGGGTTGCTTGAAATGCCGCCTTGAAAGTATTCACAGGTTTAATTACCACTCAAGAAGGCGCACAGGTGCTTCACCCGAGCTCGTCAGCTCAGAGGCTCACGGGAGCCTTAATTACAACAGTCAAAATGGGGAGCACCCTGTCTTCCATTCCAGCATTTGTGACCCCAAGGCATCATGGTAAATGCAGTCATTAGCACGAATTTGAACAAAGTTTTAAAAGTTTTTCACCATAAGTTGGTGCGGCGAGTGCCGTATCTTCGGACACGTGTTTCTGGCTATTTGGCCGTCGTCAGCGAAGAGCAACGTGTAGCTGGCGGGGTTGCTTGAAATGCCGCCTTGAAAGTATTCACAGGTTTAAGTACCACTCAAGAAGGCGCACAGGTGCTTCACCCGAGCTCGTCAGCTCAGAGGCTCACGGGAGCCTTAATTACAACAGTCAAAATGGGGAGCACCCTGTCTTCCATTCCAGCATTTGTGACCCCAAGGCATCATGGTAAATGCAGTCATTAGCACGAATTTGAACAAAGTTTTAAAAGTTTTTCACCATAAGTTGGTGCGGCGAGTGCCGTATCTTCGGACACGTGTTTCTGGCTATTTGGCCGTCGTCAGCGAAGAGCAACGTGTAGCTGGCGGGGTTGCTTGAAATGCCGCCTTGAAAGTATTCACAGGTTTAAGTACCACTCAAGAAGGCGCACAGGTGCTTCACCCGAGCTCGTCAGCTCAGAGGCTCACGGGAGCCTTAATTACAACAGTCAAAATGGGGATTAATATAATGTTCAAGGTCGTTCAAACCAGTGAAGACAATGGAACTGCTGACCAAAAGATGTGCAAAGAATTACAAAGGGATGAAATCACACCGGACGTACCACCTCTGAAGACGTCAATTACGAAGACCAATCAAAACTTGTAAAATAATATGGGGTGAAGAGTTAGATTACCTAATGTACTTTATGATAGGTCAAAGATAGTGGGGTATAGCAAATGTCCAATAAAATTTTGGGGGAATGTACTACGAAAAAGGGATAAAAACTCATGTCACGGGAAGTCATTTAGAATTAGGTAGGGAATGCTATTGATTTTATCCAGAAACACTGTCACTCTGTTTGGTGACTTGAGATTTTATTAAAACCATCCTCGCCCTTAGTTTGTCCATTTACACTTTTCCTCCTTATGAGGGAAGTGCCCTTTGTCCCGGAGCTGAGTTTTGACTGATGGCGATTTGACTGATGTCCTGAAGACGAAGACTGATCCTGTGTGCTGACCTAAACCTTGGAGGGTAATTATAACAATGCAATTGTAATTTGTCTGTTTGCTTTTCCTTTCTAGGTACCAACTGCTTGCTTTTGACAGAGACCATAGCTAGATGTTTTCCAAATTGGTGTTCTAAATTGTTTTGCATGAAGCCCAACATGCGAATGCTAATCAGTGGTTAGGACAGGTGTTCATCAAACTGCCGCAAATAGACAAACGACTGAGATTATGCTTTGTTGAACTGACATGTTATTGACTCTCTGCTAAAATTGATCTATGTTCATGCCGTGTTATGTTCTGATGTTTGTGATTTTCGCCCTCATGAAAGCTTATCAAAGTTGCCATATTGTGACTATGCTATTATGTTTCTTGGTGTTGAGATTAACGCATTTGCTATTAGATTGTAATTAATAGGGAATAAAACTCACAAAATTCTACTAAACAAGGTGTGGTTATTCATGACTGAAAGGTCATGGTAATATCTTCAAATTGATTAATGACTTTGACTAAAGTGAAATGCATTGTTGTGATAAATATTGATGACCTTATTGATGTATTGATTGATATATTGATTAGCTATCTCGTCCTAAGGTGTCTCTCAACTGGGTCAAAAGATTCATTGGCCTAAAACGAGTCCTGATGTGTGATAAATTATCATAAAGGGACGTGTTATCATTACCATTGAATGTATTACTGCCTGAAGCTCCATGGGTCATTTCAGAGTAAAGGACATTTGTTGCCCCTTCCCACTGTCTCTGCTGCCACAGAACTGTCTCCACAGCACTGCCCTTTTAACACTTATGACACTGTCTCCATAGTATTGTCCTTTAGCTTTGGACTGGGTCACATCACCTCAGTTTTTAACTGCCCTCAGCTGGCATCTTGTCTTTGTCACTCCTTCATCACCTTCCTCATTGGGATCCTCCTGTACTGGCGACTCAGCTGACACCACTTGATGGTGAATTTGAGGGCGGGTGGCCCCAAACTAATCCTCTATGGTCATTGATCTTCCTTCTCCCAACAGATCTCCTCTCTAATAGATATGGCTTTTAATTGCAACCAGAGTCTTACAGCATTTTCATGCACATCCTTAACAACTCATCTCCAAAATAATATAATTAGAGGGCAGAGTCTTCAGGCAAAAGTCAGGACACGTTCAGGTAGGAGTTAAGGTCTTTATTACGTGTTAGGCCCTAAGGTTACAGGTATATTATGTTATGTTATGTCATGTCATGTCATGCCATGTTATGTTATGTTGATTTGTATTAGACTCTAATCACCCAAGAGGGTATCCAGGCGTTTGGGCAGGCATGAGGTCCCTATAGTATGAAGAGCCAGGTCTTCAGCTTCTTGCAGAACCGAAGAAGTGCAGAGGAGGCACTGATGTGTTGAGGGAGGTCATTCCATGTCTTGGGTGTGATGTAGGAGAATGTGCAAACTCCAGTTTTGCTTTTGCAGATGTGGGGAGTGTGTGTGAGTGAGTGAGGCAGGGCATAGGTGACTGGTGGTTTGGTGAAAGTGTATTCTAGTCCTCCTGCGTAGGGTTTTGTATGTGTGCATGAAAAGTTTGAATTTGCTTTGCTTGTGAATGGGGAGCAAGTGAAGTGTCCTGAGGTGTGGTGTGATGTGGGTGCAGTGTGGGAGGCGGAATATGAGTCTTGCATTGGTGTTCTGGATGGTGTGGAGTTTGTGTAGGAGTTGTTTGGAGAGCCCAGCATAGAGAGTGTTGCCATAGTCCAGCCTGCGGGTGTTAAGTGCTTGCGTAACTGTCCATCTGGTGTTCTGAGGCAATCATTTGAAGATCTTTCACAGCATGCATAGGATGTGGAAGCAGGCAGGGCACACTGCTTTAACTTGAGCCGTCATGTCGAGTATGTCATCTAGGATGGTCCCTTGATTTCTTGTGTGGTCTGTGGGTGTTGGTCCTAGGTCCAATGGCCACCAGGTGGAGTACCATGGGGAGTTCTTATTGCCAGAACAGTACTTCCACCTTGTCAGAGCTGAGATTCAGGCAGTTGGTTTGCATCCAGCCTGCTACCACTGTCATGCAGTTGGTTAAGTAGGCTGTGGTTGTCTTGTCCATTAGGAGGAGGATGAGTCACAGTAGATGGTTCTGTTAGGGATAGATGCTCCCAACAACTGACGGTATCTCCTAGATTTCATCAGGGAGAGGATGAGTCACAGCAGTTAGTTCTGTTGTGGATCCATTATTCCAACAGCTTTCCCTATCTCCTGTATTTTGCTTCATACCACACATCAACATCCTATTACATCATTCATTCTCAGCATTCTAGGCCCCAGCCCCAACATACAGGGAATGGAAACACATAGGATACTACACTTTTTGGTTCACTATCACATCCTGGATCACCATCACATTCTGGGTCACCATCACATTCTGACCCAGGTGGATTCTGGGCACAGACAATAAGAAAGGCTTGTCAGGGCTATGTATTCTACGAAATATGTTAACTGCTCCACGGTTGGCACACATAGCATTGTCATCTGGCGCCTTGGATCAGTTTAAAATAATCGAGGCCACAACCGGCAAGAATTTAGCCGTTATGTAAAAGGCCAGTGCCTGCCTTCATGGCTGTCTGTCTGCCTGCCTGAGTCCGTCCAATCAATCAATCTATCTATCTATCTATCTATCTATCTATCTATCTATCTATCTATCTATCTATCTATCTATCTATCTATCTATCTATCTATCTATCTATCTATCTCTTCAACTCTCTCCCGCTGTCTCTCCCTGCTCATTTGATCCCTCTCTCTCTCCCTTTATTCCTCTCCTTTTCTTTATCCTTCTCTGTCCCTCTCTGTTTCTCTGTCTCTCTCTGTGTGTCTCATTCTTTCCATCACACTGTCCCTTTCTTTGCCCCTCCTTCTTTTTCTGTCACCCCTTCTAATACTGTCCATCTCTCTGCCCCACCCCTCTGTGTGTCTCAGTCTATTCCTCTGCCCCTCTCTTTCTTTCCCTCTCCTTCCCTGTCTCTGTCACTCTCTGTGTGTTTCTTCCACCCTGTGTCTGTTGCCTCTCTGTTTTTGTTTCTCTCTGCTCCTCTCTTTGTCCCTCTCTCTGCCTTTCTTCAGCCCTTTCTCTATCTCTTTGTGTCTTTCTTTCCGTCTCTCTTTCTCTGGCCCTTTCTCTTCCTCCTTCCCTCTGCTTCTCTCAATGTAAGTGTTTTACACGTGTTCCCAACGTCTGAAGTGCCAAGAGTGTGACAAGAGAATCTGTTGGCTGCCCAGTCATCTACTTGACCACTCAACGAGCACATGGCCTGGCCCAACTCAGCAACAAAATTTTGTGGGCCAACCCCGCAGCTGGAGTCCTCAGGCCCACGGCAGCCAATAAGAGTACACTAGGGCCAGTATTCAGGAGGCTCCTTTTGACGGCTTGCCTCCTGTGACTCTGCTGGTGCCTGTTCAGGTTTTGTGGTCATCCTGCTGACTTGTGAGATATTGTGCACCTGTCCCAGCATACAGCACAGGGTGGGAGGTGTTGGCCCCATGCAGCCCGGCACACAATAGAGGCAGCCTCTCATGGGCCCACTTCCTTATCACACTGGCTGGCGGCATAGTGACACCAGGGAGATGGTGCCTACAAACAGACAAAAGATTGGCTCAGAGAAGGGCTTTTAGTAGATCATAGCGAGGTAGCAGTTCTGTCACTTACAAAACCCGGAAGCATAATCATGTTGTCTAAAAATGAGTAATCACTGGATGGTCCACAAATATGCAGTGCACCAAGAGGTGATGAAGGCAACCCCCTTCTATCCATACTCCAATCACAAGCGAGCTCTCTACACACTGTCCCAGATCTGACAATCATAGGCCAACCGAGAATCCAAACACTGCAGTAGGATTACAGTATGGGGGGAATTCTGGCTTAGAGGCTTTCAGTCATAATACCATAGATGGTAAATTGTCCCTATTGGATCCTCATTCAAGTATACACACCAAATGTCTGAACCTGCGGTTCATCTCATATTGAGCCAGATTAATATTGCAACAATACATCATCAGTAGGGTAAAACTCACCTGTCAGCTCACATTCCCTCTTAGTGGGGGAACAATCCAATGTTTGGTGAGTTCTGCTTCACAATGATGGGAAGAGCAGACATAGAAGGATTACATAAGCCACAAATGCCTAGACACCCCAATCCGATTATCCCTGTGGTAACCTTTCTGACACCTCCTGTCATAAAGTTGTGAGGATTGTGACGCCCTGATTTCACGGTCTTTATTCATACTAAAAATCAAGATTAAGCAAGCTTTTTCCCTTCTGCTCTGTGGGAGCTTTCTGTCCTCAATGAGCTTTCCTTTGGACACCTGCATTATTGTTTGACAGGTGTACCTTCCTAGTCAAACTCTTTACTTGTCTCTGTACCTGTACTCCGGTTGCTCTGAGTCAGAAATGAGAGCCCCACTAAGCTCTCTGCCTTATCACCGGGTAAATGTAAAGAACAATAAGAGTAGTGGTATCTCAATAGTGGCCCAAGGGCCTCCCACTTATCCCACACTTCTTGTCAAAACCCCTTTCAGAGGGCCACATGGCAAGGAGGAGTTACTGGGCCCAACTGCGGGTGATCAGGGATTTTACTCTTGGTGTCTAGGGGCCAGACCTACTATGGATTCTGAGTATCTGGGCGCAGTACCCCATCTGCACTTGACTCTAAGGGTGAGTAGTTGAAGGCATTCTCAAGGAAGGGCAGTGAACACAGGCTCCCAGTTAAAAATGTGTGCAACAGCTAAAAGCCATTGTGCAGCCAAATACTTGCTTTAATGGATAAAGGGAAGTATTTTATTTCTACCATGCACAGGAAAAATATGACATTCACAAACAAATGAACAATCCCCTTCATGTCAGGGCTCTAGTGCTTCTCTAGGCAGTCCTCCAGAGACTAGAGGTGGGCTGTGAGCTGTGCTCCGCTGGCAGAGTTACAGAGTTTTTAGCACTCTGCGCTCCACTCTGCTTGGAGCTCACTGCATGCGCACTGCAGCTCAGTTATGGGCCACACAGCACAAGCACAAATTGTCTGCACTTGCGCTGTGTAGCCCATAATTGAGCTGCAGTGCGCACTCACCCATCCCGATGTCGATGGAGCTGCTTGCCGGCAGCTCCAGAATGGATTCCGGGCACAGGGGGCAGAGGGAGGCAGGGTCAGGCTGCGGCGCTGGCAACGAGGGCCCCCTGCGAGAACCCAGGTAAGTCCTAGTTTTTTCTTTAATGTGCACACTGGTGCATAAGAGGCCTGAAACAGAAGCTGCTGTTTCAGGCCTCTTGTGCATTGGCCTGTCCCATGTGCAGTGCACAAGAAGCCTGAAACGATAGCTTTTGCTGCCTATGGCCCTCTCCTGAATGCGCCCGATCTCAGATGCGCAAAGCAGGGTCAGTCCTGGCTAACCAGGCCCAACCCTGCTTAGCGCTTCCGAGACTGGGTGCATTCTGAAAAGGGTGGCACATGGAACTCTGCGGAATTCCACAGGGTTTTTTATCAACTCCACGGAATTCTGTGGAGTGGAACTCTGCGAATTCCGCCCAGGCCTACCTGCGACCCTTTCCCTCCTTGCTTCCAGTGATAGTAATATTCCCCATTCACTGTATGCAACATCCAGGATAAGCCACACTAGTAGTCCAAGTATCAAGAGTCCACTATGACTTTATTTCTAAAGTTAACATTGTTCCAGTGCCACAGCAATATTTAGCAGCAAGTTCCCCAGGGGCCGACTGGCCTGAAATCAGTCTTACCTGCACCTCGATGGATCAGAGCAACTGGACTTCCTGAGCGCATCCCTTTCACGGGTGCTGGAGTGGAAGCAGTCAATTCAGGTGAGTTTGTTGCATACAGCCCAAATAGGTTGCCCTCCATCATTGGAGGGTGTTCACATGGTGCTGGGTATGCAGCGACCAGAGGTTCTCAAAAGATCCTTTGTTCAGAGTAAGGCCCATATTCATACTTTTTTTTAGCGTCTCTAGTAGAAGGATTACATAAGCCACAAATGCCTAGTCACCCCAATCCGATTATCCCTGTGGTAACCTTTCTGACACCTCCTGTCATAAAGTTAGAAGGATTGTGACGCCCCGATTTCACGGTCTTTATTCATACTAAAAATCAAGATTAAGCAAGCTTTTTCCCTTCTGCTCTGTGGGAGCTTTCTGTCCTCAATGAGCTTTCCATTGGACACCTGCATTATTGTTTGACAGGTGTACCTTCCTAGTCAAACTCTCTACTTGTCTCTGTACCTGTACTCCGGTTGCTCTGAGCCAGAAATGAGAGCCCCACTAAGCTCTCCGCCTTATCACCGGGTAAATGTAAAGAACAATAAGAGTAGTGGTATCTCAATAGTGGCCCAAGGGCCTCCCACTTATCCTACACTTCTTGTCAAAACCCCTTTCAGAGGGCCACATGGCAAGGAGGAGTTACTGGGCCCAACTGCTGGTGATCAGGGATTTTACTCTTGGTGTCTAGGGGCCAGACCTACTATGGATTCTGAGTATCTGGGCGCAGTACCCCATCTGCACTTGACTCTAAGGGTGAGTAGTTGAAGGCATTCTCAAGGAAGGGCAGTGAACACAGGCTCCCAGTTAAAAATGTGTGCAACAGCTAAAAGCCATTGTGCAGCCAAATACTTGCTTTAATGGATAAAGGGAAGTATTTTATTTCTACCATGCAAAGGAAAAATATGACATTCACAAACAAATGAACAATCCCCTTCATGTCAGGGCTCTAGTGCTTCTCTGGGCAGTCCTCCAGAGACTAGAGGTGGGCGGCGAGCTGCGCTCCGCTGGCAGAGTTAACAGAGTTTTTAGCACTCTGCGCTTCACTCTGCTTGGAGCTCACTGCATGCGCACTGCAGCTCAGTTATGGGCCACACAGCACAAGCACAAATTGTCTGCACTTGCGCTGTGTAGCCCATAATTGAGCTGCAGTGCACACTCACCCATCCCGATGTCGATGGAGCTGCTTGCCGGCAGCTCCAGAATGGATTCCGGGCACAGGGGGCAGAGGGAGGCAGAGAGTCAGGCTGCGGCGCTGGCAACGAGGGCCCCCTGCGAGAACCCAGGTAAGTCCTAGTTTTTTCTTTAATGTGCACACTGGTGCATAAGAGGCCTGAAACAGAAGCTGCTGTTTCAGGCCTTTTGTGCATTGGCCTGTCCCATGTGCAGTGCACAAGAAGCCTGAAACGATAGCTTTCGCTGCCTATGGCCCTCTCCTGAATGCGCCCGATCTCGGAAGCGCAAAGCAGGGTCAGCCCTGGCTAACCAGGCCCAACCCTGCTTAGCGCTTCTGAGACTGGGTGCATTCTGAAAAGGGTAGCACACGGAACTCTGCGGAATTCCACAGGGTTTTTTATCAACTCCACGGAATTCTGTGGAGTGGAACTCTGCGAATTCCACCCAGGCCTACCTGCGACCCTCTCCCTCCTTGCTTCCAGTGATAGTAATATTCCCCATTCACTGTATGCAACATCCAGGATAAGCCACACTAGTAGTCCAAGTATCAAGAGTCCACTATGACGTTATTTCTAAAGTTAACATTGTTCCAGTGCCACAGCAATATTTAGCAGCAAGTTCCCCAGGGGCCGACTGGCCTGAAATCAGTCTTACCTGCACCTCGATGGATCAGAGAAACTGGACTTCCTGAGTGCATCCCTTTCACGGGTGCTGGAGTGGAAGCAGTCAATTCAGGTGAGTTTGTTGCATACAGCCCAAATAGGTTGCCCTCCATCATTGGAGAGTGTTCACATGGTGCTGGGTATGCAGCGACCAGATGTTCTCAAAAGATCCTTTGTTCAGAGTAAGGCCTATATTCATACTTTTTTTTAGCGCCGCATTTGCATCATTTTTTGATGCAAAAACAGCGCAAACTTACAAAATACAATTGTGTTTTGTAAATTTTTGCAGCTTTTGCATCAAAAGCAGCGCAAATACGGCGCTCACAAAGTATAAATATGGGCCTAAGTCTCTGGTTTCTCCCACAATAGGAACGGGTGATGATATGTGGCTCTTGGTGCTAATCCTTTGCCCCAGGCAGGTGTGCAGGGTCCGTACCGGCCTCACTCCTTTCGGCAGTGACTTTGACCAGCTCACATGACTTGTTTGTCCCAGCAACCACCCCCCCCACCTACAGGGTCATTGTATACTCGCAGTACACGGGCTCTGGCTTGGTTGACAGAGTGAAGTCTTTGGCCCCTTCTGTCATATGGGGTTGTGGCCCATTATTGAACAGCCCTACTGCACAGCAGTCTACAGCCCTTACTACACAGCAGTCTTCTCACAGCGGCTGCTTCTGGCACATGGGGTCACCGCTTTTCCACTACCCAGGGCTCTGGCCTTATGAGTGCAGTGATGCACACATCTCAATTCATGAAGGCCCTCCTCTGGAAAATGAGGGTTGCCAAATGGTTTTGCACAAGGGCAACAACCTGATTGATACAGCAGCCATCTCCTCACCTCACAAAGGGAGTCCTCTTGACAGAACTCCCTACTGGACTTCGCTCTCTCCAAAGCTCTCCTTTTTCTCACGGGGCAAACTGTTCTTGGCAAGCAGGCAGGTACTGGTGCTCCAGGCTCCAGTACAGATGGTCTTGGATCCCTAGTGTAATGACCCCTCACCGAGGAGGAAGACCATCAATCCTTGGCCCCCAGTCCTGATCATAGGCACAATTCTTGCAGTGCTTCCCCTCCACACACAGCCTATCTAGCTGCTAGGCAGATGACAACGTTTGGGGTCTGTCCATTACCATTCAGAAGACTTTTCCGTACCAACACTACTTTGCGTCTCCTTATAGTGACAGACTTGACTCAATCGTAACAGGATTTTCCAAATGTTGGAGGTTGAACCTACTGGTTGCCTGAAGAGAGGCCCTAGCCATACAGAACCTACCACTTCCATCAGGGGTGGGTGATTACACTCACTGTATAACCTGTGCTCACATCTTGCGTAGTTTGTCACTAAGCAGTCAGGCTTATCACAGGGGCAATGTGTAAAGCAATGGCGCAGCACTTCCATGCAACAATTACACTGAACGTCACAAAAGAGACTTCACATGAAGTGTATGCAAATAAAATTTGTATTGAACACACACAATATTAACACAGCATGATCATCATGTAAATCTGTACATAAATCACATTTAGAATTATTACTCGCAGTACTAGGCCCAACTGTGTTAATCACCATAAACAGTATGTACCTGTGAGAAAAATAATACTTTCCCTTCCAGCACTCTCATGTGATGCCAAACATTGTCAGCATGAGGCCCATCCTAGAGATTACCCCAATTCAATAACACACTGTTGAAGGGTGCACCCCAGTTCACAACTTTAGCAGAAATATGTACATATTACGACTTGCAGCACCTTTAATTGGCTCCACGACCTAGGCCACACAAGTAAAACCCAATGTCAACTGTGAGAGTCCTCTGGCAAGAAATAAAGTATACGTTAACACCACTGTGTTGTTCTTTCAGTCACCCACACTCATTCCCTTACATTTACACACACACCTGCATGCACTCGCTCCTAGCACCTTGATGTGGTGCACTGATATCTGGCCAGGTAATGTCACTTGCAGATACCCAGGGCCCCAAACCGCCCCCACCCTCCAAACAGTTCCTGCTACCCTGCTCTCCACAAGCTGGAGATGAAACAACCTTTCCCTGTATATTAGGCTGCTCAGGGCCAAAGTCACACTTCTCAGGATCCCAGGTGTAAGGTGGGGGGGAGACAGAGATAACAGCTGACCAGGCAACAATTGGGTGGTTCGCTCAGAGGCCTGCAAAGCATGGGGGCAGGGTCACTGAGCCACATCCAAGGAATGAGGCATGCATCTGGGGTGTGATGACTTGAGCCGCCCTACAATTCTGGTTGTACACAAAAAATTACCAGGTTCGTACCTCTGGGAAAGGAGTCACAACGTCTGGTACCAGACGATTCTGATCCCACATGTAAGGTTCTCAATGCCATGCCTCCCTGCAATCGGGCACAACATCTGTGGTGCGACTACCAGTCACCACAGTCAGTTTGATCACACATGAAAAGGGTTTCAATGCACTATCTCCCCGAAATGAGACACTAGTCAGGAGGTCAATGACTTGAGTCACATCAGACAATGCCGCACAATCACGCAAAGAACTGTGATGCTGTACCTCCCTGGAATGAGGCACAACACCTGGTGCGCGATGACTTGAGTCACACCAGACAATCCTGACACACACAAGGAACTCCAATTCCTTACCTCCCTGAAATGAGGCACAATGTCTGGTGCCCAATGACTTGAGTCGTACCAGACAATCTGGTCATACACAAGGAACTCCAATTCCGACCACCCTGGAATGAGGTACAAGTCACAGACAAAGATGCAAGTTCAGCAGTGCCACAGAATGCAGCACTGATCTGGATTCTGGATGCGCCCCCACCTTTGAGGGTCACAACTTATGAATCATGCACCGCATGCAATGAGCCTCCATTTGGGTGTCGCATGAGTGAAATGTAACACACTCGACAAAAGCGGGCCACATGGGGTCCCGCAACCGGTTAACCCACTCACAACAAACAAGACATTGATGCGTACAGTGTCCCTACGAAGAAGGGCCATACTCCGTAAGTGAGGGCAGTACTTTGAAGCCTCCACATCAGTCAATTCTGGGTCCTAAGTATAATACTTATTCAATGCTCACACTGCTGCTACCAGGTGGAGTCCAGCAGAGGATGGAGGCGCAGAGGAGGGCACCTTTCTCCAGATGACACTAGTAGATTGTGTAGGTCCCTCGCAGGAGGTCTTTGAAGACACTAAGACCTCCAGACAGAATAGTGGGCAAGCCAACAAACCCTTGGAGTGCACACTTCACAGTGCCTCACAGCAGCAGGCAGTCTACCCAGACCAACCATGATGCAGGAAGTGTGCGCGGATCTATTCCATGGGCAGTAAATACTCCTGTGCACAACAGGTTCCTCTGTCAGTGTGCACCACATAGTCCAGTGGTACTGGCCCCACATCCCTGCTAGTGTATGTCTAAGTTGCGGAAGTGTGTTACTTGCAGTTCTACTCAGTGTGCCTTTGAAGTTGGGGGTGGTTCAGTGGGGTCCCTTTTGAACCACAAATGTCTGCCATGGGCTGTGGAAGGCAGATCTTTATCTTTAGTGGTGCTTGATCTGGGTCTGAGAGGCCAAGTGTCATAACCTCTCCCGCCAGTCTATCCAGTCTATCCAGAAATCACAGAAGAGGGACCGGGAGATTAGTGGTCCAGTGTACAGTCTCCCCAATGACATATAGCAAATACAAAAGTGCACTGTTCCAAAGGAAAGAGAGATAAGTAAGGAGAACCTTTATCTACAGGAGTCAGAGCCCTCAAGCATCACATTGGATGTCTGGTGTCATCATTGGGAAAAACTCCTCGCTAGGCCGGCGCTGCAATGCCTAACGGGCTCCGAGAGGGGAGCTCTTAACCGTATTGCAGATGGAATTAAGTTAAAGTACTCACGCAATAGTGGAGAGAGAAAAGTGTTAAAATTGGTTATCCACCTACTTGTTATAATCATTAATTTTAATCAGTTGTGATAAGATGGAGACCAAGGTTAAAAACAGGGAGAGAGGCAAGGGGTGAGTGGTAATGCTCACGTCCTTTCAACATTTAAACAAGAGGAACTGACTAGTTGTTGTCCTACTTGATAGAAGGTCTACATGTTTCGCGTCTATTGGCCCAAAAGGGTCCACTGACGCTTCATCAGGACCGAGGGTAACATGAACTTCTCCAACAAAAGTTAATAATAAACCCTACTCGGGAAAAGGATAATGGGACAGTCACTTACTTTAGTGCGTCTGTTATGTCAAAAAAGGTCGCCCTACAAATAAAATTAATCATAAAAATTACTAGAATAAATGTGAATTGTATAGTGCAACATAGTGAACAAAGTGATATGGTGCACCACTCGTGTCAAAACAATTTTACAAGAATTCAGCTTACCATCCCCGGTATTAGGAGAGGGCTCCTTGGGATCGCTAGTCAGAAACTGGAACTGACGTTCTAAATACTGGTAGTCATAAACAACAAGAGTTATGGCAAAATAGCTGAACATAAGTTCAATTGATATGTATACAAAGGGTTCAACTATAGGCATCAAATGTATCCATCAACAACAACAATGATGAGTTCATAATTCAACTGTCATTATGTATTGCTATATCTCTGCAAAAGACAACAATCGATATGAGAAACTGGGTATGTGAATAGTTTCCCTTAATTACAAGTCATGGGAGGACAAGTGAAGTATCCTAGGCTGCCGTGTTAATAATAAATTTAGTAAGTAATGATCGACGCTTCTAAGCGTCTCGCAACCTCGATTTGACGAGCGTTTGAAAATTCAGTGCGAGAACACGTTCCTTTTCTAATGTATCGTGAAAGGTCAACATGGAATGTGCGCTGCCGTGAGTCAGCTATAACCGCTATAAAGCGCAATGGCCACTTGTGATGTAACATAAAAGAGACCTGTGCGAAAACCTTCCTTTTCTAATGATGAAAAATCAATAGGGAATGCACGCTGCCGTAATCAACTGACACCGCTGAATAGCGTCATAGCTACGTGTAATAGACAGATTCTGCTGGCAGAAAGAGAACGAAGAATGCTCGTTATAGAGTCTACTCACGGAAGTCCGTCGTTCGTAGGTTTATTAACCTACCCTCTCGACCGCGTCCCGAAAGTTGGGGGTGGTTCAGTGGGGTCCCTTTTGAACCACAAATGTCTGCCATGGGCTGTGGAAGGAAGATCTTTATCTTTAGTGGTGCTTGATCTGGGTCTGAGAGGCCAAGTGTCATAACCTCTCCCGCCAGTCTATCCAGTCTATCCAGCCAGGCTCTCAAATGACAGAGGTCTGTCGTTCCAGTTGCCTAAGTTTCATACCTGCTGCTGGGCAATGCACAGATGTGGTTTTCCCCGCCTCCAGAGGAATAAAGCAGAATTAAAAGACACACAAAATGAGTTTTTAGAACACAGAATTGCCCACTTTCTAGAAGTGGGATTTCTAGGGTATTATTGACAAAATCATCTTTACCATGAGCAGGGGTTTGCCATTGTGAATCCAATTATAGTAAACATCACATGGCTGCTCCACTGCAATCCACTATACAGCCAGGATTAATTATAAACTTCTTCCAATGCTCTGCAATGGGCAGAGCGGCTCTCATGGGCTCTAAGAACACACATAGGTATTCTGCACTCCATGGGCACGTGCCCTGGAGCACGTACAAGCCTGCAGAAGCAGGGTGGACATGAGTTTAGGATCACCAAAAAGGTGCAAGTGCTCCCATACAGGCCTACTGTGACAGGCTCAGTATATGTAAAAACACCAGTGTGCAAGTGTGCATACCCTGGCAAGTTGTGCTAGTCTTAGTATATATGAAAACGTCATTGTGCAAGTGTAAGCATATTGGCTAGCGGAGCCAGGCTCAGTATATGGGTAAAAACATCATTGTGCATTTGTGCACACATTGGCAAGGGTTGCTAGACTCAGTATGTATGAAAACACCATTGTGCAGGTGTGCACATATTGGCCAGCTAGGCCAGGCTCAATATAGATGAAACCGCCATTGTGCAAGTGTGCATAACTAGGACGCAATGGCAAGCTCAGTACCTTATTGAACACTATTGTGCGAGTGCAGACACAATGGCCTGCAATGACAGGCTCAGCACATACTAAAAAGCTATTGTGCAAGTGCGCACACACTGGCCTGCTGCAGCAGGTCCCATACCTGCCAGTTAGTGCCACTTCCTAACCAGTGGAGGAAGGGTGCACACACTTCTACCCTGTACATACAGGGGGTTCAGCCCAGGTCTATAAGGCTACTACAAGAGACACAGCCCGGCCTATGGGAAAGGCCACCCCCCAAGGTAGGGAAAACCCACATGAGGGTTCTTTCCTACCCGGCCATGGCATACCTTGGTGTACCTGCCCTGCGGAAGAGTAAGGCCTGCTCAGGGTGGTTCACGGCATGAGAGATGGCACCCTGATCACAGGCACACATGCACCCTCAAAGTCCTGCACTGTTAGGCCTAAGACATGGTTGACAGGCTCTTCTAGTGGGTGGCACACTCAGTGCAGTGATCTACTAGTAGCCAGGGCTGTACCCACCCCGGGTAAGTGGTGTACCTTTTTACGGGTCACTCCTGGGAACAGCACTGCAACCAATCCCATGAGCGCCCCTTCCTCGCATGTATAAGAAGAGTGCGCAAACTTTCCCTCTGCAGTACAGTGGGAAAGTGCCCAGAGTCCTAAGACCACATGACGAGAGTTAGCAAAAAAACTGGGAGAAACAAGCAGTAGTGGTTCTTCCACTATGGCAGAGGAGCGTCCCCCCCCCCCCCCCCCATCATCAGCAGCAGATGTAAAACCTTTACAAGGAAACAATAATAAACCATGTTTATTATTGTTTTCTTGTCAAAGGGGTGGGGCCACGGGTGATGACAGGGATGGAGGGGGAGTGCACAGCACAGCACTCCCCCTTAGTGTGCATGTATGTCTTGGGCCGGCCAAACACACATGTGCAGTAGGCTTTCTCCAATCCGGCACTGCGTTGCCAGGTTGGAAACAGCAAGCAGAGACTCTCATTCTGCTTCAGAGCGCCCTGGCTGGGCGCTCCATCCAATCCTAATGCTACTTTCATGCTGTCAGCAGTATGAAGGCAGCGTTAAGATTGGACACAGGGCAGCTGGGAGCCTGTGCCTGCAGTGGAGGACCGAGGAGCAGATCGAAGCAGCGCGGCGAGAAAGGTAAGTATTTTAAAAAATATAATTTATTTTTTGTCGCTCCCCCCCACACGCTGTTCTACCCCACCCCTTTTCCCTGCCACGAGCTGCCACTGGAAACAAGCAAAAAGTTTCAGGAAAATGCCCTATGACCGCTATGAAGGCTATGTCCAACACCACCCTTCGCCCCCTGATTCAGCCAAATCCATTTCCTTGGCTGTGGCTTTGATAGATAGAAGGTAGGGGTAGTGAGATTTATTAACAGGCATCAGTAGTTAGATACACGACATTTGTCTATTCTTATACCACTGCATGGTGACTCATTCTGGGTTATTATTGCTGCCGCCAGTGCCAAATCGGTCTCGTTTCCAACAACAGAAAGATTGTTCTGGAGTATAACTACACTTCAAGTTGCCCTCACGCAAACATGAATTACATATCAGATAGAGGCAATATATCCTTCAGTACCTCTTTAGCAATTAGTATTGCCTATTTCTAATCACACTTTTGGATCTTCCAATTACAAATGTTCTGTGCAGATTAAGGTTTGGTTAGCATACAGTAAAGTGACCTGGAATGATTATGTGTATGTAGAGTACAAATCATTCTAACAAAAACTCTTTATGCAGTGAGAATTCAATGTTGTATATTCTAACCTAAATTCACTCATAACTATGGGCCTCATTTTGAGTTTGGCAGATGGGAAAGCCCTTACACCAAACTCCCGACAAGGAGGGCGCTGTCATAGTGGGGACCACCCCGCCAGACCTATTAGTTGTTTCCCACTAGGCTGACGGGCAGAAACCGAGGTGTCCGCCCTTCAGCCTAGAGGGAAAGAGGCAGCAGCATTGTCTCTGGCTCAAAATCAAACCAGCGGCAATGCTGTCACCTGCAGAGTGCACCAGCACCCTCGCAATGTGCACAGCAGACAGTGAACATTGCAAGAGTGCTGGGCAGAGGGACCGCTTCACTGCCCATGCCAAGTGCATGGGCAGTGCAGGCGCCCCCATGTGGCCCCCTGCTCCTGCTCTCCACCAGCCTTTTCATGGCGGTGAAACCGCATGCAGCGATGCCCTGGCGGATTACGACCTCCACCTGTCATTAACCCATCGGGATCACCGATCCCAGCGGAACCCTGGCAGTCTGACCACCATGGTACTTTTTGTGGCTGTCGGACTGCCACAGCAGCGGCATTCCTGACTGCCACCGCGAGGCTGGCGGTCTGAAGACCGCCAGGCTCGTAATGAGGCCCTATATTAACAAATCCTAACACCAAGAATAAAATAAAACTTCAAGTAATTTGAATACTATGTTTCAACATCACACAAATATTGTAAAATCTAACACATATTAACATTCTCTAAAACTACATTTTAAAACTAAACTAATGTGTTTTAAGTTTTCAACATTAACATTTCTGTTGAAACACAATTCAGTATACATTTATTAAGCTTTGCTAATCCTTCAGTTGTCCATGAAGACTTGACACATTTTTAAAGTGTTCCTCATGTAAGACATGCATGTTTCTTGAAGGTAAATGTGATTTGCAGCCCTAGATCAGTTTGAGCCATATTGTTACACTGAGTCCACTTTTCCTGACAACCTACAAAGGAACCATGACATTTCACAAGGGATCAGTTTGTGTGAGAGTTTTGTTTTTCTGAGATAGTTTACTATAATAATTTACTTTAATTTCTTACACATGTTCAAGGGAATTCTGTGAGTTTCCATAATGGATTGAAGCATATAAATCACTACAGCAGTAACATATTTGATGAATACCATATCAGCTTTTTTATGAAACAATTTTAGTCTATTTTATAGGGTAAAAAGGATGACATTGCTGTAAACCAGTAGCCCATCCCATGTGAAAAGTGTATGTGTTCCCTGGTGTTATGATAACAGGTCAATTACATCCTAATGTCTTTGAAAACCATCACAATCAAGCAGTAAATCATCCATCTCTGTTGTGGCAGAAGTAGTGTACTTCAAATTTTCTTGATTCAGCTAGTCTATTCTTTAAATTAGTTGTCCTGTGTACAGTGTTGTATATTTGCTCTATCACGAGTAGCTCCATGATCTTGTTGTCTTTTAATTCTTTTGCCCTTTATTTTAGGGCATGCATCTTAACATGCCCAATTGTTTCACATACATCTGTGCAATAGATACAAGTAGAGATGATCGATAGCTTCCTCTGGATATTGTCTGTCTAGCTCTGGATATTGTTTGTCAGCTCATCTACAAGGAATCAGTCATGCTTCCACCTAACTTCTGGCCAGTTCTATCTGACAGCCAGTGCTTAATTTGTAAATAAAAACGTGCCGGTCCACAAAGCCCTCCTTTTAAACACAGAGCTGCTGCAATTAAATGTGCGAACACAGAATACTGAGGCAGCGTAATCCTGAGGCCATCTCGGGCCTCTTCAATCCATTTAAAGCCACTCCCTGCCCCTTCAGCTCACTCTTGCCGCATTCTGCTTTCTCCCATTGTGACGCTTTTTCATTTGACTCTTCCTCCTTCTTTTCCATACGTGTCTTTTGCTCGCAGTAAATGCTCGAGGCAGAGAAGTAAGCACCGGCCATCAAAAATAAGTGCCGGTGCTCTGCACCGGAAACAACAAGCACAAATTAAGCACTGTTGACAGCACTATTGTTCCCGCTGACTTGGTTTGGAACCTGGGGGTCATTTTTGACAAAAAGCTCAGCATGGAGAGCCACATGAACAAAATGTCAGGCACATGTTTCATGCTTTTGAGAGCTTTATGTAAGATTCTTCTGGTGTTGCCCCCCCCTTAGAGCACTTGTGGTATGCAGCATTATCCTTAGTCAGCTTGACTACTGCAATGCTCTCCTTCTGGGTGCCCCTGATTACCTGCTATATCGTCTAACTAGAGTGCAAGTTGCAGCTCCCAAACTTGCTTTGAACAGACCCAGAAGAGCCTCTACTTCCTTACCGCTGAAGGATTTACATTGGATCCAGCAAGGATAAAGAATTGTGTTTAAGTCACTCTGTATTGTGTTTAGAGCCCTGCTGGGGTTGGGACAGGTCACCCTATGAAAGAGAGTAAAAAAATACTCTATCAACAGGAATCTTTGCTCCTCTTCAGCCAATTTGGCATGTGTGGCCAATGTTAGGAAAGCTAGACAAGGAGGTCAGACCTTTATGGTTGGAGCAGCCAGACTTTAGAATCAACTCCTGGCATCCCTCAGATCGCTAACGGACCTTCTACAATTCAGAAAAGCCTTTAAGACCTGGCTGTCTCCCAAGTGACATCTTGTCATTATCTTTAGCAGAAATCTTGTATCCCCATTGTGGCTAGCACCAGGATAGCAGGTGGTGGCAGAGTGCTTTATAAATGCTATAAATAAAGTGTTCACGACATTCACTATAAGCATAAATGAAGCTATGCATTGATTTTTGTTTAGTTTCATGTATTTTATTCAATCTCCTTGTACAGGGAGATTTTTCTCTTATTAAAATGTTTACTTTTTCTTGTCATAAAATGCTAATACTTAAAAAGAGTACTTTAAGAATCTGCTGATTGATAGCTTTAGGTTATGCGTTTTGATAATGTGATCAATTCTGTTGCTTAGTATATCTCCTGTGGACATGTAAGAATAACCAATGTACAAGTGTGGAGTTTCTCTGACATACAATAGATTGTTCAGTTTGTGAATTTGATCTTTTAGAGTACAGGAGACCTTTACATGTACAAACAGGTAGATTGAGATTGTTCTTGACATGTTTATTGTCTGGCCTAATTCAGTGAGAGTCTGGCTCTATGCCTGTCATTTCCAGTTTGAATGACAGCTGAGGAACTAGGTTTGGCATAGTGTTTTAACCTTTTTTCGTGGGGGCTTGACTGGTAAATTGTCAAGTTATATTTAGTGCATTCTGTTATTACTTTTTTTATTTTGCTTATTTAGTGTGACCTTTCTAAGGATCAAATTTCAATCAGAAAAAACTCTCACTGTCACCTGCATGTATGTTATTGATTGCTATTGTAGGAAGCTGGCCTGGTGTGTGATGAGCACTTATAGTGTTATCACAGTTTATCAGGTCCAGGGATCCTCTATTAGTGAAGTGTAGGCAGTGTCTAGGAAGCCAGGGCCCTCTAGAGGTAGCTGTGGATGAGCAACCAATACTTATCTAGGTGACATGCAAAGCTTATGCAATACCACTATAGTCACACAGCTCTATCACACATGAAAGAACCACACAGTGTTACAAAACTAAAGGTACTATTATGGTAACACCAATACTGGAATACTAAAGAGGTAGCCCTCCAACTGGAGGTAAGTAAACACACTACTATATACACATTAGCAAACAGTAAAGAGCATAGAAAGAAATAAAGTATTGGCAAAAGAATAGGGAAACATTGAGTGCCCTAGGGGTGGGACAACCCATATATTAAGAAAGTGGAATGCGAAAGGCAGTTCCCCACCCCAAAGAAGTGGAATCTGGAGAAGGGAGCTGGAGAAACTATGAACCCCAAGAAGTGAGTACCATAGTGACCCCCAGCAACCAGGAGAGGAGAGGTAAGTACCTGGCTTTACCAAAACCCAACAAGAGGACTTTGGCAAAGGATTATTGCAAGATCCAACCAAGACTGGAAGAACCCAAAGGTAGATTCTGACAGAAGAGGACCTGCAAAGGAAGGGGACCAAGTCCAGTTCGTGATGGAGTGTCTGGTTCTGGCAGGAGCCACTACCCACCCTTCTGTGGATGCAGGACCAGGTCGATGGACGAAGAATACCAGAAGCGCACCACAGGAAAAGAAGAGAAGTCCCAGAAGTGATGCAAGTGGTATCCCACGTTGGCATCCGAGATGCAGTTGGTTAGTAGTGCTGGAAAACCTCCAACAAGTCTTGGCAAATGCAAGAGATGGAAAATAAGTTTTGCAAGGCTGATGAGGACCAGCAAGGTCCAGGGGACTTGACCCAAGGAAGGGAGTCCAGGGTGACCCTCAGCAGCTGGGAGAATCTTGCTCATTAAATCTGAGGACCCACCCAAGAGGGAGACCCTAAATAGCCCGGGAAGGAGGATTGGTCACCTAGCAAAGTGACCACCTATCAGGAGGGGGCTGTGACATCACCTGCCTGACCTGGCCTCTCAGATGCTCCCAGAGGCCTTTGCACATCTTGGATTTAAGATGGCAGAATCAAGTGGCCACCTGGGGGAACTCTGGGCACCACCTCTGGGGTGGTGATGGACAGGGGAATGGTCACTCTCCTTCCTTTGTCCATGGCTATTCGTGACTGCCTGCATTTGAAAATCACAAACTGTACACCAAATCTTGCTCGTGCGCACCAGCTTGCATTTTCTGGTGCCTTGCAGGGAAAAATCTGCATGGAGCGATTGGCGGAATTTGTCCAGAATTCTTCGTTAAAGAGTAAAGCAGAGTGACAAAAATTCCACCAATTCTGCAGGCGGCATGAACCACCCATAAAAAATCTCCATCAATGGACCCAGGTTCTGGAACAACATCCTTGTATCTATCAAGACCTCACCAAAGCTGTTCTATTTCAGGAAAGAGTTAAAAAGGCAATTCTTCAAAGAACAGTACATCACAACACATTAACCATCCTCAAGCCAGCCACCTCTCCTATCAGTTGTTTACTTTATGCTTGTCTTTGACCCTGTACAATGTTTCAATGCCGTTTGGTAAGGCTCATGCTATAGAAATATCACATACATACATGCATACATATATACATCATACATTAAACAAACTCCTCTTTCTCGGGACAAAACACTGAAAAGCTTGCTGTGGTGAGGAGAGCAGATGATTATTTGCTTTCTTGTCTGAATGCAGAGAGCGGATAGCTTGGGGCTGACTGCAAGTGCAATTTGTTTCTGAGAAGCCAGGGTATTCTCAGACTGTGACCTTAAAGAAAGACAAAACGTTCCCTTGGAGTCGAAATGCCCTCTCTCCAAAAGGGCCGATTCTATTGATTTCCAAAAGCTTTGTGTGAAAATATCATTATCACACGCGATGTAACGTGAGTGAAATTCCAGGAGCATTGTTCATGAGAATTTTAAACATAATACATTTTTAATTGTGTACGTGATGGTGACGTTGTTAACAGGATAGTTTCTTTATGATTATGGGGCAAAGAATTTAGAAATAAGAATATGTGAGAGTAACCTAAGTCACTATCTCTCATAGCTTGGTTTGTGTAGGAATCTACAGTTAATTGTAAGGTGTTTCATCAGCTTCTGTGACTCTCATGGGTCAATATTATGTATTACTACAAATACTGAAAACATCTCTTTGTCCAGTTATAGAATTCGTTGGTAACGGTCCAGCATGCTACAAAACTCACTTTTTGATTTTCTTACTGCAACTTCAAATGGGCCCTCGACTCAAAATATGTTCAAAACAGTTCATACTGGTATTTTCACATCTCTCAAAAGTTTGTTCACTGATGGCACGCAGTGAATCTAGGATATGGGTAAAAAATATAATAAAGAGAAAAATAGGAAATACGTTTCTATGTTCTCTCCCAAACAAATGCGTAATCAGAATGAAAGAACATTTAAAAATATATAATGACGACTAGATTGAAAAGACGCAAGCACTGGAGAAGGTACAAACATCTACAATAAAGGCAGATTCTAGTATAAATGTAATAGCTTGCCTTGATTTAAAAGCCTCAAGTACCTAGGAAGCCGTAGGAAAGTTCATTCACGAATCAGGTAGTCAGCATTGTGGCTATATTTGGAACACAGTACCACAAAGGACACCTCGAATAAAGTAATGCCTACTTAACATAAGGGACACGAAATTAAGCAAAATAATTGGAGAATTGCAAATTTGAGAACAAAAAGATTTCCTAAGTCGAATGATCTACTCGTACAGCCAGTGGCTTCAATCTTGAACAATCCACTAATATGTAATAAATGACCATCGGAGTTTTGTAAGAGATGGTCAGAAAAATACATATTGTGCCCAGAAGTAAGTTAGGAGTAAATATGGATGGCTCAATTTAGAGATGCACAATTGCTGTATAAACACACAGAATGAATATATTACTACTCTCTAGCCTGCCAGAAGGGGACGTCAGAACGAAACATGGAAACCTAGGCTGAAAGAATGGATTATATACCAAAATCAGTGCCATAGAAAGCATAAAAATGGTCAAAGGGCTGTAATCTACTGTACATAAAAGCAATCTCAGCCCCGAAAAGCACTACAGAATGGGAGCGAGGAATTAGAGGACAGCACTACAGACTTGCAAGGGGAATTACTTGGCCAAGAACATTAAAAAGCCACGAGATACACTGTCAGGCCTATGGCGTTGAACAGGGTTCAAAGAGCAAGTAGGTTCCTACTCACAAATGCAGTCTCACTATAATCCTGAGCATAAAGATACAGAATAAAGGTCTGGTTACGTTGACAAAGAGGAAGATGGTGGTTGGTAGACAGAAATTAGGATTCTATTGTTATCACAATGGAACATGCCTTGGGACTATTATCCTGTATCACCGAGGATTGACACCTGGGTCAGGGGTGGAAGAGCAGCATAAAAGAATAAAGCAAGCACTTCAGTGCCGGACAATTGTACATATTGCTGTGGTTCCTCACTCCCGCAACAGATAGTCTCCTGGCTTTTCATCCCTTACGGTTATTGTGTTTGTCCTTTCTTTGATTACCTAGAGATGCCAACTATTATTTGTCCTTTTTGATGCCATTCCTCTTTTCCAAGCAGTTGGTGTGGAGGCTGCCATCTCTCCACCTTCCTGGTGTTCCTCGGTGATCATGTGAGCACCACTGGAGGGAGGACTGTAGGAGCATCACTGCAATGCCTACCCTGAGTGGGCTTTAAAAATGACAGAAGAAACTTGTAGATTTCACTGTGCCATTTTTCAGGCCTCCCTGCGTGGGAACACCCCCTTCATACATTATACCTGGAGCAGGTGTAATGTGCCGCAAGGGGTTACAAAGTGGCGCAATGCATGCATTGCGCCACTTTGTAAATATGGCGCACGGTGGGGGGCCTCCCTTACGTCTCCTTGGCTTTAAAAAAAAATGATGCTAGGGCAGGGCAAGGAGGAGCAAGGGGCTTGTAAATATGCTCCCCAAGAGTAATATTTCAGCTAGGACCTTCTTACATTGTTTCAGTAACACTGATACTCTGTTCCCATGTTATTGTAGAGCTGATTCTTCTGTCTCACATACATGTACTTCGTGTTGTCAATCACCACAAGAAATGCAGCTGATCTTCGAACATTTATTATAGCACAAAAAAACAGGACAAATGATACTATCTGCCACTGCTAGCATTCTACACAGTAGAAATTCCACATACTATTCCAATTAAAAGTGATGTACTTACTTGTATAACATTCCAAACAACATAATCTGAACTAGATGAATGAAAAAACTCAGCGGCATATTTACAGGGCCCCTGCAGCACAATAACACTACCAGAGCGTCACGTTTGTGATGCTTTGGCGGCGCAATGTGCCTGCACATGTTTGCAGGGCATCCTTGTGTGGCTTTTCATGGCCTTGTAAATATGGCCCCCTTTCTCGCATAACTCTGCATGAGAAGGGCATTCTATGGGTGTTCTATGAGTGTTCCCATGCAACACCGATGGAATCTGACACATTCCCAGATTTACAAGGGTTCGCAAACCTGGAAATGCGTCAGATCCCTACGCCACCCCAGGGGTGGCGTAAAAGTGGCGCAACAATGAGAAATACCTTTATTTCTCCTTTTGTTTTGCGCTATGTGTGCTGCATTCTGCAGCACAAATAGAAGCAGGAAAATGCCATCAATTATTGGTTATGTGCTGGAAGGTATCCCTTCCTGCACATAAACAATCATCCCTGCAATGCAGGCACCCTTACCCCATGGTGCAAGGGTGCCTGCATTGGAAATAGGCAGCCAATTGTGCACCAGCCCAGGGGATGCATTGTATTGTTCTAAATACGATGCATCCCTGCACTTTCCTAATAGTGCAGCGGGCGCTACAAGCTGGCTTGCTGCACCCCACTGCATCATTTTGTTGTAGATATAGGCCTCAGAGTACTTATTACCACCCTTCTCTCCACAGACTCTTGTACCAATACAAGAAACACACACAAACATCTAAACGACATACACCAACACAACACTACACACACAGATACAAAAGTGGCAAAAACAAAGAATCTACAATACAGGCACGCCTGCAAACACTATGGGCTCGATTACGAGTCTGGTGGCCTGAAGACCGCCAAACTCATGGAGGAGGTCTGACTGCCATATTACAAGATTGGCAGCCGGTGCCACCAAAAGACCTCTGTCTCTGCCAGGATCTCTGACCCTGACGGGATGATGGCAGTTGTGGTTGTAATCAGCCATGGCGGCAGTGAATTTAGTGCTGCATGCTGATTACAACCATGTTCTCCACCACCCTTTTCAGGGAGGTTCAACCGCCATGAAAAGGCTGGTGGAGAACAAGTTCCGGGGCCCCCTGCCCAGCACCAGCAGTATGTGCACTGTCTGCAGAATGTGTCTCTGTCTGCAGAATGTGTCTGCAGACAGAGCGCATTCTAAGGATGCTCGAAGGCCCCCCTGTGGAGCCGAGTCCAATGCCGCCGTACGTTTTCCACTGGGCTGACCAGTGGAAAACCTAGTTTCTACTGGTCAGCCCAGTGGAAAACTCATAATGGGGCCGGTGGGGAGACTGCCAGCTCTGCGGCAGTCTCCTCACCGCAAATCTGGCAGTCGGGTTTCCCGACCGCTAAATTCGGAATCAGGGCCAAAATCTTCCTTAACACTTTTCCAACCCAGCTCTTGCTTCACGTTCCATCGCCATACACGACCACAAGATTCAACCCCACTTCTGTGACATCATTAGCACCAGACCACCTTGACTTGCTTTGTTTAGAACAGCTCAAGCACACACCTTTTATTCAACCCATCATACCTTCTCTTAGACCGTTCTTGGTTTCTTGCAAACTTGCCTTGCACTTTATCCAGATCACCTTATTTTTATGCCCCATGCAAGCCAGACACAACTTGGTTCCTGCTGGTATTCCCTTCAATTATTAAAAGGGGCACACTATGAAGTGTAATTTGGTAGGCCGTTTCTCTAACTCCTTGCAATATGAAAATGATTTTTTGTAAACCAACAGCAAATGTTTCGATCACTCGTCTTGGTCACACTTCATCCCACATGCCTGTAGCGCATGATGTTAATAATTATTTTCCTCAGTCCAACTGTTGGCATCAACCTACCACTCCACCACACACACTAGCTTTTCTCAGGCTCAGTTTGGACGAGGGCAGATCTGCTGCCTTTATCCCTTTAGAGCTATCAGTGGCATTTGATATGAGTTCTCCTGCTATTATGACCAGAAGACTGCATGATAAATGCTTTTTCTCTTTGGCCCTAAAATGGAACCAATCCTTTCTCACAGCAGAACCCATTCAGTCTTTCTTCCCCCATTTACATCCAGCTCAGTGGATGTCCCCTAGATTGCCCCTAATGGCTCATCTCTTAGTCCAACGCTATTTATCATCTATTTGGTACCCCTTGCTGGAATTGCCAGAGAAAGTGGTTGTGATATTGTATTTTATGCAGATGATGTTCAGCTGATGATTTCCATTTCAGAATATGTTGAACTACTTGCAAGTTCTTGTACTGTTTGAATAATGGGGCCTTTTGGGTGAGGAACAACTGTCTAAAAGTAAATGGGGAAAAGACTGAGATTATTCTTTTTGGCAAAGCCAATTCCATTTGGTCTAACAACTGGTGGCCAAGCAATTTAGGCCCTGCCCTCAGTCCGAGGAAAGCTGCTGGGATTCTGAGCATCACCATTTATAATATTCTTTCCATGAAAGATCAGTCTATTTGTGAAACATGTTACTGGATCATGTGTGTGTTGACAAATGTTCTGTTGGTTCCCGTTGCAATGCAGGAAAATTATCATCCAGTCTCTGTTTACGAGCTGTCTTGATCTGGTTCATTTATGTGGGTATGGCTGATCACTTGTTTACTCACCTGCAGATCATTCAAAGCACTTGTGCCTGCACGATTTGCAATCTCCTGCTGACTCCATCTTTCCCTACTTTAAGATTGCTAGTTGACAGTGCACAAGCTAGCCATTTGTAAACTTCTTTGCCATGTGCTTGAAGACCTCTACTCCTAAGCCACCACCTACTTTCAGAGTAAAATCTCTTTTTATAGACCTACTACGATCTGTCTATCAAACTCTGTTGCATACTAGGTTGATTCTCCTCTTTCGGATGAGAGGTCATTCCTTTTCTGATTTGGCTTCCCATCAAAACTTTTACTGCTACTACCCATTCACCCTGACCCTCTGTATTCAAACCACCAAACTTTCATAACCTCCCGTATCACACATGGTGTCCGAAACTCTACCCTCATTCTTACATTCCTTATCATTTTCTATAACATCTAGCCAAATAATTTCCCACCACATTCTGCCGTTCGGCCACATATTCCACTTTTAAATTATATTCTTGCAACACAAAAATGAATCTTATAATTTTTGGAGGGGCATTTACTGACCCAAAGTAACAGGCTATGATCTGTTTGAAATACATACTGTGTTTTCCGCAAAATTGTTTGAAATGATAAAACTGTTTGAAATGATTCAAGACTCAAACATTCTGAAACTGGCTGTCTCAGGTCAGCGGATAGCGGTCGGACTGTACCCAATGCAACGCTCCGACCGGCATATCACAAACATGGAGGTGGGTGTCGCAGGATTACCGCCAGGTGTTACTGACATGAAACCGCTGGCGATCGTGGCAATCCTAATCCTCCAGGGCAGAGCTGCCCTGATTACGATCTTGTTCTCTGCCAGTGGTTCCATGTTGATAACACTGACATGAAAATGCTGGCAGAGAATTACTGCAGAGGGTCCTAGGGGTCCCCTGCACTGCCCAAGCAGGGGGTTCTGGTGCACCTGGCTGCCTACAGCATTGCCGCTGGTTCCATTATAAACCGGAGACAATGTTGTTGTCAGCTTCCCGCTAAGCCAGCAGGCGGAAACTGTGGTTTCCGCCTGCTGACCTAGTGAAAAGTCCATAATAGCATCGGCGGAGAGGCGGCGACTGCCCTGTCGAGAAGTTGGCAGGCCAGCTTTTCGGTCCGCCAACTTCAAAATCAGGCCCATAATAATGCTTTTTATTCCACTATAGAATGCTTTTGTTTCACCATGTTTAGAGCATGAGATTCAAATTCAGTTCTTGTCTTTTTACGTTAATGCACCTGAGATAATAATGCCCCTAAATCATTTGACAGAAAGATTTTACACTTCACATTTTTATTTCGTATTTCAAAAGTTATCGTATTTATTGTAATGTGATCTGATAAATACAATGAACTCACTGTTTACAAGAAAGTACTAATATCCTATGTAATTAAATTAAATGCATCCTGACACTCTTGATTCCAGTTCAGTTTACATCCCTGCAGCAAATCCACACCTCATTTGTTATTTCTGATAAATGTGGAATAAACTTGCATAGTGCTCAGAAGAAAGGATGTCTGCTCATTGGTGTTAGGAGAGAGATCATTCTTCATTGCTGATGCAGCGCATAACTTGGTTTGATTCTGTCTTTCGATCTCGTGTAGCCTAGATATGTTACTAAATTTACTTTGATCTTGCGTTTTATTCTCTTCGCCATTAATCTCCCTTCTTTCACTGTATCCCAACACACGATTCAACAATTCATTGTGCGCCTCCTTAGTTTTTGCACTCACTAATGCATATTCTGTGAAACGTGATGCCATTAATCTTTAGAAATAAACTTTCCATCATGTGCTGAAAAACAGCTGATGTGCACACCAACCTGAAAGGCATCTACTTATATATTAACATACCCAGCAGAGTGATTCAGCTAGCAATGTGTTTTTGACTTCTCCTCCAACTCCATCTGGTGGTATTTTGATGACATATTAATAGCACTGAACCATGCTGCCTTTTCCCTGGTCATCAATATACCATCAGATTCGGAGAAGGATGCATGTCCACTCAAATTGTCATATTTACACCTCTCAATTTCACACACAATGAATGATTCATTTTCTGGCAAGAACAGGAATGACTCAACGACTGTGACTCCTCACTATTTCTCCACACTACACCCACTTCCCCAATTCTTCCGAAAGCTAATACATCACCAAACGATTATTGAAATTACCTAGGAACTATGAAAACCTCAATGATAGGTTAAAACAGTTACAACCATCATTATAACAAATATGCCAGTCAATCTGTCCAGATAAATTCTCCACTTTTTTGGCAGTCGCCGTCTCTTTGTCCCTCTGATCATGGATAGAGAAAGTGACACTTAATTTGACTAAGAAGCAATAGGATATCCTATTAGCTCTTTCTGTGGACGGGAAACTGGGCAGGCCTCAATTAAAGTACAGCTATGCTTGCTGGTTTTCTTTCAGTTTAAACCAGAAATGGCAGATAATTAGCCGTGCCCTAAGGTAACTATGACTCACAAGGTGCCATGCACAGTTTTTTCATCAAAAAGTTTACCACAACTATTACATTGATATTATCAATGATGTTATCAAAGATGTCATGAGTATCACCGCTTTTGGTTTAATTAGCAGTGAATGGCACAGGCGTGAGTCATAGTTACCTTAGGGCATGAGTTATAGTTACTTGAGGCAACTCTAACTATAACTTGTGAATTTTTATGGTTTTGTACGTTTAAAATCCTAACTATAACTTCCCTGTAAACTTTTTTAAGTGAATTTCTATGTTTTAAAAAAATCTATTTCCTATCTATAACGTCCCTGAGACCTTTGTTTTTTACAGTGAATTTCTATGTTTTTTTCTAACGTATAGTAATTTTAATTACTAAACGTTAATCCAACCACCACCATTCACAGCCTTTGACCGTGTGAGGTGGCGATTGGCCACAGGGCCAGGCCTGTTGCCAGGGCTGAGTCCAGCCCCTAATAAGTACCCAACCTTGCACTGTGCACGTCCTTCACCCATGCGCAGCAAAGGTTGCCTGCAAGACCGGGTCTGCAACTAGACCCTGTAACCACCTAAGCCCATGCTGTGCAAAGCCGTTTGGGCGTGCACGGTGGGAGTTGGTTGTGAACTCTCTGGGTGTCATAACAGGTGTAGGAGGGTGTATCTGGGGGTGAGAGTGGCTGTGAGAGTGTCTGTCTGGGTGTGAGACTGCGTACATCACTGTTTTAGTGGGTGCTTGGGTCTGTGAGTGGGTGCATGAGGGTGTCAGTGGGTCTGTCAGTGGATGTGTGAGAGTCTGAGTGGGTCTGTGAGTGGATGTTTAACTATCTGAATAGGTCTGTGAGTGGGTGCATGAGGGTCTGACTGGGGCTCTGAGTCAGTACACGAGGGTCTGAGTGGGTCTGTGAGTGGGTGCATAAGTGTCTGAGTGGGTGTGTGAGTGGGAGAAAGATTGAAAGAGAGAGAGAGAGAGAAAGAGAGGGAGGGAGAGAGTTTTTTGGGCTTTGATGGATGATATCCTTAGAATGAGATATTTCTGCACAAATTGAAATTAAAAATGTATTTGTCAATTAAAAAAAGTAAAATCAACCTTCAATATGAGCCTTAAACATTTGAATAAAAAAAAAAGGAAGGAAATGACCAGACACACACCTGGATTCGAAATCCTCAATGCTCAGTGTGAAGGTCTGCAACCTTCACATAAGCTATGTTAATTTTTTTTAATTTTTATTTTTGCCCTTTATGGGCTATCTGGGACCATGGGGGAAGCTTCAAGGCCTCCCTGCAGTCCCTGACTCAATTTGTTTATTTACTTTTTATACTAAGCCCTTATGGGCTATCAGGGACCGTGGGGGAAGCCTCCCCGCATTCCTATTGCTTCAGCTAGCAAGGAGGTGCTTTTGACAGCAGCTCCCTGCTTGCTGAAACAAAGCTTTCATCTCTATTCCCTGCATGCATACCTGTGTGCAGGGAAGAGGTGAAAGGTCCACTTTTTGACAGTGGGACCTGACTTACAGCTGCTGCTAAAAAGCAGACCATTTGCTGTGACTTGGCTGCAGCTGCAAAGCTGCAGCCAAGTCACAGCAAATAGCTATGCCCCCGGGGTGGACACCTCAGGACACAGCAGGAACCGGCCCTGGGGGATGGCACACAATCTTTGAAATGCCCCAGGGAGGTGGCCATCTCTGGGGCTGTGGGGAGGCCGACGGGCCTCCCCCGCACAATTGACGCATTTTGCCCCATGGAGGTGGTGGTCCTTGGAGCACGGGGGCCGCGGGCGCGCCCTGCATAAATGACAATGATTGGAGGTGGTAGTGCCCGGGGCTGCAAGAGAGGCCTTTGGGCCTCCTCCCACATATTAAAAGCATTTTTGCCCCATTGGGGTGGTGGTCCCCGGGGCACCACAGACCCCCCGCATAAATGACAATGATCGTCCCAGGAAGGTGGTAGTCCCGGGGCTGCGGAGGAGGACATTGGGCCTCTCCCCACATACTAAAAGCATTTTTGCCCCAGGGGTGGTGATCCCCAGGGCGTGTGGGGGCCCTGCGGCTCCGCACATATTTTAGGAATATACCCAGGAAGGTGGTAGTCCCTGGGGCCATGGCGGGCCAGGAGGCCCCTGCTAATAAAAAGAAAAGAGTGCCTCCAGGACCTGGCCCACCTGGGGACTTTTTTAAAAACAAGCACAGGAGCCCGTACTTAATTTTTTTTTTTTTTACCCCAGATTCTAAAAATGCTTTTTAGCCCTGGGGGGGGGGGGTCTAGATATACAAATTTGGATTTTCTTTAATTTTCTCGTAAACAAATGAACGGATTTACACCAAATAAGCCAAAGCATAAGCTGCGTACCAAAAGCTAGATTTCTGCCAAATTTGGTGTAATTTCATCCAGTGGTCCGGGCTGTGGTTGTTTCTAAAGGTCCTATGTGAATTTACATGGAAAACGCAACTTTTTTGAACCCCCTTTTTCTCAGCCCACACTTGACGGATCACCCTGAAATTTTCAAAGCGCAACAAGAATCACGGGGCACTTATTTTTTAACATTTTATGAAGATTCAGTGCCATAGATATAGATAGACAAGTCAAAAAATGCTTTTTCTATGGAAACTAGGTCCTAACTATAGCTACCTACTGGCGACTGCCAGTAGGTAAGATAGATATACATATACAGATATAATATACACACACACACACATATCAATATAAATATAGATATACATATATAGTAACATACAAGGTAATTACCTTCCGTAATAATATATCTGGTAGAGACATGTTCCCACAGGTGTCAATTCGTATCTGAAGATTTTTTTCTTCCGGGAATACCCTTGCGCATCGGTAGATGGCGTTGGTCGACTCTGTTGCTGTTGTTGGCGTCATAGTTGCTGTGATGATGTCAGGAGTAGTACATAGATGCCGCCTTAGCGCAGTGACGTCAGTTTCTTTTCATGACTTTCCATGCCATAGCGCAGAGCCACAAAGGGCACTGAAATTAGTGTGCCATTGCTAAGGCCCTGAATGGTTCCCTAGAAATCATTTCGCAAGCGGGGAGGATCGGTAAGGAATCTGCAACTAGAATATGTCTCTACCAGATATATTGTTTCCAAAGGTAAGTAACTTGTACATCTGACTTCTAGTTGCAGATTCCTTACTTTAGAATAGATACCCAATCAATGCCATCCTCGGAGGTGGGCTGCGAACCAAGATCATACTAGAAAGTCCTGCAGGACCAAATGACCAAAGTAGCCATCCCTGCGGACCTGACTGTCCAGGACAGGAAGTCCACTTGCTAATCCCGTGGAAGCAGCAGTTGCTCTGGCGGAATGGGCGCACAACCCCTCAGTGGGTTACTTTTTTGCCAAAGTGTAGCAGATTTTGATGCAAAGAAGTACCCATTGTGAGATGGTACGTTTTTGCACTGCCTTCCCTTTCTACACACCTACATATCCAACAGAGAGTTGATCGTCCACCCGGAAATCTTTAGTATGATTGAGATAGAACGCCAATGCTTTTTTTGGACCCAGGCGGAGGAGTCTCTCCTCCTCAGGAGGAAGATGTGGAGGTGCGTAAAAAGTAGGCAAAGGGATGGACTGTCCTACATGAAAAAGTGTAACGACTTTAAGAAGGAAGGAAGCCTTAGTGCGTAACACCACTTTGTCAGGGTGCACAGACAAAAATGCAGGCTTAGAAGTCAGAGGCTGAAGCTCACTCCCTCTGCAAGCAAAAGTGATGGCAATAAGATAAGCATTTATGACAGTAAGGAGCAGTAAGGTACTATTGTGCATAGACTCAAAGGGAGTACACATTAAGTAAGTAAGGACAAGACTGAGGTCCCACTAAGGCATGATAAACGGAGTGGGAGGAAACAAATGGGTGAGGCCCTTAAGAAATCTACTAACAATAGTAGACTTAAAGAGTGAATACTGATCAGGCAACCTAGGAAAGGCTGAGATAGCTGATAAATAACCTTTTAGGGTGCCCAAAGCAGAGCCCTGCTGGGCTAAAGAAAGAATTAACAAAAGAATCTCAGAAAGAGGAGCAGAGACGGAATCAACAGCTTTGTTGGTACACCATGCTAAAATTTCTGCCAACGATAGGCGTGTACCGTTTTGGTGGAGGGATGCTTGGCTGCCAAGATTACAACACAGACTTCAGGTGGAAGGTCAAAAGCCATCAACTGCTGCCGCTCAATCTCCACCCATGAAGGCAGAGATTGGACAGGTTCAGGTGGCGAACCGTCCCCTGTTGCTGCGACAGAAGATCCCCCCGAAGGGGCAGTCTGAGTGGAGGATCTATAGCCATGCTCAATAGCTCTGGATGCCATACTCTCTGTGCCCAGTCCGGGGCCACCAAGATTACTTGGGCCCAGTCGTTCTTGATCTTCTTGAGAACTCTGGACAGAAGTGGTATAGGCGGAAAGGCTTAAGGGAGGCCAGAGTTTCACTCGATACGAAAAGCGTCTCGGAGCGAGTGCCGCCTTGGAAACTCCAATGCACAAAACAGCTGACATTGCGCGTTTTCTGCGAAGGCAAGCAGATATAACCAATGTTCTTCCCAGAGCTGAAAGAGACCTTGTGCCACCTCTGGATGGAGACGCCATTCATGAATGACCATGCGTCAACGGCTGAGTTTGTCTGCTCTGGCGTTCAGAGAGCCAGCCAGACGTTGAACACCCATGGTGATGTCCTGATGTGCCAGCCATGTCCAGAGGCGTAGCGCCTCCTGACAAAGGATCTAGGACAGTACTCTGCACTGTTTCTTGCAGTACTACATGGTGGTAGTGTTGTCCGTGAACACTTGCACTACTTTCCCTTGAGAGAGGGAAGAAATGCTTTCAACGCAAGCCTGATCGCCTGGTGCTCCAGAAGATTGATATGGAGCCCAGACTCAGCCGGAGACCAGAGGCCTCTGAACTCCACCTCTCCCATGTGGCCGCCCATTCCCAGAAGTGATGCATCTTGTCACTATGTATAGATATGGTTGGGGAAGGGAGGGAGATCTGCCGTTGACCCAATGCCGATTCGAAAGCCACCATTGCAGGTCTTTTGCAGTCCCCTCCGAGATCTGGACCATGTCGGAGAGATTCCCCGGATGCTGCACCCATTGGAACTTTAAGTTAGCCCGCATATGCCATCTAACATGTGTCACTAGCAGGATGCAGTAGGCCATGAGGCCCAGCAGTCTCAAAGTCAGTCTCACGAACCCCAAAATAAAGGCTCAAAGATCGGAATCATAGCCGGAATATCCTGGACTCGCTTTTCGGGAGGATAGGCCTGAAATTGCACTGTGACCAGAACAGCTCTCATGAAAGGGAGCGTCTGCGAGGGAGTCAGGTGTGACTTCGGCATGTTTATAGTGAACCCCAGCGTGTGAGGAGGTTCGCTGTAGTCTGAAGGTGGGAGACGACTTTCTGGAGTGAGTCCGCCTTCAACAGCCGGTCGTTGAGGTAGGGGAAGACTGAAACCCCCAACATGCACAGATGAGCTGCAACCACCGCCATCACTTTTGTGAACACCCGAGAGGCACTGGTAAGGCCAAAGGGGAGCACGGTAAATTGAAAGTGCTCGTGACTTACCACGAATCGTAGGGAACGTCTGTAGGTAGGCAGGATCGGTATATGGAAATAAGCATCCTGCAAGTCCAATACTACCATCCAGTCTTCTGGGTCCAAGGCAGACAGGACCTGAGCCAGGGTGAGCATTTTTAATTTCTCCTTGAGGAAGAGATTGAGGGCCCGAAGGTTTAGGATATGACATAAGCCCTTGTCTTTTTTGGACACCAGAAAGTAGCGGGACAAACAACCACAACCTACTTCTGGCTCAAGGAATATCTCTATGCTCCCTTGGCTAAGAGAGCCGTGGCTTCCTGGCAGAGAAGTGCCAAAATTATCCTCCAATATATGGTTGAATGATGGAGGCATGGCTGGTGAGACAGGTTCAAAGGGGAGGAAGTATCCCCTTCGAACGATCTGCAAAACCCACCTGTCCGCAGTGATGGATTCCCAGTGGGGCAGGTGATGGCGAATCCTGCTGCCAACTGTATGAGAGTGAAGGGACAGACTAGATGGGTTTGGAAGCTGCAGCAGGGGCAGGGGTGGATTGGGCAGACCTCTGGTTCCCTGTCCCACAGCCATGTGGGATTCCGTGTCCCCAGCCACGAAGTGGCCGAATTACATGGGTGGTGCGCTGGCTGGGAAAGGGATGCGACAGGGAACCCCTTCCGGGGCCACAAAAGGGGCGAAAGGCAGACTGTTGGAGACAAGGAGCAGTGGAAAGGCTGAGGGACCGAGCCGTAGCATGGGAGTCCTTGAACCTCTCCAGCACTGAGTCCGCCTTGTCTCCAAAGAGACAGTAGCCATCAGAGGGCATGTCTATAAGAGTCTGTTAGACATCCTCTGAGAAACCAGATGTACGTAATCAGGCCAAAGCCACCATTGTCGCAACCGATCTTCCCAGATAGTGAACTTTGTAGCATCTCTCCCATCGGTGACAGCTTGGGAGATGATAGCACGTGCCTTCTCTGGTATCTGTGGCAGAACTTGTGTGACCGTATCCCACAGAGAGTGAGTCTAACGGGCCAAAAGGCATGGGGTGTTCACTGACTGCAGCACGAGACTGGAGGAAAAAAACATCTTCTTCCCAAATTGTTCCAGCCTTTTTGATTCCTTACCGGAGGTGCAAAAGGGAATGCGCCCGAGGATGTTGATGCTTGGATAACAAGGCTCTCAGGCGTGGGGTGTTGGAACAGGAATTTAGGGTCATTCATGGCAGGCCGATGGTGACATGAGATTGTCCTGTTCACAGGAGCCCCTGTGTTGGGTCTGGACCAAGTACCCAAAAGGACATCGGTGAGGGCTTCATTGAATGGAAGAAGAGGCTCAGATGTGGAAGCCCCTGGTTGAAGAACCTCTGTCAGGAGATTAGACCTGACCTGAACAGTAGGCAGTTCAAGGCTAAGGACCTCAGATGCCCTATTGACCACCATGGAATAAGTTGCTCCCTCCGCCATAGCAACGGTAGGAGGAGACAGCATGCCAGCGTCTGGCCAGGTATCCAGACCACTGGCCTCGTCCAAGTCCTCTGCCCAGTCCAAGTTAGGGTCATCCTGGTACTCATAAGGGTCCAGGGACCCCTCCAATCCTTCCCCGAATTTGAACCCATAAGAATAAGGGTCACGATCCAACCTGGGGTGAATAGGCCCCATCGAATAAGGAGGCAGCATCGGCTGACGCTGGTCTGACTCTGAGTCATCGGAGATCAGGATTGGGTCGACGCCGATGGTGGTCACCAATGACCTCAGGAGTGAACCAGCGCCGGAGAAGGTCTCAATGGTACGACAGGCGTGGGTGCGGATCCAGAGGGGACTTCGGTGGCCAAAGCCGGAGCCACCTGCGCGGAACCCAAAGGCCCCCCAACCTAACCTCTTGGACCCAAAGGCGCTGTAGCCGGGTTGGACTGCCCAAAAATTAGGTGCATGGCCTCATAATATTCTTTCAATTGGGCACGGTTCGTCCTGGCTCCCGGAAACTTTGGGAGGCACAGAGTGGACCCAAAAGCAAGCTCCGAAGACAGAGACCTCGAGTGTTGACGCTCCTCCCACGTCACATCAGCCGAGGGACGGGGCAAAGTCGAAGGATGATGGGATTTCTTCGACTTCTTCTTATCTTGACCCAAAGATTTCGATGAAGACAAGTGTTGGTGGCTCTGGACCGGTCTTGAGACCTTCCCATTGAGCGAAACCAGGACCTATGCGGAGTCGAGTGCCAGGCCGCCATAAGCTTGAGGGACCGCTCCCTCAAGGCTTTCGGGTGCATGACCTGGCACTCGGAACATGACCTCAAGGCACCACAAACAGACCTGATACGGATCCGTCACTGACATCATGCGGTGACAGTCCTCGCCCGGTTTGAAGCCAGTCTTCGGGGACATCCCAGAATACAGCAAAAATCACAAAAACTCGACAAGAGTCGAAATCGATCAAATATTTACCAGGGGTAGCTCTCTCCGAATTAGCGCATGGCGCAGAAAGAAAAGAACTGACATCACTGTGCTGAGGTGGCATCTATGTACTACTCCCGACGTCAACATGGTGACTACGATGCCAACGACGCCCGCGGAGTCGACTGACGCCACCTACCGGCACGCAAGGGTATTACTTGAAGAAAACATTTCTGGATACAATCTGATGCCTGGGGGAAAATTCTAATGTAAGGAATTTGCAATTAAAAGTCTCTATCAGATAAATATTTATTTTACGTAATTTTCATTTTTATGATGTCTTGGATTTATATCTAGGAAATATGTATATAATACTGATATTCATTTTACACTGTATTAATGTTTTATATTTTAAATGTATTATTATGAAACTATAAATAAAATAAAATAATGTAAAATATAAAAAATATAACAATTAATGCTATAAATTCTATTTAACGAACATTGAAAACTATTGGAGTCTAAGAATATGAAATATACTATTCCCACTCTAGTTTATGGTAGGGAAAGTGTTGGGGTTTGGAGGGGTAAAAAGCGCTATTCCCACTTCAACCTGTGCAACATTAGGGAATGCGTTGGTTTTTGGGAGAGTACATTTTACTATTCCTACTCCAACTAGCACAATTGTGGAGAAAGTGTTGGACTTACCGGGGGTAAAATGTATTATTGCCAATCTAATATGTGCAACAGTAGGGAAAGAGATGGACTTTGGTGGGAAGAAATATACTATTCCCACTCCAGTCAGTGCAACAGTGGGAAAGTGTTGAATTGTAAAGAGGTTAATTTTATTCTTACTGTAGTCTAAACAACAAGAGCAGGGAAAGTACTTCACTTCAAACACATTATTACATATGTAAGTAACACCATGAATGTACAACAAATATAATGAATTCTTAATATAAAAATGAATAATTACACATATATGTATATATATATATATATGTGTGTTACACAGATAATCAATTTACATAATTACTGTTCAATAGAATATTATTTATCAACTGATAAATAATTGTTATTCATTTATTAGTTAATTAACATCTCATCCTTTACCCCTACAAATAAATATTCCCAAAAAATGAATCAAATAATTAACAATTGATTGTTAATTATGTATTACTTAATTAACTTCCCAACATAGATGGCTACAAACCTAGCAGCCCGCAACAATTCCATAATTCATATATTTAAAAATCAATTAAATCATTTATAAATAATACTTAATAATTATTTATTAATTACCTTACCATCCTATACTTATACAAACCTAGCATCTCACAACTAAAATATTAATAAATACGTATTCCACAATTTAAACATTTAAAATTCAATTGAATAATTAATTTACAAATAATCATAATTAATGATTAATTAATTAATTTCCCACCCTATACACCTATAAACCTAGCATCCTGCAACAAAAAAATCTGTAAAGTAAATCAGTACATCATTGAAAATTAATTAAATAATTATTAAAAACAGGTAAATCATTGATTAGTAGTTAATTAACTTCTGACCTTAGACCCCCTACAAACCTAGCAGCCCACAACTGAAATATAACTAAAATAAATACGTATTCCATAGATTACATAATTAAAAGGAATTGTGTAATTAATTAACAATGAATTATTAATGGTTAATTAATTATTACTTAATTAACTTCCCACCCTATACCCTTACAAACGTAACAGTCTACAAATAACATTTAATGAAAATAAATCAATATTACAGAATTTACATAATAGATATCAATCATATAATTAAATAAAATGTATGAAATAATTCATAATTATTGTTAACTAATTCACTTCCCATCTATCCCACTATAAACTGAACAACCCGCTACAACACTATAACTTACTTGTTGCAAAGTCATCTTTTTGCCTGGTTCATCCCTATTTTTTGTTTGCTGACTGGTGCTGATGATAACTGACTCTGACTGTGCCCTGGGCTCTGTTAGCCAGACCCAGGCCAGTGCTATGTTAAAACACACACCTGTAGTAGAGTACACGAGGTATGAGGGTACCCTTCCAATTGTCCTGACAGACCCTGTAAGTTCCTAGTATATAATAGGGCAAGGGTGTACAATCTGCCTATAAGCCCCTAGTATATAATAGGGCATGGAGATAAGATGCCCAGCAGGATTTCTGCACTTGCATGTGTGCACTGCTGTGTGCTCTCTGTCCTTTTAAATGCAGGCCTGCCTTGCAGCTTGTCTTTAAAAGTTAAATTCCTACCATTCGCATGACAGCCCCTATAAGTCCCTAGTAAAAAAATGTGGCCAGGGGGTGCCAACTACCTATAAGACCCTAGTACATAATAGAGCATGGAAGTAGAGGCCCAGCGGAATTGCTGCCCTTTGCATGTGGGCACTGCTGGAGGTTTTCTGTTATTTTAAAATGCAGCCTGACTCTGCAGACTGCATTTAAATGGAAATGGTGTCCCAATTCGACTTTGGTGCTGTGGGCACTTTAAGTGTGTTGATCAACCTTATTTTCACATATTAGGTACCCCTGTCACATAGTCTCTCATTCTCCTAATGAGACTACTGGATTTGAGTTGCAGAATCGCCTGTGGTGTGGGGGACTGAGTTTGAACCCACTACAGGTGACACCTGTCAGCATAATCTGGGTTTTGCTCCAACTAAATAGCAGTGCCTCATCTCCACCCAAGAGCAGGGATGATTGGGCAGCCAAGCTTATGACACAATCGACTCCTCAGGGAAATCGTGGTCACTCAGATCATATCCGTTTCTCTCATTTACATTAGTCTCACATATACAAGGACAATCAGGGGCAGTATATGTTTCAATAAGGTTTTAATGAAGCAACTGCATCTTTGATAATAAAGCATGTGCTGTAATAACCAGGACAATGAAGCATGACAGGATTAAAATTGTGACAAGGAGAGTAAAGCATAAAAATAACGCTACTATATTGTCACTAGATTCTTTAAATAATTCCTACCTAGGCTATATTAGAGCACAGCATGTTAAGCTCTAGTTCTGCCCTTCAGGTTCTCCTGGGAAGCCATCATCCCTCATACCTGAACAAGAGGACTGTAGCCTACAGAAGCAGCTGTAGCGAAGCATTCAGCACTCAGCATACAGTCGTGGTCATCTGGCTGGAATCTCCCTCTAATATGTATGGGACAGAGAAGTGTTTTCATAATAAAACAGCTGATGTTCTGAGAAAATGTCGCTACAAAAGGATGTGTATGTTTCTATGCATACCAGAGACAAAGCGTACCACGTTTACCGGCAACCTATCTTACTGCAGCCTTGAGAGAAGCACAGAGTGAAAGAAAAGCCTTGTTTAAGAACACCGTGCTGACCTAGGCGAAAAACAGCTAGACTGAGAGAAATAAAACAAGAACGCAAATGTGGCTATTGTTAAAGACTGAGAGAAATCAAAACAAGAAAGCAAATGTGGCTATTGTTAAAATAATAAACAAAGCTGAATAAAATATATCTAGGTTAAAGTGCACAGCTGCAGGCCTGATTTGCTCAATGTGCATGGAGCTATAACTAAAATGGCTACACAACACTCCTAGGGTCTCCCCTAGGTGTCCCAGGGGTGGGAGGGGGGAGGTCATAAAACTATAAGCAGGGGCCTTATAAAAGATGTTTTATAAACCCTGCTTAGGGAAAAACTGATCATGCCATTTCCCCCCCTTTATAGATACTGGCCATCATAGGGTATCATTGCTATATTGTATTTCATGGTAATAATAGTAAGGAAAAGCGTAGAAAAGTAATTCATGGACTTAAAAGATTTGTTTTGATAAATCCAGCAATTTGACTTTGGTGAATTTATCACAACTTGTACAGAAAATAAGTTATAAGGCTTTCTTTCTGTAAGCCAAAATCCAGCTTTCTGAAGGTCCCCTCTGATTGGTCAGCGCTAACAGGATTAGCAGGGCTGCTTGATTAAGTGGTAAGTGGCTGTCCAGGGGAGAGCCTATCTGGTGAAGGGCAGCTTGGGGGCTACACAGGAATGCCAGAACAGGGGAGGGGTAATAAAACATACAGCCTCATAGGAAAGCAAGATGGGAGAAAATGCCAGAGCACCTAACCCCCACCTTCTGGACCCCTCAGCCAGATACCAGGCTTAAGGAAGGAATTTGTAGATGTTAGGAGGAGGAGAGCTATGGAAATGACCCACACTGGAGGATGGATTAGAAAGCTCTTAGTTTCAGACATCATGGATTTAGGAAGAGCGGTGCTTTCTGGGACAGCAATATGCCACACTATGCAGGACGTCACTCTGCATTCTGTTGGTTGTGTGCCCCCCTTCCTGATGCCCAGGAGCTGGGAATAAATAGTGAGAGGTGAATAGCCTCTCAGCTCTGCTGCCTGAAACTACAAAAGAAAGAATGACTGCTCTGCTGGAATCTGGATCTGCACCCTTGGCCTGCACTTCTGAGTGAACTCTGCCTGCTGCACAGTCTGGTACTACAGCCCTGGGGACAGTGCCTTGCTTCAAGAAAGACTCAGAAGTGGACTCCCTGCAGCTACTGAGTCCCCAGCCTGGAGTGCATCCTGTGGATGTTTGATGATTTGGCCAGGTGCATTGTGGGAATTGTGGTCCAACTTTTCAAGAACCATCCAGGAGATTCCAGACCCTTTGATTTGTGCTTTGGACCCTCTGTACCTGCAAGGAGGACTTCAGGAAACCCCTCATGAAGTTTGGACAATGTTGGTAAAGGTGGCACTTTGTGTTTCTAAGCACTAGAAAGGGTTTATTCTTTTAAAATTCATATCTCTGGTTTCCCACATTGGATTTTTGTCGTTTTGGTGTCTATTTATTCATCAAAATATAACCTATTTTTATAAATTGGTGTGGGATTTTTATTGTGTGTTTTGTCTCACTTACTTACTGTATTGGTGTTTTTGAATGCTTTACACTCTTGTCTCCTAAGTTAGGCCTGCCTGCTCGGTTACAGCTACCTAGGGTTGAGCAAGGGGCTAATATACTGAGACCTTTACTGAACCTATATTTGGTTAGTGGCCTTTTTGCCAGTGGTAGGTTTATACTTACCACTGCCAAGAACCCACTTTCCAAATTTACTATTATAAATTAAATTAAAAAATCGAAATCACTCAACATTACAACCTGTATTTAAAACAAATCTTCATATAAACACATAAAATGTATGTATCAACTAAAACACATTCAAATAAATAAATCCAATATTTGTAATCACTATATTATTGAAAAAATAAAAAACATTCATATTGTTTAAAAAGATATTACGTGCATCACAAATGATATTTTTATCAATATTTGTGCTTCATGATATTTGTGTATCACAATATTTATTTTCCAATACTTTTAAAATCAATATTTTTTCCGATCACTATGATGAACCCCAGAGTGTATTGCACTTCACCTTTGTTTGCAAATTTTATCTTGCTTATTCTAAATGTTTTTCAATTTTGATTTTAAAGCCTACTGGTGTAAGAACAGGCTTGTCTGCAGTAATATTTTTGCAGAAACTTGTGTCCTTTGAGGTCTATAATAACTTATGTTTTTTTCTGAAATCAGCTAATCGCCTACATAAATCCTTGATGATTTAGCCAATTTTTAATAGTATCAATTGTTAGGTCATGTACCAGCTTCGATCTGGTCAATTATTTTTTAAGTCTGTGCTTTTATGTGCAATGGATTCTTGATTTATTTTGATCTTATTATTGCTGTCCTTTTATGATTAAAACTGAATAATCAAATTAAGAAGATTGATTTATTCATTGAGTGTTAATGCAAAAATGATTAGGGGAGTGTGAGTGTCAGAATTAATAAGTGTGAGAGAGAGGCTGTGTACGTGTGATATTCTTTCAAGTTTGCTGCTAAACATGGCATATGGCACATGGCCTTTTGGAGGTAATTTTTGGCATTAAGCATACATTTTGTGGAGGTAATTCTTGGTTTAGGAGTGGGGCAACCATGGCGTATGTGTTAGGGGAGGCATTCACAATAAAATGCTGGCCCTACAATAGTAGTGGCATGGTTGACATATTGAGCATACAATATATTGTCAGCAAGAATGGCAAAATTCAGCTACTGGCATATTGAACATGATTCTTTGCATAAAGTGGATATCAGTGACAGAGCTGGCAAGAAGACATCAGCGGTATTTTTAACATATAAGGGGCAAATAGGCACCCACTCCTGAGAAGTGAAGATTGTGTTTTAAAATGCAAAATAGACCCCATTTTTCACCAGACATCCCCATCCTGCAAATCCTCATGCAATAGGTCAATCTTGCCTGCTGGAATTTGTGGCAAGTATGTCCCACCACTTTCCAGGAACACTAGCTGCTACTGCTGAAGACTCTCCTCTTCAAGCAATACTTCACCTACGCTTAACCCTATGGATGATGGACATCCAGCTAAGGATGCCCTAACTGCATTCTTTCTTAACCTCCTCCTCTCCTAGCATCAACCCACTCATGATTAACACTGTTGATTTGTAGCAGCTATGTTTCCAGTATATGAAGTCCCACACATACAAGTTAATTTGTGGCCCTGCTTTCCCATACTGAACACTGTTGGAATTCCAACGGCAGCGTGAGTGTGTTGTAAGAGGGGTGGAACCTGAAGACACTATGTAGGTCACATAAAAGAGAGAACCTACATGTTTACACCCTCCTCACATTCTTCCCCAGACAATATACAATTAATGGGAGCCTTCTGTGGCTAGGCCCTCCCCCTATGATTCTGCCTGGCGAATCCTCTGTGGCTGACATTTCATCCATACCCCTGTCCACCTTTACGTTGAAAGGACCACTGCAATGCATGGCTATACGTAACACTGTGGTGGGTCATTATGAGTTCGGTGGACAGAAACGGCCGTCCTCCAAACTCCCGCAGTCAGGTTGCTGCCAGTGTGGCTGCCTTCCCACAGGCCCCATTAGGAGTTTCTCACCGGGTAGGCGGGCGGAAATGGTGTTTCCACCCTCTGGCCCAGCAGGAAACAGCCTACAACATTGACGCCGGCTAATAATTGAGCCAGTGGCAATGCTGCTGTGCGTATGGTGCACCAGCACCTGTCGCGCTGTTCACTGTCTGCTTTGACAGCGTGACGGGGCTGGCCATGGGGGCCCCTGCACTGCCCATGCCAAGTGCATGGGCAGTGCAGGGGCCCCCCTGGGAGCCCCGGGACCCCATCTCCGCCAGCCTTTACATGGCGGTGACGGGGTGCAGGGGGTCCCCAGAAGGGTGCTGCTTGCAGTGCTGCCCTGGTGGATAAGGACTGCCAGCACCACCAGTCCCTCCTGTGGAGAGAAACTGGCGGGGCTGGCGGCCCGACCGTGGTGCAACTGCCACAGTCATAATGTGGAGGTCTGACTGCCACCAAAGCGGTGGTCCGACCACTTTGGTGGCAGTCAGACCTCCACCTCAATCCTGGCAGTCTAAAGACCACCAGAATCATAATTAGGCCCTGTGTGTGTATTCCCTTCTCCTTGCCAACTGAGGCTAAAGGCAATAAATATGTAACAGAGATTGCATCAGAAGGGAGTACGTTTTGAAATGTATTATCAGAATTCAAGCGGGCTCTGCATATTGTGCTATAATTACTTACACCTCTGTCATACAAACATTTGCATCTCATCTGAAACCACAAGTACCTTCTGCTGCACTCAAGGGGATCTCTCCCTCGGTAAGGCCTCCCACGCTTCAGATGCTTTCATTTCAGCAGTGATTTTGGATAATTACTGGGTTTTCATTGCTTAAAGTTAATGGCAGCTAGATGTGTCTAAGCCGGTGCTAGTGTGTAGTATTGGGCTGGCCTGACTACCTGTGTGTCCTTACTTATTAAGGGACTGTCTTTTTAGCTCATCTAGCTTATGTCAAGTGACGACATGCAGACAGAGAGGTCACAGGTGTAGTTTAGGTGTTTAATTTGTGAAAAAATAAGCAAAGGGGCCAGAATATTTCTCAGGAGATCACTGCCAGCTCTGCTGGGGCTCCTGAACACCAAGGCTGCTTAGTTTTGATTGACACATCCTGTTTCCTTGTCTTACAATAGTAGTTTATTTCTTATCGCTCTGAAGCATTAACCCAACATAATTCAGATGCCTATCGAATTACTCATTGAAATTATGCTTGTCCCTGACCCTATACAGAGCTCTACTGCCTTTTGGCTAAGGTTGAGCTATAGAAAAACCTTATACTTACACAGGGACGGCTCCTCTATTAGGACATCAGGGCATTTCCCTCCCTAGCTCCTGTATTAACTCTAAAATAAATATAATGTTTTTCCTGTTGTGTATTTTTGGGGTTGCGGGCCACGTTCCTGCTTGATGAGTGAGGACAGCAGGGTTTGCGGGGCATAAAAATGACAGCCCACTAAACAGGCAGGCTCACCTGGGTTGACACTCACTCTTAAAAGTGTACATTTTGGGTTGGACGGCTGCGTTTCAGTGAACAGCCCCACATGTCCTTAGAGGCCTCTCCCCTCTCCCCATCTGTGCAATTAGTATGCCTGGAGGATCACAGCTGCAGCCCCCAGACTCCTAATGAGCGCTGGGTCTGCCTGCTCAAGCCAATCCTGGAGCTGCTCTTATTTGGTAATGTAACAGCAAGGGAGCAGCAGTTCTGGATTGGCCGAGGACCAGTGCTTAATTTGTAAATAAAAAGGTACCGGTGCTCAAAACTCTCCTCTTAAACACGCGGCTGCTGCAAATAAAAGTGCGAGCACATAATACTGCGACAGCGTAATCCTGAAGCAACCTCGGGCCTCTTCAATCCATTTTTCAATCCATTTACAGCTTCTCCCTGCCCCTTCAGCTCACTCTTGCAGCTTCCTGCTTTTCCCCTTTCTGGCGCTTTTTCGTTTTTCTCTTCCTCTGTCTTTCCCACTGTCTTTTGCTCACAGTAAATGCTTGAGACAGAAAACTAAGCGCCGGCCCTCAGAAATAAGTGCCGGTGCTCCGCACTGGAAATAACAAGCACAAATTAAGAACTGCCGAGGACACACCCTGAGGCCTCTGCTCCACTGATCTTGCACAGGAGACAGCGCAGTGATGGGAAAGCTCAGATCGATGGACCATGACCAATCCCTTCATGGCCTTACTATGAAGCCATGCAATGATAGGTCATTCCTATCCATTGCTCTGTTCCCTCTTTGTGTACTGCACCAGTAACGGCACTGTGCATAAGGAAGGAGATGGAATTTATTCCTTCCAAGTTCGAAAGTTCCTGACCTCGCAGGCTGAAAGGGAAAGGCTGCATTCGGATTCGGAGTCGTCCGGCCATGGTGTGAAAAAACCCGAAAGATTTAGAGGTAAAAATCAGTTGAGGGCTGTGATTTAGTGTGCATTTCTTTCTCTTTGCAAAACACTGACTTCAATTTCTAAATAATCCGCAGTCTCACAATGTATAAGGTTGTTTCTGTCGATGTCTACATGACATGCAGCCTGGTTCTTCTTATCAGACCCTCAATTCAAAGGCAGTTCACGTTACATTGTTCAAGATCCCCTTGGCATGAAAAGTGGTTGCTTTTGCTGGTTGCATTCCATTGCCACGCAAGGCATGAGGGCAGCCACCTATAAGGACATTAAGGCAGTAAGCACGGTGCTGCACGTGTCTTCAAAAATCAGCTGTGACACACTGAATTATTTCACTAGTAATGTAATAATGACATTTGTCTAATAAAGTGCTTACAGTGTCTGCATGCGCCACTTTAAAGCCATAAATATCATAGAAATCAAGACTCTGGCCCTCATTATGAGTTTGGCAGGCGGCGAAGGCCGCCCGCCAAAGTCCCGCATCGGGATGACTGCATATGCAGCCGTCCCTCTGTGGTACCTATCACAATTTTCCCGCTTCTCTGGCGGGAAACAGCATTTCAGCTCACTGGCCCAGCGGGAAACACACCACAACATTGATGCTGGCCTATAATAGAGCTGGCGGCAATGTTGTGGTGCGTCGGGTGCAACAGCACCCATTGCGCTTTTCACTGCCTGTCTGTAAGGGCCTCTGCACTGCCCATGCCAAGTGCATAGGCAGTGCAGGGGCCCCCATGGACACCCCGGCACCCCATTTCTGCCAGTCTTTTCATGGCGGTGGTACCACCATACAAAGGTTGACTGAAAGGAGACTCGTAATCTGGAGGGCAGCGCTGCTTGCAGAGCTGCCTTGGCAGATTGAGACCATCGGCACCACCAGGCTGTCGGCTGGCGGCAACCTGGCGATGCCGGCGGTCGGACCGTGGCAGCTTTGCCACAGTCATAATAGGGCAGTCGGACCACCGCTTTTGACGGCGGTCCAAGCACCAACGTGAGTCTGGCAGTCCATAGACCGCCAAGCTTGTAATGAGGCCCTCTATGACTGACAGTCTGATCAGAGGGTGGGAGGCAAGGCAGAGTAACTATTGGAGATTGTGGCTGCCAATGTTAATTATGAAGGATATATATTGTGTTAGGGTGACCAGGCGTCCCGGATTTGCAGGGACAGTCCTGGTTTTTCACCAGCTGTCCCAGAACATTTCGGCAAATTTAGCTAATGTCCCTGTTTTTAGAGAGGGTCACCTGAAAACTGTGGGAGGTGATTTTTTGTTTGTTTTCCAAAGGAGAGATAGTTAGCAGGTGTTATCATTAAGCAATTTAATTAACAGGCACTATACTAGCTTTAAAAATTGCATTTTTGTTTATGTTCTCAGTGCCTCTTTTGTAATTCTGTGCACTCTTTTGAAGTAAAATTGCAGCCTGTCTTCTATTTTTTGTGAAATGACCCAGCTTTGGTCTTAACATTCTGGTCACCCTATATTGTGGCAATCTTCTGCTGCATCTTTGGGAACTTTGATTTAACGATACCACCCAAAAAGTGGCGCATTGCTGAAGTTTGCCTTAGAACTGACGCAACTTCAGTAACGAATCAAAATTTAGAGGTGCTGCATCAGTTTTAAATGATGCAAGTAGCCTAATGTTCTAGGACCAATGTAAAAGGCTGTAAAATGGTGGAATATCACCATCTACATTGGCCCTGGATGTAAGAGGGTATGTATGTAGTATGTCTATGTGTCACATTACAGTGGACATAGTCTACATATGTGTATGTAGAGAGCTGAGTATGTGTGTGTAGGAAAGTACCACTGTTGGCATGGTTACCCCCACTTTGTGCCTAGTGTTGATTCCAACTTTGATTTAAAGTGTTCTGGGACCCTGCTAACCAGGCCCCAGCACCAGTGTTCTTTCCCAAAAAGTGTACCTTTGTTTCCACAATTGGCACTATCCTGGCACACAGTTAAGTCTCTTGTAAAAAATACCCCTAGTACCAAGGTCCCTGTGGCCAATGATGGTCTCTAAGGGCTGCAGCATGTATTATGCCACCCTAAGGGACCCCTCACCAAGCACATACACACTGCTGTGCAGCTTGTGTGTGCTGGTGAGGAGAAAATGACAAAGTCGACATTGCACCCCTCTCAGGGTGCCATGCCCACAAATCACTGCCTGTGGCATAGGTAAGGCATCCCTCTAGAAGGCATTACAGCCCTGAAGCAGGGTACAGTATACCACAGATGAGGGCATAGCTGCATGAGCAATATGCCCCTACAGTGTCTAAGTCCATTCTTATGCACAGTAGTGCAGTGTAGCCATATTGAGTATATGGTCTGGGAGTTTGTCATTATGAACCCCACAGCTCCATAATGGCATCACAGAATACTATGAAGTTTGGTATCAAACTTCTCAGCACACTAAACCCACACTGATGCCATTGTGGGATTTATTGAAAAATGCACACAGAGGACATCTTAGATATGCCCCCTGTATGTTAGCCAAACTGCTAGTGTAGGACTGACAGATCTGTGCCAGCCTGCCACTTTCAGACAAGTTTCTGACCACATGGGGTGAGTGCCTTTGTGCACTCTGTGGTCAAACAAAGACCGTCCTGGGTGGAGGTGCTTCACACCTCCCCCTACACGAACTGTAACCTCTGGTGGTGAGGCTCAAAGGCTCATACCTCGGATTTCAGTGCCCCAGGGCACTCCAGCTAGTGGAGATGCCCCCTCCCCGGAAAAAAGCCCCACTTTTGGCGACAAGTCGGGCAGGACAGGAAAATTAGGGAAAACAGGGAGGAGTGACTACCCCAGCCGGGACCACCCCTAAGGTGTCCAGAGCTGAGGTGACCCCCTCCCTGCAGAATCCTCCATCTTGGTTTGGAGGACAGGGACCAATATGATTAGGTTTGTGCCCCCTCCCCAAAGGGAGTGGGCAAAAGGAGGGTGTAGCCGCCCTCAGGGACAGTAACCATTGGCTATTGCCCTTTGACCCCTAAAAAAACCCTAAATCTAGGATTTAAGGGCCTCCCTGAACCCAGATCACCAGATTCCTGGTGACCTGACCAGAAGAAAAAGGACTGCATAGCTGAAACCCCCAGCAGAGAAGAAGGAAGACGACAACTGCTTTGGCCCAGCCCTACCGGCCTGTCCCCTGCTTCAAAGAACTGGCAAAAGACCAGAAATATGTCCAGTGGGATCAGTGACCTCTGCCCAACTCCAGAGGACTTCCCTGCACCCAAAAGGACCAAGAACTCCCGAAGACAGCGTCTCTCTCTAAGAAAAGTCTACAACCAAGGACTCCAACCTCATCCTGGATACGAGACTCCTGACCCCTGAGCACCCAACGCCCACGGCCCATGTCCAGGTGGTCCACCCAGCAACAGAAGGTCCCCAGGCGATTGCAAGCAAGTGCCCAACCTGGGTTGACCTCTCCAGCCTTCCACGATGACGCTTGCAGAGGGAATCCTGAGGACCCCCCTGACAACGAAGCTCTGGACGAAGATATCCGATGCCTAAAGACACACTGCATCCGCAGCCCCCAGGTCTTGGAGAAACCAACACCCGGTGCATCTACGTTCAGCAGGTGGCCCTCCTCCCTGACCGACCAGTGGTGTGCCCGAGACACCCCTACTCCTCCCCCCCGGGGCTCGCCTGCAGCCTCTGAGTGACCCCTGGGGTCTCCTCATAAACCAGCATTGGAAATCCGACATCCTGTTTGCACCCTGCACCGGCCGCCCCTGTGCCGATGAGGATGTGTGTTTGGTGCCTACTTGTGGCCCCTCCAGTGCTCCTTCACTCCCCCCTAGTTTGCCCTCAGAGCCGCGGGTACTTACTTACCTGCAGGCAGGCCTGATTCTGAGTACCCCCTGTCTCCATAGGAGCTCATGTTAAAATTGCTCATCTTTGACCTCTGCACCCGGCCGGCCCGTGTTGCTGGTGGTGGGTGTTTGGGGTTAACTTGAACCCCAACCGGTGGACTTCCTCAAACACGGAGACTCAAACTGTAAGTGTTGTACTTACCTGTAAACCGACCTAACTTTTCTTCCCTCCAGGAACTGTTTCTGAAAATTGCACTGTCCTTTTTTAAAACAGATTATTGCCAATATGTCAAAAACTGTATTACTTACCGATTTCAAACAAAGTACTGTTGATTCCTGTGTGAAATACAAATCTTTTAGGGTACTTATCTGCTACCTGAATCTTGTGGTTCTAAAATTATAAAACTAAATTAAGAAAATCTATTTTTGCTATATAAAAAACATTGGTCTGGAGTTGTTATTGAGTGCGTGCTTCTTCTATTGTCTGTGTGTGTGTACGACAAATGCTTTGCACTACCCTCTAAATGCTCGACCACACTACCACAAAAGAGAGCATTAGTAATATCTACTTTGCCTTGTCAAGCCTCTGGTCTCTGTGCACACTATGGGGGTCATTCTGACCCCGGCGGGCGGCGGTCGCCGCCCGCCTGGCGGGAACCGCCATTTGACCGCTCTGCGGTCAAAATACCGAACTTCCTGCTGGGCCAGCGGTGTTGCAGGTGTGCGACGGGTGCAGTTGCACCCGTTGCGCTTTTCACTGTCTGCTAGGCAGACAGTGAAAAGCAGGCTGGGGCCCTGTTAGGGGGCCCCTGCACTGCCCATGCCAGTGGCATGGGCAGTGCAGGGGCCCCCAGGGGCCCCAGGACACTTGTTCCCGCCAGCCTCTTCCTGGCGGTGTAAACCACCAGAAACAGGCTGGCGGGAAGGGGGTCAGAATCCCAGCGCTGCCCTGGCGGATTTGCCCAGCTGGGGGAAATCCGGCGGGAAACCGCCGGACCCGGTTTTCTGACCACGGCTTTACCGCCGCGGTCAGAATGGGCAGGGAAGCACCGCCAGCCTGTTGGCGGTGCTTCCTCCATTCGCGGCCCTGGCGGTCTTTGACCGCCAGGGTCGGAAAGACCCCCTATATCTCATTTTGATATAGTATATACAGAGCCAGCTTCCTACAGTGTGACATAGTGAGTGACAGTGTAGTGTAAGTGATTACAAGCAGATGTTGGAATATGAAGTGGAAATAAATGTATTACATACCTTATTTGTGTTCTTACCTGTTGGCCTTTTGGAGTTCGCAGACCTGGACTTGGGGACCCATTTCTCCATGGATAAGTGACAATCCTGGCCTGTCCCTTGAAAACAATACACAACGTCACATAGCCTTGCTGCAGAGGATGACTAAATCATAGGTGCCATAGTCCCAGCTTGGTCAGTGAGTCGTACACAAAGAGTGCACATGTGTGGATCCACTTCTAGTAGAGGGGAAGTAAGTACAGACTTTTATCAGTGTGTAGTGACTTAAGCTGGTCAGATCACTATTGGAAAGCCAATGCATCATTTTTACGCCTGGGTTAAGCAGGAGTAGGAATTTTGACACAGTTTGGATATTTGCCAACAATGTGTCACTTTCCTAAAAACGTATAAATATTGATGTGTCAGTTCTATGTGGGATTTTAAGAGGGTAAGAGGGAACACCTACCTTGCATATGATTAACTTAACCTGATGCAGCCAGTTGTAGCACAGGTGAAAAATAACGCCCTGGTGCCAAAAATTATGTATTTCACCGAATGCATCACTTTGTAAATATGGAGCAAAGAAAGCGCTATTGTTGAGTCAAAAAAGTTCTGCAGTGGCTGCGCAAGCTACTTGTGAAATAAGGACCTTACTTTCAGCTCAGAGATTCTTGAAAAGTGTTGTTTCAAAATGCCAAGGAGAGGGTGAATCTTTTCTGTCCTGTAGTAATTCCTTCTCACATTTACCCACTTTTAAGTTTGTCTTTCAAATGTATTTACAAAGAAGAAAGTCAAAGACGTGTTAAGTTATCTATACATAATGCTAATTTACTGCTATTGATTTGATTTTTGTGATCTTCTGCTTGCAAATATGGAGAAATTAAAAATAATCTGCATTTCAGAATGGACAGTCATGTGTGTGCAAAGGCAGCCTTTGCCCACTTTTTTTTCAAAAGATTATCGGTGTAAAGCTTCGTTCGCCCTCCCCTTGAAGTCCACTTATAATGGTCTGGCTTCCTTCACGGGGCAACACTTGTGCCCAAATTGTACACCACTCCACCACTTTTAAATGTCCCCAGCCACCACTGTACTTACATACATAAATGCATACATGAGCTCTAGCAAAATGTATTGAAAATTCCTTTCCAGACTGCATTATTGAAAAGAAAAGCCAGAAACAAACATTTTTTCTCCTGTGTGGCAGGAACAAAATGGTGCATCTCACCCTTTAGTACCAAGCGAAATTTGGGGCTTTTATGCAGAATTCAGAGGGCACTTCCCACGTTGCTTCCAGGCAGATATGTTTCACATTTTGTGAGAATTCACTTCATCATTGTAGGTAGCTTCAAGCATTTTCGTCTTCAGTGCCCTTTACATTAGTTTTTTCAGGGATAGGCCAACATGAAGGACAAACCACTTTTTTAATCCTAAAAATCGTCTCAATTTTCAGTTTGAAGCTGGTGATCCCTCCCTACCTGCCTCTTTTTTCAAAGTCCCACACATACGCCCTAGGAAAAGCTTCATAAATTGAACATCAAAGGCGGTTTGAAATTCTGCATTGAATACACAAAGGCTATCAAACACTCAGCTAGAGTATTTGTCACCTGAAGAAGGTATGCTCCAGGCACATAATCTTCAAAGGTTTCCAATATTCAATGGGTTGTTTCATGCATTTCCAAACGAGTTCCTAGTCTCAGGGCTTCTCCTGGAAGCCTGCTGGGCTTGGAAGGGCATTCTCTTTCTTTAATTCTATCTCGTGGTCTCTTCTGATATGTTTGGGAGGCAGTAGGCTAGAATAAAAAAAAAACTTACAAGCTTATCACTGATAGACCCTTATCTCTTCATTTAAGATTAGGCTGTAATAGAACATCTGACAAAAATATGTGCATCTCTAGGCCACTCCCCTCGTGTTCCCCTACTTCATATAGAGGGAAAAGGTGAGGTGCCCAATTTCAGAGGCACTGCCGGCTCCGCCAACAGTGGAATGCACCAGTAAAAATGGTGCCAGAGGGAACATGGTTTCCATTGGCATCCTTTCTGCCTGGGGCCGGCATGTCAATCATGAAAGTAAAAACTCCCAGCATGGGATCCATTCTTTTTGTTATTCCTGGAAATGTGCCCGTACTTTGTGGCTGTGTCATCAGTAATAACATACGTGACAACTGTTCTGTGAGGGCATGGTGTGGCAGAGATGTGCCCATGGACCACTTTTCTCCTGTGACTGGTAGGTAGCGGAGAGGCCTCTGGCACACGAGTGGTTCGGCTGCCAGTCAACGTATCTATAAATGAGGCAGCTCTGGTCCTATTTCTCCAGAACTGATTGCCAATCTCTTCTCCATGTAAGATAATGCGAATTGATGGATGTTTTAGATCTTACGATGAGGTGCAGAAGGATCACATGCATGACCCCAATACTGTCTGAGACCGTAAGGGTGAGCATGTGCTTCAAAGGTCAATGGCTATAACCTCTAACACATCTTTTAAGGTGCTAGGTCCCAGAGTACTGTCTTCGAGTAGACCAATACAGGGAACAGTCACTAGCAATGGCCTCTGTGCTCCCCTAAATATTTAGATATTTAGGTGTGGTCTGCATCTTCAATGTAATACCGCTAAAGGGATGTCACTTTTTATGCTACTGTGCCAACTAATAAGCTGAAAGGTTACAGGGTTTGGTCTCTCTACTAGGCTTTTTAGGTCACTGGTATAGTCCTTCACATAGGTCAAAATGTCTGCAGGGCACCCCTTAACGTACACGCTCAGTATTGTGTTAGTGCTACCCCACTGGATGATAATGACTGTAACTTCAGTCATATGTGTTACTTCCTACCAACATGACTTTGCAAGCTCTTTTAAGACAGCTGTATCTGAACACCCACACCCATGCTCAGCGGCTGTTGCATCAGAATAAATAAATGAGACACTTTCCAGCACACAGTTGTACATCAGGCAAACCATGACCCAGCGAGTTAGTTTTTTATACACCTACTCAACTACTTCGGACAGGGATCCCTAAGCGCACTTCACAATTGTAATAGTTGTAGAGGTATTTTGTAGAAGTAGAAATAGTATTAGTTGTAGTACTAATGGTAGTAGTGCTAATGGTAGTAATATTAGTAGTTTTCATAGCAGTAGTAATAGTAGTAGTTGTAGTGTTAAATAGTCATAGAAACCCCTTCCACATTACTATCTTGTGACAGTGGTCAAACCTTTATATATTACATTCAAAGAGTTTGAGGAACTCTGAAGATGTTTACCTCCAAGTTCCCCATCGCGGTCACCAAGAAGACCAAGAAACTGTGCGGGATCAAGAATGTGTGTGTCAAATATAGCCATGAATAGAAAGAGGCACATCACACAAATCCTTTGATGATGTCATGGCTCTCAGGGACAAAGGATTTGCAAATTGAACTTAAATGCACAATCTAGCTAAATTTCTCTTCACATCAGCCAGAGGCATAGCACCACATTTTTGACACACCTGGAATGTCGGAAGTACATGCAGTGATGCTTTTGAGTTTCATTTGCAGCTGAGGGTTTCCAAAATGCACTTTGAGAAGAGTTGGTTGGGCTCTCTAGTATAAAGGTGAGTGGTGATATCATGGCTTCTGACACTAATAGAAAATACCACCAAAAAGCCCAACTCTTTGCCATTAGATACTTCACTAAGCACATTTTAGAATTATTAGATTACATCTTTACCACCAAGGGAGCAGCTGCTGAATAAAAACAAGCATTTGCAATGCAATGGGTCTCGCATTTGCTGGAGTTAGAGCTATTAGCGTTGTAAACTCCTAACCAAACATTTCTTGCCACACAAATTGAAAATGAAAAGTAATACAGTTTCACATAAGCGAGTCGATTCAAAGCACCACAGCATCAGGGTGAAGGAGCACACAAAAGGAAAAATAAGTTCACTCGCAGTCAAACCTATCGGAAAAAGTGCAATTAGCCATGTAAGAGGGGCGATGTCCAATGCGGTAACTAAAAGCCCCACGGAGGGTCAAATGTAAACCATTTACCAATGAAAATAAAAGATTTTTGAAGGGCAAACCCATGAACTAGTGATAGTGATGGGTGTACGGTGGGCGTGTATAAAAGCCCAGATACACAGCAACACGTTGGAAAAACAGCACTTGCTTGACCTAAAAAGTACTGAGCATCAGTGGCGGCCGGCAGCTTTAGGAGGGAGGGGGGCGGGTGGGATACACACACACACTAATTCTTTCACACACAGACACGCACACACGCACGCACATCCATTAACAACACTCATACCATTCAAACATGCACGCACGCACCAAACATTCATTTTAAAAGATCGCACACACTCATTCTTTCACACACACACACACGCATGCACATCCATTAACAACGCTCATAACACTCAAATATGCACATGAGCATCAAACATTCAATTTAAAACATCACACACATACACACACACACTTACCTTCAGCCTCCAGGTCCCAGGAGGGTTGGGACTGCTGCCTTCCCTCATTGGCTGACCTTAGGTCAGCCAATGAGGGAAGGCAGCAGTCCCAGCCTCGTCACAGAGTGGGATGGGGTCAGTGAGACTGCTGACCCCACCGCACTCTGTGACAAAGTGTCACTGATTGACACTCGCCCTGGGCACTTCAGGGCTTAAACCTGAAGCACCCAGGGAGAGTGTCAATTGGTGACGCTTTCCTCGTCACCCAGGGGAGCGCCTCGAGGGACCTTTGCTGAGCCGAGGAGGTCACGCCCATAGGAGCTGTGACATCCTCAGCCCAGCAAAGTTCAGCTCAGGCAGCCAGGAATGTGTGCAACTCGCGCATGTCTGCTCCTGGCTGCCTGAACTGAACATGGAGAGTGTCTGTCAGGCTGACCTTTGTTCAGCCTGACAGATACTCTTCATGAGGGGCAAACAGTGGGGGTGTGTGGCCCCTCCGCCCTAAAGGCCGGGCCGCCACTGCTGAGCATTAGGATGGCTACACAGTGTTAAGGTCCTTGTAGGAGGTTCATCCCCTGCCCAGCACCCATCACAACAAAACAGCTGAACTGGTTGCATTGAGGTAGTGCACGTCACCAAGAATGCCTACTGGCCTACCACCACCTGAGTGTACTAAAACCCTAAACTAACACAGAGCCGGCAGCAGGTGCCAGCCCCTGTGGGCTAGGGTTGTACTTCTTCTGGTGTCTGGAAAGGACATTAGATCTACAGCTCTTATTTAAACAGGACCTTAACAACCGTGTAGTACAGGTTCTCCAGGATAGGAAGGGAACACATTCATGCTGTGAGGCAGAATAACAATGTTTCCATCTTCATGTTTATGGAAACCCTTTGGAAGTTCTCACAGGTCAAAAGCCATTGATCTCCAAATTGCAGCTCCTTGGGCTCTATACTTGGTTGCTGCACTGTAAAACTAACAATCTAAAGTGGTGTTCTACATTGGCTCCAACAACCATTGGATTATTTGCAAAATGTATTCGGTACTTAAAATCTTGTTAGTAAATTATTTGGTTATGGATGTGCACTGTCTATTTTACCTTAAACAAGACACAACTGAATTTGTCTTAATCAGCAGTAGAAAATGCATCAAAAGAATGGATCTTGTCAAGCATCACTGCATTGTGACAGCATTTCTTCTTCTGTCCCCTGAAATACAAGGTTTCTTGGCTTTTACTTTGATCTCTTCTTTCTCTCAATAGCATGTAAACAAAAACTCCCAAACAGCTTTGTCACAAACCAGCATTTCAGCAAGAATAAACCCTTCTTTCTACTTACCACCTTCAAAAGATAGGTACAAGCCCTTCTCCACCATGGAGGTAAAGGCCTTCTTCTAACCTGAATCATTGGCATCACTCTCATTTCTGTCAAGCTGCCTTCCATGCACTGGCTCGTCTGATGACTGGTGACTGCAAATTTGGTTATATTGTCCGAACCCTTGGAATCTTCACTTGCTTCCCCTCCAACTCTGCATCCAACTTAAAACCCTTCACATCTTTCATAGCGCCCTACATGTGCACAAACCGACCTATAGCAAGGGCCACTGGAATTATGCAGCACCTTTTGTGATAGAATTACTTAATTATTTTGTAATTTTCAAACTTGTTAACATTGTCTGGGTAAAGCTGGACCTCATTAGTACCAGTTAAATACCCTATTATATCGATATAACAACATACATCGAATTTTGCTAAGGACATTCCACTGCGTGGCTACGGATGTGCTGCATTTTTAGTAACGTTTTAACCATTTGAATTAGAAACAAAATTGTTTTTGTTAAAATCTGCAGGTTATGCAGCAGATGCATTATGTGGCAAAAGCGGCACATCTGTAATTATGTGCTAAATTGCCGCCACCACACAATCACCTAATTCCAGTGGTCCTGCCTATAGCTGAAAAACAAAAAGCTGCGAAATAAAGAGAAAAAGTAGTCCTGAAACCATACGGAAAACATGGAACCTCGTATGTTTCCAGAGGTTTACCGGTGCTCTCGAGGAGGGCTAAAGATCGGAAAAGGCATGACGTGTGCATGCCTTTCACGAATGAAAACAAGCGTATTTTAAAAGGCAAGCCCATGAACCAATGAAGGTGACTGACGTAACATGGGCGTGGTTAAAATCCCCCTAAAGAGAGATTAGAAGAGGGATGGAGCGTTTTGCGCTCGCCCCTAAAAAGCCTCTTGTTTACCCTCACTCTCTGGGTTTACATTCACCATCTATGGACGGCACCTTGTTTCAACACAACAATATCTAACCTCAAACATCTCCTTTCCTCAGTTCACTTAACCCCTCCTCCCCCTCACTCCCATTCTCTGATCTCAGCCCTGAACTTCCATCAAGCTCTTCTGCCATCTCACATAGTCCTATTGTAATTTCCTTTATTGGTAGTTCTCTTCCAAATAACTAGATTTTGATTGGTATTATGTAATTTGATAAAGTTTGCATATTTTGCAAAATGCCCTATTATCCTGTATACTTTGTATATTTTTGGAAACATATTAACAATCTGCTGATGTTTGTGAATAATTTATATGTGTTGCAGCCCACCTGAATTTCACATATGTGTCCTAGTAAGAATTGGTAATCTGAGACGAATTATATTCTGTTCTAACTCATTGATTTAAAATCTTTTTAACTAACTATTGGAAGTTTGGGAGTTTCTGAAATAGTTCTATTTGTAATTTGCAGGACTGGGTTATTGATAGATAATTTGTCTGCATTGTGTTTAATTGTGCTCTTGGAGGAGTACAATATGATTTATTTCTATGAAGCCACTCGGTTTGTGCTACCCTAATTTCACCGATAATTATTTTTATTCTTTTGTACTTTGTTGGCAGTGCTTAATTTGTGCTTGTTGTTTCCGGTTCCGGTTCTGAGCACCAAAACTTATTTTTGAGGGCCGGGGCTTATTTGTTTGCCTCAAGAATTTTCTGCGAGCAAAAGACACATGAAGGAAAGACAGAAGAAGGAAAAACGAAAAAGTGTCATAAAGGGAAAAAGTAGAAAGCTGCAGGATGAGCTGAAGGGGCAGGGGATCACCGTAAATGGATTAAAGAGGCCATAGATGGCTTCAGGATTACGCTCAGCAGTATTCACTGCTGGCAGGTTTAATTACAGCAGCCGCGTGTTTAAAAGGAGGGCTTTGAGCACCGGCACCTTTTTATTTACAAATTAAGCACAGTTTGTTGGCTTAATAGCTCTTGATTTTCCTAACTTGTTTCTCAAATATTTCTTATATAGTGACAGGCTGATATCATGTGACTGTACATGATTTTTCAAATCATCAAAATTTTACGTGTTTAGCTCTTGAACTACTATTAGGCAAATCCCATAACACCAGAGATACAGGATTATCTTTTGAGGTCTCAGCTTCAGATGTTTTAACCTAACTGGGAACATTGCATTAAAGTCACAATTTCTGCACTTGATCAAAATGTATGATTCTGGGCAAACCAGTTTACCTTTCTGTCACTAAGGCTTATTTGTATTTTCTAACCTGCAAACATTGGTAGTTTTCTGTTGTGCCTACAAGGTTTAATACACTATGGGCCAGATGTGAAAAACAGTTTGCATGGTGCAAACTGCGAAAATGCTTCTTGCGATGCACATTCAGAATTTGCGAGTCGGTACCGACTCGCAAATTGTTAATGCGACTCGCAAATAGGAAGGGGTGTTCCCTTCCTATTTGCGACTCGCATCGCTATGCTAAATTGCTTTGTGATCGTGAACGCGGTCGCAAAGCAATTCGCAGTTACCACCAGTGTCACACTGGTGGTAACCCATTCGCAAAAGGGAAGGGGTCCCCATGGGACCCCTTCTCCTTTGTGAATGTTGCCAATAAGGGTTTTTCAGAGCAGGCAGCGGTCCAATGGACCACTGCCTGCTCTGAAAAACCGAAACCAAAAGGTTTCTTTATTTTCTTTATTTTGCAACTCGTTTTCCTTTAAGGAAAACGGGCTGCAAAATAAAATAAAAAACTGCTTAATTTAAAAAGCAGTCACAGACATGGAGGTCTGCTGACTTCAGCAGGCCACCATCCCTGTGAGTGCAGGGACTCGCTATGGGGTCGCAAAATGCGACCCACCTCATTAGTATTAATGAGGTGGGTCTTTGCGACCCCATAGCGACTCGCAGACGGTGTCTGAGACACCGCTCTGCATCCGATTTTGCGAATCGGAAATTGCGAGACGTACAGACTCGCAATTTCCGATTCGCAAAATCAGAAATTGCTACATCTGGCCCTAAGTGTTGCTACACATGACAATGTTGTTGTCTTATATAGCATTCATGCCAACATCGTCTTGTCGTGCTCCATTAAGCTCCATTAAGCTGTTCTAACATTATGTATAGAGTTTCTCAAATCGAATGCAAATTATGTTTGCACCCCAATTGACATGGGAGATTGTGCACTAATTTTTCAGTGATCAGTGCCTCTCCCACTGCCGGCTTTTCGGAGGTTTCAGCTGGAGGCATCTGCAGCACTTGCTTTTCCTGTCAAGAAGGGCATCATCTCAGTGATGTTGCAAGAGCTCCACTGTAATCAATCCAACATCTAGGTTGGGGATGGGTGACAGAAGGGTGCCAGCACATTGTTTCCCCTTTCTCTGTTTAAACATGTTTAGCTGCTACTGCCCTAATTGTTCTGGTAAATAATGTCTTTGTAGCAGTTTGTTTTTCCAATAAGCATCAATGTTTGCCTATGAGATGCTCGCCTTTGCATTAGACACCATCACTCTCACATGGGTTGTACGGTTTAACTCGTGAGTGCCAGTATAATCAAGCATTTGCAATGCAATAGGTCTCACATTTGCTCGAGTTAGAGCTAATAGAGTTGTAAATTCCTAACTGGACTTGCCACATAGATTGTAAATAAAAAGTCAAACAGTTGACATAAGCGAGCTGATTCAAAGCACCACGGGCGCCATGAGCGCGAAGGAGAGACACAAAAGGAAAAAGAAGTTTGTTTGCAGTCAAACATATCAGCAATCGTACGATTATCCATGTAACGGGGTCAGTGTCCAAGGCGGTAACAAAACCGCCCCAAGGCGGGACAAACGTAAAGCACTTACCAATGATAAAAAAGAATTTTTGAAAGGCAACCCATGAATGAGTGATAGTGATGGGTGTGTGGTGGGTGTGGCTAAAAGCCCACAGAGAGATCACACCAGATCAAAGCACTTGCACGCTCGACCAAAGAAGGGAGTCAGGAACTACATTTTTATTTGCATTTCACAAGTCCGCCAAATGACACTATACAAGTTTATACCATCAGCGATGCCTGGCTTCTAGAGAACAGCATATTGCATTGCGGGGCTTGTAGTTTTGATGTTTGTACTTTTATTATCAGCTTCAGCATGCAACGTGCTGTTAGCTAACTGTCCAGATTGGCAGATGGTTTTATAAATAAAATGGAGCCACTTGTCACCTATGTTTTAACATTTACATAGTCGTGTACTGTAAAATTTTAAAAGCTGCTTTTTCACACTAAAACCAATATTAAACTCTGGTTACATATTTTGGGAGGGTTCATGCTTTTATTCACAACACCATTAAAACAAGCATTGGCAATAGAAATCTTTTTGTCTGTTGTGTAGTGGAACATTTTACACCGAGCTTCACAACAAAGGTACAACCTGGACACCAGTAGCACAACCTTCCCTTACACAAAGAATACCTGAAATATGGCATCAGTAGCAGGATAAACATCACACAATTCTCTCATACATTTAAAATAGGTAAAACACAGGTAGCTAACACACTAAAGAGAGAGTGACAGGGGTCAAAGGAGTGTTGTATGCTCTCTGTAAACAAACATAATAATTCAAGATGTACTAAAGTCCTAGAAGAAATAATACAATGAAAATACTTTACATTCATGTACTCATATAGGATAAAGAACCCTCACCTACCTAACGTGGTGTGCTTTATCAGTGAGTTTAACACAAGCACTGGGAAAAAAAAGAGTACTGCTGTTCCATGGTTCTACAGCCTTGTAGTTATGCATTTCCCATTTTGGGTGAGGTTATGTAAATTGTGTCAACATTTATGTTCTCCCTTTGTTAAACTATCAGACCTTTGTTAACATTGTGTGTGGGTGGGTTAAAATGTTTGTACTGGTGTCTCACTTCCAGAAGATTTAAAACAGGAAGGTTAAGCAATGGAATCTGTTTCTCTTTTCTGTCAACATGTTTCAGCACTCATAATGTCTCTGCACCATCCTCAGGACTGTATGCAGGCACAGCTCCTCCTTTTGGGCAGAGGAGCATCGCCCCCTCCGCCTGCAGCAACCATTGCAAATTCTTTGACAAGGAAAGAATAATAAACTCTGTTCACTGTGCACTGCCCTCAGAGTGCATGTGTGTTTGGCTGGCTTCCTCATGCCGTCCAAACACACATGTGCACCGGGCTCTCTCCAGCCCAGCAACACAGTTACTGGGCTGGAGAGAGCCCGCACAGGCTCCCAGTCTGCCTGGGTGCGCCCTGGCTAGGCGCTCCCAGCCAATCCTGATGCTGCTATTAGCAGCATCAGGATTGCCTGCAGGGAAGGCTGGGAGCCTGTGCCTGCAGCAGCGACGGGAGAGGAGCGGCGCGGGACCGGAGCAATTTAATTCATTTTCTCCTGTGCCCCAACCCAAACATCCACCCGCCCCACCCTGACAAACTTCCGCGAGCCGCTCAGACTGTATGTATCTCACAGCTAAATATTATGAACCATATGGTATTTTATAAATGTGCTTTCAGTATATCTTTTGTATTTTTTCACAAGATGCAGCAGCAGCAGTGGAAAAATCCCTTTGTCATAGAACACCTACACCTTAGGTATAAACAGTGCAAACATACCTCCTTCAAAAGAAAAGTAGAGCTAGGGCAGAAGCAGTGAAAGCTTTTCCCATCATGGAATACATGCATATTGGGCAGCAACAGGAGAAGCTGTGCTTCTTCCCAGAACAGTTACAGCATGTCAGAAGCAAAGCAAGCTTCCCTCTCTCACAAAAGGCACGAAGTGCAATCTTCTATTTAGAAGAGAGACGATCCGGCAGGGTAGGCTAGTACAAGCGTTCATTGCTCGAAGAACATAAACAGTAAAGGCATGAGTGACATATAGGCTACAGACAGATCTCTGCAGTGGGTTCTAACTCACATTGGAGGAATATATAGTTGGAGGAATTAGTGAATATGTGAGTTATGACACAAATCTCACACTCTACTTCAGCATCCTGAAAGTCCTGTTGTTTGTGTTGATTCATTCAACGTATTGAGAAGTAGGCTTTACCTAAGAGGTCATTGTTGTTTTGAGCAGCAAAGTCACAGCCAAAATAACAGTGCTCTAGACCAGTACACAGAACCTCTTCAGATGGTTTTGAAAGTGCCTGCACCAGGAGCTGTGCAATCCCAGCCACTGTGCCACCTGTTCAAAATGCTGTGGGTTGCCAATGGTCTTCTCAATCCCCCCCCACACACATTCTGCCTGTTTCTGCCTGGAGAGATCTGCACAGCGGAAAGAGGTCCTAATTACAATAATCTAAACTGCTTAGGTGTGGTAAGCACAAGTATTGCTCAGTGAAATTGCTCGTTCTCCCACCTCTATTCCCCTTCTCTCCCTACCCCAATGTTCTAGTGCCTCCCAACTTCCCTTCCTGGACTCCTGCTCCTTTCCTACTTTCATCTCGTGCTTCTGTCTTTCTTCCCTGCCTCCCCAGTACCTTTAAATTATTTCTTTCTCCCTCCCCGCTATCCGTCAATCACTCAGTTTTACCAGATTTTCCGCCATTCTGACACTATCTCCTCCTCTTTGGTTTTCTCACTTTTTTTAGTTTTATAAAGCCCAAACTCAACCCAAAGGTATTGGAGCATTTTATATGAGCACCAGTTATATTACAAAAGGACACATCATATTTTAGGGCTCGCCTACAGGCATCGCGCACGCTCTATCACTATGGCTATGATCTCATGTGTCTAAAAGAAAAAACCCTTAAAAGGGGCTTTTAGCCCAGCGATTATTTACTATTTTTTGACATCTATTATCACTATTCTTTGCTGCCTTCTAATTTGGCAGAATATGCAAGGCATCACTTATTTTTTTTGTTTGCAGGCACATGGACCAAGTACAGATTATTTAATCTCTTAGCTGCTGGGCCTTCCCCCCCCACCAGTGCTGAGCTCTTTTTTGGCTATTTGGAGTAGTTCGCGCTTAGGCCTTCATAACTTTTTGTCCACATAAGCTGTCCATGCCAAATTTGCGTCCTTTTTTTCCAAAATCCTAGGGATTCTAAAGGTACCCAGAGTTTCTGGGTTCCCCTGGAGGAGACCAAGAAATTAGCCAAAATACACCTATAATTTATTTTTTTTCAAAAAAATGAGAAAAAAGGGCTGCCAAAGAAGGCTTGTGTTTTTTTCCCTGAAAATGGCACCAACAAAGGGTTTGCGGTGCTAAAATCACCATCTTCCCAGCTTTCAGGAACAGGCAGAGTTGAATCAGAAAACCACATTTTTCAACACAATTTTGGCATTTTACTGGGACATACTTCACTTTTACTATTTTTGGTGCTTTCATCCTCCTTCCAGTTAGTGACAGGAATGGGTGTGACACCAACACTGGATCCCGGAAAGCTAAACCTTTCTTAAAAGTAGACAAAATTCTGAATTCAGCAAGGGGTCATTTGTGTAGATCCTACAAGGTTTTCCTACAGAAAATACTAACTGAAATAAAAATATATTGAAATTGAGCTGAAAAAAACAGCCATTTTTCTCAACGTTTTACTGTAACTTTTTCCTGCAATGTCAGATTTTTTAAAGCGATATACCGTTACGTGTGCTGGACTCTTCTGGTTGCAGGGATATATAGGGCTTGTAGGTTCATCAAGATCCCTAGGTACCCAGAGCCAATAAATGAGCTGCACCTTGCAATGGGTTTTCATTCTATACCGGGAATACAGCAATTCATTTGCTGAAATATAAAGAGTGAAAAACCTTTGTATTTCCAAAATGGGCATAAGATAAGGTATTGAGCAGCAGTGGTTATTTGCCCATCTCTGAATTCCGGGGTGCCCATACTAGCATGTGAATTACAGGCCATTTCTCAAATAGATGTCTTTTTTACAAACTGTCTTACATTTGGAAGGAAAAAATGTAGAGAAAGACAAGAGGCAATAACACTTGTTGTGCTATTCTGTGTTCCCCCAAGTCTCCCGATAAAAATGGTACCTCACTTGCGTGGGTAGGCCTAATGCTCGCGACAGGAAAGGCAACATGGAAACATCACATTTTTACATTTAAATCTGATGTGTTTTGTGCCTAGCTGTAGATTGTGGCCTCTAGCTCAGCCAGCACCTAGAGAAACCTACCAAACCTGCACATTTTTTAAAACAAGACACCTAGGGGAATCCAGGATGGGCTGACTTGTGAGGCTCTGATCAGGTTCTGTTACCCAGAATCCTTTGCAAACCTCAAAATGTGGCCAAAAAACACTTTTTCCTCACATTTCGGTGACAGAAAGTTCTGGAATCTGAGAGGAGCCACAAATTTCCTTCCACCCAGCATTCACCCAAGCCTCCGGATAAAAATGATACCTCACTTGTGTGGGTAGGCCTAGTGCCTGCGACAGGAAATGCTCCAAAACTCAACGTGGACACATCACATTTTCACAAAGAAAACAGAGCTGTTTTTTGCAAAGTGCCTAGCTGTGGATTTTGGCCTCTACCTCAGCCGGCTCCTAGGGAAACCTAGCAAACCTGCACAGTTTTAAAAACTAGACACCTGGCGGAATCCAAGATGGGGTGACTTGTGTCGCTCTGATCAAGTTCTGTTACCCAGAATCCTTGGCAAACCTCAAACTGTGGCCAAAAAAACACTTTACTCACATTTCGGTGACAGAAAGTTCTGGAATCTGAGAGGAACCACAAATTTCCTTCCACCCAGCGTTCCCCCAAGTCTCCCAATAAAGATGATGCCTCACTTGTGTGGGTAGGCCTAGCGCCCGCGACAGGAAATGCCCCAAAACTCAACGTGGACACATCACATTTTCACAAAGAAAACAGAGCTTTTTTTTGCAAAGTTCCTAGCTGTGGATTTTGGCCTCTAGCTCAGCTGGCACCTAGGGAAACCTACTAAACCTGCAAATTGTTGAAAACTAGACACCTAGGGGAATCCAGGATGGGGTGACATGTGAGGCTCTGATCAGGTTCTGTTACCCAGAATCCTTTGCTAACCTCAATATTTGGAAAAAAAACACTTTTTCCTCACATTTCGGTGATAGAAAGTTCTGGAATCTGAGAGGAGCCACAAATGTCCTTCCACCCAGCATTCCCCCAAGTCTCCCGATAAAAATGGTACCTCACTTGTGTGGGTAGGCCTAGTGCCCGCGACAGGAATAGATCACACAACGGTCAATGTTGGTACTTACATGAGGCAACTATTGACCCGGGGGTGATCCATTCCTTACGCAGGCACTAGGTATAGGCACTCAAGTGGGGTAGTGTTTTTATCAGGACAGGTGAGGAATCACTGGGTGATAGGAATTTTGTGGATCGCAGCATATTCCTGTAGTTTGTGTGACAGAAATGCAAGAAAAATAGAGTTTTTATTCAACATTTCAGCTTTGCAGGGTATTCTGGGTAAGAAAACTTTGGGGAATCCACACAAGTCACACCTCTGTGACCCCGGATGTCTAATTTCCAGAAATGTTTGGGTTTAGTATGTTTCCCTATATAGCCGCCGAAGCCAGGACCAAAAACTCAGGTGCCTGCCTTACAAAACCAGTTTGTTTTGTGTTAGATAATTTTGATGTCTCCACAATACAATTTGGGCAGTGGAATTTGGGGCTGAACTAAATTGGGGAGCTCCCAAGAGAGCACCCTCTCTGTGCTTGCCCCCGCATTCACCTGCTCTCTGGGTTGGGCTAACCCACTACTGCCCTGTTGCACAAACTGTGCTTGCGAAGGGACAACAGGACTGCCCTCATCACCTCCCTCACAATTTACTGGAAGGAGTTATCCAATGGGACTCCTCCAACTGAAAAATCACTCCCAGAGTCTGCGCCATTGTCCCATCCCTCAGATGCTGTCTCAGTATCTGCTGTCTCAGTCTCTGATCCTATGTCAGAGCTGTCCTCTATAATCCGAGTGACGTCAGCAGCAGTCATCCATCAAGATGACATCTCTGCTATTGGCTAAACTGTTGCTCTAAAACACTAGCCTACGTAGACAATAACAAAATTGCTGGTGTGTGTGTGTGATACGTGCAACAGTAGAGGCCACCGTACCTGTGCTTCTTCCCTCAATCAGCAAGTTCTTTCAAGCCACTCAAACACCTTGTCACATACCATTCGTCACAGTCTTTAGCACCTCCTGCGCCCAGTCCAACAATCATTATTGGTGCTCCCACTCCCATGTCCTCCTCCTCGGATTCCCTCATTACCACCCAGCAAACATGCTCTTCATCTCTCCATAGCCACCCCCCACCCCACACATACATTTCATTTGTATTATAGCGCAGGTAGTGGCTGACTTTACTAATATACTCAGCTATTTACATAAAATACAGATTTGCTCTTTGCAGTAGTCATATAAACCTTCTGTGCTTCTTTATGGCACTAAAACTGCCACTAGACAAAAGTCTGATCCTTTTGTAGCAGAAACATAATCACAAGACTTACTTGACTTTTTTATTGCTGCCTAAAAGCTACAGTTGAAATGCGTCAGTTGAAGTATATGCACTGCTTTGAACGTGCAAGCCGCAACTGCAAGACAACTGGTGGCAAATATATATATATATATATATATATATATATATATATATATATCCAATCCAATATATTATAAATAAATATATATATATATATATATATATATATATATATATATATGTACAAGATATATATATATAGATCACTTTTATATGTGGGTCTGGTTTTCCTGGGGGCCGATCGCAGCCCCCAGGGAAACCACACATGCACTGACAAAAGTGATCTATATATATATATGCAGTCAGTGAAAAGCGCGACGGCCGCAACACTGCCGGCTCCCGTGTTGCGGGCGAGATCAGGGTTCCGCCCGCCTACCCAGCAGGGATCTCATAATAGAGCCCACGGGAGTGCGGCTGCATTGGCGGCCGCCTGGCGGTTCAACCTTGGTGGGCGGCGGTTGCCACCCGCCAAGGTTGTAATGAAGGCCTATATATATATATATATATATATATATATATATATATAGATCTATCTATAGATATATCCATGTAGATAGATATATCTATCTACATTGATTGATATATCTATATCTAAATCCATATATATATATATATATATAGAGAGAGAGAGAGATCTGTATTTCTTTTTTGGTAGTTGTAGGGTTTCCTTGGGGGCCAAAATGGCCAAAAAGTATTGTCCCCACAGGGGATCGCCCTGCCCACAGGCGACCCCCTGTCAATTTCTTTATTTAAAAAAAAAGAAAAAATTAGCCCCTGGCGGTAGCGCGATCGCGCCCCCCATGGGGCACCAACCTTGAAATAAAAAAATATGGCCTGAGGGGGGCGGCCCGTTTTCCGAGGGGGGCCGACCCCCCCAAGTGAAATCCCTGGTGTCTAGTGGCGTTTCCTGGCCCTCAATCGCAGCTGTGCTGCGATCGAGGGCCAGGAAACGCATTCAGGAATGCCTCGTATGAAAGAGGAGAGTCTCCCCTTTCATACGAGGCCTTTCCGAACGTGGGGAAGGCCGTTTGGGGCCGTTTTCCTATGGCCGCTTCCTGCTCCGATGGGGAAAACAACACTGTGACGTCAGCGCGTCTCAGGGCGTGCTGACGTCACAAAGGGGCGGGTGGGGGGCGGGGGCAGACACAGAAGAGCTTCTGTGTCTCCCAGGGGTTTTAAAAAAAAAAAAACTCAGGTGCATTTTTGAACCCCCTCCCTGGTGTCAGCCACTGGTCGTGACCCGCACCAGGGAGGTAGTGCGTGCGTCGGCCAGTGGCTGACGCCCGCACTTAATGGGTTAATGTTAATTAGTGTCCATCCACTGCTCGCACTGTGACTGAGGTACTACTTCTTTTTGGGTATTTTTTTAAGTAGCACAAATTCAACACAAATGTATCAGCACTTTAAATGAGCACCAGTTACAGTCCACAACTTCACATTCTTTAAATTTTGAAGGAAAAGGAGATTAAGAGCAAGATGTACAAAATTGCTTTCTGCATTTCTTAAGTAGCGACTTCATAGAAATCGCTATTTAAGAAATGCTAAATGCTATGTAGAGAGATACCCATTTCCTGATAACATTTCCTACAAAGTAGGAATCGCTATCAGGAAATCGGTATTAAGAAAGCCCATTACATTTTAGTCAATGGACCAGTTTTGCATTGCCTAAATAGCGATTTCTTATTAAGAAATCGCTATTTAGGAAATGCAAAGCTAGGGATGGCAAAGGGCATAAGTGCCACGTTGGTGCACCCCAAAAATCGAGGTGCACCTGTACAGCACAAATATGCCTAAAGGGCATGTGTGTTCTCTATTGCAATTTCAAAAAGCACCTTTAGGGTGCTTTTTTTTAAATTGCACCTAGTTACCACTGACTTCATGTCAGTGGTAATTGCATCTCCTAAGTGCTCAAGTCGCCTTTAGGAAATGCTTTGTACATCAGAATAGGAATCGCAAATAGGAAATCCCTATTTGCGATTTCCTATTTTGGGAATCGCAAATTGCAATTTCTACAGGGTAGTAATCGCAATTTGCGATTTCTTAAAGGCCTTTGTACATAAGAAAAGACCGTTTTGCATTTCTTAATGTTCTGAAATACCAATTCGGACGATTAAGAAATGTAAAAGGGCTTTGCACACCTGGCCCTAAGTTATTTGCCCAGATTGATGTGGTTGTTCCGCCTTGCCACCTGTTCACCATCCACCTCCCCCTCACGACCCTCACTTCTGTGACCCATCTATGTCATTGTGCAGTACCTGAGATTTCTGGATGTCTTCGACCTCCAACTGGTGAGTTGAATTGTTGTATGTTACTTAAGCTGTAACAAAATGATAACGTTTTTAAAAAAAAGTTATTTGCCCAGAATCACAGGATGTTGAGCCGACGCCGAGACGCCATCCTGGTTCCCCAGTTACGCCACATCCTTTCCCATAATAATGCTTAAGCCATTGTGGAAGGGCATTTCCCAGGGAATACCTCTCATAAGTAGGGTGACCAGAATTTTCAAGATAAAAACCAGGTCACTTCACATAAATATAAGGACTACAAATTTACCGAGAGCACAGAACGACATCGTAGATTTACAGAAGAGGCACTAAGAACATAAATGAAATGCAATTTTTAATGCCAGCATTATGCCTCTCAATTAAAGTGCTTGCTTATTACAGCTACTAACTGTCCCTGCTTTGGAAAACATAAAAGGCACCTCCCACTGTTTTCAATCGACCTTCTCCACAAACCGGGATATGAGCCAAATTTTCTAAAATCTGCCGACAGCTGGTGAAAAACCGGGACTGTCCTGGAAAATTTAGGACATCTGGTCAGCCTACTCATAAGCAGCCCAAAAAGGTATCTGATCCAGTCACTGGCCATGATTATGAAGGTGTTTCTGAGAAAAAATGTAGGTGCAACAAACATACTCTCTCTCTCTCTGTCTGCCTTCCTCTACCTCATCACATCTGGTCAGAAGTTGGAAAAGTGATTTTTCAAGAGAGCAAAGACATTACTATTGCTCAAAACGCACCCTATGCAGAAGTCACATTTCCAGACATTCTTTAGACTGGCTGCCCTTTCTTGCTTGGAGGTAGTATTCAAGTGTCCACAGAGGGCTCTACTTCTATTGACACCATCAGAGTCAAAGATCAGATTAACCTACAATGTTTAGTCCTTTGTGCAAGCTTCAAAGCACTACTTATGGTTGCACTGACAGAATTGAGAAGCAAATGCAGTGTATTCTGGAAATTTAAATTAAAATTCAGGATGCCACAAAATCCGTAAAAATATTTAGGTTTAAGATAAATAAAAGTGCTTCCAAAATATAGATTTTAATAATAAGCACACTTTACCTGGTGCAAACATTTTTTATAACTGTCAATTAAAAGCAGGCACTCTACAGCTCAGCTGGTAACAACATCCTTGCCAAACCTCTAAAAAATACAGACACATTGTTTTATGTGGGGCGAACTCGACTGTGGGCATTGGAGCGCTTTGCATGAGCACCAGTTACATTACATTAGGACACTTTAATGCTTTTTTAAGCATGGGGAGATTTAATGATTTGCCCAGAGTCACAGGATATTGAGCAGAGGCCAAGACTAGAGCCCTGTTTCCCAGGTATCAGAACTGCAGCTCTGCCAGTAGCGCCACATCTTTCTTCCACACCCCAGTCAGTATCGTGCCTCCCTCGCTGCTTTAGGCCATGCTACACAGCAGTTGTACTGCTGTAAACATGGCTAAAGATAAGCATTGACAATGCCCGTAGATCTCTGTTGGCTTTGCCAATGTCTCTTATTTTAGGCATGGGGAGATCAAGGGTCAGATATATGTCAATTTTTATTTGTGAGTTTCTAATTACAACTTTCTATGAGTCGCAGTAGACACTCGCAAATATAAATGTACAAATGTGTCTCAGACACATGTAGCGATTCCCAATGGTGTTGCAAATGACACACCTCATTAATATTCATGAGGTAGGTCGCAATTCGCCACAACATTGGGAATGACCACAATCACAGGTACAGTGGCCTGCTGGGGGCAGCAGACCACCATGTCTGTGATTTCTTTGAAATAAAGCATTTTTTTTGTTTTTTAAATGCAGCTCATTTTCCTTAAAGGAAAACTGGAGGTGTTTAAAAAAGAAAAATTGAAAGGTTTCTTTTCATTTTTTAAGAGCAGGATATATCTCAAAAGAGGGTAGTGGCTGTCTTTGGATCCCCTTGGCTGCCATTCAATAGATATACTCCAGGAGGCGCTGAAGCACAAGTGTTGGCCGCTGGGCTAAATGGGTGTCTTGAATTCTGGTTCATACTTCTGTGCATCTGAAAACATTGCATATTTTGCACGAACAGATGGTTAATCTCTAAAGAACTTCCAACTATGGGGGTGTGTGTAAATGCAAGGGGCCAGATGGCTATATCATGTACAGTACCAGGATGACAGAGGAAACTCGATGCTTTCAAACAAAGAATCCTTTAATTCTAAGATTCACAGGCTTTGTATTTTTGAGCTCCCTCAGCATAACAGATGGACCTGGGTACATCGACTTTACTTCAAGGCGGCAGGGATTGCGCTGATGGCTGTGCTGGTGTAGGGGATAAAGAGAGCTGCAGATAGATTAGTGCAGAAGGATGACATGAGAGAAACACATAAATAAACAAGAATCTGCAAATAAATTTGGCTTGGCCATGGAAAACGTCAGATTTAAAAAAAAACACCAAGGTATGTAATGAGCACTAAAGGGCACTTTTTGTGGCGTTACGCCTCCTTGCAAATATGGGCCCCTCTGATGCAGTTTCCTGCATCAGAGGGGCTAGCAATGGGTGTTCAGGTGGGTGTTCCATCGCAACACCCATTGTTTTTTACACTGACCCACATTTACGAGAAATCATAAATCTGTGGCAGCGCCAAAAACTAACGCCACTCAAGAGGTGGTGTTAGCATGGCAAAACAAGGAGGAATGCTTTTATTCCTCCTCATTTGAAGTCGAAAGCGCAAGCACTCTGGCCTGTTGTTATCTATCTGTGGTCTTTTTAAACCACACCCACCACACACCCATCAATATCACTCATTCGTAGGCTTGCCTTTGAAAAATCCTTTGTTATCATTGGTAAATGCTTTACGTTTGTCCCTCCTTGGGGCAGTTTTGTTACCACCTTGGCCATTATCCCTGTTACATGGATAATTGCACTTTTGCCGATGCGTTTGACTGTGAACAAAATGATTTTTCCTTTTGTGTCTCTCCTTTGCGCTCATGGTGGCTGTGGCACTTTGAGTAGGCTTCCTTATGTCAACTGTTTTACTTTTAATTTTCAATTTATGTGGCAAGAAAAGTCTAGTTAGGAATTTAGAACGCTAAGAGCTCTAACTTGAGCAAAAGCGAGACCCATTGCATTGCAAATGCTTGTTTGCATTTTCTATGTGTGCTGCATTGTGCAGCACACATTGAAGAAGCAAAATTCCATGGATGATTGTTTGTGTGCAGGAAGGTGTCCCTTAAGTATGTGTGTATTTTTATTATCAGTTTGTTTGGAAAACATGAGGCTGGCGCTGCAGCTAAAGCTGTCTGTAGACCTCAGCTATGAAGGAAGCTGTTACAGATGGAAAGGAGGAGAGAGTGTAAGTACAGGGAGAGAATGAACAAAGGGGAAAAAGAAGAGTAAGGAACAAAAAGAGAGACCATGGCTAACTTAAAATCTGAAAGACAGAGTCAGAGAACTGGAAGAAAGAAAGGGGACAAAGAAAAATAGAGAAAAGACTAAAAAGTAAGAAAAATAAAATAAAAATAAAGAAATTAAGTGAGAAGAAGGATAGCAAAAGAAACAAATCGTAAAGAAGGCAAAGAGAAATTTGTGGAGGATGAAGGGGAATGTAAGGGGAAAGGAGAAGTGGGGAGTAAAGCAGGACAGGAGGCTAGGAGAGGCAGATATATAAAAGGCAGAGAGTTAAGAAGAGAGGGAGAGAGAAAGGAGAGGGTGAGTAGGGAACAGAAAGGGAGCATTGTGGTAACTTCAACAGTCTCATGGCCAACACTCGTGAGGTCTGTGAAATACAATCGTGGTATGTTGTATCCTTACGAGAGTAGACTGCTGTGCCTCCAGCCATGAACCACCAGCTTTATTTCGGATTGGGTCTGCTCCACACTTAGCAGACTTCACCTTAGACTTAGGTTGGTTACCTGCTATGCCCCAGGGTTCTCCTACTGTGTCAAATGGATATGAATTCAATTATTTTCTGGCTTCGAGGCTGTGGTCTGTGTATCCTTCTCCACTCATTAACTGATGACACACAGATCTAACCAAGGGATGTGGCTATCACAGCCAGTTCATGCATGCTTACTTAGCAGTAATTTCAGAGTTGGATTGGCCATTTGTCTGATCGGTAATTTGTCGCAGGGGTCGGCTACAATTATGACCACTCTGCCAAGTCGTTGTGCCACACTGTAGTATACTGAACTCATCCTGGAGTCATGTTTAAACACTGCGGCGCATTCTGCAGTGCTTCTGCAGTGCTTGCACATTGTCTGCTTTCCTTCTGAGCAGCAACGTGCAGGCGGCAAGGAGGGGGCTTTTTTTATTTTAAATTCGGCCTGGGGCCAAAACAAAGGTCGAAGCTAAGTGTCCATCAGGACTTCTTTTGTTCTTGCTGGAGCTATCTGGATCCTCACACCTAGCTGCAATAAAGGGAAAACAAAGGCACAGGGTTTGTTGTTACTTCACAGGTACTTAAGAAGGGCATGATAGAAACATTAGTCAGTCCTGGTAATTAAGAGATGTTCATGCAAAGTAAGAATGTAAGGTATGCTGCTCCGTTCCTGTATTTTCACAAATAGCAACTTAAATATTACAATTTTGTTTTATTTCGTTTATAGCGGTACTTTACTCTGTCTGACCAACCCTTTACCTCTATCAATATATCCTCTACCTCCACTCTCTTACTCATCGCAAACCCATTCTACTATACTGATCTCCAAAATAACCCGTCCTAGACTCTTCCCTCCTCTGCCCCTCCTGGCTCACCCAAACCTCAGCTTATGACTATGATCTCCCAAACAACCCTACTAAATTCTTCCTCATTTATCTCTCCCAAACCCCATTTAACTACTATAATCTCCCTCATCCCTTTCTTTAGACTCTTCCATCCTCCATCTCTCCTTTACTCATCCCAAACCTCATCTTACTACTATGATCTCCCAATTAACACTTCTGGATTCTTCCCTCCTCTATCCTTCCATTATTCCATTCAAACAAGCTAACAGACTCACACGTGTTCCACTCAAATTAACTCATACCTCCCTATACTAATGCTAAAAATGTACTCATAATTCCCCATACTAATATAAACAATGAGACAAATAAGCCAAAAACTCAAATCCCTACTTTTTACTGCAGGTGGCAGAAATCAACAGGTCCAGTAGACAAAATACACCTACAAAGACTCACCAGGATTTATAGAACAACCATCAAAAAAAGCAAAAAAGCTCACTACTCAAACTGACTTGCAGATGCCATGTGCCGCACAAAAGAATTCTACAAAATGTTGTTTCAAATTTGCCAATCCTCAATGTATCTGTGTAATAACAACTGAGTCTCAAGATTCTTGCAACAAAATACCAGTCCATGCTAATACCAGCAATGCTAAAACACTGAGGCCCGTATTTATACTTTTTGACGCTAAACTGCGCTAACGCAGTTTAGCGTCAAAAAATTTTGCGCCGGCTAACGCCATTCTGAAGCGCCATGCGGGCGCCGTATTTATTGAATGGCGTTAGCCGGCGCAAGCAGACCGGCGCTGCCTGGTGTGCGTGGAAAAAAACCACGTACACCAGGCAGCGCCGGCGTAGGGAAAAATGGCACTAGGGCGTCTTAAAAATGGTGCAAGTCAGGTTGACGCAAAAAATCGCCTCCACCCGATTTGCGCCATTTTTAACGACGCCCAGACGCCATTTACATGTCTTAGTAAAGACAGGAGTCATGCCCCCTTGCCCAATGGCCATGCCCAGGGGACTTATGTCCCCTGGGCATGGTCATTGGGCATTGAGGCATGTAGGGGGGCACAAATCAGGCCCCCCTATGCCACAAAAAAATATGAAAAAAAAATATATTTATACTTACCTGAACTTACCTGAATGTCCCTGGGGTGGGTCCCTCCATCCTTGGGTGTCCTCCTGGGGTGGGCAAGGGTGGCAGGGGGGGTCCCTGGGGGCATGGGAGGGCAGCTGTGGGCTCATTTTGAGCCCACAGGTCCCTTAACGCCTGCCCTGACCCAGGCATTAAAAAGTGGCGCAAATGCGGGGTTTTCTGCCCCGCCAACTCCCGGGCGTGATTTTTGCCCGGGAGTATAAATACGACGCATTTGCGTCGCAGTAATTTTTTGGGACGGGAACGCCTACCTTGCATCTCATTAACGCAAGGAAGGCGTTCACGCTAAAAAATGACGCTCTTTACTCATACTTTGGCACTAGACGTGTCTAGCGCCAAAGTATAAATATGGCATTAGTTTTGCGCCAAATTTGCGTCGAAAAAAACGATGCTAATTCGGCGCAAACGGAGTATAAATATGCCTCTTAGGCCCATATTTATACTTTTTTAGCACCGCAATTTCGCCGCTTTTTGACGCAAAATCAGCGTAAACTTACAAAATACCATTGTATTTTGTAAGTTTGCGCTGATTTTGCGTATAAATATGGGCCTAAGGGGCTTACTTACAAGCCCTTTGCACCACTGTTGCATCATTTTTTTTTTAGGCAGCAGTGGTGCAAAGCAGTCCCCCACAGTGTGCCACATTTACAAACTGGTGAAATGGGAGCCAGTTTGTAAAGCCTTGCACCACATTATACCTGCGGCAGGTATAATATATGAAAGGTAGGCATTCCTCCGTTAGAAGCCATGCAGAACTGGCGCAGTGAAATCTACAAGATTTCACTGCATCGTTGTGTGCCTTCACAGCATAACTTTTTTAATACCTGCTCAGAGCAGGTGTTAAACTGATGCAGGGCTTTTTTGAATGGGGCCTCCTGGCATTGCTGGAGTAGCATCATTTTTTTGACGCCAGTCCAGCAATGTGTCACTATTGCACACAGATGCATCCGAACTAATGATACAAGAAATCTAATGCATCAATGGTGATGCATCAGATTCTTTTAAATAAGCCTCTAGATATCTACTTGAACAAAACATCCAGTTGTCTATCTGAACCCAAGATTAGAGAAATCACTTGAAGCGAAGCTTCATCAACACTAAAGCCCATATTTATACTTTTTTAGCGCCGCATTTGTGCCACTTTTTGACGCAAAATCGGCGCAAACGTACAAAATACAATTGTATTTTGTAAGTTTGCGCCAATTTTGCATAAAAAAATGACGCAAATTCAGCGCTAAAAAAGTATAAATATGGACCTAACTTCCTTCAGGGAAATGTCATTTTAGGAATTTCAGTACTTGATGAAGGTCACTGAGTCAGCTGACTTATCTTTGAACTCATGCACCCCTTCAAACGATAAGACACACCTGTCAGCATTGGCTGCAATATCTACTATGAACATAATTGACAACTCATTAACCATGGGACACTATCACAAAAACCCATGACATCTTATTTATGACCACTCATTAAGAAAAATAACCTAGACCTAACAGACTTAGGGGGTCAAGCGGGAACCGCCGAATGACCACACCTGGCTTTCCCGCTGGGCCGGCGGGCGACCGCCAGAAGGCCGTCCGCCGGCCCAGTGGGAAACCCCCTTCTACGAGGATGCCGGCTCCGAATGGAGCCGGCGGAGTCGAAGGGGTGCGACGGGTGCAGTGGCACCCGTCGCGATTTTCAGTGTCTGCTTTGGCCACTCCTCAGAAAACTGATAGAAAGAGCAACTTTCTTTGAGATCTCAAAGTTTTACTAACGAACAAACAACAGAATTTCTGCTTATCGTGGTTACTGACTCTGAACTAATCTGCATCAGGAATGATCAGAAAATTATGATAGATAAACTTGGGTCGGCACACTACTAATTGTGGTATGTGTAGTATTTTATTTCTTGATTTGGAACTCCGCAGAGATCTTCAACTAATAGAAAGAATATACAGAATAATTACTTCAATAATTTGCAGTAATAAATTCAGTATAAAAATATAAAGTGCTTTAAAGAAAATGAAACATTCTAAAACTTATAAGTTTCATTTTGAGGGGACACAATTAATTATCGGACCTTTTCTCCAGAGGATTTATGAAATTATTTGAAAAGGTGTTCAAAAACTGTTGATGTGTAGAGTGGAAAGCAGGGCAAATAAAATTAACGAGCGCAAGATCTTGCACACCATATTTACAAAATGTACAAATTCCATCTTTAAAAGTCAAGCTTTACCATGCACTAGTAACAACTCTTTATCGTAAAGGGTTCATCTTAACCATAAAAACACGCAATGAACCCACTGTTTTTTTGCAACAGAAGTAGCAATAACAAATTTGTATTTGTCCATTTGTAAACAAAATTGAGCATCTAAATTGAAATTTACCCTGGGGGAAAGTACCTTTAACTGGGATTCTAGCTGTTACAATGTCATAGGCTCAAGGAGAGCCTGCAATATACCAGACCTTCTAGGGCAAATGAAAATCGTTCTTCAAATATGCTATCTATTCGCTTCCTATCAAACATCTCTACATGCAGAAGTTCCCTCAGTGAATTTTTCTGAATTTCGTTGCAACTATATTCCAGTATCTTCATGTATTTTCAGAAACACATATTCACAGAGGTCAATCCAGAGACAATCTGCCTGCAGTCTTTTATAAGTAATTCAGTGGCTTGCTCTCCTTTTTTACGGTGCTAGTTATTTTCTCTCAGATTGGGGAGAAAAAAATAAACTGCCTTCGAACTAGATTGAAATTACGTTCAACCTGGGCACCCATCAAAGATATCTTGAGCTTGGTTGGCGTACACACTTGAGGTCTAACTTAAAAAGTTTTTATATAATATTCGTATTATTCAAGTGGGTCGTTTGTTGAGCTGGTTATACTATTAATTGCTTTTAGTAACAAGTGCAGCAAGTTAACTTTTTTATTAGTATTCCAAAGAATCCAGCCATTGAATTTCTGAAGAATAACAATGTCACTGTTCAGTTTCCATGAGGATATAATTACTGGGAAGACAGTGACTCTAAAAGGTAGTTTTCTATGGTCACTTCAGGTGTTATCTGTTATATTCAGGTTGGTCCGATGTCCTAATGCACAATACAAAGAGGTTACATTGTCAGTCATAAATGACCCCCAATACTAAAGTGTTAATGTACAGTAATATCTTTTTCAAGTCGGCCATTTATTATATTTAATTCATGTTCCCTCATTATTAAACCATGTTTATCACCCCTTAAACTAGGGGTACAAAGAGGAGGGAATACTCAGAGCGTAGACTCTTTCTTTGGCGGCAACATTTTCTAATGATTGATTAGAAACTTTAACTTTAAATTCACCCATCATAAGTATTGAATGCCATTTTTTCAAACAATAATTTTAGATAAACAGACCATTATCGATTTCTTTTTACCTAGGGGCATTTACATATTAATTTGGAGCCAAGAATATTGATATGGACTATCAGTTATCAGATGTTGTTATAGTTATTTTCACACATTGCACTAAATTGGAAGGGTGATTAATGAGATAATAAGACCATAAACAGTCTGTCAGTGGGAATGAAGTTCCTACTACACAAGTCATTTTCCCTAGGGGATTTGGGGCAGAATAGTTAGCTATTTTATGGAAAGAAAATTTGCATAACATCAATTTCTCTAGTAAGAAAGTATTCACAGTTTTCAGAATTCAGGCTCACAATTATCTTTAGGTTAAAAGCTACTCTAGATCATCTGCCATAATAAGAATCCAGAGTAGTAACAAAGTTAATGTCACTGCTTCTGAACATTTCTAATGCATCAATTTCCAATTTCTCAAAACACATGCAACAAAAATGATCTGTTCAAAAGGTATTTTGACTGAGAAAATAGAAAAATGAAGTCTAAAGTTATTGGTATTGTACAGAAGCTGGGATCTTTAGGTGTTGAATGCTTTGTGATTCTGAACAAGATGAATATGCAGATAATGATGTAAAGTATTCTGTGTTTGAATTAAACTTAGCACTGGCCCTAGATTTATTGTCCTTGGAGAACTCAGGAGAAAATCCATCCATCTTGGAGCAAACTGAAGGATCAGTTTGAGCTGGTGGATTATTTTTAAGATTGACTGAATCGGAATGTCCCATTATGTGATTTATGATTTGTGGTTATGAATTACGGTTGCCTAAATCACTTGGCTGACTATTTGCAAAATTCAACAACGTAGAGGAGTCACTTGATGATGGGTTAACTAATTCTGCATTTTTTGCTTTTCACTTAACTGTTTCATTTATTGACCAGAAAAAGCATTGGTCTCTGCTGCTAGTACTTTCTACTTTTTTTCTAAACAAAATGGATAATAAGCCAGATGAGTAATGGGAACCTTTGTAAGAGAAGGTGAAATACAATCAACATGGGCCTCTTTAAAGAGCTTTCTAAAAAAATACACTTGTACATCTTTAGATTTTTTTTCTCTATTTTCTTAAATTGTGTTTGATTTATTTGATGGCAACCAGCATGAGAGGGTACAGGCGACTTTGAAGAGTGTTTAACTGGTGTGTTAGAATGGGGTAATTCTGAAGACAGTTGTTCTGATCAGGTCATATTTTGGTCAGTGTGTAATCCAGTCTTCAAATTGCTCTGTACTCCCTTGAAGGAACCATGCGTAACTCTAGATACCAGATTTTGGAGAATTGCTGAGAGAGCATCCAGAATCTAATCAGAGCTATTTGTAAATGTATTCATGCAGAGATATAGGATAAAGTTTGTTGCCTAGTATGTATAGTTTCAAAGTACTAAACATAATTGCTGGGTAGGTCACAGGACGTCTTTAAATTAATTCCCGGGTTTACTGATAGTTCAGGGAGATATGGAGATTTAATATTTGGTGCCAGATGCATGTCCATTTCTATTTGCAACTTTTTGCAAGTCGCAATTAGAGACTCACAAATAGAAATGTACAAATGTGTCTCAGACAAATTTATCGATTTCCAATAGGGTCGCAAATGACCCACCTCATTAATATTCATGTCATAGGTCGCAATTTGTGACCCCATTGGGAATGGCCACAATCACAGGGATGGTGACCTGCTGGGGGCAGCAGACCAACATCTCTATGATTGCTTTTAAATAAAGCAATCTTTTGTTTTTTAAATGCAACTTGTTTTCCTTAAAGGAAAATGGGATGTGTTTAAAAAAGAAAAATGAAAAGTTTTATTTTTATTTTTTAAGAGTGCTGCTCTGGTGACAATCACAGGGATGGTGGCCTGCTGGGGTCAGCAGACCACCATGACTGTGATTGCTTTGAAATAAAGCAATCTTTTGTTTTTTAAATGCAGCTCGTTTTCCTTAAAGTAAAACAGGATGCATTTAAAAAAAAAATGAAAAGGTTTCTTTTCATTTTTTAAGAGTAGGCAGTGGTCCGTGGGACCACTGCCTGCTCTTAAAAAACATTTATGCTACCATTCTCAAAGGGGAAAGGGTCCCCTAGAACCCCTTCCCATTTGTGAATGGCTTACCACCAACTCAAAGTTGGTGGTAACTGAGAATGTTTTGCGACTGCATTCACGGTTGCAAAACATTTATACATGTCCCTGCAACTTACTATTAGGAAGGGACGCCCTTGGCACGCCCCTTCCTAATAGCAACTCGCAATTCCTATTTTGTGAGTTGGTAACAAGTTACTAACTTGCAAAATAGGGATGGTACATGGCAAGAAGACTTTTACCGGTCACAAACGACCGGTAAAAAACTGCTTCATACATCTGGCCCTTGGAGTACTATTGACTAAGCTTAATGTTTTTTTTTAGACTTTATCAAAGTACCACATGAAAAAAATTGTACAGAACACTGCATGTCCGTATCAGGCAGGCTAAAGTCTAATGGCTCAGTTAGAGATGCTAAATCCCTGTGGCCAGGTAACGGAGGACAGTTTACCTTAAGTTTTTAGAAAGGAAGGTGAGAATAGATACCAAGCCTTTAACAAGCATTTGCAATGCAATAGGTCTTGCATTTTCTTGAGTTAGAGCTATTGGCATTGTAAATTCAGAACTGGACTTTTGTTGCCACATAAATAGTTTAACCCAGTTTCATAATTTCATCTTTTCCTGCCATGTTTTGGTGGTCACTGGTGGCTACTGACAACAGAAATCACAAGCCCTTTAGGAGAGACGAGAAAATGACTGCACTACCTCTGTAAACATCTGAACAGAAATTGGAAAAGAGGGCTGAAAAAGTATATACTTTTTCTTTCAACAGAATGAAAAGTCTTGCAAGCATTCTTGCCTCACATTTCAAGGAGAAGAGCAGCCTGAGAAGGTTTATGGCTCCAATAAAGGAGATAAGCAGTGCCCTGTGTGCGATGTTGTGAGTGCTGGCATGGAGGGGGCCTGGAGAGAGAGACTCGAAATGCGATGAGGCTAAGAAAGTTTCACATCATTGCTTCTAGGTTTATCTAAATTCTACCAGAAAGGGCAAATAACTGGATGTTTCTTTTGTACAAAACGTTTATTTTAGGAGCCAGAGGTAAACGAGGACAGCACTGGAATAAAGCCAAAATCAATGTCAGCCACATGGGAGGAGATGGGAGGAACGGAATACTGCAATAAAATGCAGGTAGCTACAAGCCTATAACAACAACAGTGAAAGTGGAGCACCAAAGAAATAACAAAATTAGTCCATCACAGCAACAGATAAAGAAACCAAAGTGGAATAATACAGTAGTAGATCACTGCTCTGAAACAAAAAAAGGCAGAACTGACAACTAGCAAGCAAGAATTTTTAAAGGACACTGCAACCAACAAATGAAATCACTTTAAGCCAAAAGAAGTATACTAAAAGCATACATGAGGTTGAACACTTACACTCGACTTAAAAATACCATGATGTAAAGATTTGTTTCTTACGAAGTTCAGTTTTGTTTTACTACTAGACATGCTGGGGATTACTCGTCCTAGTCTATGTTTTCTCACAGTCATGTTAAAAAAACAAAAGAGAAAATAAGGCAAATCAATACTTACCCTGTCCCTTAATGCAAATTGGCAACCACCGCCTCCACCCATATTCAGCAGTAAATTATCTCAGCTCGATGAACAGATTTTTATGCCTTTCTGAAGTAGTTCAGTCCAACAGTGAAGAACCAGTAAGTGCGGAACTGTAATGGAACGATAGAAGACCAATGAGATGGGTGTGGTAGTCACTGCCACAAGCTTCACCTTCTCCCACCTCTGTGAGGAGGGGAGAGACACAGTGATGAGGGTAGAGGAGAAAACTAAGCCCAATTCCCACTGTTATGCACTTATTTTATCTCAAATTCAGGCTTCTGTGGGTATTGACACCTTCTAGTCTTCACACTACATGGAGGCTGATGGTCTTTTAGAACTCCCCTCACATTATGTGCCCTTTGAGCTGAGATTCTCCACCACTCAATACCACCCCGTAGTACCACATTGCATATTTCAGCCATAGATGTTGACAGACAGGCAAACAAAATGCTACAGGGTAAGACACTAGCTGACTCTGAGCAAATGGGGCCAGAAAAATCAACTAGCCAAAAGGGGCTGACATCTGCAACAATAAAATGCAGAGGCCAATCAATAATAAAGCTAAAAAATAAAAACAGGTGTGATATTGCCTAGTATTGCAGCTGCCAGAATGGCCCAGACTATGTCAATGGAATATCAGTTATGAAGCTCTGGAGTCCCAAGGTTCTAGGAACACAGATCACAGATTACAGGCAGCAGCAACAATGATGATGGCTGGGCCTGAGCATGGCACGCCTGCATCATCTAACCCTAATTGCCGGAGGGGGAGTTGATTTTCGACTGCCCACTAAACAATTCTGCTTGTAGTAGCATTACTCGACCTATCTGCTGCTTTTGACACAGGGCATCATGAGTCATTTGTAAAGAGACTAAGGGGGTTATTACAACTTTGGAGGAGGTGTTAATCCGTCCCAAAAGTGACGGTAAAGTGACGGATATACCACCAGCCGTATTACGAGTCCATTATATCCTATGGAACTCGTGATACGGCTGGTGGTATATCCGTCACTTTTGGGACGCATTAACACCTCCTCCAAAGTTGTAATAACCCCCTAAATGAGGTCTGATTTGAAGGAAAATTCATTGAATGAATCTCCTCCCTAAAGGACAGATCAAACATTATGTCAATACCACCATTCACTACATTAGTGCAAGAGTACCTGAAATATCTTTCATTTCCCCAGTCCTGATGAAATCCTTTCAACTGGCATGTTACAACTGTGTTGATTTTTGCAACACAGTAAGGTCCCCAGCATGACTCGCACAGTTTGCACCAATGCCTTGAATTCATCAAAGCAAGCTATCACATTTGGACCCTTGCCTCAACACATATGGTTCATGATCATAAGTGTGTTCTGGATGTATCTTTGTGACATGCCTTGAAATCTAAAGCCGGGCACTCTAGCCAGAGATGCTCACCATATGCCCCCATCTTTGATGTGTGTGACTGTCGTTAACTCTGCACTTTATAAAGGGCCTAAAATGATGGCTATGATATGATTTTAGTAGGACAGAACTTTTTACCTGTTGCCTGCTAGGGACAGTGGGCTTCTGGCCTCTCCTGTGTTTTTAAATTGATCTGCCAGTCCCTTGCAACCTGGTCTTTGATCATTCATATAAGACATGAATGGGCATGTTCATGTTGTATATTGTCTGTAGATGAGTGTATGCGGCGTGTGTAGTGCAAATATTCATATCCATAATGGGATCCATTTTTATCCAAGTGGTATCTATTATGCAGGCTTGGAGGGAGAGACTAGAGAGCAGATGTGAATTGCAGGGTGCACCTCTGGACATGCAGAGATCCTGTGTAGTGGATCAGACTGAGAAATGTTCAGGAAAGAAGACAGAGGACCCCTTTGTAGCTAAGGAGTTTAACCTGCCCTTTCTTGGCTCCTCGTTTTCTTGAAGGGCTACCCCCAACAAAAGGTTAACAGTTAATTGGGTGGGACAGCTTTCCCTTGCCTTTGTGCCCCTGCTTTGGCTGTTCCCTGCCATGAGAAATCCTAGCTTCACACCATCTTCCTGCTCACACTTTGGACAAATGCATTGGCTGGACCAGCCTGATCAGAATAAGTAAAAGGGCAGAACTGCCAAGAACCGGTCTCAGACCTGACTGTTAGTGCACACCATGACTGTCTGAGATTTTCTTTAAAAATGGGGAAGGAATTTACTGCCAGTGTGCCAAGATTTCTCTACCAGCAACCGGGGTCTCCACACCAGTGGTGACGGACATCTCTTTTGGTCTCCAGGGTTGGGGTATCAACTGCGTACTCCAATTGCATGTTTCTGGACCAGAAACCTAAGAGAACTTGACGAAAGCTGCAGCAGAGGCTGTCTGAGCCCTGCTTTGAAACTGAGACATGGTCAACAGCTCAGGAGGAGCATTGGAGGTGTTCTTTCCCAAAGGAGACACTGTTTAGAAGGGCAGGGGCTGTGAAGGTGCACAGACAGGATGAGCTGATGGCATACTCTGCTGTAGCAGCAAAGGAGCTCCACTACTCTGTGAGGAAGAGGTCCATGAATCCCCAATGCATCTCAATAGCATGACGTAACTTCAAGAAACCATGAGACACTATAAGCAACCACACAAGTCTGCGGTCCCTATGAAAGAAGCGTAGGTACCCGAAGTGAACTGCATCAGTGGAGGAGCCTGTGACAGTGACTAAGTACTCACCTTGACAATCAAGGGTGGGCCCAAGCTTGGTTGGTTGGTGGGTTTTTGTCCGGGCCTGAATAGGATCCCAAAGCACAAGGCCCACCAAAATGCAAGAACTGCCAACCCAGTTGGTTCTGGCACTTCGAATTGGTGCTGGCACTTCCTTCGCTTACCTGGGACACTGGTCCAGTGCCTCAAATTCCAGATGTGCATCCATCATTTAGGCTAAGGCAAGGTAACCATATTGACAACATAAAAGTACTGTGCAACCTGAGGGAGGCCTAAAGAGAAGGTGACGATGGAGCCCACATCAGCAGGCCAGGGGTAGCTGTCCTAACCAACACAAAACCAGGCAGGTTCTCCCCACAAGATCTTCTGCAGTTCCCGTCCCAGTGAGTGAGAATCTCAGATATCAAGCTGTGATTGTAGCACGCAAAGTATCGTGAACAATTAAGCCATGGGAATAACCTAGGTTGTCTCCCCAGTACACAAAAAGCATTCTCCACCTTATTTGTTAACCTCTAGGGTATCATGTAGAGCATGTCCTCCTTTAATAAAGAATAAGCATTGTACGGACACTGTGTGGTGATGTGTTCATCTTTCCATATTCCATATTATATGGAATTAGAACATGGGATGTGGAATATGGTGCTGTGAACAGTGCTCAGGATTTGTAGAGAGACAGTTGCTGTGTAGAGGCGGTTGAAGACTGTGGCCAACAAACATCTCTCTTGTGATACTTCATCTGTGGTGATCTGTATTATTCCACATTACCACACATTGTTAATTGCCCATGCCTGGTTCGTATTCTTGAGTCTTGAGTTTCTAACTCAACACACCCTCTCTGACTAAGCCTTGGATTGCTCAACTTTACTACTCTGCTGGTCAGGTGCTATAGTGTGTACTTGGTGCTCAGTTTTGTGTCCAATAATAACATCTGACCCCAAGACACCAATGTCAAACAGTTATGGTTGCCTAAAGGCATTATAAATTCAATATTAGGTTCTGGCCTTAAAGCCACTCGAAGTTAACAAACCACCTTAAACACAAAGCATCAAAACATGAAATTCTCACACATACAGATTTGAGAACCTATGATTCATTGACAACCTGGCCAGAAGAAATGGGTGCACCACCAACTATGTCAACACAAGTAAGACATTTAGGAGTTCACATGTACTCAGCCCTCTCTATAAACCCTCATGTTAATCGAGACCAAATCAGTGTTTCATACCATAAGGATACTACAGTGCATCTTCACTTATCAGAGATTCCCACTGAAGATTCGGGAAACTATTTCCCTTGTCAAACAATGTCTATATTGTGCAAATGGGCTATATCATATTGGCTTTGGTTATGAGACTCTTACAATTAATCTAGAATACAGTGGCAAGACAACTTCTGCGTGTGTTCCTCTACTGGCCACTGGTCACCAAATAATCTACTTGCCAGATTCCAAGAGTTTCCAAGAAACTCTGCATTACATATAGGGCCATACACTCAAATTGACAATCTGTTCTACAAGAACAGCTTTAAAAAAATTAATCTCCAAAAAGAAAAACACATTTTAGATTAGCATCCTCGCTAAACATACACCATTACAAGAAGTAATCCATTTGATGCACATACTTTTCTGTATTAGCCAAACAGTTATGGACCTGCATCCAGCAGGCATATGAGCCATTGCGGATCATATTGAAGTCGAGAGGGTGAGGACATCCTGAGTTTTTCTTACATTAAACTAATAAAATTGAGGAACACCCTCAAACCTGCATCTAATCTCTCTTATACCAGCTCGGGGTCAGCACCCCTTAGATTTCTCTAGAAGGACTCTCACCCACTAGGGTTCTTAGTGGCATTCCTCATGATAGAGTACACACCAAGAAAGCTGGTGTACCTGGGTGGGCTCAGGTATAGGAAGAACATGAAGAATATTGAGTAGAAGCTTCATTTTAATAGCTGCAATACATACCACCCAGGATAGTGTGTGATGGTACAACAATCAAATCCCTGCACCTTTGTCTGAACAGAGTTCAGAAAATTTCTGCAGCACATATGTGTAGATTTGGGGTCAGCCTAATCCCCAGGAAGCTAAGGCCTCCTGTTGTCCAATGGAAGGAGGTGAAAGCCTGCAGTTGTTTCATCAGTTTACCACCTCCCACCAGGACCATGCCTTCAGACATGCCTTCAGACTTAGGAAAGTTTGTCCAAAAGCAGAGAACTCTCTGAAAGTTCAAAAGCTCAAAAATTAGCCCTCTCATGAAACACTGTTGAACCTACAGGGTCATCAGATAGTTTATCAGCACAGGCCGTCAGTTTAAACATGGCCAAAAGTGTATGCCCTTGCTGAAAGAGTATCCATTAATTTCTGTAGATGGGGCTCCAGGGAGAGTCAAAACACTGGGGAGAAGGAGGATATCCTGTTGCTTCCCTCTCTATATCACAATCTGTCCCAACCATTGACTATTGACCCTAATTCTTGCCCATAGTGATTGACAGTTAGTTTAGACCAATGGTGTCTATCATCTATCATACCCCAATCTATGGTGTCAAATGTCTTCTTGATGTCCAGCAATAGGAGTACTGCATTCCTTCCCCCTTCGTTGCTATGTCAATGAAGTGCAATGACTTCTTGGTATTGCAGCTCACATTACACGATCGCGTAAACCCTGTTTGAGCCATGTATACTAGAGATGGCATCACTTCATCGCTTAGTTAAAAATCTTGGTGCCAATATTCATAAGTGAAATTGGCCAGTATGAATTGCAAAGAAAGGGTTTTTGTCTGGTTTCAATATCAGTGTGATCACCTCTGTCATAGATGGCATCATCCCGTAGCTTGAATTGAAGCCATTGGTTAAGAAGTAAGTCATTCGCGATGGAAAAGTTCAAAAGAATGCTCTGAAGTCATGCAACTTTGACCTGTTTTAGGCTTCCAGTCACTCTCAGCACGTCCTCTTGCTTGATGTTCAGGTGGCAGTGTTGGATCTCCTAAGGTGAGACATCATCAGGAAAAAAAACAGGAAGAAGGTAATCCAGCGTGCAATGAAACCAGAGAACGACTGGGCAGGAACGCAGGTCCTTTCAGCAGGTTGATGTGGTTGGGGAGGTGAGGAGAATGAGACACCAATCTCTTACACAACAGTATTGCCTCTACGTGTTCAGGGGGCAGGGGAAATGAGAGAGAAGGGAGGCCTAACTACGTGTGCATTCTCCCAAATATTACTGCTATCACACAAAACATAGCGATGTGGAGGGTCAGTGCCTCTATGTTCCTTACTCTGGACAATACACTTCTCCTGTTAATAGCAGGATGTCCCTCGTGTCAACAAGCAAAGGACCTTTGGAGTATTTTTGAAACATTACAGGATGACCTCACACACCCATGTTTCATCATTATCAGCCCGCGCTCGCCAAAGAATCATCTAATGGCCGCCAGGCCCTCAAATGTTTTTAGGATCCTTGCAGGGATATGGGGTAAGGGATTCAGACGAACAACAAACATAAAAATCTCACTCACCTACTCAAAGAAATTAACCTCTATAATCTTTAATAATGATGTGATTAAAACTAAAACTAGGGATCCGCGCGCGAGCCGACGACCAAGATGGCCGCCTGATAACGGAGCTCCGCGCCTCATCGGACAAATCTTTACCGCCGGAGCCGTTTTTTTCCTTCTTTTCAATGTCGTTCCTCTGAAAACAACCATGGGATGTTTTGGTGAGCATTTTCATCGTTTTTTGGGCTGCCTAGCATATTTCCTGACTCTTTAATTACGTTTTCTTATTTCTCCTCATGAATGCGGCCATCTTTACTAGCTTTGCTCACCATTACATTATACTTTTTATTTTTTTAATATTTGACTTTCTTTTTTGTGCAAGCCTGTTTTTTTTTTTTTTTTTTTTTTTGCTGTTTTGCTAACGTATTTTTGGTGTTCCTGTGTCACTTGCTTCCTTATTGAAGGTTTTTTATTTTTATATGTGCAAACTAAAGAAAATAAAAGCTCTGTCACATCAGTCCTCCTCAGCTGACAAACTTTCGCACTTTTTTCAAATGGACACTTCTGCTGCAGTGTCTTCTTCTTCCATTTCAAAGATGTCTTCTTCATCTTCTTCTTCGCCTAAAGTTACTCAGCATATTTCTGCATTCACTCATAAGAGGGTCAAACAGGACCCACCTTCACCAGTAAAATCTCCCTCGCCGATCTCTCTTGAACTTGTGCTTGACGAAATACGTGCATTGCGTCCTTTTATTGAAGAAACTAATTCTCGGATACAAAATCTTGATTCTAAGTGGCCTCAAAAGGAGGTGAGAGTCTCTGCTTTGGAACAAAGAGTCAGCGACGTGCAGGATGAAACACATAAAATTATTAGTTTGGAGAAGGAAGTGGCAACCTTGAAGACTCTTACGGAGGATTTGGAAAACAGAAATAGGCGCAATAATCTTCGCCTTTATGGATCACCGGAGGGTCTTGAAGGGAGTGACCCAATTTCATTTTTCACCTCATTCTTTCCACAGTTGGTGGATCTACCATCTTCTACAGTATTAAACATTCAAAGAGCGCACCGCATTGGTCATCGTTCTCCACATTCCTCCACATCTAAACCAAGAGGCGTGATTATTTTCTTTCTTGAATTCACTGACTTATTGAGAATTCTTAACTCAGCGAAAACCAAAAAACAAATTTCTTGGCAAGGAAGTAAAATCTTCATTTCACAGGATGTGTCCAAAGCTACAGCAGACAGGAGGAAAGAGTTTTTGGATCTTCGTCCACAGCTTCGTGACTTGGGAGCTCGTTTTGGATTATTCCATCCGTGTTTGTTAAAAGTGACATATCAAAACAAGACCACTTCATTTACCTCTCCTGCAGTTCTTCGTGATTTTCTACGAATACACTCTACAAATTCTATGGAAACAGCTGGTCCTTTTACACGTTGACTTTATACGTTTCTTAATTTATTATGCCCTTTCACTATTATTGCGATAGAATTGATGGTCCTTTTTATGCAGTTTATACAGTATACTATATTGACGCGACTACAGACCCTTTTTTGTTAATGTATTGTTTTCTTTCCACAGGTTCCTGGTGTTCTATAATCATTATTTTTGCTCGTAACCTTTGTCCGTTGATGCGTTCTGTTCCCTTGCTGTGCCGTCTTCAGTCTGTGTTGTCACCAACCCTCCCCAATTGTTCATTCATCTCAGGTATGTTTTTGCAGTCGTCTTTATTTGACATGTACTGTATCTTCTTTTTTTCTTGACTACTTTCCATCCTTTTTCCTGTTGTTTTCCCTTTACTCTTCTCTCTTTTTGTTTTTTCTGTTTTCTTTTCCCTTATATGTATTTTCAGTTATTTATGGTACAAGGCCTTTCGTGTACATATATGGTTATGTGACGTAAATTCAGGGTTGTTTCTTGAAATGTCAAAGGTTTTATTAATCCAATCAAAAGGCAGATCATTTTATCCCACTTATCTAAATATAGTCCAGGCTTGGTTCTTCTACAGGAGACCCATTTGACGGACTCTGAAGCTATGAAACTTAAAAAAGGCTGGGTGGGCAATGTTTTTACTTCACCTTCTTCTACAAAGAAAAATGGTGTAATTGTGCTTTGCCATAAACAAATTATCAGTTAATGTTATTTCACAAGACTCGGATTCTGATGGTAGGTGGCTCTTTGTGAGGCTTAGTATTAATGGGATTACAATGACTATTGGTAATCTTTATGGTCCAAATTATTCAGATTATCTTTTCTGGCCCACTATCACTAAACAATGTTTGCATTATAATGATGATTTTCTTCTTATTGGAGGGGATTGCAATCAAATTCTTGATCCCTTTATAGATAGGCAATCTGTAATAAAATTTTCTCCCCATAAAATGCATAAACAATTTAAGGCATTTTTCTCACAATGTAATTTAATTGACTCATGGAGAACTTGCAATCCTCATAATAGTGATTTTTCGTTTTATTCTCCACCACATGGCTCCTTATCTAGACTTGACCATATTTTTGTTTCTAAATCATTATCCCAAAATCTTATTGACTCCTCCATTCAACCTATGGTAATATCTGATCATGCCCCAGTCATTACAGATTTTGACTTGCTCCCGGTGCATCCCAAGTCCAATAGGTGGCGATTTAATAATTCTTTATTACTTGACTCTAAATTTTCCGCTTCCTTTGTTGCCTTTGTGGACAAATTTTTTAGATTTAATGAAGATTCCCACGTTTCTCCACAATTGTTATGGGATTCGTTTTAGGCTGCGGCTTGTTGTCATAAAATAAATTTTGTCTCTAATAAAAAAAAATCTTTCAATGCCCAGCATCAAGCACTACTTCTCGGAATAGAGCGGGGAAGCTTCTGGCTAATTATTTAAAAGTTCGAAAGCAACGCCATAATGTGAAGTATATAGTTTCAGATACTGGTGAATCCCTTTTTAAGGATGAAGATATTTTAGCTGAATTTATTAATTATTACCAGACACTTTATACTCCTGAGTCAGTCCCGACCCCCTTACAGATTGATGATTATTTAAAGAATATTCCAAACCCTAATAAGACACTGATTGATGCTACTTCACTTGAAGTAGATATTACTTCGTTAGAAATTTTTAAAGCCCTTCAATCTCTAAAAAAAGGGAAAACCCCAGGTCCGGATGGATTTACAGTGGAATTTTTTTTACATTTTTCTGACCTGTTACTTCCTAAACTTTTTCAACTTTTCCAATTCTTCATAGATTCTTGTTTTACAGGGGGCACATTTCAGGAAGCTTTGATTTGCCTAATTCCAAAGGACGGTAAGGATCATACTTTTTGATTTTTTTTTAGACCAATCTCTCTTCTTAATACAGATTATAAAATCTTTGCTAAATTATTAGCCCTATGTCTTGATACTCTTTTACCTGCGATGATAAGTAAGGAACAAATGGGATTTTGTCAAAGGTAGACTTGCTTCTGACAATTCTAGAACATTCTTTAATGTACTCAGCAAGGCTCCCGCTCTGTCGTATTCTCTAGCGGCAATTTCCATAGACGCTGAGAAAGCATTCGACCGGTTAGATTGGTCTTTTCTATTAAAAGCTTTAGCCTGGCATGGTTTAGGGTCTCATTTCATTTCATTTATCTCTTTGCTTTATCAATCTCCAATGGCATCGATATCGGTAAATGGGAAATTGTCTAGATATTTTGTATTACACCGAGGTGTACGTCAAGGGTGTCCGCTCTCTCCACTCCTATTTATTCTAGCTCTCGAGCCCTTTCTATTCAGTATTAGAAATAACATTAAAATAAATTGAAGGTTTCCAGTATGGCGAGAAACATTTAAAATTAACGGCATATGCAGATGATATACTTTTATATATCTCAAACCCTGAGCTCTCGATTCTGTCTCTACTTTGGGAAATTGAGGGTTTTTCCTTGATTTCAGGTTATAAGATAAATTCGGATAAAACTGAAATCCTCCCTTTAACAAAATTTTGTTTTAAAGCATCGTTTGATATCACTGGTTTTCAGTGGAATTCTTCCAAGATTAAATATTTAGGTATTTGGTTCACTTCATCCATTAAAAAGTCCATTGAAGTAAATATTTCAGAGGCTTTAGAGAAAGTTGATTGATCGATTCTGGCTTGGAATCCCTTATTTTTATCTTGGTGGGGTCGTCTTGATTCCATTATAATGATGATTTCTCCTAACATATTATATATCCTCTCCATGATTCCGCTTCCTTTACCTGGTACCTTTTTCACACAATTGGACTCCAAATTGTCTAAATTCCTCTGGAACAATAAGAAATCTAGATTTTCTCTTAGTCATCTTCGCCATTCTAAACAGGAGGGAGGAGTCAATTTTCCTTATTTTAGATTGTATCACAAATCCTTTTGTTTGCACCAAGTTTCTAGGTGGGTCTCCCTGACAGACTCTAGGTTTAATCCATTATGGTTGGATATTGAGTGTTCTTTTCTTTTGCCTTGTTCCCCTAGTGAGGTGGTATCCTTTTCCTATAATATTTCACTTATCTCCTCTCTGCTTCTTAAACATACTTGCTCTCTTCTGCGTTCTCACTATTTACCTCCTTCGGTTTCTCATTCCTCTTTTCTGAATTTCCCTATTTGGCATAATTGTCTTATCACTATTAATAAAAAACCCTTATTTTGGAAATCCTGGCGACAGAGAAATATAATTTGGGTCAAGGATTTATTCTCCAATAATACTCCACTTTCTTTTTCACAATTCCAACTTCTATTTCATTGTCCCAATTCATTTATGCCTAAATATCTTCTTCTTATTAATATTATTCTTGATGTACTTTTTTCCTTGCCTTCCCCTTCTTCTTCTTCTTCGGAATTACCCTTTTCTTTGTCCTCCTTTCTTATCTCATATTCTAAGGCATCAAATATCTATAAACTTTTTCAGTCTACTGTTTTGACGCGTCCTAAATCTAAAATTGAATCTCAATGGGAATTGGATTTGGGATGTACCTGGACTGTTTCTTTTTGGAATAAGGTGTGGTATCGATCTTATAAAATATCCAGATCGGCTTCTACCACACAGTCACTTTTCTTTCTTTATCACAGACTTTATTTTAGCTCTTCTAATATAGCAACATTTTCTGTAACCTCCACTCCAAGTTGCTGGTCCTGCAATAGCCCAAAGGGAGATCTTATGCATATCCTTTTTGAATGTCCTCCTACTGTCTCTTTTTGGAGGAAAGTTTGGTGTCAATTTACCTGCATTTTTCATTTGCAATCCCAATTATCTCCGCTGGTGCTTTTTTTAGGTAGTCTCTCTGCTGACATTGTTTCAGATGATGATAACTTAAAATTGTTGGATCTCATGTTAGCTTTGGCCTTTCAACAAGTTACTCTCAATGTGAAAAATGCATCCAATATTTCCTATAAAGCTTGGTGGAATAATGTGTGTCACTACCATAGATTAGATATTGCTTTTACCTCTTTATGTTGCCCTTCCATAAATAGAGATTTGTACTGGTTACCTTTGACTGATTATCTTAATGCTGTTGCTTGCAATTCTACCAATTGTACATTATCTGAGAATTTTAAGCCACCATGAATTCTTTATTTTCTCTGTTCTTGAGTGAATTTTAACTTAGCTTACATTTATGCTTTTTTGAATATTACTTTCTTATATTTAACTGTTGAAGTTCCTATGTATTTTTCGCACTGTAAAAGGTCTTGTCCCGTTTTCCTTGTTTCCTCCCCTTTTTCTATACTTTAAAATGTTAAACAGCGTTTACAACTTGTTTTAAAATTATATCACTATCATTATGATAGATTTCTTGTATTGTTAGTATATAACCCATATGTATTTTGATATTAATAAAGCTGATTTACCTTAAAAACAAAAACTAGGATGTAACTGGAGAGTATTATTGCTCCTGTACTCCTGCATCCAACAGGTCACTATGTTTCAGCCCTATCCATGGTCTGTAAAGATTCGGGGCTTTCCGCAGGACCGGGATCCCTGTCTTTCCCTAGAATAAGTCCCTGACTTTATGCATGCATTTCCATCAATCACACTAGCAATGTCTTGCGTCACTTCAACGCCTGCCCTGAGCAGGTGTTAAAAAAGGAGGCTAGAATGATGCAGTGCCAGTCCTGCAGGCCTTTTTGCAGGGGAACACCTGCCTTGCATACATTATACCTTGTGCAGGTCGAATGTGGTGCAAGGGTTTACAGACTGGCGCAATGGTACCAGTGCACCAGTTTGTTAATATGGCACGGGGTGTGGGACTGGACTGTGCCGCTGTAGCATAAAAAAATGACTCCACGGCGGCGCGAGGGGCTTGTAAATGAGCCCCATAAAGGCTAAGAAAAGAGTCTTGCAATACAATGAAGTCTGGTGTACGGCTAGTGAGTGGCTCGATCAACCAGTTGATTATCATGTAGAAACTTCTGCTGAAAAATAAGCTTGCTCGGGCTTTACTTTTCCTTGACCAGAGCCCCAGTCTTGGTGGCTGTCTATTCTCTGTGCTGGCATCTTCTCTATGAGATTCCCTGCTGTTTTCCTGTGGAAAGACTTTACCTTTCCCTGCAGAGTTGAAAACATGACTCTTCTTTAAATATGTTGTTTGGTTAGACCTGTGTCTTCGCAGCACTAAGAGATTGCTGGGGGTTTAGCTTACTTTAGAAACAAGTCATAACACAACGGAACATAAAGTAACAATGAAATGCAGCGCACTGCTACGCGATGTGATGTAATGTAACATATCACATTGTTACGTGGGGTTAAAGTTATGGACAGTGTTAAAATATTCATGCATCTGGCATTGCTAGCTTGCATCATCATTATCTTCGCCTCACCACCAAATGGAGATCAGAGTCCACTAGAAGGCTGCCCCGCCATTCGCAGATCTTAAAGTGGGCATGCAGAGCACGCAGTGAACATGCAGTTGCAGGTTTTATACTTTCCTCTTTTTGGCTTCATGTATTGCCGCTCTCACTCATTGTATTTTCACAGTTGTGTATTTGTATCAGCAGTTGAAACTGGCCCCTAGGATGTCAATGGTGGATCAACACAGGCTTTGTGCGAATGGTGGAATGAGGGTACCAACATTGCCCACAAAGTCTGGATTAATGTCTCTTGCAAAGACAACGGTGAGAGGATTTTTATCAAACCAGGCAAAAGTAGCAACTTGTCTGCTGTAATACTCTTCATACAGTAAACAAAGCATTGGCAAAGCCAATAGGTTGCGCTTTTTAGGACCTTTTGGCTTTGACAGTGATTTTTAGCCACGTGGTATGCCTCCCTTATGCTATATAGCATGGCTAAAGGCAATAAACAGAAAAAATAAAAGACGGTCTGATGCAACAATCGTAGGTTTGTAGATACAGGCACCACACATGCACACGCTTACAAAATGACACGAACAATTATTTCTTTTGTTTAAGCGCCGATTGGGGGTAAGTAAAACGGAGGGCTGAGCTGGTGAGGGAAGCAACACGGTGGGTGGCGGGGAGTTGGAAGAAATGGGTGAGAGAAAGGAGGGTGCCGGTGGGAGGACGCAACTCAGAGGACGAGGTAGGGAAGAGCAACACAGGGCAGAAACAACATGGAGATGTGGGTGGGAAGGAGAAGCAATAGGAAAGAGCGAGCAAGGTAAAGCATAGGAGGTGAGTAAACAGACAGAAGGAGAGAGAAATGTGGAGCGGGCTGAAAAGCAGCACATAGGCGAGAAAGCAGTTCAGAGGGAGAAGCATACAATAGTGGACACATCACAGAGGAGACTAGAAGAAGCTCACTGTTTGTAGAGGGGTGTCAGGAGAAGTACCAGAGGAAGACAACTGGGAAAAGCATGCACTCTTGTGAAGTGCTTAAGTGAAAAGAAAAAAGTAGGTCCCTAAATGTGAACAGTGAGAAGAGGCAATGTTCCAGGGGAATGGCCAGGCACAAGATGAACAAGGCAAGCCATCGTATAAGAAACAAGCAAATAAGAGTTACAAGGAAGCTGCCCCTATATGTTCTTGAGAAACCCACAATATTTCACGCCATAGACAGTTCATGCACTATCCAATAAGCGTGACATAAAAAGGGCATAGTTGTCTTTTTCCAATACTTTTGTGCCACCACTTAGCAGCACAATAAGACTGCCTTATGTAGCCTTGTGAAGTCACTGGCCTGTTTAGGAGCTTTTCCGAGAAGCAAATAAAAACTCAGACACCCAATAAAATCCCATGGTTGATACTTGTCCCTCCTCGTCTCCTCAGCAGTCTCTTATTTGCTGCTGAGATGGTAGCAAGGGCAGTACTAGAGATACCAAAGGGTAAGTCATCTCACAGCAAGTCACAGGGCTTCCAGCTGATACCACTGCCTACACACGATTGCCGACCATGAAACATTTATCTATTTATACATATTTTCTTCCTTTGCACAAAGTATGAACATCTCTTTGGTTCCGGTACATATAACCCAGCAATAATGTATACACCAAGGAAAGCCTGGTTAACAAAGCACAACTAGTGCCAATCAACCTTGCAGGAGGAATTATAGAACTGACTTACCAGTACTCATGTGGTGTCCATTTGCTTGTGTGATATCTAATGCTTGTATCACCTTGGGAGATGACACCTATAAAGAAACTGGCCTGGGATGTCTACCCTGCAAAACACTTTGAGATGCCTTTGAATGTGTTACAAAACTGAACAAACGAACCTACCAGTATTGGCATCAACATTATATTATTGGAACATGGACATCCAGTTGTCCTCAACAAAAAGTAGCATGGAGGCACTAAAGGCTGATGCTTTGAACTGCACTTGTGCTCCCACCTACTGGCACTCATGCCTTATTATTCATTCTAATATTAACCACCTCAGCAGCATTGCACTCATGGATTCACTCACGTATTCAATCTGTCAGACTAGTCTGCATCGACCACACATTCCAAATGTGCCAGAAGGCAAACTCAAGCCTTGTGTGGCGAACAGCATTTTAGCTTCACCAGAGCTGCAATCTAGACAACCTATGGTAAGGTCCCACATTGTCCCAGTCTAGTAAATGCCACCTGGCTGGGACAGTGCCCAGGCATGTCCTTTAGCAGTCCGAAGAGCACTCCTCCTCTTACGTCTCAGATGTCATGTATCGATTAGCCTGTGGCTCTAACGGCACCCATTGCATCCTTGAGAAGGTGGGCTCTATAGTTAAATATATAGCTCACAAAGAGGCAGCTGTTAGAGGTCTGATTGCAGTCATTGTCAGATAAGGAGAAGGTATCATGCCTCTATTTCTCTTAGATCCTCCTGGGCTGCCTGAAGGTCATTCTGGGCCTGAAGGGGTCAATAGTTACTACCCCTAGTAGCCCCTTTCTAATCCTGACACCACCTTTGCAACCACTAGTAGTGGAAGCATAGGATATAGGCCAAAAGCTAAATGTAGTCAAGGCTTGATGCAGAGCCATGTTAGCCTTTTACCTTTTCCACTCTTTATTCCACTCCTCCCTTTTAGTAGCAAATCAGAGGCTGGTTAGTAGCTAGGAGAGGTATGAGGGATATGAACTGAGATACCTTTTCTCCCATATCCCACCAGCAATCTCCTATTTTCAACTGAGGTCCTAGAGGAGGCCCAAAAAAGGGAGCCTGCCTCCCATTTACCTCTGAGAGGGGAGTGCCCAGTAAACCTAGCTAGAAAGGGAGACTAAGCCTAACAGAGGGCTCAAGGCATTTTTTAGAGTTCAGTCTTCAAGACCCCTGGCACTAAGGATGTGTCAACCTCAGACCGAAAAGCCAGTTGTATTGCCACCACCCCACAACTCTTTGAACAGTATTTGAGTGAGATGTGTTTCAGGCAATGATCAATCACATGAGATAATACAGGAATTGTTAGAGGAACCCCAGACTGTTTTTGGTTAAGAAATGATATACTCAAGACCACTAGAACACGAGGGATACACTTTAAGGATTTATTTTAAAATCAAAACCCTATTCTAGTGCACATGATATGATTTGTAACTACACCAAAGACAAATAAAATAGCAACAACAACATTCACTAAAAGCGTAAATAAAAGGAAGTACTCCAATATGATATCCTCATTTTGATACTTGTATGCACAAGGCAAATTCTAGCACAATATAAAATAATACTTATTTGGGGTTTCGTGGGTGGCTTACACCTGCATACCTGTTTGAACAATAGGGCAATAAACAATAAAGAACAATAACATAGAATGTTCTGCTATTTTTGTCATGCGAGCCAGCTGCACTGATATTTACACTGAACAAAGGTTAAATGGCTCCCTTCCCAATTACCAGCAAGTGCCCAGATGTCCTTTGACTTATTTTTATTCTGCAAGACTTTGCTGTCTTGAACAATAAACAAGTCATGTAGTTTTCAGTCTTCTAGAAACGGTTCAGAAATTAATTTAAAAAAATGTAAAACAGAACAGTCAGCATTTCAAATTAAATGCAGTGAATGTGTTCAAGCAAACTTGATTATCATGTTGCAAAACATAATGATATACATTAACTGAATGTGAATTCTGTTAATCATGTGTATTCACTTTTCTTTGACTGACTAACACACATCTCAAGAAGAAGGATACACTGAAGGCAATAGACATAATATTTATGACATCTCCAGAATGATAATAAAGGCATATGCTATGAATATAGTTATAGATAAATGCAAAGAAATATGCACAATGATAAATGATAAAAGCTAGGTCTTTATATTTATGTCTTATTAATGTGGCTTGGGTCAAAATTATATAATACTGGAAAAAAGTAAAAGTACAAACCGTTTGTGGCTCAACTCTGAGGCGTGGAGCGAGGTTAATTTGGAAGCACTGATGCGCAGGGTGGATGCCATGGATAAGATTTTGGCCCTTTTTCATCCGCAGGCACATGGGAGCAAAACTAGTGAACCAACAGCTCCGGTTCACTAGCTTGGGGATGGCATTTCCCCTAGTGGGGAGCAGCTAGGGAGGAAAGTGCGACTCCTGGGATCCCCTTGCAGCCTCCACCAGCCGCAAACACCAACAATGTAGTTGCAGAAGGGAGGTTTTGCAAGTGATGGTGCCAGCAGCGAGTGGTAGCAGAATGGAAATAGTTGCATGGTGATTGGGGTTACAGCGGTGGGGAATGTTAATCAACCTAATCTGGTGGCAAATTTAAAAAGTATCCTGCCCTGGTTATCTAAAGTTGGGAAGTTGACTTCTCCCATGATTGAGGGTGCTTTGGCCGGTGTGGCTGAGGGTGATAATGTTGAGAGGGATAGGAGGTTGGTTGCACACCTTGATGGTGCAGAAGGACTGGGCGCGCAGTCTAAGGCGGGCATGTCTCCCATGATAGGGCCAGAAGGCCATTGCACATTGGTCAGTCAGGGTAGGGGATGACAAGTTGTGGTACCTCAGTGGCCAGCTGCGCATCCCCAATGGTTCCAGCGGTGGCAGGGGCTCCACCCCCAGCTCAAGAGTCAATGGTTATAGGTACAGGGGTATCATTGACAAACAGGCTGGGAGGTGTTCATTCTGAGCATGATCAGTTGGGCAGATGAGTGTCATTGGAGATAAAAGGAACATTTTGGAAGGTTATGTTGACATGTCTGAATTGATTGTGGATAGGCCTGAAAGAGAGGAGAAAAAGCGATGCAAGGAGTGCTCCCATTCTAAGGATTGTGGTCATTGGTCTCACAAAAAGAATGTAGAGGAGACACTATTGAATTGGCTTCACAATTTTATAAGCTATTATAGTGGAACGTTTCCCAAACCAGGATGCAAAATTGGCTAGTTATCAGAATAGGTGTGTTGATGAGTTTAGTGGCATGGCCTGGGGGGACAACAATAAGGAGTTTTGTGGAATTAAGGCCAGTAGGCCTACGCTAGCAAGGGATCAGATAGACTTCAACACCTGCTTACACTTTCTGAAGCCACAGCACCTTGAAGCCACCCTTAGTCAGCCTTTTCGGGTGGGCACAGGGGCGAGCAGCAGCCTGGGTGAGGTGGGGGAGAAGGGCTTTTGTTGGCATTTAAACAAAAGATCCTGCACTACATCCCAGGGAAATGAAAGTTTAAGCATTGTTGTACCTTCTGTGGCTTGCCATCCCACTGAGACAAATTGTTACAAAAAATCTAAGGTCAAAGGTACTAAAAACTAGGAATGACCATAACATAACATGTGTATTTGTAAAGCGCACGTTCACTTGTAGGGCTCTTGGCGCTGAATAACAGATGTTTATTGTTACCCAACAGTACTCACTTTATTGATCTCAGAACTTTGGATGAAAGGCTGAGTGGACCCACTGGGATGTGAACCTGTGACCAGGAAGTCAAACACAGGCTCCTATAGTGGAAGCATTAGTCCCCTAAGCCAACGACAACACCCTTATAACCAAGGTTCCTTCCCCAGTTGATTGACAGTCAAAGGTGTCATGGTTGAATGTTTATACCAACCCTTTGGCAGTGCAGGGGTGGGTTGTGTAGGTTTAGCATACTGAAAGAATCAACAGTCTCCCAGGTCCTATCCAATCATAGTGTCACCAGGGATAAGATTCTCAAAGAAAGAAAACCTGGGGAGGGTTGCAGGTCCCTTCACAATGGTCCCATTTGAGAATTTGATGTGCTCCCCTCTAGTGGTAGTTCTCAAGATAGGGACAGTTGGCGAATGAAGCAATTGATGGGACTTTATGCTTTATCAAGTACACCTCTCTTGATCAGGCAATCAGGATGCTGCAGGAGCTGGGGCCTGGAATGCTAGCAAAATCGGATATTGAATCAGTTTTCTGGCTGCTTCCTTTGCATCCAGAAAACATCCACCTACTGGGTTTTCAGTTTGAGGGTGCCTTTTAGTTTGACAAATGCATACACATGGGCTGTACAATCTCCTATGTATATTTTGAAAAGTTCAGCCCTTTCCAAGAATGGGTCTTTAGACAGAGGTCTGGGCATCAGTGGGTGTTGCATCACTTGGATGACTTCTCGTTTTTGGGCCCTCCTGGTATAGGGGAGTGTTACAGCCCTTTCAGGAGCTAATGGGGACCTTTGGAGTGTCCCTGGCACAGGGTAAGACCTGTGGGCCAGCCACAACTATCAAATTCTTTAGGATTGGGTTGGACTCAGTGGCAGGAGTATCTAGGCTTCCCATGGAAAAATTTACCGTTTTTTCCCAGGCCCTGAAGGAAGTAAGGGCAAAGAAGGTGACCCTCCATCAGTTACAGGTAATGGTTGGCCAGTTGAATTTTGCTCTTTGCATCATCCCTATGGGCTGCCCATTCTCCTGCTCAATTGTGTTATTCATGTCAAGCTTGAAAGCACAACACCACGATTCTAGGTTATTGTCAGAGGTTTGCCAGGATATGAGGTTATGGGAGGCATTCTTGAGGGATTTCAATGGGACAGTAGTATGGCCTAGCCCTGCCAGGACTAATGAGGAAATAGGTCTGTTTATGGATGCAGCAGGCAGTGAAGGTTTCGGTGCCATTCTGGGTCCCAAGTGGTGTGCTCAGTGGTAGCCAAGGAAGTGGGTGGACTTTAGTTTCTAGTGGCCCTCATGGTCTGGCCGGAGCAATTCTGCAACCAGTTTGTGTGATTCTAGTCCGACAACATGACTGTAGTGGAATGCATCAATCAACAGGCACCCAGGTGCAGTATTAAGAGATTGTGTTGCTGTGCTTAAAATTGAATGTATTTTTTAAAGCTATATATGTTCCCAGTGTACTGAACAATGCAGCAGATGCTTTGTCTCGTTTTAAGATGCAGGTCTACAGGTACCATCGCCCAGGAACACCATAGATCCCCACACCATTTCTGTAGCGACTGTGGCAGCCCAGTTTATCAGACCTTGTGGCAGCCAGTGTAGGGCTCAGGATGAGGCATGCCTAAGAAGGGGCATTCAGCGCATTCTGCAAGTTTCTAGGGAGCATGGGAGGAAAGGACTGATTTACTCCGGAGTCAGTTTTAGAATTTCTTGTGTTCCTGAAGTGGGGAGAGTGAGCAGTCTCATATGCTAGGCATCCCATCGCTGCAATATCCTTCTTTATGAAGATTCTGTGGCACACCGATGGGACAAAGCCCTTTCTGATTCAGAGAGCATCGAAGGGCTGGCAGCGTTTGTGGGGGCTAAGCCGAATACTTGGTGCCTCATTGACATGGTTCGGCTGCCTGCTATCATGTCTTTTCTGGGGAGCATTTTCAGGTCGCAAGATGAGGTCCGTCTCTTCTAGGTGGCCTTTGCACTGGTGTTTTATGGGGCTTTAAGGGTAGGTGAGTTAGTAAGTAAAAAAAGAGAAGTGTGACCAGGATCTGCAGTATGCAGACTTTAATTGGCCTGATGGCTCCCGGCAATAACAATTGCCTGTTCAATAAACGGCCAGACGGGAAGGGGTGTACACATTCTGCTCCATAGGGCCCTAGGTAACAAATGCTGCCCCCTGGGGAATTAGGAGGCTTTTTTGGCTCAGCGTACTCAGGGGTCCGAGGGTACCTGGTTGGTACATGCAGATGGTACACCACTCACTAGATTTTAGTTCCGTAGCGTGTTGGACAGTGCCCTGAGTGTGGTGACTTTACATCCCGCTGAGTATGGCTTGTACTCCTTTAGAAATGGGTCCACCACTGCTGCAGCAGGGATGGGGTTGGCTAGCAATACAAAGTATCGGCAGGTGGAAGTTGGACTGTTACAGGTGCTACGTAAGATTGAACTTGTTGTAGCTACTTGTCTTTAATACCTTTCTCCTACCCCCTTTTTCTATTCTCCTGTTGACACAAGTAGGTGGTGTGAGGGGTCGGAATCGGCGCTGGATACCTTGATGCCTCCTGTCCACTCATACGGGAGGAGATCAAAAACTTTATATTTCGCAGGTAACTAAGTGGCCAGAGCTGAGGCAGCAGGATATCGGTTTACGTTTTGTGGTCAAGGTCGTTTGTGCCTGGCTAACCTGAGGACTGCATTGGACAAACTCCTACCCTGGTAGTTTACGCGCCCATAGATTATTATTGTGCATCTTGGCTGCAATGATTATCTGAGATTGGATGGAAAGACTTGTTTGAGCTGGTTATCTTAGAGATGAGCTGGCTCACAAAGAGGTTCCGACACTGTACTAGCATGGTCAATCGTTGTTCCCAGGTGGACACATCGCCACCCGCAACATCATGAACGCCCCATGGTTCACCCCCAAACTCCAAGACTCCAAGCGCAAATGCCGCCAAGCGGAGAAAATATGGCGACAAGAACCCTCTACAACCAACTTCTCCACCCTCAAAGCCACCATTTGCACCCATCACCAACTCATACGCACCGCCAAAAGAGATCACTACAAGACACGCCTTGACAACAACTCTCAAAACAGCAAAGAACTCTTCACCATCATTAATGAACTAGTCAAACCCAAAGCCAGCAACATAGACCCCTCACACACACAGCCCCCATGTGACGCCCTCTCCAACCACTTCCACCACAAAATCCTGGACATCCACAACAGCTTCATACCACACACAACCACCACACACACACCCTTCACTCACCCAACTCAACTCCCACTCATGACCCCCCCACCACACTCACCACCTAGGCCCCCACCACACACGAAGAAACCGAAAGAAACATGAACTCCATCCACTCCGGATCCCCCTCCGACCCCTGCCCACATCGCATCTACAACAAAGCCAGCCCAACCATCGCCCCCATACTCCGCGACATAATCAACTCTTCTTTTGACTCCGCCACCTACCCAGACCCCTGGAAGCACGCAGAAATCACCTCTCTCCTAAAAAAAACCAAAGCCGACCTGGAGACCCTCTCCAACTATCGCCCCATCTCCCTCCTCCCTTTCCCCGCCAAGGTTGCTGAGAAACTAGTCAACGCCCACTTATCCCACTTCCTCAAAGAAAACAACACTCTTGACCCCTCACAATCCGGGTTCCGCAAGAACCACAGCACGGAAACCGCCCTCATCGCATGCACTGACGACATCAGGACCAAAGTCGACAAAGGCGAGACCGTCGCACTCATCCTCCTAGACCTCTCCGCAGCCTTTGACACTGTCTGCCACCACACACTCCGCACATGCCGCCACAAAGCCTTAGACTGGCTCACCTCCTTCCTCACTGACCGGACCCAGAGAGTCCGCCTTCCACCTTTCCACTCCACCGCTACCAAGATCATCTATGGAGTCCCCCAAGGGTCCTCCCTCAGCCCCACACTCTTGAACATTTACACGATCCCTCTAGCCAACATCCTCCGATCACACGGAATCACTATCCTCTCCTACGCAGATGACACCCAACTCATCCTCTCCCTCACCCGCAACCCCACCACCGCCAAAACCAACCTACACACTGCTCTCCTCGACGCAGCCAACTGGATGACAACTAACCACCTTAAGCTTAACTCCAACAAAACCGAGATCATCATCTTCGGCCCCAACAAAATCATATGGGACGACTCCTGGTGGCCCACCGCCCTAGGCCCCGCACCCACACCCGCAAATCACGCACGCAACCTCGGCATCATCCTGGACCCCTCCCTCTCCATGACACAGCAAATCAATGCTCTAACCTCCTCCTGCTTCCACACACTCCACACTCTCAAAAAATCCTTCAAATGGATTCCCCCAGAGACCAGGACAGTCGCCCATGCACTCATCAGCAGCAGACTAGACTACGGTAACGCCCTCTACGCCGGCACCACACTCAAACTCAAAAGCAAACTCCAGAGAATCCAGAACACAGCTGCACGCCTCGTCCTTGGCCTCCCACGCCAAGAACGAATCTCACCACACCTCAAACCCCTTCACTGGCTCCCCATAGACAAGAGAATCACATTCAAGATCCTCATCCACGCACACAAATCCATCCACAACACTGGCCCAACCTACCTCAACGACAGAGTGAACTTCCACACTCCCACCTGCAACCTCCGATCAGCCGACCTCGCCCTCGCCACAGTCCCCGCATCCAACGCACCACCACAGGAGGCAGGTCCTTCTCCTACCTCGCCCCCAAAACCTGGAACTCCCTCCCCACCATCCTCCACAAAACCAAAGACCTCCTGCTCTTCAGAAAGAACCTCAAGACATGGTTGTTCGAACAGTGACCCTCCTTGCCCCCGCCTTGCCCCCCCAAGCGACTGAGACCCTCACGGGTGAGTAGTGCACTCTATAAATTTTTTTGATTGATTGATTGATTGATTGACTGGAGAGGTGGTAAATCATTCAAGGCGCTCAGTAACTCTATGAAGTGGGTTAACAATATGATTGGTAAGTTGTTCAGGTTGGCTAGGTTGTCTTCTATAGCTTATGATTGTATCAAGGTAGAGCTTTTTTATGTAGAATGTTGTCCATTTGTCTAAGGTGTGTAACAAACTGTTTCTTGAGGATTTTTTGGCCTGGTTAGGACATCGCCCTGCCATGGTGAGGGTGGACAGATAGTAGGTGAACAATGCTGGCTTGTGGGGGTGAGATCATGATTTGTGGGACAGTTTGGGTACATGTAAAGGCATTTCTTTTATACTAAAGTGACAGCGAGGTCACTGGATCCTCTAGGGAGTGCTGGCACAAAGTCAAGAGGTTCCAGGGGTTGTGGGTGGTTGCTGACATGCAGCCCTTACCTGGCAATCTCCAGTGCAGGTGCAATGGGCACCAGGTAGGACAGGCCCCTGGGGGGAGGAAGTTGGGTGTAGGGGGTGATCGAGGTAGGTATCCTAGCGGGCAGATGGGCCCCCTGCTCAGGAACACCCCGGTAGGGGAGGTCCACCCATTAGGAGGGACCCACCCATATCAAGATTTACTGGATAAGAGGTTCTAGGAGGAGAAGACTCTACATCCAGTTATGATCTCATTCGTCAAGATATGATTTTGAAGGATGCACAGGATGCAGAAGGATGCAATTTTAGCTGTGGTTAGGAAACTCCCATGTACTACTGACTTTGCTAAGGCTAGGACTTAATCTCTGTAAATAAAGCTGTAAAGCTGTAGGTTACTGTACATAAAATTGATCTAAAGTTGTGTTTTGTATATATGAGTAAATAAATATGGCCAGATCTTTCAATCCCTAAATCAACTTTTCTTGTTTTGATGGTTTTGACAATATCGTAAGGGCTATTGTGGGTGGCAGGTTTGTTTGATTGTGGTGTTGCCAAAGGACATTGGTGACTGCCTGGCCATATCAAACATTATTAAAACATTGTTTAAAAAGGAAAAGATATCAGGTTTGAAGGTTTGAAGTCCCCTTTTGGAGCTTCAAACTGCCCTTTGCCAATAATACAACATGACACATATGATTTCGCCTCACACAAAAAATTAGTCATGGAAGCCACAGGGCAGCATGCTATTCTAAAGTGCTTAAGGTTAAAAAGTGCTTCCTAGTTCATCATTCCTGTGGGGGAAAAGTAGTGTCCACTAACCATGGCCTCTCTCAACTTCTACTCCACAGGCAGATGTGCCCATCATGGCCAATTCTGAATATTGTCCTTATTTTAGATTCATTTTGACTCCCCACTGGTCCAAAGTGCTCCATGCCAATAAATTGTGACCCAAATAAGTCAAATTGCTCTGTGCTTAAAAGGCCACCAGTGTAACCACCAGCATAGACACTTTAGATTACCTGTTGTTGCTTTCATAAACTTTAAAAAGTTCCCAGATAGCTGATATAATTCTCCTTTTAAGAAGATTAGGACAGCTGCCCAACATGCCCTCACATTTAAGAGTTCGAAACTTCAGGGGTTTTAGAGCTTCACAGATGTAGATCACATGTATTTAAGAATCTTTTGTTTAGCCGCACCATCTGCATCGCACATCACCATCACCATCCTTGCAACCATACCAATAGTACCATAGTGGGATGAGGCTAAATTGCTTTCTCATGCGTATATACTTTGCATGGTTTGGGATGGGCAAATTCAGATATTCATGTATGGAGGCTGAGGTGGAAAGGTTTACGGCCCAACTGCTGTGAAATTGGGCTCTTAGGTCCCTACGTTCCTCATCCCGTGAAGTTATCTTCGCTAACTTCATTAATAGTTTTGTTGTTCTCTACGGTAAGGTGTTATTTATTAGATCTTCCGCACTCAGGGCCTTGATGGAGGTTACTGGGAGTTGACCCCATGCAGAGCCGGACTCCTGAAATTACTCGTAGAGAAGGTGTTTCATTGAGCCACTTGGGACCATTTTCAAATTTTGAGAGTTTGAAACAAATTTGGCCCACAATACCAGATCTTGCTTTGGTAATTTAAATTCCAGTCTTATTTTAGTTTGCCTAGTGCAGTCTGGAAGTGCAAATAGATGGCGATAGCAGCTACATTGCTGATTATCTAGCCGCTCACAGAGTTGATCTTTAAACACCATTGCACCTTATGTTATTGTGGGCACCAACATAGTTACCACCACCGTTAGTAGGGCGTTTGTGTTTTGGTATGCAAGGCTTCTCTTGAGTTGGTCCATCCTGAATATCAGATGTTTCACTATCAGTTTTAAGGAACATAGCTCAGCTTCCTGCCCCATCTTTCATAATGCTGAGATATTTGAAACTTGTTACTCTTTCTAATCTTGACCCTCCAATATCTTCTTTAAGCTAATAGTTATATTATTTACTGCACAGTATTGTACAAGCGATCTCTGGAGGCCAATTTGAGTGTTATCAAGTAGCATCATGTCATCTGCGTATTGTAAGATTTTAATTTTGTGCTTCATCTAGTGGGACAGGCAAATCTGTAGACTACTAGATGAATTTTCATATCTGTCATATACAAATTAAAAGTAAGGAGACGAGGATGCAACCGCTTCAATCCTTTGCTTGTGTAGATTTTCCCTGAGGTTGCCCAGTTAGCTGATAATTTAACCATCACGCATGTGTTACTGTATAGTGATTCTATGGCCTTCAAGAGGTGCAGTGGTATCTCCAACTTCCTCAGCTTTGCCCATAGAGAGCCTCTTGGGATGGTTACAAAGGCATTTGTGAAAATATTGAATGCTGCATTAAGAGGTCGAGTCTTGGGGAGCATAGCTTCATCAATTAGACAGGTTAAGGTGAGAAGATTGTTATTGATGTTACTATTCCTTTGAAAACCAGTCTGAAACCATGGGATCAGTTTCTACTCTTTTTGCCCAGTTTTTTAGCTCTCTGTACAGTAACCTTGTGTATCACTTTCCTTTCACGTCCGATAGAGCTATCATGCTATAGTTTGTGGGTAAAGCTCTGCTTCCCCTTTTACAGCCCTCCACCTACAAGGGACTGTAGCCATAGCATAACATTCTGAGAAGGTAGTTTAGAATGGATGTCAAAAGACTCAGATCTGATTTTAGCAGGACTGCTGGGAGGCTATTTAGGTCTGGTGCCCCAGCTGCTCTAATTTTCCTTAAGATTGATATTGAGGGATGTCTGTACTGTGCTTACTTCCCTTACCTCCATTGGACCATCAATCGTATCGGATATATCCATGATTTGTGGCCTGTGGTGATCTCGGTCATTCATCATGCATGTTATGCCTGCCATTTGAACCACTGTTGTGCTGTAGAGTTGCTTTATGCTATCAGACCATTGTTTCATGAAGACGTTACAGTCCTTTGGATTTCGGATTTGAGTGAGCTTATTAACTAGCTCCAAGAATTTCCTTGAATCCTTTGTTCTGAGTACAGCATGAAGTTTGCCCCAGGTCAGTTTCTCAGAATTCCGTTTATCCTGCCATATATGTCACCTATATGCTTGCCTTAGTGTTTTCACTTTTTCTTTCATACCCTTTATATCAAGGTTTTTGTACGTGAGGCAGCAGAGGGGTTTATTTAGCTTCTTTCGTAAGCTTTTTCTTTTCAGGCTGTCAGAGTGTCCCTGACTATTTTATTCCACCTTTGATCTTCTTTTGGGGCATTCTGATAAGTTGTCTTGATGCAATCAGTGTGGCCCAGTCTGGTATTCCTTCATTTTCATTTTTTTAAAAATCCCTATCTGTTGGACCTAGGTTTTGTTTTATTTAGTTTATTTGGGACTGCTCCAACCACCATTTTATTCTCTCTAATGTTTATTCTTGATAGCCAATCATATTTGTTGCCTGGTACCTTTCCAGAGGCATGGTGATCTTGCATAGAATTGCTGCATGGTCTTTTGAGGTTTTCAAGATTGAAAGCCATTTATAATGTGGAAATGCTCTATTGAAGTCCATAGATAGTCCAGGGTTGTTAGTCCAAGAGGGGAGATGTGATATATGTTGCTGAACTATCTGATATTACTCTATCATTGATACATCACATCTCTAAACCCTCCAGGGCATTTACCAGATATACACAACATTTTTCCTGCCATTTTTCCTGCCGCAGGTCCTCGACAGTCACCTACCGTATGCTCCAGTATTCATCCTCTCTCTCTTTCCGTTCCACATGATTGCTGTTTCTGAGTAGATTTGAATTAAAATCCCCTAAAAAAATCAGCAGGTGTGCTTTGGGATATTTTGACCTAAGAGTTTCTAGGCAATCTGACAATGTCCTTGCAGACTCACTCTTATGTGTGATTGTTGGGTGCAGGTAGGTATTTCTGATGATTAAGGTATAATTGACTCTGTTGTTTTGTCTTTTAAGTGGGTCGATTTTTACAATGATAGCATCCCCTTTTCCTGCCCAAATTATGGATGTCATTACTGCCAGATCAGTTTTTATTTGACTTGTGACCCCCCCACTTGGGCGACCACCACTTTGGGATGGGAGGGCAGGTGCTGCAACGTTTGTATAATCCAAGAAAAACTCTGGCTCCATGTACCATGTTTGCTGCATACAAATGATGTCATTCTTGGGCAGTTCCCCCAACTCTCTTAGTTAATACTCATGTTTCGAGATGCCCCTCACATTCCAGAAACAGATTCTTATCTCCCGTAAATTATGCCTCACTTTATTTATCTTGCATTGATTAAGGGCATTGATTTAAATACCCTGCCAACCATTTCCAATTTGCAGGGTACGGAACGTTCTCTTCCACCTGGTTAACATTAGGTCCCAAACATGTATGTCCTTCCCCCTTTTCTCTCAGCACTGCTTCTATCATAAGGGATTTGGCTCCCTTATGGTCTCCCTTGCCATTTTTTGGCAATGCATTTTTGTGGAGGTATCCTCATTTGCCCCGATAGTGGCAGATAGACCTACCTGTTCTACTGCGCACATGTTAAACTGGGGCAAGATAATGGAGACACAGATACAGAAAGATTATAGGCTAGACGAGGCCTGTGAATTTCCAGGATGGGTTGTGTATGGTCAGAGTAAAAGACTGTGACAAGATCACACTGCACAACTGTTGACACTGCCACTAGTAACCCCAATTATCTTGCATAAAAACTATGTATCTGTTCAGCATTGTAGACCAACAGATTTATCTGCATTGCTGGATAAACTTGATGAACCTTCTCTTATCACAATACACACTCACCTAAGGAAGCATTGTCTCTTATTAGCACTCACATAAGTGAGACTGAGGAATATTCCAGCAATCTGGAAGAATCCATCATTCTTGTGAAAGAACAGATCTCTATTCAGGCATCGCAAACAAATTTGATCATGCTTAAAATGGATGATGTGGAGAACAGAATGTGCTATAACAACTTGGGAATTCTTGATATAGAGGAAGGTGCTGAACATGGACGTCATTTAGGGGCCACCAGGGGGCCCAGCTGCGACCCCTAGCTTGCCCCTTATGGCCCCTGGCACTGCATTTGCTACACCTGGGCTCAGGGGAGGCATAATCAGTGCCAGAAACACAGGAGCACCTCATCCTTATGAACATTGGTTGGGGCTCCAATCTCCTTGTATTTTGTTATTTTTTTTATTATAATAGTGAATAACTAAATTATTCACTATTAGTGTAATAAAAAATGGAGTACCATTAGCTAGACTATAACCGTCCCTGGCAACTGAGGTAAGAATTAAAAATGCTTTTAATAGTATGTTTGTGCATGTATACAGGTAAGAGTGTGTTTATGTGGGAAAGAGTGTGTGTATGTGTGATTGTGTATTAATTTGTAAGCATCTGTGGGTGAGTGAATGTATAGGTCAAATGGGGTGTGATGTCACTTCTGGTACCCCTGGCCTTCTGGTGAATTGACGTTCATGGTGCTAAAAAAGATTACCCACAAGGCTTTGTTGTTTGCTACTCCAAAAAAGCTTTCTGTACCTTGCAAGAATGGGTCTTAGGTTGCCAGGTAAAGTGGGCACACAGATTTCCCTTTAAGAGATATGGGATCAGACAAAACAAATCCACATTAAAGTGAATTTTTTATACACATAGGAAACTATTGTCTTCACCCACTGCTCTATTAGATTGTTCATCCTATTAATTCAGCTAAGAAAGGATCATATACTTACTATTTTCCCTCAAACGTCTGTAATCAGACTGTTGAACACTGAAGGGCACTTTGACAGGCAATGAATGCCTCAATAACAAGCAGTGGGAGATCAGTTCTGTAGCCTCTGCACTTTTGAGCCATTTCAAAGAGCGGTCTTTCAATAATGATTGAAGGGAAGAGTATTTTATCTTCGGTTGGAATTATTCCAATCTATAGAATGACCCAAATATCCTTTTTGTTGAACTGAATAGTACTGTATTATGTTTGAACTTATTATTTTCCTCTGTGTAGTTTTTCTTTGTTATTTCTGTGTGATTTATAGTTTTGCTGTAGCCCTAATGCAGAAATTGTTCTGAGATCCTCAAATTGCTGCTACAACTCCTATGTCTCTCACAAGAAGAGAATAGGACCTGCTGAATGGGAGATCCTCTCTGATTCCTTAGAGGTCACTTGGTTGACGGGGTTCGGTCAAAACGCTGCCCTCAAGGGAGGTGGAGCCAGCAGGTGTAACAGGGTGATGGGTTTGGGTTTTGTGGTGGGTTCAGGGTCACAGGGTATCACAGGAAAAAACTAGAGATGGATTTTCTCAGAGGCACTATGATTACTAAAAAATATAATTGCTGATCTTAGCACAAATCATAATAGACACACTATCAAGTAACATTCAATTTCTTACTTGGAGTGTGAATGGCCTTCGCTCTACCTATAAAGTCTATATTATACAAGAAAAGCTCAAGTGTTTAGCACCAGAAGTTTGTGTCTCCAGTGCACACATTTAACAAGACTTGCCAAGCGCAAGCTTGGATTTCTGGGATTTAAAACTATTGCAGCTACTCTACTGGACTTTCCAACTCGAGGCGTGGCTCTGCCCACCCGGGCCTAATTTTTTTACTTTATTCAACTCTCTATGCAAGAGATGTACTTGCACTGTAAGAATGCCTGTATGAGTAATTACACAAATATTGATGTAAATGGCATCTCCTTTTTTAATTTAATTATTTTATAGTGCTACTCATCACAATGTGCTACTCATCACAATGTACGGTGTTGGAGCACTTTACATCACACAAAGAGGCATAATAAATCTTACACGTGTAAATCAATGTGCAGCAAATGTTACATAAGACAATGAGGGTTATAAATTATAATCTATAGGACACATCATCCATACTTTTAGACGTTATATGTTAAGAATGAATGGTTGGAGGAAACACAAAGTCAGGATATAAACCTAACGCAGTAGTGGTGGTTGTCTGTACTAATAAGATTATTAAGGGCATATTTAAGAGCCCCTAACGCCTTTTTGCGCCACATTAGTGTAATTTTTGATATGCTAATGTGACCCAACGAGGCCAAAATCACGCGCCATATTTACTACGTGGCGCAATGCATGCATTGCACCACTTTGTAACCCTTTGCAATACATTATGCCTCCGCCAGGCATAATGTATGCGAAGGGGGCATTCCCCCGTTAGGGGGGCTGAAAAAACGGCACAACGAAATCTAACAGATTTCCTTGCGTAATTCTTTTCGGCACTTTTAACGCCTGCTCAGAGCAGGCGTTAAAAGGGGGCACACCATTGTTTACAATGGGCCCCTATGTACTCCTGCAGAGTACATCAATAGCGTCATAAAAAATTATGCTATTGCCCCCTACCCTGCGCCATGGTGCACCGTATTTAAATACTGCGCACACATGGTAGCGGTGGAGGGGGGCGGTAAAGGGTGCATGAAAAGTGGCGCTGCACCGTGTGCAGCGACACTTTTCTGAAATATGGCCTTTACTTCCCAAAGGAACCCTTCCTTGCAATCTTAGAATGACAACAGATTGAGAAAAGGCAGTGAGGGTCTAAACCCAGGACTTACAGTTTGCATACAGCTTCTAGATGCTGATAAATAAATCATTGTGCTACATTAGAAGCCTTGCAGCTTGTGAACTGGAAGTAAACAAATGATTGCAGTGTCAAAAGCAATAGCCCGCTTGCCTAGCTAAATAATAAACAAATCTGCGATCTGCATGTTACACGTTGTGCTTTGAAGGAGGAACATTAACCGTCTATGCTATTTTATAAATTACAATTGTGCCTATGACTGGACAAAACACAGAACTCTCCCAGAACAATTTAACCACTTGAGTTATCCGACAACTGTTTTGTCAAAATTGCTGAGCCCACAATGATCTCTGCAGCAAGTGTCTTAACCCTGTTAGATATTTTAAAATGCAATTTTCACTCTCTGTCCCTCGTAACTCCACACACTTTTTTGCCACACCTCGACCCCTAAAAAGACCCTAATAGCTGGTTATTAAGGACTGGAATTATTTTATCGTGCACGATGTAGTTTGATTCATTGCTATATTATTATCTTTTTGAATTACCATTTTATTGTCTTTTTCTCCTTCTTTATTGTTTTTTTGTGATGGCTGCCTCTGAAAAATGCACGTTGAGAATAAAAATTATTTTTTTAAATAAAAAGTCTTTGAAGATTGGGTGAACACATATTGAAGCGCAGTATCAAGGCAATACAAGGATGCAGATGCTGACTGCAGTCTGACTCTTGCCAGAGCCAGTGACAGAGAAGGTGTTGCCAGTGTTAATGTCTCATCATGTACAGCATACATCATGATTGACTGCTGCATCACAGGGCCGAATGAGTGGTGTGATCTTATTGGCTGAATCCCTTCTTTCATGTTGAATAGTATTAGTGTTGACTATTCCATGTAGATTGTTTCAAGACAGTTCATGCACCAAAGGTTTCCCTCAAAGAGCTTGATGGGATGAAAGAGTCCAATTTGTATGTATTCCATTCAACAATTTTCCAAAGAAGTAGAATGCCATGTTGTCTCAGCATTGTTGTTGTTTGGTCGGATAGATGTAATTTCCACTAACATTGGAATTCATGCATACTTTGTTTCTTTACTAGAGGGAAAAATAAAATTGCACATCCAACTCTCAGAGGTACAGTTGAAAATCCACCAAACAAACTTGAAAACAGGGAACTGAAATTCATCCAAAAGTAGCCAGTCAATAGGCCAGATCCAATGTTTTAAAAAAAACTTTTGTAGTGTTTGATGAATAGAAGATGTGAGGAGTAAGTCTGCAAAATGCATCTGCAGGAGCCTTAGGGGCATATTTCCAAGAAAGTGGCGTATCGGTCCCGATGCACCACTTTTCTTGCATCGCCTCTGCCACCTAACAACACCATGGTTGTGCCATATTTACAATACGGTGCACCATGGTGGTCGTTAGGACAATAGCATCAAAGGTTTTGATGCTATTGTGGTGGTCCTTTGATGCACTAGCATAAAAAATGTTGTTGCTAGTGCAGCAAAGCACAGGGAGGCCTATTGATTAAAATGGGTGTGTCATTTTAACCCCTGCTCCAAGCAGGGGTTAAAAATGATGGGGAAAATGGCACAGTGAAATGTTGTAAATTTCACTGTGTCATTTTTTCAGGCCTCCCTGCATCGGAACGCCCCCCCTTCCATACATTATGCCTGACGCAGACATAATGTGGCGCAAGGGGTTGCAAAGTGTCATTGCTCCACTTTGTAAATACGGAGCAGGAAAAAGGCATCCTTAATGCCGCCTTAGCATAAAAAAGAAATTACAGTATGGCGGTGCAAGGTGGCACTAGGGGCCTGTCAACATGCCCCTTAGAATTTCAGAAGCTGGTTGTATCTTTGGGAGGTTCTTGAGAGGGTAGAGGTGGGAGCTGGTTTTCAATTAGCCATAAGGACTATGAATCATAACCTGGTGGCGGAACTACAGCTGATGCCGCAGAGCTGGATATGATTAAGATTACTGGGGGGCAAGGCAGATGTATCACTGCTTCCCTCTTTTATTTGCTCTCTACATGAATCCACTTTTGCAAAAACACATGAATAGAAAAGCCATAACCCCCAAGGTGACTATTTTTTTTCACTATGATGCTGGGATATGTGGACGATGTTGCCATTGTCACTACAGATCCTTAGGATGCCACCTGGGAGGTGGAAAAAGTTTTTAGCTTTGGCGACATCTCGAGGTACTTTTTAAATAGGAGTAAAACTCAAATTGTGTGTAATGACGATACTTGCTTTCATTATCGTTGAAAGATTGATAGTGTGGTCTACCAGGGAGTTAACATAACCCTCAAGGTGGATAATGTCACCTCATTAAATTATGATCCTCTATTGCATAAAATTAATTGCATGAATAAACATTCTCCATCTAACAATCATTGGGTAGTGCAATGTTATTAAAATGTTCATGTTTCCAAGTCTTTTTTTACTTGTTTAGAGCAATCCCTTGAGGGATAGAGCAGGATTGGCTCAAGAAGCAGGACGGTATCTGTAACAACTTCATCTGGGAATATAATGGGCAGGAGGAGCCCTGAGACACCAAGTTATGTCATTATACGGGTTGAGGGGGGTTAGGCTATACTCAACAGACAGGACATGGCTTGGAAATTTGGAGTGGACTGTTCCTATTGGAGGAGGGTCAAGACTGATTTGCATGAAGCTGGTTCTAATCGGCGGTGGCATGGCGGCTAAAAGAATAATTGATAGGAATGCTTCCTAGAGCAATGCCAGTGGTTAGACTTATTGCAAGCATCCTCCCATCACTTTTTGTGTGTTTGATCTGTTGTGAAACAAATAGTAAACAAGACGTCATCTGTGGTACTAATTGACTGGAGTCAGATTTATTATCTCTTCTCTCTCAAACAAAATCTGCAACAGAATCCTTCTTATACAGTATAGTTTCTTGTAACAGACACATTTCAAGTGATATTATTTCTGTTGGTGGCTCATAGTAAATCACAGCAGTAATTGCATTAGTTGGAATGGTTGAAATGGCAATATCAAGTCCATCTATGTACTTGGTGCAATGCTGGAGACACAGTTAGCTCCTCAGTCCCTGGAATGGGATGTAGGACTTCACAACTGTATTCTTCTCGGGACAGATCTTGCAGAGTTGGGAGAGGATTTGCTGATCCGTTCCGGAGGCACCTTGGTGTTAGCGGAGGTCTGCAGAACAAAATCAGCCAAAATGGGATCAATCAACACCTTCTTTTTTTTCAGTCAAGCAATGGCAGCAAGATTACTGTTTTAACGACTTCCACCCCAAGAACTGGAATAAGTAGTCGGTAAAATGGATCAAAACTTGTTTGACAGGAAACTTTTCTTGACTAGCTGCCCAATTGGGGGAGTCATCTGTCAGCAGATTTAAAAATCTTTTGTTCACTGGTGGCAAAATCAGAGCTCTTCATGTTAAGTAATGTAGTTCTGGTTTCATGAACATTCTGTAATAGAGTTAATCGCACCAATGGGTCAGATGATTTTGACTTTGTCTTTCCAGGAATATAAAGACCCAGCAATGACACTGGTACTCCGAAGAGCATTTAATTTGGTGTGTGACCACCTAATATTCTTAGTGGTCAAAACCAAAGGAGTCTAGAGCACGAACTGATAGCAGCCAATATATATTGGTTTGGGATTGGCCCTATATGGCCAAGGAAGATTACCCCAAAAGGTTTGCCAGTGATAGTGAAGAGGTCTGCACTGGTTTTGTGACATTAGAATGCTTTATCTGTTGGCAAACAGTGCATTGCTGCACATATGTTTTGTAAGCTTTTGTAAACATGGCCACTGATATTGCTGCTATTGTGTTGATACAATAGCACGTACACCAGCATGTGCATAGACTAACTGCCTCATGAGCTGCCCTGATAATGTAACCTAGCTCCCTCACAGGAGTATGTCTATCCCTGACTCCAGGCATAAAAACCATAGACACGTTATCTTCTGTAAGATTGTAGGAATGTTTAGAAGGAAAACCATCAGGGGGCTTTTCTCCTTTCAATGTTGCTTGTATTGCTACCAAATTGGCTTTGATTTGAGAACAGCACACAGCAGCTACCGTAAAGGGTTGCACTGCTTTTTTACTGCAAATCTGCTGGACAGTCCAGTTAGTGTGAATTCCTTCACTTTTATGGGCTATGGTGAGCTGGGCAGCTTCTTCTGTAGGACAAGCATCTTTCCCCAAAGGTTCTTACTTTTTATTGACTTCCGTTTTGAATCCTTGAATATGTTTAAGTGTCTGTGTGGAAAATCTACATTGTTACCATGCACACAGAATGCTGAAATAAACACAATAAATGTAGGAAATTATGGATCATCCTTCTGTTGGCAACAGCATTACTGCTTAGAATGAAACACAGGTTATGAAGAGGCATGCATGTAAAACACGCCTTTATAATCATGTGTGGCTAAAACATTTAAAGCTTGTGGTATGTTCTGTGTGTATTCCAAAAATCCTTACTTGCAGAATGCAGGGTCATACTCAAATTTTATGTCAGTAGCATTTAAAGAAAAATCCCACTGCACCCAGAGAATGTGTAGAGCGCTAGCATTAGATAAACTTGCTTCTAGTGTAGTGTAACAGGATGCAAGATATGACCCAAACAAGTATATTGATGTATATGGGATTTATTTTAAATATGACAACTTAGGTCGGCCATAAGTGTTCCATATATGTTTTCTTAGGTTGGCTAGGGTCTTCCTTCTTTGAGGTCTCCACAATAGGCTGGTTGTCACCTTTGGGGAAATAAAAAGGGAGGCCTTAATTATCAGGCTAGACTATGGGTTGGTGTCGTCCTGTCACACATAGCTCAGTGTTATATATTGTGCGAAGCCCACGGGCCTGTACTCAGTGTTGAGGATACCATGTGTCCGCCTTAGTGAGGTTAGGAATCAGAAAGCCCAACCCTTCTCAGGTTGGTGATAAGTATCCACTTTGACTATCACCATACAATATATAAGTGCTCCCTGCTTCACCTGTGTTAAACAGTACACACCGGACGTAGGGATCCTACTAGTGCTCCCACATCACTTGTTATAGCTCCATCAAGTATCCCTGTGCCAGGCCTCATGCACCCCTCTTTGTCACTTGCCTGAAGCCGCAACTCTTGATTAGAGCCGCAGCTTAGTCTGTATCGTCTTTCCCCAGGGTGTAGTGAATACCGCACTCTCCCTCTGGCTGGCACTCAGGCTCCTTCCACTCTGCTGCCCTCTCTTGGCTTGATGAAGCAGGGATACCCCTTGCCATTTACCGCACTTTCTTCTACGCTGGGCAAGTCCCACTGATGTCCTTCGTGTCGTCCTGCTCCCTGTTGGTGCCGTGTTGCTCTCCTCCTTCTCCTTCTTCGTCCATAAACCACTCTCCTGCCTCCATCCATGCTGCATGCCGGTTTTCGCTGACCTCAGCCTTTGTGTCTCTGCGAATCCTGATCTGAAGACTGAAGGCCTGACCTTGTACCAAGGTAGCTGGGGTGGGGTGTGCTTCTCATGGACACTGCATAGACAGATTTGGCTTTCACCACCATGCTCTCGCTAAGGGGCTGGAGATTAGGCTTTTAGGTAGTACTTGTATATTCATATCATTGCAATATGTTAGGTTATTTACATCTCTGATTTTCAGAATCCTGATCTTGTTATTCCTCATCAGGGTAATCATTGCAGCTCATGTGTTTTATCATAAATTGCAGTCTTTTCATCATTGCAGCTCATTTATTTGATTATAGATTGCAGCCTTTTCAATAAATTATTGAAAACTGTCCTGCATCTCTTTTCTTGCCGACATGTGTGTGTAACAGACTTGTATGTGGCGAGAAAAGGGTAGGGCTTGTTCACCGCGGTTTCCCTGAGGGATTTTCAGAGTTCCATGCTCAAGGCTGCCACAAATCACTTTTACCGTTTGGATTTGGGTGAGGGGCTGCTAGAGAGCCGGGAGGGATGGGCCGACAGCTGCCAACTGGTGTGGGAGTGACTCAGAGGCCGGGCAATAACTCCAATAGCTAGGTTTGTTTTATTACCTCAAGTGTGTAAATATTTAGGTGCATATTTATGAAACCTTTATGGTGTCCTGGCATCACGCAAGATGACCCAAGGGAAATGCAAAGGCTTCAGTAATAGCTACAAAGCCACGTAAGGCAGATTTGTGTTGATTTGCGTGACTTTTCGTGGCTTGTGTTGTGTTACATTACATTTCACCTTTGTGGCTTTCCATGAGTGGAGCCTGGGGGTTACTACGCATCCATCCATGGATTTTGGGGGATTCCCTGATTTACAAAGACTTGTAAACCTGGGAATGTGTCAAAATGCTACACCTTACCAAGTGAGGCATAATGAAGAAGAAATATCTTTATTTCTCCTTGTTATTTCCTCTTTCCACGAGCGCTCTGGAGCATGTCTGTTCTCTCTCTTTCATGCAATGCAGTGCAGCAACTTTGCTTGCTGCCCTGACTTGTATGAAATCCTAGAAAATATGTATAACATTTCTATCATGTGTGCATGCAGTCCATACAAGATAGCTGTGTGTATTTGTGTCCAATGTTTTTCAGAAAATGTGGGAGTCATTAAGTCATACAAAGCCTTCACTACCTCAGCATAAAGTGACAAGCTCTACCGAAGTTGAGAAATCCCAACAGAACCTGTAATGTTCTCAGTGTTATCAAAGGGTGTAAACTGGCACATTTCTGTAGGATGTGAGGTGCCAAATCTTTACCCTCACTAGATAATTCATATCCGAGAAAAATCAAATTGAAATATGCAAACTTAGATATCTTCAAATTAATTTTATACTCGTACTGGGCTAGGAAAGCCACAATTCCGTCCGACCTAGCCAGGTGTTCAATCAAGTCATCATCTGTAATGTAACCATCCTCAATATATGATATCACTTCGCGGTCTCCTTGTAAGGTCTCTGTAATTCTTGCTGAAAAAATCCTAGTGTTGGTGTGTGTGCATTTACATTTCTATGATCTTAAAATATTGTGTATACATTATCTGGCTTCAAAACTGAAAATAAAAGGGGGTTTATTTTAGAACTACAGAGCACTGTCATGCCTTGATATTGTGGCTGCTCTAAAATAAATGTTATATTGTGCTTAGCCTCTGGTTTTAAAGGATACCGAGTATGCACCTGGGACACACTCTTTAAGAGAGTTGCACGTGGATCAGAGCTTTTATCCCTCCCTGCTTGGTTTCTGAACAACACAGTAACCTGTTTCAAAGCCCATGCATGTGCCTATTTTTCCCTGAGTTGCTCCGGTTCTAAGGAGGAAAACACTTGCATTATTATCTTTTCACCTGAAGGTGCATTGATTCCAAAAACCTTAAAAAGACTGGAGGTCAGTCATCCTCTGCAAGAGTAATGTCATAGGCATCTGATAAATGAAGCCAGAATATAGCTTCAATACTGTGCTGTATATCCCCCTCAATCTGCATTTTTACATTATGAAATCCTATGACGAGGTCTTACATATCTATCTAGCATAGGAGCTTGTGCCATTCTAAACAAATATTTAAAAAAACATGAGATTCTAAGAAACAGAAATAAATATGGGAATAAATCTTTTATAAATCAAGAGCCTGACAAACCTACAACAAATGGGAAGTACCAGCTGAGTTGGAGGAGGCACCCAATATTATCATGATGTCTCTGTTAATTGTAATACTTGGGGCGACTTTTCTTTCACCCCTTAGTGTCCCCCTAATGCAACCAGGGGTGCGCTGTATCTAAGATACGGACACCATGGCCATAGTTAGGGAACTAGCATCATAATTTTTTATGCTAGTTTGGAGCTTTGCAGGATTAGCGTAACAAAATATGAAGCTAGTCCTGCAAAGCCTATTGAGGCCCATTGTAAACAATGGTGTGCCTCCTTTTAACGCCTGCTCTGAGCAAGCATTAAAAGTGCCGAAAAAAGTGACACAAAGATATCTCTTAGATTTCTTTGCACCATTTGTTTGGCCCCCCCTAATGGGGGAACGCCCCCTTTGCATACATTATGCCTGGTGCAGGCATGATGTATCGCAAAGGGTTATAAAGTGGCACAATGCTTGCATTGCACCACTTTGTAAATTTAGAGCGGAGATTTTGGCCTTGTTGGGCCACATTAGCGTAAAAACAAATTACACTAATGTGGTGCAAGGAGGTGCTAGGGGCTCTTGAATCTGCCCCTTGGTTTCTTGAGTAGGCCATCCAAAATTCCTGAAGGATCTAGAAACTCCGGGTACTGCGGCTGGGTCCCAAATGATACATTTTCTAGTTTGTTCCATAATCACAGTGTTAATTTTTCTAGACCTTCTGGCACCAAGGACTCAGTCAATGTGCCAACCTTAGACAGAAACCCAGTTGTACTGCAACCACCCCACAAACTACTAAGAAGTATTTGAGTGAGATGTGTTTCAGGTAATGATCATCCCCATGATACATAACAGGGATAGTTTGTGGACCCCCAAAACCCTCTTTGATTAAGAAATAACAGACTCAAGAACACTAGAACATGACAGATACACTTTGAAGATTTATTTTAAAATCAAAACCCTATTCTAGTGCACATAATATGAATTGTAACTAAAATAAAGACAAATAAAATGGAAGCAGCAACATTCACAAAAAGCGTGAATAAAAATAAATACTCTGTTATAACCCCATTCTGCCACTTCTAAGTGCTAAGCTAATTTAGCACAGCATAAAATAAAAACCTATTTCGAATTTAGGAGATGGCTCACACCCACATACCTGTTTGAAAAATAGGACAATAAACAATAAAGAACAATAAATTAGCAAGCAGGCTATTCTTGTTGTGCAAGGCCAGATGCACTGGTTATTTCAGCGAGTGAAGGCTAAGTGCCTGCCTTCCCAGTAGCCTTCAGTTAGGATCACTGATAGAATTCTGCAAAACCTGTCGGGTCGTCACCTGGTGTGAAGGTTCCCCTTTAACTCCTCACTCTTTGTGCTCTACTTTTATATCATTATTTCATAGTTGTTGAAATTCTTAGAATGAAGAATTAGCAGAGTGGCCTGATGTTCTTTCACTCTTCCAAAATCAATAACAAATAATGTAAAGCAGAACGGTCGGTGTTTAAATTAAATACTGCAAACATATTCAAGCTAGTTTGATTATCATTTTGCACAATATAATAATAGAAACTGAATGTGCCTCATATTATTCACTTTTTCACTTTTAATGAATTGATTAGCACATGTAACTGAAGAAGGGGAATACCCAGAAGAAAAAAGACAGAAGCCCTCATTTTAACCCTGGCGGACTTTTGATCACCAGGGTTAATGTGGCGGTATCACCGCCAGCAGGCTGGCGGTATATACCGCCACATTATGAGATTGCCACTTCTCCACTCAAACCGCCATGGCGGTATGACCCACAGGGCCGGAGATATCTATCTCCAGCCCGGCGGCAGACATAGTACCACCTATGGTATTATGAGCCGACCTACCACCATGGTTTTCGTGGCGTTAGCAATGCCCCGAAAACCATGCTGATAGGCCCTAACGGTGACAGGGAATTCCTTCCCTGGCACTAGTAGGCTGCTCCTCCACCCCCCCAACACTCACCTGACACCCCCCACCCCTCATCCATCCAGACTCACCCCCACCCCCTTCCGGTCCACTCACTCACCCCCATACACGGACACACCACACAACTGACCCCACAGACACACATGCACACATCACCTCCACCCCCTGCCCCACTACAGTCACAGCACCCACCACACCCCCCCTCCCCGCATACACGCACACAGACACCCACACGCACCAGACATACACCCATTCACTTAGATATACACACATTCATTCACACACTGACATACACACATTCATTCACGCAAACTTCCAGACATACTCACACTCATTCTAACACACAATCACACTGACATGCAGACACCCACTCACTTCACCATTCCTACACGCATTCACTCACATGCATACACACATGCAAACAACACAACACACCCAGACGCATTCACACACACACTCAGACATTCATGCACACACGCAGACACACACACAAAACACCTCCCTCCCCTGTCGGAAGCCCGACTTACCTTGGTCGAGGAGGTCTTCCATCAGGGAACGGGAAGGGGCACTAATACCGCCAGCAGAACACCGCCAGGCCGCATTACTGGACATAATACGGCCACCGATGTTCAACTGGCGTGGCGGTGCTATTGGTAGCAGCGCCACCTTACCACCATCCACCATCATGAGCACTGCCGGATTTCCACCCTTATTGTGGCGGGAGTCAGGCCAGTGCTCATAATATAGCGGATGGATGTAACCATGGTGGTGGTATGTTGGCGGCCGTCACTGCGACGGTAGGCGGTAAGTACCGCCTATGTAATAATAAGGGCTATAATATTCATGACAGGCTGTTAATGAATAATGTTGCAAGTGGCTTAGCAAGGTTGCAATGGCCTCGAGTGCAAGCAAGTCCCCCATTTCTGATTTGGTAGTAATTTGGGGTAATTTGGATTCATCACAGACTAGAGTCCTGTGCCACTGCATGTGCTGCAGAATTGATAGATGCGTCCCAGGAGTATGCAGAATACTCATGTCATTCTGGGCTGTGGTGTAATGTGGTGGCACAATGCAGCCCTCAAAAGTTCATCACACCTAGCAAATGTGGCAAGCAGGACGCTCTAGCAGAGACGAGACAAGCAAGAGGGCTGAGCCAGGGGTGCCATACCATTCCACCTCTTCTGTGAAAACAGAACCCAGCAGCAGTTGTGAACAGGTAAGATGTCAGAGCACACATGTAGGTAGGTCTGACATGCACTGTTCTAAGCCTCCTTCATGCAAGAGGCTTGCTGTGCTGGAATATGAGTGAGGCAAGATTATGGACAAATCATGGGCTGGTGGTGTACTGGGTGTTTCTTTTAGGTAGGTCTCCATGTTATATGTTTTTTATAGTTGCTAAATGTGTTAGAGCAAAATATCATGACTAACTGCTAGGCCCACAAAAATTAGAAAGGCCTGCTGAACTCATATGAATTTCCCATCAACTCTTTGGGTAGGTAGAGGAAGTGAAATTAATGATTTTGAATGGTATTCCTCTGTGAGTTAATAGGGATTACAACTTAAACCTTCCTAGAATGAAGAACCTGAATTTTGTGTGTCTTTTTTGCTGAGATTTTCTACTATTATTAGGAGTTTAATGCAGATCTTTATCACATACACTAAGTAGATGGTCAATATGTGGAGGGGGCATGTGCAAGTAACAAGTGTTGGACCAAGGACAGGGAGGGCTTTCTGGGAGTGAACACACTGTGGCTTCTCCTGGGGGAGCACTGTCTGTTTTGCCCCGCTGTATAGTAGGAGAGGGAGCAAAGAGAGTGGTGTGGAGTGAGATGTGCATCTGCCAGCAGCCTCTGCCCCTCTCATTTCCACGTATTTGCTGGCTGTGCATCCGCACAGTAAAACCAGGACCAGTGTTATCTGACCTGGAAATAACAGATTTAGAAACATTAAACCACTGAGCCACGAATGCTCATGTGATCTGTGTCCTGTGCGTGGCAATCTTGGAATATATTCTCTATAGTTTACCACTATTTTACCATGCCAAGATTGTTGCCACATTTAGAAGCAAAAGGTCGCCCATCTTGGATCTGCACAACAATGACATACTACGCACAATCCCATTACAAGATGGCTGCCCACTGTAATGTTTCCTGAGTGACGATCTTTGAATAGTATTGGTCATAGAGTATTAATGTTTTACTGTTCCACAGTGACACACATGTTGCTTCTAAAGGTTGCAGCCATGTTGGAATTTTAACAAAATGATACACTAAACACAATACTATTCTAAGGTGGCTGTCCACTGCTGATTTTTCCGTTTTTACTTATTTGTTTTTTGCAATGACCATCGTCTATAGGTGGCAGCATTTTTTCTTTCTTCTGATTTTCTTATTTTAATTTATAGAGTATATGTTTGTTGTGTTTGTGGGTGTTATTGTGGATGGTGAGTGGACGAATGCAAGAATGAGTCAGTGAGTGCGTAAATGAATGCGACGGCAAGGATGAGTGACATGGTGCATGTAGGGCAAGTCGTTAAGTCCCTAAGGAGACCCTGGAGAGACACATTATAAAACTGACCTATTGGCTTTGCCAGTGGCTATTTCGGTTGATTATACCATGGTATTGATTGAGAAAGATTATACTCACCCTTCATTCCCTGCCTCCCCCTCCCAAACTCTCCCATTTGACTGGCTAAGACATGAAAGTATCAGCAGGTCTTTCGATTCACAAGGTTCCATAAATGGCACCATATAAAAGTCTGAAAATCATAGTGTAGAATACGGGTTATTTTTATTCAACACATAAAAACAAAAGCTGTGACTTGGGCTGCAGTCTCAGCAGGTTCACGTTCTGGCACCTAAGACAACAGGAGAGGTTCAGTTTTGGGGCTCCACGGAGAGCTCAATGTCAGTTCCTATCCAAGGGGCAGATGTGGACTGATGCAGGGTACTTTAGGAGTATTGGTGGCACTTTGAAGAGGTGGGAGGGTGAAGTAAAAGGACTAAATTCCACTGTGGTGAGACTCAACTAACACAACCGTGGCAAGCAGGCTGTATTCTCTGCCACCAATGGGCCAGTATTTTAGATGTTCAACTGGAGCACCTAACTCCACAGCCAATTTCACAAAAGGAGTCAGATCCTTAAATCTGGATTAAAGAGAGTAATGTAATGGAATTTACAAAAGTTAGGTGCCAGAAGGGCACCTACACCAGGTGAGTCTTCGAACCCTCCTATGAGCTGCTGTAGCACACGTTAGGAAGCCAGAGCATTGATGTTGGATGTTCTATGTTCTGAAGGTATAAGATATGTTCTTCCATCATGGGCACTTTTACCCTGAGGACAGTGAGTTCCTTCAAAGGGATCTCAGTCACATCTGTGAGTCATAGACTTGGCCACAGGTGGCTTGATTACCTTGCGTCTCAGTGAAGTGGTCACACCCATGCTCAGCAACTTGGTAACATCCCTGCTCTGTGAATGGCTACACCTGTGCTCAGTGGCCTGGCTATTCGTCAGTCCAGAGACTTGCTACATCCCTATTAAGTGTCTTAACCACACCCCTGTTCATTAGCTTGGCCGTAGGGCTCACTGACTGAATGGCTCCTGTTGTGGATGGCTTTGCTGTGCCCCATGCACAGTGACTTGACCACATCTTTTTTAGCGATACAGAATAGCGCCTACTGACTTGCGCACAATCCTGCTGTTTGCCTTGGAGACACCTCTTCTTACTGACTTGGTCACACCTTTGCTTGGTGACATGGCTACACTTGTACTTAGTGACTTGACCATACTTCTTTTTAGTTACTTGACAACATCACTCCTGTGTGATGTGGCCAAGCCCCCTCTTCTCCTCTCTGACCTGGTCACACCCCTGCTTAAGGAAGTGGTCTCACCTCTGTTCACTGATGTGGTTGTGCTTGTTCAAGTGACTTGGTTACACCAATCCTAAGATGCTTCACTACAGTCTTCAATGACCCAGTCATGCTCCTGCTTAATGATTTGGCCATATCTCTGCTTAGGTATGTCATCACATCCTGTCTTATTGATTTGGCCATGCATCTTCTCAATAGCTTTGCAACCTTCCTGATCTATGACTTGGAGATACAGCTGATCAATGGCACGACTCTACACATGCCTAATGACTTCTTGTGGCCATTAGCTTGGTCAAACGTAAGCTCTGTGGATTAGCCAAACCACTACAAGTAAATTGGCCACTCCCCTCCTCAGTAAATAAGCCATACTTCTTCGAGGTGCCATGGCCACACCTCTGTTCAGGTACTTGGTGAGACTCCTGCTAAGTGACTTGGCCTAACCCATGCCAGGTGACATGGCCAAACACTTTCTGAATGATTTGGTAAAATGTCTGGCGAACCACTGGGGACCAATTATTTTTAATTACTTTGCCACATCACTGCTGAAATACCCCTCAATGACGTGGTCTCATCAATTCTGAATTATCTGCTCAGTGACTTGGTCCCATCACTACCGCGTTACCAGCTCAGTGAAATGGCTCAAAGCTAGCTCGAACTGAATGTTCAGAGACCACACAGTCTGAGGAGGTGATATTCAATAAAGTAAGTCTGACCTGCTTCATGAATCAGAACCTCCTATGTAATTATGTAATCAGTACAGCTTACGAGTGGCCCATTATTAAGGGACTAAAGATAATGCCCTTCCCCATTGGCCTACAAACTCAACTTACAGAGAATTCAAGTCCCTGGTTCTCTTTCAGATGGAAACTGTCTGTATTTAAGGAGGAAGACTGAATCAATGCCCACAGAATCATGTATTGGCTGGACCATACATCAGTGACAGAAAGAAAAGACTTTCCAAGCCAACCAACACTAAGTAACACCATGTCCCTCAGCTGATAGGGCTGAAGATGCTAAGGCTCAATAAACATGTTACATGATTAGGCAAAGCACTGAGATGGGGTGGACTGTTATTAACCTCTCTGAACTTCATGTTATGTTGTGGATTGACTAGCACAGCATCACATGCAGCTATGAATCACCTGTAGGAGACAACACAAAATATTCAAATTAATTTGAGTTCGAACTAGTGGGATCAACTGGCCCTTGTGCCTTGGTAGATAGTGTGAATACAAAATGGGGTAAGGATTGTGGGAGGGTACCACAGCAGATACAGTAGGCTTTTGTAACATTATTTGAAAGACAAAATTAACTCGTAGGATGGTTCTCAGTTTATCACAGGGAGAGATCTATCAGGGTGATTGCTTTAGTGGTGGGACAATCACATGGCTTAGATTCCATCTACACCTCCAAAATTATTGAGCTTGGTCAAGTTATAAGAAGTCACTTCCCCTCACATTGGACATAGGAAGTGGGCTCCTAGGGAGAGCACGTTTCTGAGCTGACTGCGGAGGGTCACATAGGTGACAATAGGGTTCACATGACGTCTTCCGCTGACAGCAGAGTCACATGACTGCACACTTCTCAGCTGACTGCTTGATGTCCTCTAGAGTTGACTGTGCTTTGTCCTTCAGCGAGTCGATGTCCAGATTCTGCATACTGGTCAGTTGGCCGATGACTGAGTGGTCCTCTTCCTCCTCATCCTCTTCAATCATCTTGGCCAGCTCTTTCGGGAGCTCCACATCACCTCCAGCTAACTGGATCTGGGCCTCATCTTGCTCACTCTAGAAAAGCGAAGAGCGATGCTTTTAGTAACTCATTAGCTATACACATTTAGTGAGAAGGAAAGAAGAGAATAGAGAAGAGTCAAATATGGTACAGTCAAGGAAGGGGAACTGAACAAAAGGGAGGAGAGGAGAGCAGGGGAAAGGAGAGGAGAAGAGATGAAAGGAGAGGTGAAAAGAGGAGAGGAGACTATAACTGATGCAAGATGATGGGAGGGGCAAGAACAGAGGAGAGGAAAGAACAGCAGTGGAGAAAGTAGTGGGAGAAACAAGAAGGCACTGAGAGGGAAGGAGAGGTGGGACAGAAAAGCATGGTAACAGGAGGAATTGGCAGGTGGAACCAAGGAAGCAATGAGAGCCGAGAGAAGTAGAATGAGAGAAAGTTGAAAGGTAGGAGGCAAAAGGGAGAGGAGAGGAGAGGAGCGGAGAGAAGAGGAGAGGTTAGGAGAAGAGAGGAGACGAGACGAGCTGAGAGGAGAGGAGAGGAGTAGAAGATGGATGAAAAACAAGAAAACAGGCTAAATGGGAGAGGGGAAATACTGGGTTCCAGGAAATGCAAGTACCCACATAGCTGCAAACATCAAGTTTGGATCCCATGCAGCTGAGGTTAGACCAAATTGTATCTTCGTTGGAGGATAGGCTATTTGTATAAGGAAGGTTGCAGTGGGTTGTGTCTGGATGAGTGTCAATGATCCGCTCAATGTATTTTATCATTCTGGACATTGGGACTTCATATGTATGTAGTGCAATTCATTATAACATTAATACCCTGGGGAGCAATCTGTGAATCAATCATCAGAATAACAAGGACCAGAGATACTAAAATGTTTAGTGGTTGCAAACTCTTCGATTTGTAATATCAGAGGGTTTGTGACTGCTAAAAAGTTATTTGCTATGCTCCAAACTCATTTTAGGAGTCAGTAAATTTTTACTGACTCCTAAAATGTGTTTAGAAATCTATATCGAATCATAGTTTGTTGTGGGTGTCCCTTCCAAACTGTGATTAGGTACCATATGTAGCAATGGTTTTTTACTATACTTTTGGTCCAAAACTATTGATCAATTACAAACGTCCAAGCTGTGGTGGTACCTGATTCTCACAACATGCAACTAAGGAAGAGGTACATGCTGAGTCCACCTTCCTGACTTCAACATATCAAACTTAGGAGACAGGAACCAAGTGGACATTTTAGCAACTTTCAGATATGAAATATCTGAAAAAGGGAGAGGTGTTAGAATCTGGTATGTGTTATATCTGCACACAAGAGGCTATAAATAATGTGATAATATTTCTTAATGTATTCTCTGGAAGGAAGAACCATACTTAAAGAACTATGGGTATCCGAGGATCACAAGGTTAATAGTTATGGACCCCTCAAAAATCCTTGTATGGGCTGGTGTACTGAAAAATGTGGAACTTGTCCCTCGTTGCAGGATTTTTTCCTTCACCCCTCCTGTTTTCTGAACCTGCTTTTGTTGGCTTTTTGGACTCAGAGAACTTTACCACTACTAACCAGTGCTAAAACCCTAGTGCACCCACCTAAAACATGGTAAAATTGGCTTACATCTGCTTGGTACATTTAATTTACTTGTAAATCCTTCGTATATGATAGGACGGGTACGCAGGGTCTGTAAATGAAATACTATTTGTGTGCAGCAGCACTCATTGTGCCACCCAATAAAAGTAGCCTTTTAAAACATGCCTTAGGCCTGCCACTGTAGCATGTAGTGCAGTTTTAAACTGCCAATTCATGTGCAGGCCTAAACCTTGCTTTTTAATACATAAAACCACCCCTAAAATAGGCCCTAAGCAGCCCACTTGGCAGAGCACATTGCATTGAGAAAGTAGGACATGTATTTTTAAGTTTTACATGTCCGGTAGTGCCAAATTCCAAAAATAGTTTTTCACTATTTAGGGCCTGAATCTACCATAGGATAACATTGGGTAACCTTATTACAGTTAAGAAGTGCTAACCTTTGATTGGAAGCAGGTACAAATGTCATGTTTGAGCTCAAATAAATTGTAATTTAAATGCCACTCTTAGAATGTTAGCATTTTCTTGCCCTAAACTTTGAGGCCTTCTAGGAGCTTCCAGCTACCTGGGCCATCTAACTGCTCCCTCATCAGGAATGCCTACTGGGCCCAAACAGTGAACAATAGGGCCTGGGTATAGCTGGGAGAGGGCCATCCTGCTAGGGATGGGAAGGGTGGGGCTGTTCCCTGCCTCATAATTCAAAGGGCTGCCGTCAGCACACTCATTAAGGAACTTGACACCAGCCTGTTGTTGTGCTAGACCACATGGAGCTTGGGCAGGGTAGAAAGGTGAAAGAAGGACATTTTCAGAACCAGATGGGGGGAAGTCTAGCAGTTTCTCCCACTTCAAAGACTGGTGCCAGATATAAATACTGAACTTTCAGACCAGCCCTTCAGTACACTCCTGGACCTGAGGAAGAATTCAGAAGGACTGCCTTGTGCTCACAGGACTGCCTGATGCTTGAGGCCTGCTTTTTCTCACGGGACAGCCCTGCTGCCACCAGAGGACTGCCCTGCTGCATCAGACTTTCATTGTTCTTCATAGGACTTCCATGCTGCTTAAGACCGTGCTTACTGCTTGAAGGAGAGAAGCTCATCACCTTGTTGTCAGGAAAGCCTGAGTGACTCTAAGGTCAATTAGCTGACCTGCTGTTCTAAATTACAGGTACACAACAAGCCCCAGAGGCCTCCCTGCAACTGCCCAGCTGACCTGATACAATTGGTCCTGCATGAGCCCTGATGGTCTCTGCTAGAGTGAGTCCCTGGTCCCCAAGTGAAAACTTCCCAGGTGCTGGACCCTTGGCTGGCATCACAGTGCACTAATCTGAATCTTGAAGTTTGGGGCTTTTCTCGACCTCGAAAGGGCCAGTTTGCACTGTGACTCTGATGGCTACGGTGACTGCCAATGTAAAGTTCTGGTTTACCTGAATCTGTGCACTACAGTGACCACCAGCAATGACTGGCAACGCAAGATCTGCACTTCACGCTACAACAGCAGTGTCCCACAGTGACTGCCAACGTGAAGCTACAGTAATGATTGTCTGTGACCCCTGACCAGATCATCGTGCTATAGCAATGACATTGCCAACTTCAGGCCTGCTCTTTGCACTATGTTGATGACCATCTGCAATGCTTTCCTCCTGTCCTCCTCCAGTGCACACTGGACTCTTTGTGCCAGGCTTTGAGAAGGTAACTTATTTCAGCGGCACTAACCTGGTCCATGTATCTGACCCATGCTCAGTCACAGTCAGCCTAAACTTGTGACTGTCCCTTGGTCTACAACAAACAAATGACTGTGAGTGACACTTTGTGCTTTTAGGAGCTATTGTGACCTAAAACTTGAATTTGAATATCTGTGTTTCGAAGGCATGGATTGTTTTTGGTTTTGGTCTCATTTCATTTATTAATATGTTCTCCGTTTTTTCTAAATTGGTGTGGGATGTTTCATGTGTTATTTTTAAACCTTATGAGTGTTTGATTGCTGTAAAAAGACTTAACATATTGGCTGTCTACTGCCAAGCTACGAGAGAGTTATGCAATGGTTAATTTAGTGACTTATGTGGTTCAACCTGACAGGGATTTTGGTTGTTGTTTGAGAAGTGTCTTCACCCCCCCTCAGTCAAAAACTCAAAGCCTGACTGGTTTTGCCCACAAATCTGTTCATTGGGGTTATCAAACCAAGGAGTGCCGCATCTCAGATAGTCACTCAACCATTAAACAAGAAATAAAAGTTTAAGGCCCTGATTTAACAAAAGTGGTGCGGCACCCAGTGCAGCGCCACTTTTATAGCGCCACTTAGCGCCCCTCTAATGCCACCATGTGTGTGCTGTATCTAAGATACATTGCACCATGGCGGTAGTTAGGGGAGTTCGGAGCTTTGCAGGATTAGCGCAAAAAATTATGACGCTAATCCTTGAAAGCCCATTGAGGCCCACTGAAAACAACAGCATGCCTCTTTTTAACGCCTGCTCTGAGCAGGCATTAAAGAGCTGAAAAAAATGAAGCAAAGAAATCTTTTGAATTTCTTTGTGCCATTGTTTCGGCCCCCCTAATGGGGGAACGCCCCCTTTGCATACATTATGCCTGGTGCAGGCATAATGTAGAGCAAAGAGTTACAAAGTGGCATAATGCACGCCTTGCGTTACTCTGTAAATTTGGCACAGCGATTTTGGCCTCGTTGGGCCACATTAGCTTAAAAAACAATTATGCTAATGTGGTGCAAGGAGGCGCTAGGGGCTCTTAAATCAGCCCCTACATTTTTTATTGAACTCCTGCACACTTGTTGATGAAAATAGTAAAGGTGTTGGCCCGACACTGTTGTGCCATGCTAACATTCTCAGTATATTTTTTAAAGGCTACATATTTGAAAGTTGCAAACATTTCTGCTTGTTATTGCAAAGTTTGATGTGGTAACTGATTCACCTCATCCATTTTGAACCTGTTCCCCTTTGAGGAGCAGGGTGGCCACTGCAATAGAAATGAATATAAAGAAACGGATCTACAACCAATGAAAATCCATAAACAGGATTGACAATGCACAAACATTCCACTGGCCGCATCTGCGTGCTATACGAAGGAGAGATGTTGATAAGCAGAGAGCTGAACCAAGAACGTACATAGAAGTAACTACATCGCTGCTGGGGGAAATAAGCTTTATTGTGGGGACCAATTCTCAAACTTTAAAAACAGTAACAAGAAGAAATGAACCAAACATCAAGTACCTTAGTAGGTATATGAACAGGACAGGAGTCCAAAGGTGAATCTGATTTGACAGAGAGGCAGTGGTATCCACTGCAAGATGACTGAAGTCTAAGAGGAGAGGTGTGATAGAAGTTGTCAAGATGTTAGTGCTTCTTATCCACTTACCCCATGTTGGACATAGCTCTGCTGAGCGAATTTTCCTGAAACTTTTTGCTTTTTTTCCCCAGTCTTTGCAGACTCTCTGTGTGTGACCTTAGGACTCTGGGCACATCCCCACTGTCTGGCAGTGGTAAAGCGGGTGCGCCTGTCCTACCTATGGTAGGAAGAGGCAGGTAGGGACATGGTTGAGGTGATGTACCCATGAGGGCCCTGTGAAACAGGTATACCACATACCTGGGGCTCGTACGGCCCTGGCTACTAGGGGGACGTGCACTGGGTGTGCCAACCCCTAGGAAACCCTGTTGACCATGTCCTAGGGCTATGCAAGAGGCATGCTGGGGCGCTAGCACGCCTGCACTCAGGGTGGCAGTCCTGATGTAGGGGCCAACTCTGAGCTGCCTTACACCTTCCCTGGAGGACCCCGACAGTGGGGCTGGTAGTAGGCGGAGGGAAGGGAGGGGATAACAAAGTGTACCACATATGGGTGTCCCCTACCTAGAGGAGTGGTGGTCAGACACATCCATAAATGTGGGCCGGTCCTCTACTAGTGGCAGTGGGCCATGGGCACTGTTCCCCTGTATGGACAAAGGGAAGTGTGCCCACATGTCCTCCCCTAGAGGGGAGGTGGAGATGACCAACATGTATGGGTCCTGCCATGGGAGGGGCCAGAGTGTGCGCAGAGGTCATGGGGCCTTCAGAGGTACTGAGCCTGGCATACCAGGCTGGTGGTTGCACACTTATACGATGGGGAGCTCATGGCACAGCTTACTAATAAGGGCACTCTTGTCAAGGAGTGCCGGATCATGTAGTGGGAGCTCATATACATGGGGAGTTTGGAATAGCTGGCCTCAAGGTGCCTACTTGCACCAGGGTGACATACGTTTAAAGGAGAGAGCTACAACTAGCCAGTGTGTGCATACTTGCACACAGGTGTTCCCATGTGTGAGTGGCAATTAGTAATACTCGCCTGTGTGTGCGACTTGCACCCTGGTGGTTTTCCTATATAGGTACCAGAGCTGGCAACATTTTCTAGGGTGTGCACATTTGCGCATGGGTAATCTAAGATAGGAACTGAGCCTGATAGACAGACCAGTACAGGTGCACTTGCACCTTTGTGGTGCCTTTAATGAAAGTGTCCCACATGCCTGGTGGGCATCGGTGTGCACCAGGGCATATGTGTCCAGGGAAGGCTGAACCCCCATGTGTGGTCACACTACTTATGAGCGCTGCTCTACCCAGAAGATAACATGGGAGAATTATTCTTATTAAGTCTGGCTGCAATAGTGGATTGCAGGGGAATAGCCTCATGATGTTTAGTATTGATGGCTTCAGGGTGACAAACCCCTTCTGAGGGTAAAGGTAGTTTTATCATCGATGTTCTAGAAATGCCACTTCTGGAAGTGGGCATTTCTAGGTTCTAAAATAGTTCTTGTGTCCTGTAAATTAGACTTCATTCTACGGATCACAGGGGTAGAGCACATCTGTACATCTCTACATTCCGCAAGTGACCGCTATAAAACTCAGGCATCCAGAATGATAGATCCCTGCCGTTTGGGACCTGGATAGATAGATTGGGGGGCTAGGTTTGTGACACTTGGCCTCTTGAATCCAGGGCATTGCATAGCCCCACTAAAGATAAAGATCTACATTTCAGAGCCTCAGGGTGGGCAGGGAGGAATCTTAGGGAAGACATCTGCAGTTCAAAGGGAGAGTCCAGGATTGTCTTGTGTGGTTTAAGTCATCACGCACCAGACTAGTGCCTCTTTCCGAGGAGATACCACATTTGGAATTAGCTTGTGATTGAACGTATGGTCAGGGCAAATCAGATCATCGGACCCTTAATGTTGTGCCTCCTTTTTGTAGGGGTACAACACTGAGCACTTTTCATGTGAAATCGCAACCGTCTGGGGTCACTGAAGTCTTCCTGCCCCAGACGCAGCATCTCCTACTACAGGAGGTGCAGGCTTAATAAATTGTCATATGCAACTGGAAGTGTTGAGGGTGACTCAGGTCAACAAGTCCCAATGGCGTGTCTCTATTCTGAAGGTGCTGAAATTGGCAACTATTAAGTAACATTCAACTGTCTGACTGGGCTGGATACCTCGGTGTCTAACGGCGGCCCAAGTGACTATCCACTAGTGTTTTGCAGACCTCATAGTGAACCTCCTTTGGGGAGCCCCAATGTCTCCTTAATTGTTTAGCAGCTGTTGTCTTTCCTTTCCTTTCCCCTACCTTGACTCCAGATTCCTAAGACTGGTGACTAGCCGCGAGTGGCCCAGTAACCAGGGAAAGGTTAATGCAATCTTTGGTTCGTGGAGGGGTAGGATAGCTGAAGCTGGTTGGTGGGTGAGGGGTGGTTTGGGACCCAGAGAGTTGGCAAACACAGTTCAGTGCCTTATTTGTGCCAGTGGTTGTCGGTGGGGGGCACTGCAACTTATTTTTGAGGGCAGACACTTATTTTCTGCATCAGGCATTTACTGCGAGCAAAAGACACATATGGGAAAGACGGCACGAAGAAAGATGGAAAAGCTTCACAAAGGAAGAAACCAGAAAGCTGCAAGAGTGAGCTGAAGGGGCACATAGTGGCTGTAAATGGATTAAAGAGGCCCGAGACTGTATTAGAATTAGCTGCCTCAATATTCTCTGACCTCACAGTTATTTGCAGCAATTGCAAGTTTCAGGGGTGAGCTTTGGGCACTGACACGCTTTTATTTACAAATTTGACCCTTACACAGTGGCATCCACTACCCAGGTATGAGGACCGCATTAGGGTGCTGGGAGTGAGTGCATCCGACTGAGTGTGTGTATGTGCCGGCTGATACCCGTGGCACCACATAGTGGAGCAGAGTAGATGTGAGGGAGTGAGTGCGGGCAAAGGCGAAGGTAGTACTGTGCTGTTGCTAGTCACGTTTATCCTGCCAGAAAGTTTGTACAGTTGGCATTATGTCTTACTAGTGCAGCTGGAACTATAGTGCTATGCAAAAGTGTTGTAAACCTTGTATGCACATTTTGCTGCTAACTTTGGGAACCATGGTGAACCCTGGGTTTATGTGTTACACTTATTATGGGGAATTCTAGGGTGGGTCTTGTGCTGACAACGTTTGGCAACCTATGTGGGTGCGAGGAGGAAATGTATTGGTTTCCTCATCTGTACACACAGTAGTAGTGTTTAATGCAACTGGGCCTCATATCGTGGCTTCCATTGCAAATCGAGGCAGAGGCCCAGAGTTACATTATACCGGTACTGTATTGACCAGGTGTATGTTGAAGGCAATCTTTTTATGCATACATTGTGTGTGAAGTCTCTTTTGTGCCACGCTGTGTGGTAGTGACAGGGAAGTGCTGTGTTTTTGCTTTACATATTGCTTCTGTGATAAGCCTGACTGCTGTTTGCCAAGCTACTCAAGGGTGATCAGAGGTAACACAATAAGTGTAATTATCCACCCTTGATTGGAGGGGTGGGTTCTGCCTGGATAGGGTCCTGCCTCAGCCAACCAGAACCTGTCGCCTCCAATACCCCATCATCACCTCACCCAGATAGCCTATCCAACGTATCCTCACCCCGCCCCCCCTTCTCCTCCTACCTCAGTCCTACCCTCCTCTCCCCCTCTCTTTTCCTTCCTATCCCTACTATCTCCTCTCTGTTTTATCACTTCTACTTCTGCTTTTCTGTTTGAACGTGTGGTAATGTGGTTATTCTGTGTGTTCTGTGCCCATGGGAACTTGGTAACTATGTGATGATGTATTCATGGAATGTGGAATGCATCATGACGTGGAATGTAGAATATCATAAGGGCAGTTGGTCTCTGGAGCTACGTGGGGACTGTATTGAGTCTGCTGCCTGGATAGGGCTTCGCAATATGCAATAGTTAACGAAATAAAGAATACTTTCTACACATCGGACTACGCGCTTATTGAACTTTCACAGAACACTCTTGTCCTTTCCTTAAATAACACACGGCCACATAGAGTAAAACACAAAAGAACATAGAACACTTGATTACTTTAGCTCTATGTGATTGCAAAGCTATCCATGATAAAGTGCGGTATCAGTCTTACCAAAATCAGAGGGAACCAGGGGACTAGACTTTAAGCACTGCGAAAGAAAGCAACCGACAACATGAAAAGCACTGAGGATTTAAAAAACGAGTTTTAGATACAAGAAAACTCCTAGATCGAACATTGAACATATTCTTAGGTAAAAGAAGGAATATCACCATGAAAGCAGGGAACGGAAGGGAGCTAGGCATCACTAACAGGAGTATGGAATAATGTCTACAAATTCAGGAAAAAGGAGTTAATCAAATAACATAAGAAATAGGCTTCACAAACCAGAAAGTACAATCTACCACTTTAGAAGCTCACAACTCGCCTCAGAGATAAGAAAGATTTATAAGAGCATACACAAGGCAAAGACTCGACTCTTAGTCAATAATTAATACAATGATCATTATCAGACTGCAGCAGCATTAGAGAAATCACTGAATCGTGGTGAGAATAATAACCGCAGTGTCTAGTAAGATGAAACGTCGAGACATTGTTCTACACTATACTTTGTAGGAAATTTTACACATAAATGGCAAATACACCCTGCATTGAAGCCAAAAACGATTTCTCACTAGCCGGAATAAAAACAACCAAATATACACCTCGTTAACTTTACCAAATACATTTTTCCGTAGCTAACATAAAGGGAAAATATCAGTTCACAACTGGCTAGTGAGCCCTGTGGTACACAGAACTCTACCTTGTGAGTGGTGTGAAAGGAAGATAAATGGCATAATCACATCAATGTACTCCCAGACAGACTACAGTGTTGAAAAGTAACAAGGACTGCCTATTCCGAAGTGTTGCAGGGGGAGGGAAGACTTTGGTGCCGCCTTCACCAGTGAAAGACCTAGAAATTACCTTTAAAGAATCATCATCCAATAGACTACTTTCAGATGATACACATTTTTGCTTCCTGTTCTATACAGATAATCTGTTGCTCCTGTTCCTATCTAAACCGTCTGCAGTGGCAGCCGCATCCAGGGACGGCAGGAGGGAAGCACGCAGAGCAGTGGGTGGCGGGGAGGAGAGGTGGGAAGAATACTTTTTTTTTTTATTAAAACACTCGCCTGTGCTGACGGACACCGCCTCAGTGCTCCCGCCACCTTGGTGCTTCTCTGCTTCCCTCCATACTGACAGTATGAGAGAAGTGCTGACATTGGCCTGAGTGGGCTTAAATGCTCCTCAGGGATGGAGTGGAAGCCTGCGCTTGGTCTCCACCTGGCTGTAAAATACAGCTCGGGTGGAGAGTTCTAAGTGCACGTCAGTTTGGCCTGCCTCAGACGGCCAGACGGCCAAACTGACGTGCCTCAGACGGCAGACGGCCAAACTGACATGCGCACTTAGAGCAAACCATGATTACTCCTCCTCTCTGGTGACGTGGGGGTTTCTGCCCCCCCCCGCGTAAGCAGAAAAATAAAGTTATAATAAAGTACTTTTATTCTCATTTTACTTTTCTGCCTTTCAGCAGTGGGGTTCCGTTCATCCGCTGTAGCGGAGGGGCCGCTCCTGAACAGAACCTTAATTTACAGCAACCATCTGCAATCTAAAGCACGCGAAAAGTAAAAGGACAAGCAACAAAGTGATGAGTTTTCTCATTAAGATGTACAATTTAGACCAGGCACAGATAACAACCAAATGCACCTCTCTGAGATCGACCTTGACTGCTCTTGAAAATTGATGCAGCAATTAAATGTTTGAAAAAAATGAGCAATCTCCGCGTGTAAAGATAAGGCTCCAAAGAAAGGTTAACTTGTGAAATTCTAGCTGGCACTATCGCCCATATTTATACTCTTACACACAAAACTGCATGTAAAAGTATAGCGCCGGGTAGCGCCATTCCTGGACGCCAGCCGGGCGGCATATTTATGGAATGGCGCTAGCTGGCGCTAATGTCCTGTTAGCGTCTTTGTAAAGGACGTTAACTGGGTGGGGAAGGCGTAGGGGAAACCGGAGCTTGTGCGCCGAATTATGGTGCTACACTGTTTAGAGGCAAATAAATGCCTCTAAGCAGTGTAACGCCATTTCCTGTCGCACAACCCCCATGGACATGGCTCTCTAGTACCCTAGTAAAGACAGGAGCCAGCCCACCACCCTAATGGCCATGCCCAGCACCATGCTGGGCCCCAGGCGGAAAAAAATATATATATATATAAATATATATATATATATATACTTGCCGGGACTTACCTGGGATGGGTCTCACATCCTGTGGTGTCCCTCCGGTGTGGGTGGGAGTGTCCCTGGAGCAAGGGGGGGCACCTGTGGGCTCTTTCCATGGTCTCTGACCATGGAAAAAGGCCCTAAGGTCCCCTAACGCCTGCCCATACCCAGGAGTTAAATAATGGCGCTAAGCAAGCTTAGCGCCATTATTTAAGGCTCCCATCCCCCGTGCTAGATTTCAGCACGGGGGATAAATATGGCACTAAGGCCATATCGTTGTTTTCTGCACGGGAATGCCTACCTTGTATCTCATTGACGCAAGGTAGGTTTCCACATACAGAAAATGACGTAAACTCCATTACTTTGGCGTTTGACGTGTCAAGCTCCAAAGTATAAATATGAAGTTAGGTTTGCGCTGAATTAGCGTAACTAAAAATGACGCTAATTCAGAGCAAACCGAGTATAAATATGGGCCTATTTGTCTATATTATCTACATTATTAAATCAATCTTCTGGCAGTGAAGAGTGGGGCCCCAGTAATCATCCAAGAGCAAATGATATAGGAAGAATACATAAGGGCCACATTAACACCACCACCACCAGTACCAGTCGAACCCAATTAGGGAGCGTCCTAACAGTACATGTATCTGGATAAGTATCAGTGATGCAACAATTTCAAGACCCTACCCAACGAACAAAATGAGACAACCAATCCACTTTCAGCAGAACCCCTTTGTAGGCAGATGTGGGTGCTGGTGAAGGCCCTTGTTGAGGCCGTTGTGAGGTCGGACCCTTACCTTTGGCAGCCGGTACTTCTCCCTGAAGTGGCCCCTTAGTGTGGCTCTCTCCGCTTTCCGCTGGGTAAACTGGGCATCTCGCTCCATCCTAGGGGGGAAAAAAAACACTTACTTAGAATCATGGGAACTTTGTTTATTTAAAGGTGTCTTTCTTGCAAATATTTTGCCTGACTGCGGTTCGTATAAAACCATCAAGTGTACCGAATGCAACTGAAGTACATTTTGGCCAATCTCCCCTTAGCAAAAAGTCTAACAGTCTCTGTTTTGATTTTAGTGTTTGTGTTGTGTTGAGATTTAACTTTCCAATTGCAGATGGGTAGCTATCTAGGACAAAATATTCCTGCATTGCTCTCTCCTACACACTTTGTGGCAGTCACGTCACATTGGAACCCATGATTTTAGGAACAGCTGTCACTCATGGCTTGCCCAAGAGGTTTAGACCTCCAGGGAGTGTCTTCTTTCTTGACCATTCAGGCATTGACATTTACTTTGTACTATTTAGATGTCCCAGCATGATTGGTGCTGCCGCTGATGAAAATGCCCTGAGGACACCAAGCAGAGGGAGATCAAAGGGCAAGGACATTAGTAGGCCATGCCCTGGGTAAGGCCACCCAGCCACTGACAAGAAACTAAGGGCCAAATTTAAGAAGGCCCTAGCGCCACCTCGCTCCACATTAGCATCATTTTTTTAAACGCTAAGTGGTGTTAGGTTGGCAAAAATGCCACACCATATTTACAAAGTGGCGCAATGCACGCATTGCGCCACTTTGTAAACCCTTGCAACACATTAAGCCTGCGCCAGACATCATGTATGCAAGAGGGGCATTCCGGCCAGAAAAATGGCACAGTGGAATCTGAGATTCCATTGCAATACGTCTAGCATCATTTTTAACGCCTGCCCAAGGCGGGTGTTAAAATGAGGCTCCCATTGTTTTTTTCAATGGGTCTCCTTTCACTTTGCAGGATTAGTGTCAATATTTTTGGCGCTAATCCTGCAAAGCGCCAAACTAGCGTCAACCTTTAGTTTTCTAACATGCGCCATGGTGCGCCATATCATAAACATGGCACATACATGGTGGCATTAGGGGGGTGCAATGGGGCACAAGAAAAGTGGCGCATAATGACATGATGTGCCACTTTTCATAAATTTGCCGCAAAGTCTGCCCTTCTTCTTAGGAGGGATTGACACCTTTCTTCCAATTTCTGGTCAGTCCAGAGTATGCACTCAAACCCTCAAATAGGGTACAGAAGAAAGAGCAAAGATGTCACCATCGGGAGCCCTCTGTTCAGTTCCTGAAAGGCAGTGCGGCCCCTCCATTAGGGCGGAGGAGCGTCGCCCCCCGCCAGCAGCGGCAAACCTTTCACTAAAAAACAGTAACCAGGTTTATTATCATTTTTTAGTAAAATGGACTGGGCCGCGGGGTGATGAGCAGCGAGGGGGAGTGCATAGCATTCCCACTCAGAGTGCAAGCCTGTTTGGCCGGCATTCTTGGGACGGCCAGACACACATAAGCACAGGGCTCTCTCCAGCCCAGCAACACTGTTGCCAGGCTGGAGAGAGCCTGCATAGGCTCCCAGTCTGCCTGGGAGCGCCATGGATGGGCGCTCCCAGCCAATCCTGATGTTGCTTTGAACAGCACCAGGATTGGCCACAAGCCAGGCTCGGAGGCTGTGCCTGCCTGCAGCCAGCAGAAAAGAAGAGCGGTGCACTGTGCGGCAGCTAAAAGGTAAGTGTTTATGTTATTATTTTTTTTAATTAATTAAATTTTTATTTCCCTATCCTTCCCCCGCGTGGCGCGCCGCTCCTTCTGCATGCCGCGAGCCGCCACTAAAAGCCACCCACTCAACCCAGCAGCAGGGGCAGGCAAGGCCCAATGAGCAGAACACTCAAGAAATATTATAGTATTGACTAAACATGTATTTGTCACAGCAGCTGCTACCTAGATCTTACAAGCCATGTCACTGTTGCCACACAGTCAGCCACCAGCTAAGGTGGAAGAGGTAGCATTTAGAAACATCTGACATACAATAATTAACAACTACATAGTCATTAGAATCACCCAGAAATGATGGTGAGAGGGGTCAATTTTGGCATTGAACGTTAAATAGTAAGGGCATGTTGGATAGGTGGTGGTATGGCAATATGACAGGCCTTGTTGGACTTAAGTTGAGTGAAATATGGCCACTGGAAGTGGAGGTTCTGCTAAAGTGCCTGAGTGGCTGAGTCATGGCTACCGGAAGTGGATGACCTAATGCCTAATAAGATGAATGAAACATGGCTGCTGTAAGATTGTGACAGTTAAAGCACCTCATCCAGAAGGGAAGGGTCACCTGGTGTTGCAGATTAACTTGAAGTATGGCTACTGGAAGTGGACAGCAACCGGGCATGCCCAATTAACTGAAGGTCATGTAGCATGGCCTCTGAAAGACTGTGACTGTTGAAGCACAGCCACTGGAGGGTAAAGGTCACCACCCAGTGCACCTGACTGAGGCTCGACTACCGGAAGTGGTTGGTCACCCAGCATGGCTGATCACCTGAAGTTGAATGAAACATACTTTTGTTAGGATTATGACCACTGTTTTTCTTGGACTGCCATTAACGAGATAAACATGGCTACCTCAAGTGTGAGGCCTCTCGCCATGGCGACATTGCATGCCTGACTGAATGGATTATGGGATGGGTACCATTGAACATTCACTGGGGCAGGGAAATTATATAAATCTATACCTTCGAATGAAGAGCACAAAATGAATCTATGTAATAAAACTAAACCAATAAAGTGTGACATTTACTTTTCCAAAACAGTGCAGTCTTCGTATTGGGATCTGGGTGGGTGACCGGGTGAGGGTGGTGTGAGATCGGCGTTAATTACAAACAAAGTCTAACCGATCTTTAAGGTGAGTTTTATTGTATAAAATGCCCCAGCCATCAATGACCGTCTGTCATTTCACATCACCTCCAACCGTCTCCCCCTTCCGCGAGCCGCTCTTCCCCCGGGGCTCGCGCGAAGATTCTCTCACGGCATCACCGTGGAAACCGTCTTCGCGCGGCACCGATAAAGTAATACACCACACATCTCCCTCCCTAATAATGAACAAAATTTTCAACATAGAAGAGTATTATAACCATATGAAAGATCATGAACATAGACCAAAAACTACAGTAAATGTTTCCCAAAAGATGATTGCATCCCAAACAGAGACCCCACAACCTTTATCTCTGGTATGAAATATAGCTCTAAGAAATCAAAGAATAATACATTCAATTTATAAAAATAGTCTTTCATGTGTTAAGAAACTACATTCAATTTAGAACAAAGTCCTTCAGGTGTTCAGGAGAAGTTTTCCTCCTACAACTTCTTCTTATCCCTTCATACCTAGTATTACCACACAAGCTGTCACTTTATGTTCTTGACTCAGAATCACTACTGCTTTTACCTCCAATACTTGACTCTGGTCGCACCACATCATTAATGCGAACCACTCGGTTCATGTTCCAAATTCTGCCATCAGAAGTTTTTATAGCATTTTTAAAGAATTTGATCACTACCAAAGGTCTTGTGAAACATGATTTTTTTACACACCCTGTGGGTGCCTTAATCTTTACCACATCACCTACAGCTAGCTTAATTTCTGAAACTTTTTTCCTTGCATCAAATTCTTGTTTCCTCTTCTCCAAAAGTCTTAGTTCTCTGTCCCGCCAATCAGAATTATCTAAATTGAAGCAATTTTTCCTCCACTCCATCCAACCAGGACACAACTTGGTATTTGGTAATCTCTTCTTGAACAACACAAAAGGAGACTTTCCAGTGGTGGCATGCGGTGAAAATCGATAACTTGTGATCCTCTTCAAAAGCTCTGTCCTCCAATTCAATGTGTTCACCTTTGCCAGTTGGATACTTTCTTTAATAAATTTATTAAATCTCTCCACTGCGCCATTTGTCTCGGGATGATATATTGCTGATTTTTTGTGTTTGAAACCACACTCTCTCATAAATTTCTCAAAGCTATTAGAACAAAATTGTGGACCATTGTCAGATATTAAAGATTTAGGAAAACCTTCTTTCCTAAAAATGTCCTCTAAGAAACACATTACATTGGAAGAGGAGACATCACATACACTTTTGACCTCCACCCATCTGGAATATAAATCAATTAATACAATCAAATATGGGGTAGAATGTTCACCCGCTAATGGACCAACAATGTCTATAGCAACCTCATCCCAGGGTTTAGAAGGCAATTGCCTACAACACATAGGTACATTGCGAGTCCTCAATACTTTGTCACTTTGCGAACATTGTATACACTCTCTAACCACACGTTCCACCTCCAAATCCATTCCTGGCCACCAGAAACACTCTCTCAAACTTTCTTTTGTCTTAACAATTCCCATATGACCCTCATGAGCTTGGTTCATTATTTTAGTCCTTAATACTTCAGGTGGAACCAATCTTGTGCCTCTCAGCAACATGCCATTATCCACTGCTAATTCATTTTTTATCAAAAACCACACTCTATTTAGTGATCTAAATCTTCCATTCTCCAGTGCTTCTCACACCTCCCGCAGTTCTACATCATCCTTCACTGCTTCTTTCCACTCTTGCTTAGATATCACGCCACATATAATTTCACATACATCAGAGAATAATTCATAATCTTTATCTTCCTGTCCCTGTAATCTTTTCCCATTCTCCTTATCATCTTCCATAACCAATCTGGACAGACAATCTGCGCTAAAATTCAACGTCCCTGGTAGATATTCCACTTTAAATCTGAATTCTTGTACAGAAATAATCCACCTCCGAATTCTTGCAGAAATAGAATTCAAACCTTTGTTGCAAAATACCTCAACTAAAGGCTTATGATCGGATAGCACCACAAATTCTGTCCCCCAAACAAAATGTTTGAATTTCCTTAGTGCCCAGTGAATGGCCAATGACTCCCTTTCAATTACAGAGTAATTTTTTTCAGCTCCACTCAAAGCTTTAGATGCACAAGCAATTAAACACTTCTTTCCTTTGTCATCTTGCATTAAAATTGCACCCAAACCCTTCGCACTGGCATCAGTGACAATAAAGGTAGACTTATCTGGTTTAAAAGCCTGAAGACAAGTAGCATTGTCCAATTCTTCCTTAACCATAATAAATTCTTTTTCACAATCAGTGTCCCAAATAAATTCCTTCCCTTTCTTTAAAAGAAGTCTCATGCTCGTAGTCTTCTCAGACAAGTTCTTGATGTACCTCCCATAATACTCTACCGTCCCCAAAAATGAACTCACTTCTTCCTTGGTTTGAGGAGCTAATAATTTTCTTATTGTCGAGACTAACTCAGGTTTGGGTTTTACCCCTTCCCCTGTGATTAAATGTCCTAAATACTCGACTTCCTTTAGACCAAACCGACATTTTCTCCTTTTAAGAGTAAAACCAGCTTGACTTAACCTCCTCAACACTAACCTCACACGCTCCCAATGTTCTCCCACTGTGTCTGCAAAGATTAAAACATCATCCTGGTAACATTTCACACCCTCTACATTCCCCAAAACCTTGTACATAATACGTTGGAATACAGAGGCTGCCGATACTAATCCAAAAGGCATCCTCTTAAATTTAAAGGCTCCAAAAGGAGTGATGAATGCCGTCAACTCCTGTGAACTCTCTTCCAGCTCAACCTGATGGTACGCTGACGTTAAGTCTAAAGTGGAAAAATATTTTGCTCCTCCAATCGTGGACACAATTTCTTCAATATTTGGAAGAGGAAATCTGTCCACTACAACTTCTCTGTTTAGAGCCCTAAGATTCACACATAATCTGATGTCTCCATCTCCCTTCCTTGCTACCACTATGGGTGCTAACCATTCTGTTGCTTCCACTTCCTCTATTATACCCAAATCCTGCAATCTTTTGAGCTCTGACCTCACTGGGTCTTGTAGCGCCAAAGGTATTCTCCTCACCTTAGCTACTACCGGAGTGGCACCCCTCTTCAATCTAATTCTATGTTTGTATCCTTTTAGACAACCTAACATCTCCAAAAACACTCCAGGAAATTCAGAGATTACCCCTTCTTCCACACCCTTAACACACTGTACCTGCACTTGTGGTTGTGCATTGGGATTTAATACTACCCCCAACAACCTTTGATGTGCCCAACTCAAAAGACTGTCCCCTTGATTGGACACATAGACTTTTCCTATTAAATGTCTCCCTTTTAGTTCAAGATGACCCTCAAAGTATCCTAACATTTTTATTGGTTGTCCACCATATCCACCTGGACATACATCCATTTTATTCAAAACTCTCACACTCTTTGCTAATAGGTCAAAGTTTTTCTTTGAAATTATTGTTAATTGTGAACATGAATCAAACCTCATCAACAGATCAACTCCCTCTACTTTCATCACTTCACTTGGATGTTCCTTACATTTCACCCATGCTTTAACTTGGAAAACCACCTTCTGAGACACTTCTTTAATCTCTTTCATGGTGTTGCTGTTACCATATTTTTTATTCTTGTTACGACAACATCTATAGTAGTGACCTTTTCTCCCACAGCCATTGCACACCACATTTAGAGCTGGACAATTGCTAGCGTTAGCTTTGTGGCCAGTTCTCCCACATCGAAAACATTCTCCTTTAAATTTAGACTCATCATTTTTTTTTTTAAAGTAGTGAGTTCTGTACTTTTTACTTCACAAATCACTTCATCAACCTTTGTAGAATCTCCAGTTATAATTTTGTTACTACCTAGTTCTTTAACGCATTTAAGCATATGCTCAACTCCTTTAGCTACCAAAATTACTTCTTCTAAAGGTGGTTCATCCTTTAACCACAATTCTTCCCTTATTTTGTCACTACTGCACCTAAGCACAAACTGATCTCTTATCCTTTCATCCACTAAAGATCCAAATTTACAAGAGGCTGCCAGTTTTCTCAAACTAGTAATGTATTCTTCCACCGATTCATCTTTCCCTTGTTCCCTTCTCCCAAAATAGTACCTCTCCATTATCGTACTGATTCTTGGTATATAATGTTTGTCCAACTTTTTAAAGCACAATTCATATTCATTTAGATTTCTAGATTCTTCAAGACTTAAATCTGGTAGATTTTCAAGTACCTCTTGACCTTCACCCCCTAAACAGTGCATTAAAAGTGAGTGCTTCCTCTCTGCGCTGAGTGCCGGTCCACACACTCTAGCATAGTGAACAAACATTTTCTTCCATTTAGGCCAAGAATATGTAGGATCACCTGGACTGCTTAAGAAAAAGGGAGGGGGTGTTACGTTCTGCATTTTGAAATAATTAAAATTTTAAGATAACTAACACAAACACTAACTGTGCTATTGTATACAGAATCCTAAATCCTCTAATTACTTATATAATTTTCTTCAAAACACATTTCAACTTATCTGTACGTTTAAACTCATTAAAAATAATCCCTTTCCCAATGGTGTGCCTGTCACCGTTCAAATGTATACGACAGGCAAATTAACAGAATTTTGAAAACGTATTTGAACTCTTCAAAATCCCACTTCCCAAAAGGTGTGCCTGTCACCGTGCAATGTACATGACAGGCAAGTGCGCTTAGATGTAAAAGGTGTGCCTATCACCGTGTACTGATACTGCAGATCTTTCAACTATTAAATCCATATTTAGAATGCAGTTCAACAGAGGAATCCTTCCTTGAGAATGCAGAACAACAGTGTGCAACACTTCCCCTTTAACGTTGTTGCACACTTTCCTTTAATGAAAACACACGCCTCCAGGAAATCTTGAAATCATTGCCCTTTCTCCTGAGTAGAGGGAAAAACCTCCCCTTTAAATTTGTTCCACATCCATGCCTTTAAAATGAAACTCCGCCTCCAGGAGCTCAAATAAATCCAGAGTCTTACACCTCCTCAACACGACTCCAGTGTACTCCTCTCGTTATCCTTGCTAATTGCTCCTCGCGTTGAAAGACTCACGTGTTCCACCAATGGCCCCTCGGTTTGCCGGTTAGCCGTTATAGTTCCCTTTGATGTTGGGGCAACGATTGGGCCATCCTCGTCGCCAGTGTGAGATCGGCGTTAATTACAAACAAAGTCTAACCGATCTTTAAGGTGAGTTTTATTGTATAAAATGCCCCAGCCATCGATGACCGTCTCTGTCATTTCACATCACCTCCAACCGTCTCCCCCTTCCGCGAGCCGCTCTTCCCCCGGGGCTCGCGCGAAGATTCTCTCACGGCATCACCGTGGAAACCGCCTTCGCGCGGCACCGATAAAGTAATACACCACAGGTGGCACCACTAATGGTGCTTGCACTTAAGATCCAGTCTGTACTTGGAGCCACTGGCACCACTGCTGGGAGTGGGATACACACCCATCCATTCTAAAACGTACCTTACCCCAGCCCCAAAATTTTCCATCACTTTCCCTTCTTCTTCCTCAGGGGCGTAGATTCAGGGGAAGTGTTTGCATTTTGCAATAATTTAGTACAGGTGCTTTCCCTCGAGTATGGTGAGGTGTCTGCCGGATTTCAGCAGGATTGTTTACACACAGAGACACACTCTTTCCCCTCTCTCTGTTTGGAAAGACTTCAAAAATGTTGGTTATTTCACAAATGTTTTTTTTTCTCGCTCAGTAACGCTACCAATCTGCATTACTCTTCCTTTCCACTGCCGTTAAGCCCCTCTCCTGCACCCTGCTTGTTGTACAATCTTTCTGCTCTCAGCAGGTAGACCCTTGAGGGAGAGAAGAGCTCCAGGCCAACACAGCAAAGTCAAGCCCATAGCTGGACGTTTGCATGGTGATCTCACACCCTCCCTTGCACAGCACTCTAAAACCTGGTTGTGTGGAGTTTGTCCTCTAGTAAAGTACAGATGGGGAGGAGGGGATTGGGGGAGTAGTAATAACACATCAAGAATTTCAGTGCAGCAGAGAGATCTCAGATTCACGATCTGCCTAAGAGGTGGGTCATAATTCGAGCTATATGCTTACAACAATATAGCTCAGGACTATTTTGTTATTTTTCCATATTTTGGTGAAAATTAATTGTGGGTAAGGGAAACCATCCACCAAAAATATTTAGCTTAATGAAACAAAAAAAAAGACAAATTCAGTTCTAAACACCTTGATTTGTTGTTTTTCACTGCTCTGTATTTCAACTAAAACATAGGGGCAGATTTATGAAAGTGGCACTGCACTTAGTGCAGCGCCACTTTTCTTGTGCCCCTTAGTGGTCCCCTAACGCCACCATGTATGCGCCGTATTTAAAATACGATGCACCATGGCACTAGGTAGGGAACTAGCATCATATTGTTTGCCGCTAGTTTGGCGCTTTGCAGGTCTAGCATCCAAAATGTTGAAGCTGATCCTGCAAAGCACCCAGAGGCCCATTGAAACCAAAAGGAGCCTCCTTTTAATGCCTGCTCTAAGCAAGCATTAAAAATGGTAGAAAAAAATGACACAAAGAAATTTGTTAGAGTTCTTTGCACCATTTGTGAAGCTTCCCCTAAGGGGGGAACGCCCCCCTTGCATACAATATGCCTGGTGCAGGCATAAGGTGGCGCAAGGGGTTACAAAGTGGCACAAAGCATACATGGTGCCACTTTGTAAATATGGTGCTGGTTTTTGGCCTTCTAACACCACATTAGCATAAACAAAGTGACGCTGTGTCGTTGGAATGGCACTAGGCCCTCTTAAATCGGGGCCATAGTGTTCACGGATCAAGACTTACCAAGTAAGTGACAGGAAAACAATTCAGATCAATATTCACTGCTGAATTGTGGATACGTTTTGGTTTTGTTGCACTGGGAACAGCCATTGGTTATGATCCGTGCTTGATGTGCATGCCCCTGTCACTACATTGGTGCAGTTAAAATTAATATAATCTGGGGACAATCATCCAGTCACACAAGAACGCTGTCCACATCACATCATTAGTTGTCATTGTGTCCTAACACAAATGCCTAACTCCACCTCACCAGGGACCTTGTCCTCTCACCTCCATCTTCCATCTCTAAGACCTGTCATGTTGGTGGGTTCCAGTTTCTCAACCAGGGCACTCCTCTTTACGGAAGAGTCTTACTGCAGACATGTGGGACCAGGTGGGTATCAGAAATTAAGCAGCCCCACATGATGTTGAGAATCCACTGTCAGGCCAGTCCTCTAGATTCAGACGCTAAAATGAAATCCTTCCAAAGTTAAGCAATCCTGGAAGACCTATTGTTTTCCGCACCCACAGCTGTTACCTACACTGAAACCTTGTGTGGCTCCCACCTCCCAACCCACTCTCAGCCAGTCACAGTTACACTGCAGTTAAGTTCGGTTTTATAATTCTACTCGTATGGTTCACATGCCAAAGGATTTCCCATCATATCTAATGCACCAGATGCTCTCTTTCTTAATTGTTGGTCAGAGTGGGTTTGGCAGTATGTCTGTGGGAACAGAGAGTAAGTGAACCTAGTGATGGTAGTGGTGAGGTTGCATACCTGGGAGGGGGTGGAGTCCAAGAGAGCTCCTCACTTAGATGAATGCTCCCAGCTGGAGAGGCTTCTGGTGAATGCCTGTGGTATGGAAGCCATGGAAAGTCCAAATTACGTTAGAGGGAAATCCACCAGGATTATAGATAAATAAATTCTTTATCATCGTACATGCATGTGCGATAGGGCTGCCTCTCCCGCGTTTTCTTTGCTAGGCTTATTTTTCCACCACAGTGTTCTCTGATTTCCAGAACTCAAGTGGCTCTCTAATAGCCATGGCCACTGGAATTATGCAATGTTGTGGTGTGGCGTATTTCGCATGATTATGGATTTGCAGCATTTCCCACTTAATCCATCATCTGCTGCATCATTTGCAGATTTTAACCCAAAAAAATGTTTTTCCAGCTAAACCTGAGCAAACGTAACTACAAAATGCTGCAACGTGTTTTGCTGGGCAGCAGAAAGCACTACACAAAGGTTGGCTGTTTACCCTTCAGTTGCTTATTGCCCTGTTTGGGTCTAAAACTTGTACTATAATACGGTGAAACCGTTGTCCAGACAGTGTAAACTAGTGTAACAAGCATTTGCAATGCAATGGGTCTTGCATTTGCTCGAGTTAGAGCTATTAGCATTGTAAACTCCTAACCGGACTTTTCTTGCCACACAGATTGAAAATGAAAAGTAATACAGTTTCACAAAAGCGAGCCGATTCAAAGCGCCACGGCATTAGTGTGAAGCAGCACACAAAAGGAAAAAGAAGTTTGCTCCCAGTCCAACGTATCAGCAAAAAGTGCAATTAGCCATGTAAGAGGGGCAATGTCTAAGGCGGTACCTAAACCGCCCCAAGGAGGGACAAACGTGAAGCATTTACCAACAAAAATAAAGGATTTTTGAAGGGCAAGCCCATGAATGAGTGATAGTGATGGGCGTGCGGTGGGCGTGGTTAAAAGCCCAGATACATACCAACACGTCAGAAAAGCAGCATTTGTGCGCTGCTATGCTCAATCTAAAAATGACATAATAACGACCTGTATTGTCAGAAAATGTGCCAAATTATGCCACGTAATTTACATTTTCCTGTTGCATAACTTAGTAAACTCAACCGCATAGTTTGGTCATCCCTTGCTGCAAAATTCCAGTGGCCCCGCTACTGGGCCTGCAGGATCTTCTCACTGGCATCTGTCACTGTTATGATATAAACAAAAGCGGGGGGTTTGTAAAAATCACGTTCAACAGATGTGTATCCAGGCGCTGAGTAACAGATGTTTATTGTGGTCCAACTCAATGGTACTCATTTTATAGACCTCAGAAGGATGAAAGGCTCGGTGGCCCCAACTGGAGTTGATCTGTAACCATAAGACCAAACAAGTACATGAATGGTACTCACTCCCCTGCACTGGATGCACTAGTTCACTGGAGAATCGGGCCTGTGTAACCTGCAAACTAAACTGTGTCTAGTTTTCTTATTACTGTCCAGTTGTCATTACAGAAGGCGTAAATACTGTTGGCCTCATAATCCACCCTAGTAGGCTACATGTGTGCGTAAAATTACAGCTAATTGTAAAATGCATTACAGCAGTGGTAATTGGATTACCAACAGCAATCCAGCACAGAAATACTGTGCCTCAAATAGCATCAGCGGGGCTGTCCTTGAAATGGGTAAATCCCATAACCAGTTCCCAGAAGCCTTTGTAATGGCCACTGAACACTGAGCCAATAGTGTTGGAGTTCCCTGATCTGCAGACATCTTGAAGTGACATGTATTTCTGATTGTTGGTAATTTTTTTGCCAGGTGGTAATTTATATCCTCAGCAGTATTTGCTCCCTTCTTAAGTGACTGAAATATGTCTGCTGCCTGCATTATATACCACTGTCTAGTACTTACTCCGGAGGTATCGATCCCACAGACGTATTTTTCCATATCATTGCAATGGGGCTATAATTTATGGGCGGTTATTATCCTCATGTAACGAGAGCCACGACATCCCGGTGCCTGCTGCATCGCGAGCAGACCGTGCGACAAGCAGCTCTCTGATCCGAACGCCATCCGCCATTTAAACATTTGATGCAAAGACTTGCTTTTGGTCGCCTCTTTTCAGCTCCCTGTTCTTGACGCTTCTGACGTTCGCTGCCAGGGAGACCCTTACTGCGGATGCTGCTTGATCTGGACCGGGATACAGGGCCGAACTGGGGGCAACTCCCCGGGGGCTGCAACCAGTGGAGCCATGGAAGCAGAGATCAAGGCTTGGGTGAAGTCAGCAATTGCCCGGTGCCCCCACCTTCCGTGGGCTCTCTGGAAAAATGGTAACCGTGTGTATAAACCATTGAATATTTTAATTTGACAGCTGGCCCTGTCCAACGTTCACTCTAGTGCTCGCAGGCAGTTTGCAGTAGTTACAATACACAATGGTGTTTCTGTCTCTCCTCTACACATCCTTATGTACCCTCACCCCCCTCTATCTCACCTCTCAGTACACCTCTCCCCGCCCTACCTCTCCCTCATCAGCTCTCCCTTTACCACTTTCTCTTTCAACCTCTACAGCTCTACCTCAACTTTGCCTCTCGCCTCTCTCTCCACCTCACTATACTGTTCCAGTTTCATCTCTACCCAGCCTCATCCAGCTACTTTACTTTGCCCCAAACTCACCTCTACCTCACCTCACCTCACGCCACTTAATTTCTTTCACTACATCGCATCCTTCTCACCAGCTCGTCTGAGTTCACACCACCCTACATTCACTCCCTCATCTGTTTACCTCCCTTCTTCCCCTTTCTAATTTTCTACCTCTTTTCCCCCTTCCCCGCCCCTTGCATTACCTTCCTCTTGCTTTACATTCTCTCCCTGTCAGTTCTCTCTATATGTCCTCTAATTCACAACAATCCCTCTACACCACAGCTCTCTCCCTCGTGTCTACCTCACCTCTGTCTCTCCATTTCACTTCACCCCTTTCAGCTTTCCACCCCCTTCTATCTTCCTTCTTCGTACCTGACCTGTCTTTCTATACCTCTTCCCATTTTCTCCTCTACCCCACTGCTCCTTTCACCTTGTATCTTTTTACATGTATGTATGTAGTATTTCTACTGTGCGAACCCAGCCAAAAGCCAATGGACACTGTACAGATCTAAGACACATCTAAAGTCAACCAGTCATAGGACCAACTCTATAAGACATTTTTAAAACCTTCTAAAGTTCAAAATTATGAAAACCTATGGCTCCATCACTAAGAGCCCAGATTTACTTCTCTGCCCTCCCTTCAAGTTCCCTGCCTCTCATCATCTAGGGCCAGATGTAGCAAGCATTTTGCATGGTGCAAACAGCGAATTTCACTGTTTGCGCCATGCAAAACGCACATCGGGATGTTCATTCCCATTTTGCGAGTCGGTAACCTGGTTACCGATTCGCAAAATGGGAATGCGACTCGCAAATAGGAAGGGGTGTTTCCTTTGTGAATGGCCCTGAATTTTTTTTTTCAGAGCAGGCAGTGGTCCTGTGGACCACTGCCTGCTCTGAAAAAATGAAACACAAACGTTTAATTTTTTCGTTTGTGTTGCAACTCGTTTTCCTTTAAGGAAAACGGGCTCCAATACAAAAAAAAAAAAAAACTGGTTTATTAAAAAGCAGTCACAGACATGGTGGTCTGCTGTCTCCAGCAGGCCACCATCCCTGTGAGCGCTGCGAATCGGAAGGGGGTTAATATTAATGAGGTGGGTCTTTGCGACCCCCTTCCGATTCGCAGATGGTGTCAGGGGCACCATCCAGCATCCGATTTTGCGACTCTCAAATTGCGAGTCGCTCAGACTCACAATTTGAGAGTCGCAAAATCGTTTTTTCCTACATCTAGCCCCTAAATCTTAGAGGAGGGTGTGGTACTAACACTGGCTGCCATAACCAAATCATCAACTTGCCTCTTGGGCCTTGCACAACATCTTCATGAAACAATTCCTTCTTGCGCTTGTAACAGGCATCATATCCTTGATCAACACCTCACTTTTAAGTGGAGTTAATCCCAATCCCTTGTTACATACCACCATAACTCTACCTTCGAAGAAACCATCAAGAGACCTAAAAATCATGGCTTACTATTTGCTTAGCTTCACTCCGCGCTCTCTCACCATAATCATGGACAGCGAGGTGACAAGTATAAGCATCAGTTAGGGTCTTTGGTGCCCCTGGCAACAGCCTCACTACCACTAGTCTCAGGGCTATGAAAGCAGAGTCAGGAATGGAAATTCCCAGTCTTTGCACTTCCCTTAGCGCCTTAGCAGCCAACAGGTGGCTTCTGAGGAGCTATCGATGGTGCAGTGAGTCAGTCCTATGAATGTGATCACGATTTAGAGGTTGCAAGAAGGTACTTGAAAGCCTCATGTCATTTTGATGAATTAACATCCATTGTCACAAGACAGTTATGGAAGATGCAAAACGAATGCATTTTTTTCACAATCACTAATGATGCACTAGTCCCATATGGGGGACCGAAACATTGAAATTGCTCTGGCCAGCATCAGAAAAGGGATCCTCTTGGCCCTGGGGTGTGAGAGGATGGTTCTGGCTATCTGGTCCACCCTGATTTTTAGCTTTTGGATCACCTGATTTTTTACTGTGAGGGAACCTCATAGTTTGGGACTCACTCAGAGTAAACTCATAGTAACATGGACTGCACATGTTTACTGCTTTGTTAAGGAAAGGCTGCTGTGACGGAGTAAGGGTCAGAGGTCCAGGGCTGGTTACACGTGATCACATGTACACACGCATGAGAACCCGTGTGAGTGCTGCACAGGGAGAATTCCTGGCGTGTGCAGTCCAAGAACTGCGCTTCAGTAGCCTAGCGCAGAAGGGACCATGCAAAGTGAGTGGTGACCTGGAGTAGGCCTTATGAGACAGGTGTGCACATGTAAGGGATAGTCAGTGTGTTTACTGTCTTGATTGTAGAGACACTCCATTATATATCAATTGGAAAGGCTGGCCTAGGACACAGCTCCAGTTCCTTACGGTCCACAGATGCCAGAGTTCCACCAATGTACACTGTAACCTGTATGAAAAGAATAATGCAGTAGGTTACAAAGCATATTTGTACAGCATATGGGTCATCCAGGAATGTCATCTTTCTCTGACTCAGCTCAAGATTAGGGCCAAATACTACTCTGTCCAGCTGTGGGAGGAGGGCCTTGAATCAATCAGCCAGCTGTTATTCGTGCCAGGAACCAGGCCAAGCCCAGGCCCCTCAGCGAGGAGAGGCTCCTTGGAGAAATTGCTGGGATAGACCCCGGCAGGAATGTCAGGGAGGAGGGGCTGAGTCTCTCAGAGCACAAATGGCCACTGAGTCCTCGATGACGCCATTTTGAGCTATCCCAGAAAGCGGTGCAGGAAGGCTGGGACAGGGATGGAGAAGTGATGTGGTGTATCAGGATAGGCCAGAGGTGCAACCCCTGGACTGCCCACTGGGTCAAGGACTCTGCCCCTTAATGACCCCAGACCCAGTGAGCACACTACAGGACCAGGTAAGCTGGTCCTCCTACACCACCTGAGGACCAGTTGGGTGAGAGACTGTTCTCTGGTGCAAGGAGAGCGTGCTGCCCAGAAGAAAAGAGGCACCCAGATGAAAGACGGGTGTAAGAAGTCAGTGGGACCAGCTCCCTACCGAGTTGGGAACCTTCTTGGCCCAGAGGCCTAAAGAAAATGCTCCTCCAGGAGGCTAGGGCTCACCACCAGGAGCAAAATGAGCAGAAGGTAGGTGAAATAGGGCCACAGTGGCCTGAGATATCCCAGAGGGAAGGTACGTGACCTTTGACCCCAAGACTGGCAGGGAAGCATGTGGGGCTCCGCCGCCAATCCAATGTTGTCCCCCCTGAGCTCCACAAAGAAGCAAAGGTAGGAGATGTCCTCGGGCTCCCCTGCAAAGATGGTGAGAGGAGCCCTGCACCCCATCCTGGGGCCCCACGGGGAAGCAAAGTTAGGGAGCGCTGTTGCACTCCTCGTGAATATGGCCGCCAGCTGAAAGCAAGCCGGCAGCCAAAGAGGAAGTCAGAGGGTGCTGTTGTGCTCCCCATGAAGAAGGTGAGTGGGGGCCCAGGAACCCATCCCTGGACACTGCTGGTGCCAGGAAGGTGATGGAGAGTGCTACTGCACTCCCCAAAAGCTGCCTGCCAGGTCGCAGCACCATATGCGCCAGCCCATGGGCAGACTCCCAAGGCAGAGCCGGCTCCTGCAGCAGCACCTGATGGCTGGGTGGGAAACCAGCGAGAGCAGCCGGGGGGGCTCCCCAAGCTGCTCTCCAACAATGCTGTGGCCACGGGGTGTCTGGGTGGGACGAAACACCCCCCAACAAAAGCAAGTAAGAAAACCACCACAGCAGCTCTCCCCGGAGCAGTGGGAGTGCCACTCATTTGGTTTGCACTCTCCAGAGCGAGCGGCCCAAAATGGCCTGGAGGGCCCAATTCAAGTGAAAAAAACACTTTTTGGTATGGTGGTGATCCCCATGAGCACGGGGTCACCACCAAACTCAACACCAAGAGTGGGGGGAGCTGCAGGAGGAGCTCAGCCCCCCCCCAAGAAGTTATCAACTGTCCCCACCCTCAGGTTCAGGGACTTGGAAATGATGACACCCCATCAAGGGTTTAAATGTGTTTTCAAGCCTGTCCCAGCTTGAACTTCACTCCCTCTGGGTGAAGATTATGGCTGCAGTCCTTGTGGGTAGGGGTAGGCTACAAGCTCTTAGTTTTTGGCACTCTGCGCTCCGCTTGGAGTGTGGATTTCGTCCAAAAAATCTGCCAACCCTGCCAGCGGAGCAGAGCTCGAAACATGCACATTGCTGCCCAGTTATGGACCACACAGCGCAAGCGCAGACTGTCTGCGCTTGCGTTGTGTGACCCATAACTTGCCTGCAGTGCACAGACTTGTCCCGACGGCGAATGAGCTGGCTTCAGCAGCTCCAGATCCAGGAAATCCCAGGCCTCCCTCAACCAGCGGGAAGGGCCTCGGAACAGGGTGCAGAGGGAGGCAGAGCACCAGGCCACGGGCAATGAGGACACAGGTGAGTCCTCGTATTTTTGTTTGTGCACACTAGTGCACAAGGGGCCTGAAACTGCAGCTTTTGCTGCCTGCAGCCCTGGCCTGAATAGACGCCAGGGCCTTATTAAGTGGAAGCTGCCGTTTCAGGCTTCTTGTGCACTGACTTGAATTAGCCCAATCTCGGAAGTGCTAAGCAGGGTCGGGCCTGGATAACCAGGCCCGACCCTGCTTAACACTTCCGAGATCAGGCACATTCAGGACAGGATGCCACTCAGTGCAAATTACTCTAACCTGCCTAGACATGCTCATTGTTGATGTTTATTTGAGTGATGAGACTGACAGCCACTAGTGATCAAAGTAGATGTACTTTATTGCCAGTATTAGGTGCTCCCACTCCATGTTACAGTTAAATATTGCACTGGGATACAAGTGAGTGTTCTTCCATGTAGGTTGTTGGTTTATATCTCCCTTTGGGAGAGACAAGAATGATTATGCAATGCCATCCAAAAGTAATTCGATCAGCTTGTGCATATTTGTATATTGTTGTGTGTGTATGTGTTATAAATGTACTTCTACTTTACCAAAAGAAAAAACCACAGACAATAATTTATTGAGTGTTATTCTTGTGTGCTAGTGAATGGTGTTTATTAGTCGACACCACCTCCCTTGAGTAAGCCTTGGGCTGCTCTGCAGTGCTACCCTATAGGAGACAAGCGATACAATCGGGTATTTGGATCCCAGTGGTGGTCGAGTGTGGACCCATAACTTGTGCAGGCCACACTACTAATGACCCTCCTTCCAAAATGGGGGAAGTTAATAGAGTTGCATCTCCTTTAACTTTCAGCTGCATTAGACAGTGGATTAGGGAATGTTTCTGAGACTGTTCTGAAAATGGATGAATGTGTCATGTTCTGCCCTAGAGGACAACCAAACTTTCCTTACTAAGAAACCTGTCCACAGTTTATCATTTATGCTTGCCCTTTAGCATAACTTCTGGAAATGTATCAGGTACACTTCTAAATGTGTGACAAAAAACCCCAATTCCATTTCCAGGTGGAAAACTAATACGTTAACCACAGAAACTCATTGGCAGGCTGCGTACAAAAGTGGACAGCTGTAATGTCCCTCAATCTCCAAAAGCATGACTACATAAAACCAACCTCAATGTATCCTCGTGGATAAAATGATAAAGTGTTGTAATTTCTGCTGCGCAAAAAGCCTACTTCGGTAAAGGGTCAGGATACCTACAGAAAGTGACATTTCACCAGGGTACATCTAGGACCTTACAATTAATAACTACATATGACATCAACCAATTAATCAACAGGCACCTGAAGCATGGATTTAGGTCCTGGGAGTCCAACACCCAAGGTTGTGCAACACACTGATCTCTGTATTGCAGAAATGCCTCAACCAGGAAACACCTGAAAAAACAAAGAGGCAGATTTAAGAAAAGTGGTGCTGCATCCAATGCAGTGCCACTTTTCATGCGCCCCTTAGCGCCCCCCACTGCCACTGCGCGTGGGCCTTATTTAATGCCTGCTGAGAGCAGGTGTTAAAAAATGCCACTTAAAAAGCCGCAAAGAAATCTTCTAGATTTCTTTGCACCATTTTTTCTGACCCTTTAATGAGGGAAATCCCTCCTTGCATACATTATGCCTGGTGCAGGCATAATGTGTCACAAGGGGTTACAAAGTGGTGCAATGCATGAATTGAGCTACTTTGTAAATATTGCATGACGATTTGTAAAGCCTAACGCCACATTAGCTTAAAAAAATTATGCTAAGGTGGCACTAGAGCTTCTTAAATCTGGGCCAAACTATTTAAATTTGTCTTCAATTGGTGTCCAAGCCGAGGAGGAGTCACTATTGAAAGATGTTGGTCACAGATCTCTTCCCATATCTGAATGACTCTAAACTTCCTGCCCTTGCCTTTGTACGGACTTAGAGGCAGATTTAAGAAAAGTGGCTCTGCATCCAATGCAGCGCTACTTTTCTAGCGCACTTTAGCACCCCACTACAGCCACCATGTTTGCGCCGTTGTTAATATATGGCGCACTATTGCTCAGGATCAACATTTTTGACGCTATTGATGTACTTTGAAGGACCAGCTCCAAAAATGTTGGCGCTAGTCCTGCAAAGTACATAGAGGCCCATTTTAGCAGATGGTGTGTCTCCTTTTAACACCTGCTCAGAGCAGACGTTAAAAAATGCAGCAAAAAATAGTGCAAAGAAATCTATTAGATTTGTTTGCTGCATTTTTTGGCCCCCCTGATGGGGGACCACCCACTTGCATACATTATGCCATTTTCAGGTATAATGTGGCGCAAGGGGTTACAAAGTGGTGCAAAGCATGCATTGCGCTATTTGTAAATATTGTAGGGCGATTTTTAAAGCCTAACAACACATTAGCGTAAAAAAAAGACGTTGTGTCGCAAGAGCTTCTTAAATATGGGCCTTAATGCCAAAAGCCATAAGCTCTAGCGCTCAAAACTGACCACAAAACTACAGAGTGAATAATGGTAGCTATTTCAACTTCTTGCTCTTGTGCTTTCCATTTAGGATGACATTTGGCTCTTCTCAACCCTCGCAAGTCAAATGATACAATTAACACTTTTCTCAGAGCCCAAATCCTCTAGTTTCAGGTGCTCACTTGAGCCATTGCTTTTTTTTACCAACCTGAGCTAACGCTTTTGCTCATTCGACTTCTGGATGATGTAGAGGCTCTGAATGCATTAGTGCAGTGGGTGAGTATCCCGCACTGGTGGCTGAAAGTTGGTAATGGATCCGCCTAGGGATATGTACTAACACAGTACATAGACTCCATCTTGGTACCTTTAAGGTGCTTGGCAGTCGCCTCCCATTTTCAAAACCTTGCTAACCTTTGGCACAGTGATGGTAAGTAATGTTTTGTACCATGTCGACCCCTTCCTGCTAGACAGAGGTGCTGCTAAAGATCCTCTCCATCTGGGCTGTTCTGGGACCATATTATACAAAGGCCCATATTTAAGAAAAAGTGGCGCATCAGCTATAATGTGCCACTTTTCTTGCGCCCCCCCTTCCAGGCAGCTAACGACACCATGGTTGCACCATCATTAGCACAATAGCATCAACATTTTTTATGCTATTGTGGAGCTTTGCTACATCAGCGTCAAATATTTTGACGCTAGTGCAGCAAAGTGCAAGGAGGCCCATAGGTTACAATGGAAGCTCTAAGCGGGCGTTAAAAATAACTCCAAAACGGCACAGTGAAATCCTTCAAATTTCACTGCGCCATTTTTGCGGGCCTCCTAGCACCAGAATGCCCCGCCTTGCTCAGGCATAATGCAAAAATAGTTTATTACGTTTTAACTGTAAATGTTCTGTAGCTGCTGCTGCTGGCGGGGGTGGAGGTGTGACGCTCCTCCGCCATGTATACATTAGTATTAATAACGATGTCAATTGAAAAATGGACTCCTGAGTGACTCAGCGAGCACCTGAGCTACTCGGGAAGCCGGCCTTGGCCACTCTGCTGCATGGGGTTCTCTGTCCTATCTCTTCTCCGGAGTTTGACCTGTAGAACTCCCACAGCTCATAATGCCAAAAGATCATACATAGATCTGTCATTCCATCTCTTGGTTTACTTAGACATTTTTATCAGATCTGATCAATATGTTTAAATGTGCCATTTATCACTGTTATTGGTTCTAAGGATAGCTCCACCCCATTGTTTGAAGTATTAGCCCTGTCTCCAGCTGTTGACCTGTCAGCTGACCCCTCCCACACTAAACTCCTCCCCCTCACCCCATGCCTACGTGCCAGTCTAGTTGCACCCCTGCTGAGACTACTTTGGCATTCCCATTTCACTGTGGGGTGCGGAAGAGACTGCAGCACCTCTATGAATGCTTGCTGGTGGACAGATAGACTGAAGAAAGAGGCCTGCGTTCAAAGCACAGGCTGTCTAGAGAGTCAGGCCACTTTGTTAGACGAAGTACTACTAATTCATTTAAAACAGATATCTATGTTCACAATTCCTTCCTCCTAATGCCATGTGCATTTTACATAAACTGAAATATTCTGCAGGAACTCATCCCCTGCAACTTCTAATCACTCCACAGGTGGCCAAGATAGCGGTTGAGATCCAACAACCTCTCCCTCCTTGGGGTCCCAAGAATTAGGAGAGAAAGGGGAGGGGGCGGTCATTTGCCTACAGGGCCGCGAAATTGTGGAACGATCTTCCCAATAGTGATCTACTGAGCTTTAGAAAGCAACTAAAAACAAACCTGTTTATACAGGTGGGGACAATCTCCTCAGGTAATGGTAGGTTTCTGTGCTTTTCTAGCGCCGGGATGTGCTCTATAAGACTACCTAACATAACATAACATAATGCATGTTGAGGATATTTTGTGATTTTAACTAGTGACAATCTACAGGTGAAAGGAGATGAGACAGTATCCCCCATACATACATATAAACGTGGGTGCTTTACAGAGTAAAGTACAAATATCTCATATATATGTAACTCAGCAGCATGGAAAGAATAATCAAGGCACTTGAGTGATGCCCAGCATCTCCCCTCTAAATATTGTTCCAGCATCACTGGATATCCCGTTTCTGTTCCGCATGCCAGGCGTGTCTACAGGTTTTACACCGCATTCCCACTGTCCATGCACACACACTGCTCTGCCAATGCCTACCTGCGGCCCGTTTCTATTATACATAGATAGCTCTCTCCTTCCATCCTTGAGCCAGTGGCGTAACAAAGACCCCCGCAGCCCCCACGGTGCAGGGGGTGAGTGGGGGCAAGCTCCAGGGGACCCCCTCAGCACAGTACCCTGATTTGAGAGCTCCTGCGTGAGTCCGGAGTGAGGGGTCCTCCAGTTTCGTGACGCCACTGCCTAGAGCGCCACCTGCTGTTACCCTTAATTACTTCTAGGAAGCTGAAGACGTTCTCTTGTGTTCTTTCTCAGTTCGTCTGGATGAATAATTCAGCTATGTGAGGGGCCTGGGGAGACTGAGCTGCCCCCTCCTCCCCGGGGACCAGTGAGAGACAGACACCGCTGCGGCATCTTTAGTTTACAGCTCAGCGAGCCTCAGACTGAGGGGGCTGTGGGACCCGGGAGGCTCGTGGCTGACTCCTCGGGCGCAAATGCGCAATTTATTATCTAAATTAACTTTTGCTAACATTTGTCCGGCGGAGTAATAGCCCTACAAACGAAGAAGGAAAATGCAAGGACCAAGCTGGGAATTATTTCTGGAGGGGGTCCGACTCAAGAACTGCACTGATGTAACTGTATGCGTCTCAGACAGGAGCAACCCCTCTTTCCCCCATTCCCCACCCCTGCACAGAAGTATTCAAACCCAGAAATAACCCAGGCTAATAATAAGCATTAACAAAGCCAGTAGGTCTCGCCTATGCAAGAGCTATTGGCTCTGCCAATGTTTTTTTATGTTGTGCACCAGTGTGGCTCCTGTTCGTCATGGCTAGAAGTTAGTGACATAGACGAGAGTGGCATGGAGTGTTGTGGAGTGGAATGGCGAAGAGTGGAATAGAGTGTTGTAGTCTGGAGAGGCAGAGAGTGTTGTGTATTGGAGTCGCATAGCGTGGAGTCGCATAGAGTGGCATACACTGGAGTGGTATAGAGTAGAGTGGACTGGTGTAGACTGCATTGGAACAGAGTGTTGCAGAGTATAGTGGCATAGAGTGCAGTGGCACTGAGCATAGTAGCATTGAATTCAGAGGCGTACAATGCAGCGTCATAGAATGCAGTGGCACAGATTAGAGCGGTGCCTAGTAGAGTGCAATGGTGCTGACTGGACTGGCACAGAGTGGAGTGGTGCAGAGTAGAATAGAGTGGCGTAGAGTGTAGTGGCGTGGAGTGACGTAGAGTGGTGTGGAGAGTATAGAGCTGAGTGATGTAGAGGGCAGTGGCGCAGAGTAGAGTTGATTGGAATAGAGTGTTGTGGCATTGAGTGGCATAGAGTGGTGCAGAGTGGAGCGGTATAGAGTTGAGTGACGCAGAGGGCAGTGGCACAGAGTAGAGTTGACTGGCATAGAGTGCAGTGGCGTAGAGTGTAGAGAAGAGTTGAGTGGCATAGCGTGCAGTGGCATAGAGTGGTACAGAGTAGAGTAGCATAGAGTGGTGCAGAGTAGAATATAGTGCCATAGAATGCAGTGGCATAGAGTGCAGTGGCGTAGAGTGGAGTAGCGGTGAGTGGAGCAGTGCAGAGTAGAGTGGCATAGAGTTCAGTGGCAGAGAGTGCATTGTGCAGAGTAGAGTGCCCAGGGTGTAGAGTGGAGTAGAGCAGTATAAACTGCATTGGTGTTGAGTACAATGATGCAGAGTAGAGTGTAGTAACACAGAGTGCAGTTGTATAGAGTGCATTGGTGAAGAGTGCAGTGGTTAAGTGTAGAGTGGCACAGAGTGCAGTGGCATAGAGTTGAATGGTTCAGAGTAGAGTGAAGTGCCATAAAGTGGGGTGGTTCAGGGTAGACTGCAAATACGCTGAGTGGCATAGAAAGTAATGTCATAGGGTAAAGTGGTGTAGAGTGCAGTGGCATAGGGTGCAGAGGTGCAGAGTAGATTAGAATGGCATAGAGGGGATTGGTGTAGAGGGCATGGGCATAGAGATAGGTGATACACAGTAAAGTGCATTGGCAGACAGTGTAGAGTAAAGTACAGTGTCACAGAGTGGACTAGACTAGAGTGGTGTAGAGTGCAGTGGTGAGGATTGCAGTGGTATAGAGTACAGTGGCAAAGAGTGCATTGTCAAAGAGTAGAGCAGTACAGGGTAGAGTAGAGAAGCTAAGCACATAGTTCCATAGAATGGAGTGGTGTTGCGTGGAGTGGCATGGAGTGGTGTAAAGTGAAGTGGCGCAGAGTTGAGTGCAGTGGTGTGGTGCATAGTAGAGTGGAGTGATGTAGAGTGGAGTATTCATGATGTGATAGCATACTGTCATTCCAGACACCACATTTTCAATTGCAATGACCATTACATTTGCACAGACATACAGTTCTACTAATAAAACTATACAGTGCACAGACTAAAATGTGTGGACATTGCATCTCTTAGTGTAATGATTTTTTGATGATATTAAAGTATTTTTTTCCAACACATTTCAGAAAAAAAAAAAAAAGTGCTACATTTGTATTCCTAATTCTGATATATTCTGAAATACTTTCACAGTTCATTTAAATATTGTTGTGTGCTAGAAAAAACTCTTTCCTACCTCCAGTATCCAGCAAGATTGTCACATAAATCCACTCACATTAAATACAGAGAAATAAAAATAAACAAGTGCCCTTGCAAGACAGCACCTGACATCTGACTTCAGTCTTTGAATGTACAGCAAATGGGACGAGATGGAAACAAGATTCACAGGCCTGTTTACAAAAAGGGAGCTCACGGAAGGATACTGTAAATAAGGCTTGGGCAAGGGAAGGAACAAACTCAATCTGGACAGCTTGAAACAAATAAAGCCAGCAAATGTAAAGCAAGAAAATATGAGTTACAAACCACAAAGCCAATGGCAAGCAACAGGCAGAATGCATTCCTAGGTCAGCTTTCTGAATGTCCCCAAAATGTGTTTAGCAAACCAAACAGCTGCACTGTCTGGTAGGCTGTGACCTAAAAATGGAAGGCTGTACTTACTGGAGAGAATGCGGCGTAAGGGTCAGAGCTACTAACTCTGGCACTGGAAATCCAGGTTCAAGTCTTGGCATCAGCTTAACATCCTGTAATTCTGGGTAAGTCACTTGAGGCCTGATTTAGAGTTTGGTGGATGGCTTACTCCATCACAAATGGGACAGATATCTATCCACTGTATTACGATTCCCATAAGATATGATGGGATCATATTATGGCGGACGGGATATCTGTCATGTCACGTCTAAAAACAAAAATATGAATCTGACCTTGTCTAATACAACTGGTGCTCGTGTAAAGCGCTCCAACACTTTCGGGTCGAGGTTGGGCTCTATAAAATCGCAAAAAGATAAAAAATACCATACTCTACAGAATCCAATGCAACAGCTATTAGTGTCTCCAATCCTGCATTGTGAATGTGTTGACATCCCTAGAATCATACTGCAAGTAGCTTCAGGATTATTACAAACAATTGCAGACATCCTGTGGTAAAGAAATAAAACCGACTTTTATACACTGATTATAGGCCGCTCCATGTGTTATATATAAGGCGAGAGCAAAAAAATAGAAATGCAAAGGAGAGCCGTAAATAAACCTGTCTGGGAGTATGTAACAGGTACATTCTTGCAACCTTCCCCTGAAGTGATATATAGCACAGTAGTTTGCTAGTTCAGGCAGCCAGCATGCACATTTCTTCTAATCTGTATCACGCTTATACTTTGGAAATTCACAGAATTTCTCCATAGCACACCTTTTCCCCTGCAGTCTCATGCTCACACATCACTTCACCCTTGTGAACACACGGCAAACCCGTGAAGGCGCTGAAGAAAAAACTCGCGTGTGTGTCCCCTTTCCTAACCTTATGGCTACAAGTTTGTATTTGGTCCTCTCCTACGTCTCATGATTGGTCATTCGAGGGCCGGGCCGAGTTATTGAAAGCGGCACATAAGCAAAGACTCCTTCTGCTCATATCACACACTCTTTCTGTTACTCATGCTAATGCCCTGAAATATGCTTTCCCCCACACTATGACCAGGCCCACTGGAGTGATGCTTCGTGTCAGTGAAGGCCAAAACAGGGAGGCAGGGTTGACTAAATTTCATGGCAAGACCGGAGGCTCCTATTATGCGTTTCTTTTCTTACTTTAATAAATAGCAGCAGTCAAGAAATATACTACAGTTCCCAGAAGGCAAACTAACAATAGCCAATGGGAATAAAAACGTAGTCAGAACAGAGTACACCAATCAGCTGTAAACAAGGGTATTGTGACATCACTTGACTGCGAACAGCCCTCTTTTCTTGCTGCTCGCAGTCAAGTTAAGTACCCTTTATCCTTCGTTCTCTAAAAAATTATGGTGGTCATTCCAACCTCGGCGGTAAAAGGCGCTTACCGCCGTGCAGAAGACCGCCATAAAACCGCCGCGGTCGCGGTACACCGCCACGGTCATTCTGACCCACAACAGGCAAACCGCCAAAATACAGACATCCACAAAAGTCCGCCACACCAAAGGCCAGCGAGAAACTGGCGATGACCAAACCTCCACCGTCACGCCAACAGAAAAACGCCCATGCCATTACGACCCACGAATCCACGCGGCGGTCTTTCAACCGCGGTATTCCATTGGCGGTACACATGGCCGCGCTCAAAATACACACACACTTACAAAACACAGCCACATTGGACAAATCGAAATACACACACCTGATACACATACACACACCACTCCCACACACCCAATACAACATAAAACACACACCCACATCACCCACAAACCCCCACTCCTCGAGATTCGTGAACACGCACTGAGAAAAGAGAACCGAGCACCCAGACGCGCAATTCACTGTCACCCTGCAATATTACCACGCACTTCAAACAACACACCAATACACAGCACCACACTTAGCACCACACAATCCACCCCACACATCACCCACACCACCCCATGGCACCGCAAAGACACCCCAGGTTTACTGACGATGAACTCAGGGTCATGGTGGAGGAAATTGTACGGGTAGAGCCACAGCTCTTCGGGACACAGGTGCAGCACACCACCATTGCCAGGAAGATGGAGCTATGGAGCAGAATAGTCGACAGGGTCAACGCTGTGGGACAGCACCCAAGAAATAGGGACGACATCAGGAAGCGGTGGAACGACCTACGGGGGAAGGTGCGTTCCATGGTATCCAGGCACAACATCGCGGTGCAGAAGACTGGCGGCGGACCCCCACCTCCTCCCCCAGAATTTACAACATGGGAGGAGCAGCTCTTGGCGATCCTGCATCCTGACGGCCTCGCAGGAGTAGGCAGAGGAATGGACTCTGGTAAGTTTAATCTTAACTACTTCATCCCCCCCACCCCACCAGCATGCCAACTCATACCCCCACCCTCACCCTCACCCCCATCACACCTACTCCTTGCAAATGTCTCACCATCACAACGCACCCATCCCAACACCAAGCCCTGCATGCGACCACAAAGCAGGTACACCCATCACCTAAGCATGCCCACTGCACACCCCCCCTCCCAAACCACCATCACAAAAGCCCCCACAAGGGAATGCCAGCACTGGGGTACACAGGCACCACCCATTGCACGCTATGGCACACACAGAAGCAATAACCATACCTTTATACCCCTGCAGGACCCGAACGCCACGTCACCGCGCAGGAGGGTCCACAAATGTCCACTCCACCCCCAGAAGAGGCCCACAGTGATGACAGCAGCTCTGTCTCCCTGGATCTAGATGACCAGCCCGGCCCATCGGGGACCTCTGGACAGTCGGTTCCCCTCAGACAGCCACAGCCCACAGCAGACCTTCCCCCCTCTGGGAACACCAGCACAGCACCCACCCAGCGGGCCCATACCTCCGTCCCCAGGACACGTCAATCAGCTGTGTGTCCACCACTACAGGGAACCCAGGTTAACCCACCACCCCAACAACAAAAGGGACCTGGGGGCAGTGGTAGTGGGCACACGGTCCAGGGGACAGAGGCCCAGGGAAACAGGGGAACTGGGAGGGCTGCTGTGTGAAAGAGGGGGGACAGGCCCAGGGAACCCACTCTCCACGAGGCCCTCTCCTCCATCATGGGAGCATACCACCACTCCCAGGAGACGATGTCCACGGTCCTGGCCAGGTTTCAGGAGATCCAGCTTCTGCAGGATCAACAGTATATGGGGTTCAGGGAGGAACTAAGAAACATCTGTTCCGCCATGGGCACCATCGTAGTGGCACTGAATCAGGTAGTCACCACATTGCGGGACACTCTGGCACCACAAAGGGCCCCTGTCACTAGCATGGACCAAGAACTGCCTACCACCTCCGCCGGCGCTAGTGGACAGGAGGCCCCGACACAAGACCAACAGGCCACCAGAACCCCACCTCCTGCAGAAGGAGAACCACCCCGCAAGCGGGCCCTGAGATCCAGGAAGAAGACAGAGTAAGATGCCAAGACCCCCGCCACGAAAGGATACCTCCCTGATTGTCATCCCACTGTCCCACATTGACACCCTGTCCAACCTTAAACTGTCCCTGCTCCACTTTCCACAGGCATTTGGACATTGCACCTGTGATACTGATAGTCTGGACTCTGCCATGGACAATCCTCCACCATCACCACTCACCGATTTGCAAGCACCCACCAATTTAGAGCACTGTAATAAACACACTTATTGCACAAAACAATCAGGAGTCTGGCTGTTATTTGGAACAAATGTATTAGATATGACCGTGCCAAAATGCTTATTTTCATTGTGATGCCACCATACCAATGTCACACAGCTGTAGTCCATGGGGAAACGAAGCAGATGTCACGCAGTGGGGCCCACAGCTCTGAAATCTGAAGGGAAAGTCACAACTCAGTTACCATACACTGGGGGAAAAGGACAGACAGTAGAGAGGTAGTAGGGGTTAAGTAAATGTTATATGCCGGGGGTGATTCTTACCTGTGTGTCATTGGAAATACTGCAGTATTACTGTGTTTCTGTTGTCTATGTCGTCCTCTTCGCCTTCCTTCTCTTCACTCTCCACAGGCTCCACAGCTGCTACAACACCACCATCTGGACCATCCTCCTGCAGAAAAGGCACCTGGCGTCGCAAAGCCAGGTTGTGAAGCATACAGCAGGCCACGATGATCTGGCACACCTTCTTTGGTGAGTACATTAGGGATCCACCTGTCATATGGAGGCACCTAAACCTGGCCTTTAGGAGTCCGAAGGTCCGCTCTATCACCCTCCTAGTACGTCCATGGGCCTCATTGTACCGTTCCTCTGCCCTTGTCCGGGGATTCCTCACTGGAGTCAGTAGCCATGACAGGTTGGGGTAACCAGAGTCACCAATTAGCCACACACGGTGCCTCTGGAGTTGATCCATCACGTAAGGGATGCTGCTATTCCGCATGATGTACGCATCATGCACTGAGCCAGGGAACTTGGGATTAACATGGGAGATGTACTGGTCAGCCAAACAGACCACCTGGACATTCATGGAATGATAACTCTTCCTGTTCCTGTACACCTGTTCACTCCTGCTGGGGGGGACCAAAGCAACATGGGTCCCATCAATGGCACCAATGATGTTGGGAATATGTCCAAGGGCATAGAAATCACCTTTCACTGTAGCCAAATCCCCCACCTCAGGGAAGACGATGTAGCTCCGCATGTGTTTGAGCAGGGCAGACAACACTCTGGACAACACCTTGGAAAACATGGGCTGGGACATCCCTGATGCAATGGCCACAGTTGTTTGAAATGACCCACTTGCTAAGAAATGAAGTACTGACAGAACCTGCACTAGAGGGGGGATCCCTGTGGGTTGGCGGATAGGTGACATCAGGTCTGGCTCCAGCTGGGCGCACAGTTCCTGTATAGTGGCTCGGTCAAGCCTGTATGTCAGTATGACATGTCTTTCCTCCATTGTCGACAGGTCCACCAGCGGTCTGTACACGGGAAGATTCCTCCATCTCCTTGCATGTCCCAGTGGACGGTGCCTATGAACGACAACAGCGAGCACAGAGTCAATCAAACCACAGGTACGTTCCCACAGCTTGCACATAACACGAATCCCTATGCATTGTTTGGCTTGTATGAGTGTCGATGCAAGGCCTAGGTATGTGTGTCGCAGTACAAATTCAGCCATGTGGGCCCTTGAAATGGCAGCTGCCTGACCTGTGAAGTGCGACAATGGGATGTGAGGTCAATGCGCTGGCGTGGGACACCGTGGCGGTAGGCGGTCGAAGACCGCGGCGTAAAGCAGCATTGGTTAACATTGAACCCCATGGGTTTCAGGAGCCAATGACGATGTGCGCCGGCGGTCGTGGTACGCACCGCCGCGTGCGTAACCGCCATTTTCTATCAGCTTAATCACTCGATACCTGATCTTCCACAGGAGAGGACCTACACTGCAAGTGCTGCTGTGACCTCGGTCTGGAAGAGACAATGGCTCATGCGACTGGGGAAAGGGCCCCTGCCTTCACTGCGGAGGAGTTGGAGAAACTTGTGGATGGGGTCCTCCCCCAGTATGCGCTACTCTACGGTCCTCCAGACCAACAGGTAAGTACACTGGGACCATGCTTCGTGGGCTATGCCTGTGTTGAGTGGGGTAGATGAAAGATGGTGGGGAGGGGTGCGATTGAGGCATGCATCAAACGACAGATGGGAGCATGTGCCACATGGCAAGGGTGGGGATGGGGGGCCACTCACATGGAGCATGCAGAAGGTGATGATTATACTTCTCTCCCTGTACATGTCACATAGGTCAGCGCCCACCAGAAAATCGACATTTGGCGTGCCATCGCCAAGGACGTCCGGACCCTGGGGGTACACAACAGACGAGGCACCCACTGCCGGAAGAGATGGGAGGACATCCGCCGCTGGAGCAGGAAGACGGCGGAGGCTCGGCTGGGGATGGCCTCCCAATGTGGGAGGGGTGCCAGTCGGACTTTGACCCCCCTGATGTCCCAGATCCTGGCGGTGGCCTACCCCGATTTGGATGGGCGCGTGAGGACATCACAGCAGACACAAGGGGGTGAGGACACTCTCACTCTGGTGACTTTGCGCGCAGCGGAGGTGTCTGGGTGGGGGAGGAGGGCTGTGGGTATCCCTAGGCCAGGGCGATTTCTGTAGGCTAGGCCCCTCCGTAAGGCATGGCCCTGTGCCCCCGCCCCCCACCTCTGTAGGGTGCCAAGTACAGGTATCCATGTCCCTGTGTCATCTATGTGTGCAGTTGTCGTACATAGGCTTGTAGGCCATGTCCCACGGATTGCGTAGTGGACCCCAAGTGCGCGGCGTAGTGCAGGGGGCTTCTGTGTCTGTCCTCTCCGCCAACGGTGTCGCCAATGCATGCACTCAACATGTCTTTATTCCCCCCCCCCCCTTTTTTTGTGGTCTTCCTGTTCATGTGTGCATTAGCATCATCAGGCGGAGGAGAAGTGGCATCGGAGCACGAGGGAGCTGCATCCCACATGGCCCTGGAGGGCCATGCAACGGAGTCCGAATACACCAGTGGGACCGAGGGGAGCTCCACAGCGGGGACTCGTGCTGATGTCAGTGACAGCGACTCGTCCTCTGAAGGGAGCTCCCTTGTGGTGGCGGCAACATCCGTGCCCCCCGCAACAACAGGCACAGCCGCCACCCAGCGCACCAGCACCACCCTCCAAGCAGCCCCTCAGCGTTTGCCCCGTGCCCGCTCACCCAGGAAGGTGGGCATCTCCTTCGCCCCAGGCACCTCAGGTCCTGCCCCTGTCACCCCTGCTGCCCTCAGTGAGGAGGTCATTGACCTGCTGAGGAACATCATTGTTGGGCAGTCTACCCTTTTGAATGCCATCCAGGGTGTAGAAAGGGAGGTGCACCAGAGTAATGCATACCTGGAGGGCATTCATTCTGGTCAGGCTGCCCATCAGCGATCGATCAACGCTCTGGCCTCAGCACTGACGGCAGCCATTGTCCCTGTCTCTAGCCTCCCCCCTCCAACTTCCTCCACCCAGACCCAATCCCCTGTACCTCTGCCTATCCCAGACACACCATCAGACCAGCCTGCACACACCTCAACACCCAAGGGAAGCTCAGCCAAACATAAGCACCACACATCACACAAGCATTCACACAAGCAACATCCACATGCAGACATAACAACACCCACTGCCTCCACTGTGTCCCCCTCCTCCTCGTCTCCCTCCTCCCTCCCTGTGACGTCTCCACTCACACTTGCATGCACAACATCTTCAGCCACTACGTCCATCACCAGCACACCTACCAGAACACTCCGCACACGTGCAGTCACCACCCCCACTACCATTTACACGTCCCCTGTGTCCTCTCCCAGTGTGTCTGTCACCCCCTCTTCCAAACTACACAAACACAGGCAGCCACCCACCCAACAGCCATCCACCTCACGACAGCCTCCAGCCCAAGCACCTGCACCCAAAGACACCAGACTTCACACTCCTACAACCACATCCTCTTCCTCCACTCCCATACCCACTACACCTACCCGTCCCTCTCTTTCGAAATTGCTTTTCCTTGCCAATCTTAACCTCTTTCCAACAACTCCCCCACTCATAAGACTCCAATCAGCACCTCAGCCACCACAAAACCGGGACCTATAAAGACTGTTTGCCATGGACTGTGGAGTCCCCAACCCTCAAGGGCAGGCAGTTCAGCTAGGAGCCAAGGCACGGCCAGCCCACCCCCGGAAAAGCATCCGAAGATTGCCAGTGCCCGGCGCGAGAGGCCAAAGACACCAGGGACCAAAATCCCTACCATGGCTCCGGCAGGAAGTGGGGTGCCACCTGGCACACCGCCAAAGGTGGGAAAGGGCCACAGGCGAACAGGGAAGGGTGGGAAGGGCAGCACGCCCGACAAGTTCGGCAGCAGGCCAGCTGCCCAGGAGGGCCCCACTAGCCCCATCCCAGGTGTGCAGGAGGACACCCACAGGCCCGGTACTGCAGCCCAGGAGGGCCCCGCAAGCCAACAGACAGATGGGCAGGAAGGCCCCTCCAGCCACATGTCAGGTGGCGAGTGACATCCATGCCATGGCCGGATCCGCTGACCTGGACACTCATCTCAAGCACCGCTGAACTGTGCCCTTCATCTCAAGCACCACTGCACTCGGCCCTTCATCTCAAGCACCGCTGAACTGGGCCCGCCGTCTCAAGCACCGCTGAACTGGGTCCTTCATCTCAAGCACCGCTGCACTGGGCCCTTCATCTCAAGCACCGCTGAACTGGGCACCGCCGTCTCAAGCACCGCTGAACTGGGCACCGCCGTCTCAAGCACCGCTGAACTGGGCCCTTCCTCTCAAGCACCGCTGCACTGGGCACCGCCGTCTCAAGCACCGCTGAACTGGGCCCTTCATCTCAAGCACCGCTGCACTGGGCACCGCCGTCTCAAGCACCGCTGAACTGGGCACCGCTGTCTCAAGCACCGCTGAACTGGGCCCTTCATCTCAAGCACCGCTGCACTGGGCACCGCCGTCTCAAGCACCGATGAACTGGGCACCGCCGTCTCAAGCACCGCTGCACTGGGCACCGCCGTCTCAAGCACCGCTGAACTGGGCACCGCCGTCTCAAGCACCGCTGAACTGGGCCCTTCATCTCAAGCACCGCTGCACTGGGCACCGCCGTCTCAAGCACCGCTGAACTGGGCACCGCCGTCTCAAGCACCGCTGAACTGGGCCCTTCATCTCAAGCACCGCTGCACTGGGCACCGCCGTCTCAAGCACCGCTGCACTGGGCACCGCCGTCTCAAGCACCGCTGAACTGGGCACCGCCGTCTCAAGCACCGCTGAACTGGGCCCTTCATCTCAAGCACCGCTGCACTGGGCACCGCCGTCTCAAGCACCGCTGAACTGGGCACCGCCGTCTCAAGCACCGCTGAACTGGGCCCTTCATCTCAAGCACCGCTGCACTGGGCACCGCCGTCTCAAGCACCGCTGCACTGGGCACCGCTGTCTCAAGCACCGCTGAACTGGGCACCGCCGTCTCAAGCACCGCTGAACTGGGCCCTTCATCTCAAGCACCGCTGCTCTGGGCACCGCCGTCTCAAGCACCGCTGAACTGGGCCCTTCATCTCAAGCACCGCTGCACTGGGCACCGCCGTCTCAAGCACCGCTGAACTGGGCACCGCCGTCTCAAGCACCGCTGAACTGGGCCCTTCATCTCAAGCACCGCTGCACTGGGCACCGCCGTCTCAAGCACCGCTGAACTGGGCCCTTCATCTCAAGAACCGCTGCACTGGGCACCGCCGTCTCAAGCACCGCTGAACTGGGCACCGCCATCTCAAGCACCGCTGAACTGGGCCCTTCATCTCAAGCACCGCTGCACTGGGCACCGCCGTCTCAAGCACCGCTGAACTGGGCACCGCCGTCTCAAGCACCGCTGCACTGGGCACCACCGTCTCAAGCACCGCTGAACTGGGCACCGCCGTCTCAAGCACCGCTGGCCCATTGGCAGAAGGGGCAGGCCCTCATCTGTGTTGGGCAGGGCTGCACGAAGCACTCTGGGCACCAGTCCCCCTCCAGAACCAGTGGAGACTGTCATCCACTTGTGAGACTGTGGCTTTGCACTCCCCAGGATGGCACAGTGGGCAACCCACCCACTGCAGAGACTTGAAAGACTGTGGCTTTGCACTCCCCAGGATGGCACAGTGGGCAACCCACCCACTGTATAGACTTGAGAGGCTGTGGCTTTGCACTCCCCAGGATGGCACAGTGGGCAACCCACCCACTGTATAGACTTGAGAGGCTGTGGCTTTGCACTCCCCAGGATGGCACAGTGGGCAACCCACCCACTGCAGAGACTTGAGAGACTGTGGCTTTGCACTCCCCAGGATGGAACAGTGGGCATGGAGGCCCCTTGTGGATCTGGCGTCGTGGACTCATCTGGCTGAGGTGCCCCCCCTTCCCTTCCCCCTGAGGTGCCTGTAGTTTTGCTATCTGATGCCCCTGCAGTGTTCTCTCCGCTGGTGTCAGGTATCCTGTGTGGGTTTTGCCCATGTGATTTGGGCCCAGTGGTCCACAGACAATGCCTGCAAAAATTATCGGACTTTTAATATTTATGTATATAATAGTTTTAGATGTGTGATATATTTATAAGCCAGTGATACAATATATTCGACAGTTGATGATCATTTCCTTTTGTCTTTGCATTCTTCCGGGGGGTTTGGGGATGTAACTGTGATGTATTGCTATGCATTGATGTGCGTGTTGTAGTGGGTGAGGGTGGGGGTGGGTGTGTCGCGTATGTGTGTCTCCGTAATTTTTTACCTCCCCTCTCCCCTGTGTCGTAGGTGCAGTACTCACCGTTGTCTTCTGCGCCGGCGTTCGTGCTCCTGGTAGAGGAGCAGGAAGACAATAGCTGGGAGGATGTGGAGTTCGGGTTCCATGCTGTCCAGATTCCTCGTGGAGTGTATGGAGGTGAGCATTTTCCTTTCGAAATGTCTGTTTCCGCCGTGTTTTTATCGGCGGGGCTACCGCCCCGGAAAAGGTGACGGATTGGTGGGTTGTGATAGGGTGGGCGGTACTTTGTCTCCCGCCTGTCTGTTGGCGGTGACCGCCGCGCTGTTTGTTTGTCCCGCCGTGGCGGTCGGAGTGTTGAAGTGGCGGTCTCTGTTGGCGGTTTCCGCCAGGGTCGGAATTCCATTTTTTTAACCGCCAGCCTGTTGGCGGGTTGGCCGCCGCTTTAACACCGACCGCCAGGGTTGGAATGACCCCCTATATATTTCTAATAGTTATGTCATATATTTTTAGTAATGTGTTTTAATGTTTGACTTGGTTGTGTTTCTGCTGTTTTAGCGCATTGGGTTCATTGTCATGCTTATGTTACTAGACGGCATGTTGCCGCATTTCTGTCAGCGCTCTGCGCGCTCCTTTTAATGAATTTTTTCTCTGCGAGCGCCACTCGCGCGCTTTGTTTACCTTTCGGAATCCCTCAGGCGGCAGTTCGCTTCACCGCGCTTGAGGAATTCCAGCTATTTTCATTACACTCGACACTCTCCTGCGCTCGTTGAGTCAAGCGCTTGCTCTAAACACTGAAGAAAAGCTTTGTCCTGTGTTTCCTCTATTTTCTCCTGCCGCTCGAAAACCCGAGGCTGTGGTCATTCCTGCTCTTGCCTTCTCTCTCGACTGATAGGTTTGACGACGCACAAAGGCGGAGTTTGCTAGCTTCTTTCCCTTCCTGGTTCTGTTAACCCCTCACTCCCCAGCCTTTCCTATTTCAATAATGGATTCTGACAACTCCCATTCAAATGAGGTTGAGGACATTAGACAAGAATTATCTGCTTTTATAAAAACCTCTGTACAACAGGCTGTTTCATCCTCTATGCAAAAAAATTCCAAGAACCTAGAACTTTCCTTTTCAGATATGATATCTAGGTCCTTTTCGGCCCAGACTGCGGGGGAATGCAGTCAGCGCCTTTCCCCTTCAAAAAATCCCAAAAAATCAAAAAAATTGGCGCAAAAGAAAGGTGAGACTCTCTCACATGTGGCAGAGGACGCGGCTCCTCAAAAGGCTCCCTCCAAGGAGTATAAACATTTGGACATTGGGAAACCAACTTTAAAAACTGGTTTAAAACACAAACTCAAGCAAAAGAATGTTATTGCTCCCTTGATAATATCGTCCATACCAGACACCGATGACGATCTCTCTGACTTGGACTCTGATTCCAACGTGTCTTCTAATGGTGATGATGTTTCTCCTTCTCCTCCTCCCTCCAAAAAAGCTAAACCCTCTTCCCTTCAAACCTCTAATATTTTAGACCCTGAGGGTTTCCCAATGTTTGACCCTTCCAATATAATTCACCCCAATTCTACTGAATGGGTTCCCGCAGATCATGTCGCACAATATGTCTCAACTATCAAAATCAATTGTCCCTTAGATAAACAAACCAGAGCTAAACTAAAATTAGAATGTCCACGCCCCTCCCTTTCCCGTAATCTCTCAGTTACTCCCTCTATTGACCAATCCCTTTTGACTTTTTTCATAAAATTAGGCAAGGAACCACGCAAAGGGGTGGACAAGGCGTGGTCCTCTTGCCAGGACAAACTGCTTGATATTTTTCGGTCCGCAGCTAGAATTGACGGCTCTTTTATAGACCCTGAAGAGCTTACCCTGTGGGTTCAACGGGCTTTTTGCCTTTTAGGCAATGCTAACTCTTCCCTTACACACGAGAGACGCAAGGGTTTACTTCTGAAGCTCGACCCTAAACTGATCAACCTGGCTTCTATCCAGCCTAACACTCACACCGACGGTGCTCTATTTGGAGAGTCTTTTATCAAAGACTTAAGCAAATATGTTGCGACTTTCACATCACTGGACAAAGTGCAACAATCAATGAAAAAGATGTTTGCCCACCGGGTTTTTGCAAGGGCTGGCAGAGGAAGGAACCGCTTTGCCGGCCGTCCATACTACTATCAGGGTTCCAGAGGATACCACAATGCGTCATACCAAGACTATAGGCCGCAATTTTACCCCCAAAGAGCAAGAGGGTTCCGCTCCAGGCGCTTCAGGAACACAAGGTCCTCTTCTCAACCAAGTAAGTCGTATACCTTCTTCTATACCTGTGGGAGGCCCTCTCCATTTTTTCCTTCCAAAATGGTCAGAGATCACGGCAGATCCTTGGGTCCTTTACACGGTTCAAGGCTATTCCATAGAACTTTACGCAACCCCTGTTCAGACTCGGTTAACCTCCCTTCCACGTTTTTCCTCAGACATGGCATCTCTCATTACATCAGAAGTACAATCCCTGTTACAAAAAGAAGCCATTGCTCCTACCATTCCCGATCGAACAGGTTTTACCAGCTCAATTTTCCTGGTCCTAAAGAAAAACAAGAAAATGCAACCATTTTGTAGTCTATCACCATTTCAAGATGGAAACTATCCTCCATCTCAGAGATTCTCTTCTTCAACAGGATTGCATGGTTCGATTGGATCTTCAGGATGCATATCTAGTAGTTCCAATCCACCCTCATTTCAGGAAATTCCTCCAATTCCAATGGTCAGACCAATATTATCATTTTACCTCTCTACCCTTCGGTCTTTCTTCCGCCCCGTGGTGCTTCACCAAACTCATGAAACCAGTGGTAGCTTTTCTCCGAGCTCAAGGCATCAGATTGATTATATACCTCGACGATATCCTATTAATGAACCAGTCTCCACAATCCCTACTGTCTCATCTATCCCTCACGTGCTCACTCCTTTCAGATTTAGGTTTTATCATAAACAAAGAAAAATCTATACTAAACCCTTCACAAATTATAGAATTTTTAGGCTTCCAAATAAACTCAATTACTGCCACTCTTTTGCTTCCCTCCGCAAAAATCAAGACCATAAAGTCGGAGATCCTTCAAGTCCTACGCAGTTCTCAGATCTCTCTCAGAATGTTAGCGCGAATTGTGGGCCTCCTTTCCTCCTCAATTCAAGCCATTTTTCCGGGCCCTCTTCACTACAGAGCACTTCAAAGGTTAAAAATTTGCCACTTAAGGAACGGACTCTCATATGCAGATATCATTCCTTTAGACGTCGATTCTCGCACAGAACTTCAATGGTGGATAGACCATTTAGAAGCCTGGAACGGAAGAACTATCTTTGCATCAGCCCCAGATCCAGTATTAGAATCAGATGCAAGCCGAACCGGCTGGGGGGCCCGGTGTGGACCAATCTCGACTGGAGGCACATGGTCATCAGAGGAGTCCAAAATGCATATCAATTGTTTAGAGATGCTTGCCGGTTCCTTTGCGATCAAAAGCCTTGCAAAAAACAGGGTTCGCTGTGCCATTCTTCTCAGAATGGACAACATCTCTGCTGTCCGTTATATAAATCACCTCGGCGGCACAAGATCCAAACCTCTGGCGGAACTAGCCAAGGGTTTTGGGGAATTTTGCCTTTCAAACCACATTTCGGTTCATGCAGAGTACCTTCCCGGCTCTCAGAATTCGGTGGCGGATTGGCATTCTCGTCATCTCCGAGATGCAAGCGATTGGAAACTCCACACTTCAATTTTCCAGATCATTTACAACAAATGGGGTCCCCTACAAATCAATCTTTTTGCATCTCGCCTCAATGCTCAACTTCCCCGATTCTACAGCTGGCGTCCGGATCCATTAGCCTTGGCATCAGATGCCTTTTTACAGGACTGGTCCCTTGCCCTCAATTACGCCTTTCCCCCTTTCCTTATGATCAGCAGGTTGCTGGCCCACATCAGGCGTCAACAAGCCTCTTTAATTCTCATAGCTCCCTTTTGGCAATCACAAACGTGGTTCCCGGCCCTTCTAGAACTTTCTATAGATTTCACGATTTTAATTCCTTCCTTCCCCGAACTGCTTCTAGACCCGCTAGGTCAATCTCATCCTCTCATCCTGGACAATTTACTAACTCTCTCGACATGGAAACTCTCGGGCAACCTCAATCTCTCCTGTGCATTTCGACAGAAGCTTCCCAATACATCTCACGATCCTGGGCCCCAGGCACAAAAAAGGCTTACACGTCAGCCTGGTCTATTTGGCACAGCTGGTGTTTGGGAAAATACATTGATCCCTTTTCAGCAGATTTGATTTATATTATCAACTTTTTAGCGGCTGAAGCCAGCAAAGGCAAAGCTTTCCGTACAATTAACCTATATCGTTCTGCTTTATCTGCCAATCATATTCCAGTCGATGGGAGACCCGTGGGAGAACATCCTCTGATTTGCCGCTTATTAAAGGGAGTAAAGTTTTCTAATCCTCCTTTACCTAAATACAGTCAATTATGGGATGTTAACATTGTTTTAAAATTCATCCTGTCATGGCCTGATAATCTCATGCTTTCGCTCAAAATGTTATCTGCAAAGTTGACTATGTTATTGTGTCTGGTTTCTATTAAACGTGTCTCAGATGTTAAAGCTCTTGATATTTCTAATCGACAATTTACACCTACAGGGGTTTTGTTTACTGTGGTTCGCCGCACAAAAACCAATTTATCCTCAGTATTTTATCCATATTTTCCTGATCATCCGAAATTATGTGTTGGACAATGTTTAAAAGCGTACGAATTAAAAACTGCAGATTTAAGATCATCTTCTCATTCCCAATTATTAATCTCATTTAGGAAACCTCACTCTCCTGTTTCGGCTGCTACCCTAGCGAGATGGGTTAAATGGTTGATGTCTCTGGGGGGCATAGATACTTCTATGTTCGGAGCGCATTCCTCCAGGGGTGCTATGGCTTCTAAAGCATTTTTGGCAGGTTCCCGTTTAGAGGATATTCTTAAATCTGCAGACTGGTCTAATGATAACGTATTTAAAGTTTTCCACTGTAAACCTGTCAATAATATGTCTCTAAATGCAATTAATATGCTTTAAACTCGCATAATAGGAGCCTCCGGTCTTGCCATAAAATGTAGATTTTCCTAGTCTTATGACGGAAAGTCTTAATTGTATTAAAGACACAGAGGCGAGTATTATCCCTCCTCTTTATTAACTTTGTTCTTATTTTCCCTCCCTTCTTTCAGCACCGCTGGCCATCACTCAGCCTTCCACTTAAATCTCTGATTTCAGCCTGGTTTACTACTCTTCAAACTTCCATGACACCGTTCAAAGCAGATCTTCCCGTTGGAGCTACTTACCGGAATCCGTTTTGGCTATCTTGGATTTTGAACTTTTGTTCCGATGTTTTCTCGTTCATTATGGCAATTCTCATTTTGTTTTCCATTGTTCCATTGTTTAATTTTAACTGACTCTCTCGCAAGAAAAGAGGGCTGTTCGCAGTCAAGTGATGTCACAATACCCTTGTTTACAGCTGATTGGTGTACTCTGTCCTGACTACGTTTTTATTCCCATTGGCTATTGTTACTTTGCCTTCTGGGAACTGTAGTATATTTCTTGACTGCTGCTATTTATGAAAGTAAGAAAAGAAACGCATAATACTCGCCTCCGTGTCTTTAATAAAATTAAGACTTTCCGTCGTAAGACTAGGAAAATCTACATTGTGCGGGAAGAAAATGAAGGTTGGAAAAGCAAAATATGCTTTGTGTTGTGTTAGCAAAGGCAACACATGCAGCACTATCTTGGGTATTATTATCTAGCTATTTTCACTTTCTAGCACATATAGTTGTAAAAAGGATAAATGCTTGCAATTTTCAGGTTTCTCGAGAAAGCAAACATTCATATTTAGCTTATCCTGTGCAGGGTGTTATTCACTGTTAATAGTTTGTTGGCATGGGGCATCTTCTTATGGCTCCGTCTTTTCTACTTCCTCGGGTGGGGACAGACTGTGTTGTAATAAAAGTTGTGTTTCATTTATGGGGTTCATCCAATAATGTTTTTAAATTTAGCAGACGCTGTAAGGAAGCACTCTGACAACATGTAGCAATTTGTCTTTTATGAGATTAGCTATCAGGTCCTATAGGGTGCCCAATAGGTGCTTCTATTGTTCAATATTCACAAATATCGATCCTGTTTAAAGCTCAGGGCACAGTGCCAAGCAGTTCATTATTAAACCCTCAGGCAATGCTCAGTAATATTGGATGTGCATCTCCGTTAGTACTGTAACTGTTTTATGCACATTTCATGATTTTGGCAATCACGAGAGAAGAGTATTCATACATTTTCAGGTTGCAGATGCCAGTTGCTGTTCCCTTAGTTTCTGCTTAAAATCGGACAGTAGACAAGGTGCACATCTAGATGGATTAGACAACCTCATATATTTAATTTTTGCAAGATCTGTCAGGAATCGCCCACATATGTTCACATCCGTCCTTTATTTGTCATGGCAGCTAGCCTTCCCAAACGATCTGGTACCTGCAGTGTTCTCAGTCTAACAGTTAAAAGGGGACATGGTATCCCGCATTCATTTTCAATTCCTCACATAATTTAAACAAAAATGCTGGATGATTTATACCAGACCATGACAGCCCCCCCCCCCCCTTTGGTTTTGCCTGTGTTTTCATGCCAGCCAGCTTTGGAGGTAATCCATCCCGAGTTTCCAGCTCTATGTGCACTTAAATGTTCTCTTATGCGAATTTAGAGAGGAAAGATAAAACTTGGGAGCAGTCATTATTATTCAATTGTTTCTTCTAATTACAAGCATTTATCAGGTCTGTAATAATGGCTAGTGTGAGTAATTCATGTAAAGCCAAGGAAGACCGAGAGCCATGCAAAGTGCTCAAAGCATGCTGGATACCTCAGCGACCACGCCATGTGCCCATTACCTTCAGATAGTGACTGGGAGCCCTGCTCTTGGCCTGCTGTGAGCATAGGTAGTGGGCACAGTCATGGTTGAAGAGCACGCCTATTACTCAGTACCACTTTGACCAAATGGTATGTTAAAGGAATTTTATGGTTTTTTTATAACTAAAAACTTCATTTAAATGTCACTGTGTGACAGTCCTAAACCTAAAAACGAATGAAACGTGTTAGTTATGGTAATGTATACAACCATATCACTCTTGCTCATGTCGTCACAAATTACATCATCAATGACATCACCAGTGAAATTGCATACATCAACAATTGAGAGCATGTTTACATATGCATTGGAAAAAAAACAGATGAGGGACGGAATGCTGAACAATGCAAACATTTACCCCCCCCAGTCACAAAAATATGGGGTTAATCCATTGTTTTTTTTCCCACCACACCACCCCAGTTTGGAAAACGCCATATGCACATCAGTCTTGACCCTGTTCCCCATGGGAACAGTCCAGCCCAAAACTGCCAAGCCAGGTCCTCCCTAGACCCGAAACAAGCATCCTGGGACCGGTTTTGGGGTATCACCCTTCATCAGCCATGCTAGCTTGAACCCAGTGGTGCAGTGAGCACGGGAACAGAGTCTGGACATACCCTCCCCACTTAGGGCCCCCAGTCACAAAGATCTGGGTGACTCCTCTGACCTCCTGGTCAGCGTCTGCTCGCTCTCCTCTGTGCAGCTCCACCTGTTGCTGCTGCCTCTGCTGCGTTCGAACTGAGAGCCTGCCTGACTCTCAGTTCGAGGCCCACCTCCACCTGCAGACTCCCACCTACGCTTCATCCTTGGTGGCCTAGTAGCCATCTGTGTGTAAGTATCCTGCTGTCACTTTTACTTTTGCCTGTTTTTCTGACAACTTTATTTTTATTTTTCCTTCCTTGTCTCTTTTTCTCTCTTTTCAGCCTTTCATTCTCCCTGCATTCCATTCCCTGCCACTGCTGTCCTGGTGGCCCCACCACCATACATCCCAGCGAATCACTTTCCCACCCTCTAGCCTCCCAGCTGACTGGACAATCCCACCTCCCTCCCATTTTTAATGGCGGCTGCAGTGCGGCCTCACTGTCAGCACACCAAAGGCAAGCCTGTCTGCGCCTGTCCGTGCCTGGACCGTGCCCAGCACCACGAACCCTGGTCCTCCGATCTTCCACGGAGACCCTCCACGCGCTGAACACAGGATGCTCCGCATCTTGCCATTTTGCCTCATCCAGAGACACCCATAGACCGTTCTCCAGCCTCTACTGCCACCGCACCCTCACCCTACACCAATCACCGGACCATCCTGCCACTGAGTCATCAAACACCAATTCGGAGCTCCTCAGCTGCATCCTCCTCAACATTCGCTCTCTACGCAAACATGCCGCAGAACTCTGGGACCTACTAGACTCCAGCTGCCCAGACATCACCTTTCTCATCTAAACATGGAAAAACCCAGCTTCTGTACCAGACATCGCCACTTCCATCCAAAGCAACCACAAACTACTCCACAAAGACCGGCCTTCTCACCCAAGCAGCGGCCTGGCCATCGTACACAAATCCACCCTCCGCCTGACAACCAACGCGGAAGAACACTCCCCTCTCATGGAGCACCTCCATTTCCAGATACACGCCACCCTCAATTCTACCTTCCGTGGCACCCTAGTCTACAGGCCACCCACGCAGCCTTCATTGACTTCATCGTTGACATCATTTCTCCCCACGCTCTCACCTCCACAAACTACTTCCTCCTCGATGACTACAACTACCACATTGACAATGGCAACAACAACATCACGGCTTCCCTGCTCAAGAACCTCGCCACAATAGGACTAAAGCAACTGGTCAACTCACCAACTCGATGCCATCTTTTCCACCAGCAACAACATCACCATCGACGACACCTCCACACTTCACTGGACTGACCATCACTGCATTTGTTTCACCATCACCACACTGATTATCCACCTCCATACACTCCAAGCCCCAAGCAGATAATGGAACAGGATCACCGAGGAACAGCTCACCAACACCCTTAGCAAGTCTCTCCCGCACCTCACCACCGACACTAACATCTCGGCACGGAAATTCCACCAGTGGATCTTCGAATGCACCAACACCCTAGCACCTCTCTGTAAGACCTCAGCTAAACACCACCTCAAGAATGACAGCTGGTTCTCCCTGCACTCTAGGACTCCAGGCGCATCGGCAGACAGCTAGAGAAAAATGGAGAAACAGTCCCATGAAGACTTCGAGGCATTCAAAGCTGCCATCAAATCCCACCACCACCTCATCAGAGCCACCAGGAAAGCCACACTGCAGGACCGTATCAGTGCCACTGATCACAACACCAAAGAGCTCTTTGCCGTGGTCAAAGAGTTCACCAAACCCCAATCGGAAACGTCAAACATCCCTCCATCTCAAAACCTCTGCGACACACTAGCTAACTTCTTCACCAAAAAATCAAAAACATATACAACAGCTACGGACCCCAAAACCCTCTGAGCCTTCCAACAACCCTCCAGCTCTGACCCTCCAAACCATTACAGATCCTGCACCGCTGGACTACCCTCACCATAGAAGAGACCTGCTCCATCATGAGCGGCATCCACTCCAGAGCCCCTACGGACCCTTGTCCTCACCACATTTTTAACAAAGCCAATACCTCCATCATACCTGAGCTCCGCCACACCCTCAACTGTTCCATAGATACAGCTACCTTCCCCGAGGACTGGAAGCACGCCGAGATCCGCCCGCTCCTGAAGAAACCTACGGCCAACCCCCTGGACTTCAAGAACTACTGCCCCATCTCTCTGCTGCCTTCCCAAGGTCATTAAAAAGACCATCAACACACAGCTCTGTAAGCACATCGAGGACAACAACATCTTGGACATCTCCCAATCTGGTTTCAGGAGCAACCACAGCAAGAAGACCACCCTCCTCACTGCCACAGATGACATTGTCTCACTCCTCGACCGTGGCCATACAGCAGCCTTTATCGTACTGGACCTACCGGCTGCCTTCGACATGGTTTCTCACCCTTTGCTTCACACTCCACGCAGCCGGCATCTGCAGAAAGGTCCTACAATGGACACGGTCCTTTCTGTCTGGCAAAACAGAGAGAGTCAGACTCCTGCCTTACCTGTCAGAACCTATGGAGATAAGCTGCAAAGTTCCACGGGGCTCCTCCTTGAGTAACACACTCTTCAACAGCTACATGGCCCCACTCACATCCATCGTCAGGAACCATGGGCTGATCATCTCACTGGCCGAAAACCCAACTGCCCAGATGAATTTTGGAAGCCATCGCCACCTGGATGAAAGACAGCTGTCTGAAGCTCAACTCTGACAAGACCGAGATTCTCATCCTGGACCCGGCCACATCAGCCTGGGATGACTCCTGGTGGCCAGCCACCTACAGTACACTCCTCACTCCAAAAAACCATGCAAGCAACCTCGGTTTCATCCTTGATTCATCGCTCACCATGACCCGCCAAGTCAACTCAGTCATGTCCTCCTATTTTCACACACTCCGACTTCTCCGGAAGATCTACAAATGGATCCCAAAGGACTGCAGCAGAACCGTAACCCATGCCCTGGTTACCAGCAGACTCGACTATGGCAACGCCCTGTACGCCGGTACCAGCAAGAAGAATTTGAAGAAACTTCAGCACATTCAAAACGCCTCCTCCAGACTCATCCTGAATGTTCCCCGCTGCAAACACATCTCCAATCACCTAAGAGACCTCCACTGGTTTCCTATCAAGAAAATAATTAACTTCAAGCTCCTCGTCCAGGCATACAAGGCCCTCCACAACATAGGACCCACCTACCTCAACCACCGCATCACCTTCTACTCCCCCACCAGACCTCTCTGCTCCGCTCAACAGGCACTAGCCACCGTACTCACATTGGAAGACCTTGGCTGGAGGAAGGTTCTTCGCACACCGTGCTAAAGAGCTACACCTTGTCTGTGCACCTCAGGCAGTCACCATTGTTACTGCAATTCAGGAAGGACCTTAAAACCTAGTTCTTCAACTGAAGCACTGAGGACAAACCCCATTGGCGCCTTGAAACCCTTATGGGTGAGTAGTTGCACTCTATAAATCCTGCTTTGATTTGATTTGAGGGCAACAAAAGCAAAAATAACAGATGATGGACAGAATGCTGAACATTGCAAACATTCACCCCCAGTCACAAAAATCTGGGTTTAATCCATTGTTTTCTTTGCCTACCACGCCACCCCATTCACCCCCAGATCTTTGTGACGGGGATGAATGTTTGCATTGTTCAGCATTCTGTCCTTCATCTGTTGTTTTTTTTACATATGCATTGCGCCATGAGTAGTGTGCACAGTGCAAGTGCAAAGGCTGTACACAGTGAAACATAGAGCACACAGCTACGTTATGCTCTACATTTCCAATATGAGAGCACGTAGACAAACAGAATATGGATGTCTTCCTGTGTACCATTTATCCAAGTGTTCCTTGTGGCCATGTATGTTCCTGCACATGACCCTGTGAAAGGCATGCAACAGACAGACCACAGCAAAAGGGAATGGTCTGCATTCTCTGTGCACATGTATGTTTGGGCTTTTGTCTGTTACATACAGAGCAAATTTCTGTCAGGAGGCAAAGGGCAGTGCTGAGGACTAAATACTTTCGTAGCTACCAGTAAATGGGGAGAACATAAAATCCAATATGCCCTTTACCCTGCATTAAGCACAGATGATGTTACGGCTGTCACAGATGATATAATCAGTGATGTCATCAATCATAGCATTGGTGAGGTCATTTCCGATGTCAATGTGTGAGCTCATGAGTGACAGCGACTACGTATATAAAAAAAATAATGTAATTGTTTATGTAAAGGCCTGTAGGCAGCTTACAGATGCTTCAAAGTGATATAGTCATACAAAGAAGGGGGTGAAGGGGTGGAAGCAGGTGCGAGCCGGTGCAGTGGCACCAGGGCCTATGGTTCTCTTTTTTCGTACCAGACAAGGGCTGGAGGGGGGCATTTTCCTTGCTTAAATTAGTCTCCTTCGCATCGTTATCATTCTGCTCGATGGTGGAAAAGCTGTCAGAGCAAAGTATGCTAGTTTCAGCAGGATATCGCAATCTTGGATATTTTGTCAGTATTTACATTGCTTTAGTTAAGGTAGGAAGGTTTAAGATGTCTAATTCTTGTTTTCAAATAGAGAACTTAATTCATTCCATGCATTTAAAGGTTGTGTGTGACAAGTATTGTATTTAAGGTTAAAACCATTACTCCATAAGAAAAGTATTTTTTTTGCTGACTAATCATTTTAGCACATATTTATTTTAAACATATTAAACACATGGAGGTGGGTGGGTTAGAGAGCTTGTGGTATGAGTTTTTGTTTTTTTCATGCTGGGTTACGAGCTCTACATGATAACAGACATGCATGAAGAATTTATAGTGTTAACCTAAGCGTATGCCATGTGGAGTTGTCTCTCCGAAAATCAATAAAATGTATAAAATAAATGACAAAAATCTAAAAAATAAAAATAAAAAAAAAATGTAAAACACAGGATTCCCAGCAGATATATTTAAACGTTTATCAAGCAGAATCGTACTGTACATCCACAAGATGTTTGAGGTTAGAAAACAAGGTATTCTGCCACCAGACTTGTAAACGGCGAACATTATACTGCTAGATAAACCTGGCAAACAGCCTGAAGAGTGTTCATGTTAAAGACCCATATCTCTGCTGAATGTGGATAACACTCACAAAAGCCCCTGCCAGCTGACTGTGTATCTTAATAGACTCCCAATTACAGGATATATTCCTGACAGATCTACAAGACTTAAGGCATGATTTAGAGTATGGTTGAAGGGTAATACATCACAAACGTGATGGATATCCCGCCTCCCTTATTACAAGTGCCATTGGATATAATGCACTGGGCAGACAGGATATCTGTCACGTTTGTGATGGAGTAACACATCCAGCAAACTATAAATAAGGCCCTTAATCTATGATGTCCCAATGGTTGTCCTAGTTGTGCAAGAAAAATACTAGAACCAGTGGCAGTACTGTTAGTTAATCCGAAAAATGCCTTCAATTCAGTGAAATGGCCATTACCAGAAATATATCATGGAAAACATGGGGGGTGAACCATTCTTTATATCCTGGGGTTGCTGCTATACAGAGACCCTAGACCCAAAGTAGGGGTCATTGGAGTGGTTTTGGAACCATTTATACTGAATAGGGACATGAGACAAGAATGCCTCTTTCTCCACTCCTCTTAACCCTTACTACAGAACCCCTGGCATGCTTGATTAGGAAAGATGCCTTAGTGCAAGGGCTGAGATGGAGCTATGACTGGGAGGGCGTAATTTCATGTGAATGATACACTTCTTTATGTGGCGGACCCTGAAATATCCACTGAATGGACATTAAGGTGGTCATTTCAAGGCTGGCAGTCTTTGGACTGCCAGCCTCGCGGCAGCGGTCTCCCCACCGCGGACCCGGTGGTGAAGACTGCTGCATTATGAGATAGGCGCTTTGGCTGCAGCCAAATCGCCACAATGTCGCCAGTACCGCCACAGCACCTCCGGCCCGGCGGCATCTGTGAGGCCACCAACAGTATTAGGACCCGGCAGACCGCCAGGCTTTCCGTGGCAGTCACACCACCACGAAAACCCTGGCGGTAACGCACCTGGTGACAGGAATCTCCATTCCTGTCGCCAGAACTCTCCCCCCCACGCCACACACATGCACGCACCCTTCCCCCAACTTCCACGCACCCTTCCCCTAACTTCCACGCACATGCAAACACCCTCCCCCCACTTCCACGCACATGCACGCACCTTCCCCCACTTCCACACACATGCACGCACCCTCCCCATCCAACCACACACAACCATCCACACCCCCACTCGCACTCACACACACGCACCCCCTTCCGCAATCATGCACACCCCTACCGCATCCATTCACGCACTCCCCCCTCCAAAACATGCACACACCCAGACACCGCATCCATTCACGTACCCAGACTGCCCCATTCGCACACATACACACATCCAGACACCCCATTTGCACACATACACACACCCAGACACCCCCATTTGCAGACATACACGTACACACCACACCTCACCCAACGCCCCCCCCCTTTTCGGACAATCAACTTACCTTTTCCGGTGAGGTGGTCATCTGGGAGGGGATATGTCCTGCCTTTTTTCACCACCAGCAACGCACCGCCGACAGGACTCCGCCACACCATATTACGTAACATAATGCGGCGGGTGGAGTCTTTTTGGCGTGTGGGTGCTGGTGGTGGAACCACCTCTCTTCCTCCATCGGATAGGCCGATGGGGTCAGATTTCCACCCGTAAACGGGCATAAATCCTACCTAAATCAAAATATGGTGGTTTTCGAACCGCCAGCACTGGCGGTCTGTTGGCGGCAGTGGCTTCGGCGGTCTTGGACAAAGACTGCCAAACTCGTAATGACCACCTAAATATAGTAACTCCATATGGATGATATTATGGTATTTTTATTAACTGGGTCAAATCAATACTTTTCCCAGTCACAGAGTGGACCGCACCATAAAATTGATGATGCTCTTTTAAAATAGAGAGGCATCTTTATCACAAAAGATAGGGAGAAATTCCTAGATTGAAATCTGTCTAAATGTCATGTGTGATTCAGGAAGGATCTGGAACATTGAAGGAAACTTCCACTCTCCGTGAAGAGTATGACTGCATTATACAAAATAGTTACTCTTGCCTGAATTTTCTATGTCAAACAAAACACACCATTTTCAATCCCAGATATCAAATTTGCAAAGACTAATGAACTGGTGTGATCTTTCTAATGGAATAATAAATCAGCCAGGGTATCACTTGTTATTTTGGCATGTTTTTATGTTCATCAACTCTGAAGAAGTTAGTGTTGCTTCAAAATTCATGTTGGCTGTTTGTTTCTTACGAATTGTTTTTATGAATTTATGGAAATCAACAAGAAGATTTATGGACATCCATGAAAAAAATGACTTTTGATTTAGGAAAAGAAAACAAGAATCACAATTGTGTTGTTTCCACAACTCCTGAAGTAGACTTAACCCAATACATTACCCAATCCATAACTCTTGCCCCATCCTTAACCTTGAATGCTACCCCTACACTAACCCATACACCTAATGTAATCTCTTAAATTATACCTCACTGCCACCCTAGTATTAAGAAACTCAAGTACGTTGGAGCAGATTTATTGAGGAGCACAGCACTATATCAAATGAATGTCAGCTAAAGATACACTGTACAGCAAAGACATGCATGAGCAGTAATAAAAATGAAAGAAATACTAGCAGGAATTCCAGATGAAATACATACATCTTAATACTGACTCAATAAATAAATGATAATGTGTCATGGAAATATTGCACTACAACACAACCTTCCCCTTTTCTTCAAAGATACTTTATTGTAATATCTCAAAACAGAACAATCAGAAAGGATTCGTTGGATTGTAACAATCAGCACAAGTAGGGACCCTGATGTGACAAATAGGCAATTTCTTTTTTAAGGAAAAAAACACCGAACCATCCCCTCTCCTGCCCGCCCCCCACCTATGAAGATTACTCAAACAACATGAACGCCATCAGAGGGGCACCATATGTGGGGGAGATGTTTCAGATGGTCCAGCAGGTTCACCTAACCCTTGAGCAAACAGGTATGAGGTACTTCTAGGAACGGATGAGCTAAAGAGCTTCCATTGTCTCCACAGACTGCGCAATGGGCAGAGTGGATGCCTGGAAAGAATGAGATGTCTTTAGGGGTGTTACACATGGCGAAGAGTCAGATAAGGCTGATAAGAGCAAAAAGTCAGATGCTTCCTTAAAGGGCATTCTTTTGGGCTTAAAATCTGAAATTATGAGAAGATTTGAGACATCAAAAATATTAAGAAAGAAATACAGAGGACATGTCATGCTTTATAAAGTAAACTGGATGACCTCACTGAGCGAACACAGGTACTGTAAGGGAGTACAAAAAGGGCTAATCTTGGCCTGCAAGCAAACACCCAGGAAATAAGGAAATTAAAGTCAATAAAACAGACTGTTGAAGGAAGACACTGAAAGATTGGGAAACCACTTGGGGGGAAATAATCTAATAATTTTGAATATTACAGAAGGAGGGAAGCTAGTGACATACAGGGATTTGTGATTAAACTGGTAAAGAGAGAAGTCCTGCAGGACAGACCTGATATTAATCTTGTCCCAGAAATTCAAAAAGTCCACATGGATTCCTTTATGCAGAATTAAACCAAAAATCCCCTAGGAGGATTTGTGTTAATTTATGAATGAAATGTTTGACTTGAAAGAGGCTTTTGAGGCAGAAGATTTAATTAAGTAAGTGAAAGCAAATACTTAAAGGTCAGGAATACTTAGGGTGAACGAAAGGTGGGGGAGGCTTTTATAAATAGGCACAATTGTAGAAATTAAATTAGCAAGCAGCTTCTACTTGAGGCTCTCAAATGGTGGGAATTATATTAAGAGAGGAAGGTAGGGTTCCTCGGGCAGGCACTATTGGGTGGGGAGCATACAAGGAAAAAACACATGCAAAAAAATCCCAACGACCCACATCAGAGAAAGTAGTAAATCAGAAATAAATAAGGTGGATGAGACGTTGAGACTACCATGGAAGAAATATGGGGAGTGAGAGACAGAAAATGTAAAGTATGGGCACCAGCATTACAATAATCACTGGAATGTGAATGGATTAAAATCAAGGAAAAAACAGAACATAATTCTCAAACACAAAAGAAACAATGTGGCTCAGTTTATAATACTACAGGAGCCTCGTTTGCATCTAGATTGTAGGGTCCTCCTTAGTAAATGTAGCTGGGTACAAGATATTGTATGCTCAGAGCAGCAGGGCAGTATGATATACAACATTCAGGAGTTTGATTAATAAACTGAAAAACTGATGATACAGGGACATGGCTCGTACCTATTTTAGGGATCGGCAAATTATGTTTTTCATGTGCAGTCTATTACAGCTCTACTTCCAATGGACCAACATGCTTAAGCAATTTAGAATACCACTTGTTTGACATCCCTACACCTATTTTAGTGGGAGGAGATTTCAATATTGTTTTAGACAAAGAGAAAGACAGGACATCCAAATTTAATAATATAAATTGCCCCAACACAGGGTGTACTTTAAAGGATATGATTGGAGATCTACCCTTGATAGATATGTGGCGTAGGAAGTTTGGCACTCAGAAAGGTTTTACTTTCTACAGTAAGAAATATGGGCACCATTCTAGAATTCATTACTTCCTCCTTTATGAAACCATGAATGATATGGAGTCAGGAAGTTCTTCACCTTCCAACTTTTCTGTCGGATCATTCTGCTGTGTCTTTATGCCTGGAATTCCCAGCTAGGGTGTGTAGGACGAGGTGGACACTGAATAGAGTAGTATAGCTTGAAAAGAGCATCTGTAGGGAATGGGTAGATAAGACCAAGGAATTTTGTTGATCATAATAGGGTTTCAGCAAGTCAGCCTTTTGTTTGGGACTCATCTGAGGGGAATAGTAGGAAAAGTCTCACACCAATAGCAGTTAGAGTTACAAGGACAGGCAGAACCCCTAATGTATAACTTTTGAAAAAAAGAAAGAGAATTTCAGATGTGTTCCACAGCTGACCTCAGTATGCTAGCAATTTTACAATCAGAATGAGATAATATGCAAGGTGAGTATGATGACATGCTGGTAAGGAAGGCACAAGATAGAGTGAGAGCCAGAACCTTGCTACACTTTGAATGTAGGGAGAATCGTGGAGCTCTGTCAGGCTGGAAGACTAAGACAGATAGGTCCAGAAACTTTATAGACACAATAATTGAAGCTCAAACAGGAAAACCTCCACACAAGAGACAGAAAATGAGATGCTGAATTACCTAGGAACGCTGTATAAGGAGGACATCAAGCCAGATGTAAATGACATCAAAGAATAGTTGGGAGACAAAGAACTCCCAGTGCTAACCAGTCTCAGGCCAAAATTCTTGGTTCCGAAATTACTGAGAAGAAAATAAGATGACAGATTCTGAGCCTAAAAATGGTAAAGTTCCAGGCCCAATGGGATTCCTGTAGTGCTTTATACAAAGTTACTGGTACTCTTAATCTTGACATTGAAACTATTGTTTAACTCAATACACCTTAAAGTTAAGGAAATTATACCTTCCTGATATGAAGGCTCCATTGTGATGATTTTGAACCCGAACAAAGATCCAAAAAAGTAAGAGTCCTATAGACCTATATCTGTATTTGTGATTACAAGATCTTGAGGGGTATCATAGCCAAAAGAGTAGAGGGGTAATTCGAACTATAGGTCATCCTAACTAAATGGGGTTTATTCCAGGATGGCAATCAAATGAGTTAATGCATCTCTTGATTGGGGCAGTATATATTACAGAGTAATTTAAAATTCCTTTGACAGTGGCAGCTAAGACGCTGCTAAGGCTTTTGTTAGGGTGAGCTGGGCCTGCATGTGGGAAGGATTTTGTGGTTCAATGACAGTATAACACAAACTTTACAGACCTTGTATAAAGCCCCATCTGCCAGGGTGTTAATACATGGAGTATTAACAGATGCTGTCCCTAGCTTCAATACGAACTAGACAAGGCGGTCCCCTCTCACTATTGTTGTTCCATTTATATATCAGACCTTTAGTTTAAGGCCTTTCAATCAGCGAGAAAACTAGCATCACATGCAGAGGATCTTATGTTGTGCACTGGTAACCCACTTTATTCAATTCCTAAATTAGAAGAGTATGCCGAGGATTTTGGGACAATCTCAGGTTATTTAGATAATAAAGAGAGATGGTTATGTCTTGGAAGATCAAGGAGAAACTTCAAAACTCTAAAGCACAGATAAGGTATTTGGTTGTTCAAATAGTGCACAATTTAGAGGACCTCACTGTTAAAAACTTGAAAAAGGTCATTGGGCAAGTCAAGAAGCTTTAAAGGAAATGGGACAATCTGCAATTAAAGAACTATGGGATAGTTAACCTGGTAAAAATGATGATTCTTCCCAAACTGATTTTTTAGATCAATACCAACATTTCCAAAGGATCAAATTAGCAAGATATGGGGCAAAGTAAGCAGTTTTGGATGGGCATCCTAGGGCATTAGTTTGTCTTGGAGAAACCTTAAGAGGAAGTTAGCTGTGGGAAGTCTGACCCTACCTAACTTTACCTAATTGTCATATAAATTGCTATGCATTGCAGTTTAAGAACAGTTAGATATTATTTACAGTGAGATGAACTTTTATTTATCCTTCCATGTGAATCCAGGTTTTAAAGTATGCACAAAATCTCCCAGGTGAACACTCTCCTCACTCACACCTCTCCTCGTATCAAATTTAGATTTGTTATAATTCATCTAGAGGAATATGATATGCAGCAATGTTGACTAAATTAGATCAAAGCCTTTTGTTATATAAGGTTGAGAACCGGAAGTATTTTTAAAAAGTTAGACTGAAGATGTTAGTGGCAGCTCTAAAAACATGGGTCTGCATAAGGAACGTATTTAATAATCCCTATTATGCATATTTGGCTCCAATTTGGGATTGTCCCGGAACTCCAGAATGTATGAAAGATTTGCTCAAAAGACTGCTGAGACAGAAAAACGTACCTCCAGCTACCATCATGGTGGTCCTCACAAAATGGTCTGGAGAGGTGTGTGAGGATCTCATCAAAGACAGTGCTAAGTTGAAGAAAGAAGTGACATTATGGTACTGGGAGGTCCTTGAAGCGGAGGGCAATAGCCTTCCAGAAGTGCATATAATATGGGAAGATGACTTGCTGGAGATGGAGATTAAAGACCTGTGGCAAGTATTTTTGAATTTCCTTTATTCTGCAGTGAAACCTGCTGCATTAAAGAGGAATCGTTTTTGTATTCTCTACAGGGCGAACTGGACTCCACAGAAGCTAGCTAAGTTTTCACATGAGGTACCGAGATGCACAAAGTGTAAATCTCTGAAGGGGATGACATACATATGTTTGTAGATTGTCCTTTATAATCATCCTTCTGGGAGGATGTAAGTAAGGTATAAGCAGAAGCCATAAGATACCAGATCAAGGTAAGCCGACCTCCAGTATTATTCGAGAGAGATCTGAGTTTAAATGGAGTGCATAACGAGATTCAGATGAAATGTATATTTTACAAGGTACCATGGACAAGAAGAGAAATATGTAGAGAATGAATATCTTCAGATCCTTCATCTTGTGCAGAATAGATTAAGTATGTTAATTATATCTGTCAGCTGGATAAAGCATGCAACCCAAAATGTTTAGATAAAGTTTGGAAGGAGTACGTCAAATGGCAATCTGGCCTGATAAGTCTAATGATTACACCACATTTGCTGCATTAGATAGCTACTGTCAGCAAAATAGCTAAGCCATTTATTTCTGTGAAACTGATGGTGGAATGAGGCCAAAAATAACTAAATAAATAAATAAAAATAAAATGAATGACCAGTGCCCCTTTTAACAAACGAAAACAAATAAATTAATCATAATCTCCCAGTATAGCAATTTTAAACCGATCTGTCCTGTGGGATTTCACCCGGAAGACTACACTTTCTCCTTGCAGTTTCTCAAACAGAATACATTCAGTTGTATCAGCAATTCCATCCCTGAGGGTTATCAAGGTCAACTCCCAATTCCTATACTACCCTGAAGCTTGGTTCTTTTTTTTTTAAAGGAGTGTTATTCACCTGTGCCACAGAATCCTTTCCCACCTTCACATTACTTTAGGCCACTCTCTTCAAACTCCAAACTTTAGTGTCTTGTGTAGTAAGACTATGGGGCATATTTACACTCTGTTTGTACTGAATTAGCGTCATTTTTTTACTCTAATTCAGAGCAAACCTAACTCCATGTTTATACTTTGGTGCTAGACCTGTCTAGCGCCAAATTTATGGAGTTAAAGTAATTTTTTGGAAGTTGAAACCTACCTTCCCTTAATGAGATGCAAGGTAGGCGTTCCCGTGCAAAAAATGACTCTATGGCCTTAACGCCATATTTATAGTTGCGTGCAAAAATGGTTAATGCCTGGGTCAAGGCAGGGGGTAGGGGACCTGTGAGCCTATTTCCATGGTAGAACACCATTGTACAAGCCCACAGGTGCCCTCCCCAGGCCTGTTGACGGTACTACCGTCACATTTCCCCTGGCGGTCACCATCAGGGCCTAAGTATGTCACCAGACCTCTCCATGAATCTTTCTTTAGTAACAATTGCCCATAGAGAACCAGAATCTGCCATTAGTTTCTAATCCGTTCATAGAATCTCTAATACACACATGGGTGACTTTTTGGTGATTTTGTGATTCTTTGTCTCCCACTGCAAGGATGAAACCTTGTTCCTGTGAAGTAGACTGAACACTCCTAATATCATTAACTTCCATAACCTTTGATACATTAGCAATGGTAGACCTATTCCTTCTTCCCAACTTCCCAACTTTGCAATCCGTTACTCATTGTTGCAAAATGTCCATGCCTTTAACAGTTTTTTCCAATCTTTTGCTATTGTAGGACAGAACTTAAGAGCAGCAATATGTGCAGAACTGCCACATTTATAGCACCCATTTAGTCTATCAATTATTTAAAACTTTGAGTGTTCCTTAGACACTATGATTGCAAGACTGTACACTTCCTTGTTTCTTCTTTCCAGTCCATCTTCATTGACAGACTTGATCCAGGTTTACAATTGTTTTATCACTTTAGCTGCCTTGATAGCATCATGCAGTGACAGACCTCTTTAACCACAGTTGTTCTTGTATTTCCTTGCCTCTTACTTTGATGATAATTTAATCCCTTACCATCTCATCTTTATTAGTCCAGCATTACATCTCTGAAAGAGCTCTGAGCCTAGTAAGAAACTCATCAAATGACTTATTTCCATTAGGTCCTAGTATAAAATCTATGTTGCTCCAGTGCAATACTGCCAGTAGGCTTCAATCTTCTCACCAAAAGTAATTAAGCAATTACGCAATAATTAAGTAATTAAGCAATTTATTTCAGCCAGACCTTCACCAGGAATCATGAATGTAAGCATCCTAAAAATATACTGCCCCTCAAAGCCTTAAGAAGGCAGAAAGATATTTTTGCATCTATCCACTGGCCTTTTTCTGTGTAAGTGGCATATAAATATGTCAAAAACACCTCATTTGTTCTGAGAGGGTGGAGGTTTGCATTTTGAATGCAAAATATTTGCATGTGGATCAAAATTAATTTTATATAGTAGTGAAATATATAAGAAACACACAATTCACTCACACACATATTGCAATATAAATCAATATTTAATGGATAAATCATATATGTTTGCATATATTAAAAGAGTTATACGAAGGTAAAATATTCTGCTGTTTTGGGCACACTCAAATAGTATATTAGTCTGTTGTCACAGTATACAAATGTGTCTGTGTGTGCGCGCATCACTTACAGTAATGCCCTTATAGAATCTGAGATTACTAAAGGATGTTGAGCCACAAATTATATTTGCGCATCACAGAAATGCTGGGTGGGCCTAAATAAATGTGTGCACATCACAGAAACATGAAATGATGAGGTTTTTTCATAAAAGCATTCAAATAAGTTGAGCTACACTAAATATATGTGTATTACAGAAATACAGTTGTGCACTTAGTATAGTGCGTGTGCTTCAGTGAAACATATGATAATGTGCTTACAGTATTTTTATATTGAGATTGTCATTTAGATTAATGTGTGCACGTCACAGTTTTTCCAAAATGTTGTCCTCTGTGTGCATTAATATGCAATTTTTTAATGGCCCAGAAGGTGTTGTTAATTAATTATCAGACAATTATACCTACTACGCATGCATTAAATTGCAGGAAGTTCAGATCTCTGATCTCCGAAGTCGTAGTCAGAGACACCATCAGTAAAAGCTGCAGAATCTATACATATGTTATCTCTAGGTAATAAAATCCTGTAGTGAGGAGCAGTTCATTTTTTTAGGCCTCCTTCAAGACATTTTGTATACACTTTGTGGGCTCTCTATAGGCTTCTCATTTACTGCCTCCATCAGTGCTTTCCTATTCTTTCTCCTATTTTTCCATGGCATGCATGCATCATGCCTCTTTCTGTGTTTAGCCCTCCCTAAGAGCATTGACCAAGTACTATCTCAATCCAGTGGTCACATTTTAGCATCTGTCTTAGGAACTACTTTTTTCTTCATTCAGAAGCAATTAACACAATCAATCCTGTTTTCACTTGCTTTGTGCATCACCCTGTTTCTGTAAACAGGCCAGTAAATCAGAGGGTGTCTGTTCCGTGCCCCCACCATCACTCCCAATATTCTTTCATTGTGTTTGGCTGGGAGTGGCTCAGTTTTTAATTTATTTGTTGTTAGCTCACAGCTCAAAGCACCGAGACAACTGGAGAACACAGGATGCTATGAATTGATTTCACCATTGACGTATAACCAAACTGTGCATACCTATTTTGATTTACTATGGGATTGGAAAGAGCAGGGCATTCTGGCCTTTGATGAATTAACTTTTTTTATGACAGAACAACTGGTAATACACTGTTTCTACACATCTATCAACCTAGATCATTTTCTACTACCTTATGTTTTGAGTCTCCCTTTGGAATGTAAAGACTGTGAAGATTTTCGGAAAATGATATATGATGTACATTGGAAACCGAGTTACATAATGATCAGAATTGCTGTTTGTCACTGTATACAGTCATTCAATATCAATCAGGCATGCTAGCTGTCAAACATTTCCTCAAGAGCAGACCAATACGTTACTAAAAGTTACCTTTTGATGGTAATTGGTATGGACAACTCTTTGGAACTGCTATGGGCACCTGCCTCACCACCAGTCACACACATTTGTTCATGGGCTTGAAGGACATGGCAAAATACATAATTTTAAGAACACAATATATAGATGACCTCTATACAAAAAGGAACACATAGAATTCCATGGTTGATATCATGAATAAGATCATTTCGGGTAACTGGGAGTTATAACGCAGTTTACTTATAAGTGGTTATGAGAGGAAGATCGGCGAAGATCACATTAGTAAGATATTCAATAGAATGTCGAACTTGGGAAGCAACAAACAGAAAGTTACCAGGAGCAACTAGATTCCTCGCGGTAAGGTTTAGAAAGGTATTGCATCAGTAGGGAAAAATACTACCCTCTAAAACAGTTTTACATCTATCTTGAAGAGCGTTATTGAAGGGTTGGTCCTGGTTTCAGGAGTAAGAGAGTTCCAAATGTTTGGGCCAATTTTAGAGAAGGCTCACTTGTAGGTTTTCTTTTTGTTGCATTTTTGGGGCTTCAGCAGTAGATAGCATGTGCTACGAGAGGATCTATTCCCACCAGATAAGAGCTAGTTTCCGGGCCAATCAGGATGGAAAGTTGAGGTTGAAGAGCTTTATGTGCCATGCAAGCAATTTTTAGATGAATCTTTGCCTCATAAGTTAGCCAGTTCAATGTTTGGAAGACATGGGTAATATATTCACTTTTTCCGAGCCTGTGATGAACAGAGCAGCTGCATTCAAGGTAGCCTTCAGAGATGCTAGTTTTATTTTCGGTAGGCCCACGAGAGTAGCACTCCTGTGGTCTTATTTGGGGATCACAAGTGCTTGAATTGCTTTTTTGAGATCTGCAGTGTGAAGGAAAGGTTTTAATTTCCTTAGTATGGCAAGTTGGTGATTGGCCCTTCTGGTGGAGGTGCTGATGTGGTTCTGCATGGAGAGGTTACTGTCCAGGATTATTCCTATGGATTTAGCTTTTTTGATGATATGTGGGGTATAGTTCAAGTCTGCAAGATGTGGGAGCCATTTGTTGATGTTAGAAGTGGTAGTGGGTGGGGAGATTAACAGGAATTCGATTTTGATTGTGTTAAGTTTGAGGTGGTTAAAAGTAAGTCAATGTTGTGTATTTGTCAGAGTTATTGAGGGTGCAGATGTCTTTGGGTGAGGCAATTTTCATGTAAAGTTGCATATCATCAGCATTAATATGATAGGAGATGTTAGCGAGTTGGAGGATTTTGGTCAGGGTGTCAATGTACAGGTGAACAAGGCGAGGGAAAGAGTTGAGCCCTGAGGGATGCCAATCGGGACTGGCATCTGGTCTATAGGGCGTGGTTGATCAGGACTCTTTGAAATCTGTTATGTGGGAATGAGGAGAACCATTTTAACACAGTACTGGAGAGACCCATTCTGAATTCTAAGAGGTTCATGAGAATCTCATGTTTGACTGTGTCAAAAGCAGCTGAAAGATCAAGTAGGATTAGTAAGCAGGATTCCTTCTGATCGAATAAATGTACAGCATCGTTGACAATGTGGGCCAGGGCAGTTTCAGTACTGTGACCCAGTCTAAAGTCAGACTGGCATTGGTCGAGGCATTAGAATTGCTTGATGTGACTACAAAGTTGCTAAAGAACACATTTTTCCAAGAGCTTGGCTAAAGTTGGGAAGTTGGAGATTGAGTGGTAGTTGTTAGAATCAGACTCGTTGGAATTAGGTTCATTTAAAACAAGGGTTAACCTGGCCAATTTGTAGACAGTCAGTTATGGAGCCATGTGTAAGAGAGGCCTTGATAATCCTGGTCCATAACAGGAGCAAGAGATATTTAGGCCCATATTTATACTTTTTTAGCGCTGCATTTGTGTAATTGTTTTACGCAAAAGTGGCGCAATCTTGAAAAATACAATTGTATGTTGTACATTTGCACCGTTTTTGCATCAAAAAGCAGCGCAAAAGCGGTGCTAAAAAAGTATAAATATGGGCCTTAGTCTCTTTAAGGAGTTTAGAGGGAAGAGGGTTGTTGGAGTGGTTAAAATATTGTAGGGATGTCTATAGTTTTAGGATGTCACTTTCATCAAAGAACTGAAAGATGGACCACAAGGCATTGTTTTTAGGATTAAGGAGATGGCTTCCAGGGCATTCTTCCTGAGAGATGGGGATGAGGTGTGGTGGGGCTTCGATCTGTGTGAGTTTCACCACCTTCTAGAGATCAATGTCAATTAACTTGGTTTTCTCAAAAAAGAAGTAAGCAAATTATTCACAATTTGGTAGAGTTTTAATGCTTGAAGAAGGGGAATTGTGTTTCCCATTCATTTGTTTTTTGACAATTTTAAACTGTTCTTTGGGTCAATTCATGGCCATGTCTGGCTGTTGTTGGAAATATGATGCATTGGAACTTTAAATGTGCCTTTTGTAAGCAATGTGCCTTTGCTGCATACATTTGAGGTTCATCAGAGAAGGGATCAGTCTACATACTCTTTCCGCAAGTCTAGGGAAGCGGTGTTCCTCATTAAGGCTACAGTTGAACCATGGGTTAGATCTTTTGCTGGGAACTCACTTTTATTGTTTGGGGGCAAGAGAATCCATAATGTTGGACATAGAGTTAATATAGTGCTATGTGGGGTCGTGTGTGTCAAACATGTTGGTAGGAGAGGACAGGAAATTGTGACTGATAACAGACAGAGGGGGTCATTCCAACTTCGGCGGGCGGCGGAGGCCGCCCGCCAAAGTTCCCCCGCCAGAAGACCGCACCGCGGTCAAATGACCGCGGCGGTCATTCTGACTTTCCCGCTGGGCGGGCGGGCGACCGCCAAAAGGCCACCCGCCCAGCGGGAAAGACCCAGCAACGATGAAGCCGGCTCCGAATGGAGCCGGCGGAGTTGCTGGGGTGCGACGGGTGCAGTGGCACCCGTCACGATTTTCAGTGTCTGCTAAGCAGACACTGAAAATCATTATGGGGCCCTGTTAGGGGGCCCCTGCACTGCCCATGCCAGTGGCATGGGCAGTGCAGGGGCCCCCAGGGGCCCCACGACACCCGTTCCCGCCATCCTGTTCCTGGCGATGGCGGGAAGGGGGTCGGAATCCCCATGGCGGCGCTGCTTGCAGCGCCGCCATGGAGGATTCCTATGGCCAGGGGAAAACCGGTTCCCTTTTCTGACCGCGGCTTTACCGCCGCGGTCAGAATTAGCCAGGAAGCACCGCCAGCCTGTTGGCGGTGCTTCCGCGGTCGTTGGCCCTGGCGGTCCATGACCGCCAGGGTCAGAATGACCCCCAGAGTGCCTTCGTTGATATTACGGTTGTCTCCAACCCAATGTTTGGTTTTATCTGGTTGACCTTTGAAGTTAGTTGCCCTTTCAGCTATGGAGAAGGTGATGCAGTGGAGGTCGGCCTAGTCGTATGGTAGGATAGATGGTGTTTTCCTTAGCTATGATTACATCTCATTTGTGTCCCCTTTATTACAAGTATGGCTGTTGAAGGTGTGAGCCAAGTTAAGGTCATGGAGGAAGGCCTTGAAACAGTTCACTAGCGGGTCACTCATGTCATTCCAGTGAATGTTGAAATTGCCAAGAAAAATATGGTTGTTGTATTGTCTGTTGTCAGTAGTGATGATCTCTGTGATTTGTTTGATGGATATGGTTATCTCCAGGAGCGTAGAAGATTGTGTGCAGTGTGCAAGTTGCATTTTCTTTGTTTGAAATATTGATCCTCAAATTTTTGCAAGAGGACATTGGCAGAGTATAAGTCAGTGTTACTGACAGGTTGATCCAATATATACAGGCTATGCCACCCCCAGGATGGCCTGCAAGGTCCAGTTGGAGAATGTCATGGCTGGTTGGAACTAGGATACTTAGAATAGTGGACACAGATTAATTTATCCATGTTTCAGTGAGAACTATGCGGTCTAGGTTCAGGTTAAGTATAAGGTCAGCTATGTCGGCAGCATGTTTCTCTGCTGATCAGCTGCTGAGTAGCAACCATTTTAGGTATGTTTTGGTAACATTGTTAGATGAGTGTGAGATGGGAACTTGTTTGAGGTTTGTTTTATTAATGGATCTAGATCTAGGATGGGGTTCCCTGAGGGCATGGTTTATAATTGTCTGATTCTTTTCTGTGGGCATAACATGGTCAGTCAGGGAGGGGTTGTATGAGGCAAGAAGGGAAAGGATATCATTTTTCAATAGGTGTCTAATCAACCCTTTAGGTAGGGTGGAATGGTCTAGATTCGGTTTGCATCTCCATCTGGGTAGAGGAGCCCAGAAGTTGGCAGGGCTAGCAGCAGGTGGGCATTTAGGGATGAGAGTGGTTTCAGAGACTGTGGTGAGTCATTTGAGTCGACCATTTGTGTTCTAGGTTAGATGTGGTATGCAAGAGATTGAGGATGTCAGCCCTTACCAGAAATAGATCTGATTTTATGGCATCAAGCATAGAGTACAGATGAGTCGTACTATTGTGATTGATGGAGCTACTGAATTGAGTGGGAGAGGTTTGTATGTAATTTGGGGGGTAAACGGAGAGGTCCTTATTTTAGAGGAGTGGACATGAGAATTGGGTGAGTCTAGGGGAATGGTGATAGGATTTTGGACAGAGTTAGTACTTAGCATGTAGGTTGGATGGAACATAGTCATGGTGATTTAAGGTGTAGAGACACCTATTGGTCTCAAAATTGGAGTGAGCATTCTGAAATTGGGAGCTCATCATATCTAAGGAGATGGGTGGTTGCTAGATTGTAGTAATGTATATAGGTATCTTAATATTGGATAACTGATAAGGAGTGATATTGATGTTCTCACCACTGAGGACATGGTTAATATAGATTTCACTTGAGGATTGGGAAGGAGAGTTGCTGGAGTGGAGTTGTCTTAGGGCAGGGTCAACACTCTTGAATGAGGAGGGTGGATTCTGGTCTGTAGTGATATATTGGTGGGTGAGTGGTGGGATGAGGTAGGAGTGGGAGTAGATGGAGTGTGGTTATCAGTTGGAAGGGAGTCAGTGGGGACTTGAGATAAGGGGGTGGGGTTGTATCAACGTCTATCTTGTTCTTGATATAGGAGAAGAGGTTGTCAAAAAGTTCCAAATTGTTATTAGATGATTGAATGAGCACAGTGCCATTGTTATAGATGGAGGTAATGCATCAGCATTGAACAAAGGTGAGGTTGCGATAGTAAGTTTGTAGCGGTGTGGTATTTTCTTGGTAGATGTGATGTTGAGTAAGGGGGAAAACACTTTTCTCCTCTGAGCATGACGATTGGTGAAGAAGATAAGATCACTGAGTATAGATCCCCTTTTGAAACAAAAGCAGACATTTATTATGTGCTTCTTTGTTATATTTGAGAATTTTTTGTTTGGATTTTTTTTACGGTGTTTTTGGTTAAATTAGGAGGATAGTTAATTTTGAATGAGTTATGTCCTGCAGACAGAAGGGAGTTCATCCTATTTATACAGGATGGTTCCATGTTCCATAAACTAAGCAGTAAGGAGTTAGAAAGTAGAAACAAAAATCTCTTAATGGAACGGGTCCCTTTCTCAGATGGCTGCCTTTTTGGGAGCTAAACAGATAACTGAGATAAACCAGTGGCAAAAAGATGGCCAGGCGACCCGAAGGTTTGAATCAAGGGTGGGCACCAAACCAAACAATGGCAATAGGACTGACTGTGCATGGAAAAGCATGGCATCAGAGAAGCAGAGTCATCTGGATCACTGATCAATAAGGACAAAGTACCCTACATGACAGAGGGTAAACATACAGTACAACACAACAACCATATGTAAGCCAAGGCGAGGGAGGTAAACAGGTCTAGGTCGAAAGAACTACATCAGTAGCCATGTATTGGGGTCAACTTTGATGTTCCTCTGGGAGAGCAACCAGTGCTGTGATTCAGCTGAGACCCGCCAACAAAAGGGGGAATGGAGCTCAATGGTGAAGGGCAAGCTGCACCGCCTCAGAAACAAAAGGCTCAGTTTGTAGGGAGCCAAAAAATGTGTCCCGGGTCAACAAAAGAAAGTACTGTTTCCCAGGATGTGCAAAAAAGGGTCAGTGCAGGTGCAATAAATTAATCCAGCAAGGACAGTGATGGAGAGGCATCATTAGGTGCCAGGGACCATTGAGCACCATGCTCAACACCGTTGAGCATGCAATAGAGGCGGCGTACAGGTTACCACATTTCAGCTCCAGTGGTTGTTGGTTTGTGAAGGGACAAACTCCAATTTTGCATTGCCTATGACCTAGAAACCAACCAAGTAGGGGGATGTAGCCCAGCAAGGAACAGGTGGCGCCAACCAGGACATGAGGCTTTTGAACTCTTGCAGGAAGCAAGCAACCACCCACATAGATCACACATTAGCGGGTCAGGGGGAGACTGACTGGTGATCATTACGTTTAACACCAGCCCAGAAAAGTATGTACATTGCAGCTCAGCAGCGCTGTAAACAACAACATCGGTCTGGCACTGGGAGGGGATGTTGGGTCGCCATTGCTTACCACCTTCATTTCCAATCAGTCATCAGCATGTGGGACTCCAGAATCGATTGGTGATCCCTAGGAGCATGATCGTCGAATTTTGCAGATGTTGTGGAGAAGTCGTCGCGGGTCAGGTGAGGTTCCGTTGATATGTTGTTGAGGTAATAGTAGTCGAGTGACCATCTTGGATACTTTCCAAGATTATTTAGAAAAAAATTGTTGAGGGTTGCATGTGCTATGGCTCTGTCACAAAAATGGTAAAACCTTTATTTTGGGACAGCTAAAACTAGACCTAAGATAGAGAATCAAGTTAGACTAATAACAACATTTAACAGTGTGAGTCATATGAAGCAAGTAAAATTGGCACATAGTTAAGGCTGACAGCATTGTAGACAAGATTGAGGACTAAAGTGTCCAGCTCACATACCTTAAACCAAAATCACTGAGAGATGTGCTTGTACACAGCCATTTTGCTCCATGTAATCAGAACAGCAGGCTGGGAAGTCATTGAGATATTGTAAAACATGTCAAAACAGTTTGAACCAAAAAATATACACTGTACCCACTGCAAGAGGAAACCAGTCAAAAGGTTTATCACATGTACCTCAGGTTATTGTGTGTGGAATGTCCTTAAATGCAACAGTAGGTAGGAAATTAAGGCCCTCATTACAAGATTGGCGGTATTGACCGCCTACCGCCATGGTGACGGCTGCCAACATACCGCCGCTGTAGCTACCAGCCGGCAACGCGTATTATGACCGCCGGTGGTATACTGCTAGAAATCTAGCGGAACACCGCCGACGGTCATGGAGGCGGACGGCGGTAAGGCGGCACTGCTGACAGCAGCACCGCCACACCAGCAAAACACCACCGACCGTATCATGAGCAATGATACGCCTGGCGGTGTTTTGCTGGAGGACGCTGCTGCTGGCAGCAACACCGCGGACCGTCTTCAGCCGGAGGACCCCCCTGCAAGCAGGTAAGTCGGGTTCTCCGACCGGAGAGGGTGGTGGAGGGTGTTGTGTGTATGTGGGGGGGGGAGGTGCGTATGTTGGCGGTTATATGTGTTGGTATGCGTGCATGCGAGTGTGAGTCGCGTTGGATGCATGTGTGAATGAGTGATTGTGAGTGTTGTGTGTTGTTGATGCATGTGTGTGACAAGCTATGTTGGTGTATGTTGTGGTGTGTTGGTATGTATGTGTGCATGCGTGGGTGGTGGTGGGTATGCATGTGTGCGTGTGTGTATATGGGTGGGCGTGTGGGTGTGTATAGGTGCGGGGGCAGAAGCGGGTGGGGGAGTGTGGGGGAGGGCTCTGGGGAGGGGTGGGGGGCAGGGGAGACCCCTATCAGTGCCAGGGAACGGATTCCCTGGCACTGATAGTGCCTTCCGCCATGGTTTTCGTGGAGGTACAGAAACCACGGAAACCATGGTGGTAGGCTGGGTCGTAATCCCGAGGGTGGGTATGTGATGCCCGCCCTGGCGGTCGGTGTGTTAAAGTGGCGGTGTTGGATGGCGGTAACCGCCATGGTCCAAATCCCATTTGTTTTTACTGCCGGCCTGTTGGCGGTATTACCGCCGCTTTAACACTGACCACAAGGGCTGTAATGAGGGCCTAAATCTTCCCAGTAAAAAAATGGGTCCTGAACATCTGAGGGCGCTTAGGAAAGTGCACCAAACTTATCCAGTGGCCAGACATTGCCACACAAAACACATCCAGAAACGTAATGTTTTACGTTTCTTTTGTGTTAACAACATCAAGCCTGAGGAGTTATATGTACATGTTGGTTAGCAGTTACATAACAGCTGCTGCCCCACTCCTCTTTTGGGACCCATATGTATCTGTTTGAAACTGTTTACTTCTTTCATGCCTGCTTCTCTTTTCTTCTGCTTCAGAAACAAGATTGCCTGTAGGAAAGCCATCATATTGTAACTTTGGCTGATGTTCTTGGATTATGTATAGCCGATAGCATGAGGAAACCACTTGGTTTATTATAAGATGTGGCTATATAAGCACTGTGATTCCCTCACGGTATGGCTAATGCATTAATATTGTGATCAAAACTATACCACAGCAATATTATCAATTGGTTGAGTGAATTCTAAGAGCCCGTTGATTTGGATTTTGGTAGAGTGAATTAAAACAATCTTGTTACATCTGGTTTCTTTTTAGGAACATTTACTCCTTCGTTTTGTCTTTTGTCTTTCTTTTTATAACTTATGGCGTCTCACTTCTTGCACTTTCACATTACACTTTATCGATGAAAGCGATCTGCCACAGTAATAGCAAACTTGATGAAGCAACTAACATTATGTTTGTGAATATGCACTTGTTACAAGGACAAAAAAGCATTAATTAGAATCCATGACACTGTGTATATGTAAACAGCTATCATAAGGCCAATTAGCCGAGGATGTCTTAAATGTGTATTGAATTCAGTTTTATGAAAATGCTTTTTTCTGTGTCACTTGTAGTTGTTTCTAATTAATTCTTAATTTTCAGGCACCACTACATACTTAAAATAAACTGGTGTAATACAGCGTTGTAAAATTGTGATAAACGTCTTGTCTATTCTGCGAAATAGATTGTTACTTGCTGTACCAATTAGGGGTGAAAATACAATTTGAAATCGGCATAAGGCGTCAGAGTGAAGGTACCCTGGCCTCAGGGGCGTGATATAGGTGTGTTTAGGGGCAAATTATAGGTTTTAATACAATTTTGCCTCGCATTGCACAATATCACAAATTGTCATGAATTATGTGCAAAATATTCACAATTATGGAAACATTTTAAAGAAAAAACAGGCTCATTCATACACTAATTCATTCACTCATACATGCACTCCGAGGATCAGGCGCCCACTCACACACCCACTGAAACACCCATACACCCAATCAGACCCACTCATTGACTCACACACCCACTTTCAGACCCACTCAGACACTCACGCACCCATTCACACATCCATTAACAGAGACAGGCCCTGTGCTCAACCTGCACTGCGCACGGCCAAAGGCCATGCATGGCACCGGGTTGGGTGGTTATAAAGGCTGGGCTGCAAGGCCAAGCCTTGTGGGCAACCGCCACCGCCCACGGCCAAAGGCTGTGTGCGTCAGTGATTGGAATAACGTACAGTAAATAAAATTACTTTACATTAAAAAAACTTAGAAATTTACTGAAAAAAAACAAAGGTTACAGGGACGTTATATTTAGGTTCTCAATTTACTCGTACAAAACCATAAAAATTCAGCAGTTATAGTTATAGTTCTTTCAAGTAACTATAACTTGCGCCCCAAGGTAACGATAACTTGCACTTTCGCCATGCACAGCTAATTACTTCACATATTATGTAATTGATGAGATCTCATAGGCATCTGTAATATCACTGAAACGTTTGCAATAACATTATTGATAAGAAAACTGGGCATGGCAAGGGCATGAGTTACAGTTACTTTAGGGCCTAAAGTTACTTGAAAGAATATATTTATTTATATATATATATATATATTTATATGCCCATATATATTATATAATAACAAGTTAATGAATTTAGTTTCAAACATATATTAAACTTTTAAAAATGTTTTTAAAAAGCTACATTAATATTATTTAAACACAATATTAAGTAACATTTACAACGTATTAAATAGAAATAAAAATGTAAGTGATGGTGGATGCTTCTAAAATGATATTTTAATACATTAATTGAATATATTTAAATTGATTGATTATTGAATACATATTTATTTGATCAGTTAATGTGCTGTAATGTTTTATGTTAGTAGTTCAATGTTAAAATCATATAAAATTGATTTAATTGTATGTTTTAACATTAACACGTTTTAAATATTTTTAAAAGAATAATATACTAATAATGTTCCTTTTACTTTCCTGTAGGGTGCTCGACACCACAATGACGGAGATCTACAATGACATGTAAATTTACTAGAAGTAAATTTACACTTGTAAATCCTGTTGTAGGAGAACCACTTCCCCTCATCAAGGTACAAATCCACACTCAAAAATGGTGAAATGATGAATAGCAAAAAGTAAAGAGTTACATCCAGGTTTGGAAGTAAATATACACATAAGTAAATACTCATATGCATATTTACCTTTGTGAATAGGCCCGTTTGTGAACAGTTTCTGCTTCTATTTTGGGGACACTGTAAATACAGTGTTTCTGGATAGTTTACGAACCCGTCTTCTAGACACCTCGAGAACAGAAACTCTGCTTCTAGTCTTCAACTCTATCTTTTTGTAAGGCCACTGCTCACAGGTAGGGTCACTAGAAATATGCAGGAGTAGAGACCACATTATGCAGCAAGGTTAACTAAATTATGCAGCAAGCAAAGGCAAATTATGCGGGTCAATGCCGAACACTTTGAAGCTGTATTCCTTCATGATTTTGTCATTTTGGTTTAAGTCCTGAATACAGCAATCAGCAACCAGCAACTAAAATGTGACCTGCCTCTGCTCAACAAAAGGCCTGCCACTGTACTGCAATATGCGTGGTAGTAGTTGTCTTAACTTTTGATCCGTTTGTGCTTAACATTTTTTATGAAGTCCTATAAATATGCAGAATATGTTGGATCATATTGCAAACGAGACATATTCATAATTATGCGGAAAATACAAAATTTCGGTTGCCCTGCTTGTAGGTGCTGTCATTGTACAGACTTTTCTTTTAGAAGCTACCATGATAAAGACTCTGGGGGTTATTACAACTTTGGAGGAGGTGTTAATCCGTCCCAAAAGTGACGGTAAAGTGACGGATATACCACCAGCCGTATTACGAGTTCCATAGGATATAATGGACTTGTAATATGGCTGGTGGTATATCCGTCACTTTACCGTCACTTCTGGGACGGATTAACACCTCCTCCAAAGTTGTAATAACCCCCTCTGTTTCTATGCATTTTCAGTGTACACACTGTCGATCTACGTGCTCTGTGCAAAGTCTCTTATACAAAGCACTTTGTGGAGAGTCTGCATCTAAGGTTCTCCAATACAGAGTATAGTGGTTCTGCTTAAAGGAGCTTTACAGGTCCTGCTTCTCGCCATTCTGTGCAGTCCACGCCTCTAGATGCGTTCAATATATAGGCCCTTCTTCTAGATGCCCTATGCCACGAGTCCTTTTTCATTTTGTACACTCTGAGTGCACAGCCCCTGCTTCTGGGTATTCAGTAACCAGGCTCTTCTTTAAGGTGCCTAATGTAAACAGCCCAAGCCTCTAGGCCCTTTTAGTACATCATCTGGACTTCCATGTGATCCGAGTCCTGTTTCAAGGCAATCTCAGTATGCAGACCCTGCTGGGATCTCTGAATGCATGCACACAGCTTCTATGAGCCCTCAGTATGTAGTCCATGCTTCTAGTTGCCCTGTGTACTAACAATGCTTCTAAAGTTTTACAGCCCCTGCTTTGAGATACTCTCAGTGTCCAAACATGGCTTCTAGGTCTTCTGTTTACTGAATCTGCTTTTAGACACTTCTGTTGTACATAATTATGTTGAAGGTATTTCCCATCTACAGACTGTGGGGCTGATTCATGTTTCGATGGACGGAGTAATGACCATCACCATGGTGGAGTACTCTACCACGGCCACGGAGTGGGTACTCCACCCACAGTATCTAAAGCTGCCCATGGCCCCTGTGGACATCTCCTGCATTTTCAGGAAGCGTCATCATGGCGGTTCCTGAAAATGCATTGTAAGTTTGACAGACAGCTCCCTTAACATGATGAAGCCATATGTCAAACCCACTTTTATTTTCAAAAGGAAAATCCCAAAGCCCAAACACAATGTCCCCTCTCCATATGAGCTTCCTCCCATTGCAAGGGGGGCACTGAGCACTCTTCAATGCCCCTTACTACTAGGTTTTTTTCTGGCAATAAAGGGCACTGAAAATAGGAGCTATATCCTCCCATCGAAATTAGGTAGGTGGACATATAGCTAAACTTGCGACATCCCTTCTGGGTTTAACTATGGCGGAAACGGAGTAGTCTCTTCCATTGTCAAACCTATGGTCTGCCCAACTCTGTCGGGCATGCGGACCATTATGTCAGCAGGGAGAGAACTCCACTGCGACTGGAGACTGGAGTTCCCTCTCCACCAACAAATAAATTAGGCCCTGTGTGTCTAGGCACTCAGGCCCATATTTATACTTTTTTAGCGGCGCATTTGCGCCGCTTTTTGACGCAAAAACGCCGCAAACTTACAAAATACAATTGTATTTTGTAAGTTTGTGCCGCTTTTGCGTAAAAAAATTCCGCAAATGAGGCGCTAAAAAAGTATAAATATGGGCCTCAGTGTAGAGATGTGCTGCACCGACTGCTTTGTTTATGCCTTTCCCATGGCAGATGTGCTTGCCAGAGCACAGACTCTGCTTCTAGGTTCACTCAATACAGTGGTCTAGCTTTTAAATTATTTAATTGTACAGATGCTGCTCCATGTACAGATTCTGCTTCTAGGCAACTCAATTCGTCACACTCTACATTTAGATACACACTTTATCCTTCATAACACAACAGCAATTCAGTCAGCAAACACAAGGGTTTTTTTTTTCAAAGAGAAAAAGGAAAAAATCCCAAAAACACACAAATAATTCTCAAGGATACAAAGAAACAAGTAGGGTGAACTAGAATGAAAATGTGACACAAAGGCACGTGGGGGCATATTTATACTCTGTTTGCGCCGAATTTGAGTTAAAAAAAACTACGCAAATTCGGCGCAAACCTAACACCAGATTTATACTTTAATGCCCAACCCCGCAAATGTCAAAATTCAGCAGTGTACAGCATTTGCTGGATGCGGGAAACCACCTTGCGTTAATGACATGCAAGGTAGGCGTTCCCGTCCAAAAAATGACTTTAAGGCATGTGCGCCTTATTTATACTCCTGCGTCATTTTGACGCACAGGAGGGGGTGGACCTTAAAAAATGTCGCACAGCCTGATTTGTGCTGTTTTTTAACGCCTTGGTGAGGGCAGGTGTTAAGGGACCTTTGGGCTCATTTCCATGGTCTCTGACCATGGAAGCAATCCACAGGTGCCCTTCCCTGCCCCCAGGGACCCCCCCCTGCCACCCTCGCCCACCCCTGGAGGACACCCATGGATGGGGTGACCCCTCCCAGGTAAGTACAGGTAAGTTGAGGTAAGTAAAAAAAAAATTAAGTGGCATAGAGGGGCCTAACTTGGGCCCCCCTACATGCCACTGTGCCCAATGACCATACCCAGGTGACAGAAGTCCCCTGGGCATGGCCATTGGGCAGGGGGGGCATGATTCCTGTCTTTCCTAAGACAGGAGTCATCTCAATGGGGGTTGTGCGTCAAAAAATGGTGCAAGTCCAGTTAGAGACATGGGGGGTCATTCTAACCCTGGCGGTCGTCGACCGCCAGGGCTAAAATGACGGGGGCACCGCCAACAGGCTGGCGGTGCCCCGCAGGGCATTCTGACCGCGGCGGTTCGGCCGCGGTCAGAAATGGAAAACCGGCGGTCTCCCGCCGGTTTTCCGCTGCCCTTCTGAATCCTCCATGGCGGCGCAGCGATTCAGACACCCCATACCGCCATCCTGTTCCTGGCGGTTCGCCCGCCAGGAACAGGATGGCGGTATGGGGTGTTGTGGGGCCCCTGGGGGCCCCTGCAGTGCCCATGCCAATGGCATGGGCACTGCAGGGGCCCCCGTAAGAGGGCCCCACAATGAATTTCACTGTCTGCATTGCAGACAGTGAAATTCGCGACGGGTGCCACTGCACCCGTCGCACCTTCCCACTCCGCCGGCTCCATTCGGAGCCGGCGTCCTCGTGGGAAGGTTGTTTTACACTGGGCTGGCGGGCGGCCTTTTGGCGGTCGCCCGCCAGCCCAGTGTAAAACCCAGAATACCCGCAGCGGTCTAATGACCGCGGTGCGGTATTCTGGAGGGGGGAACTCTGGCGGGCGGCCTCCGCCGCCCGCCAGGTTGAGAATCACCCCCATGATTTTTTACTTTAACCTGACTTGCGCCATTTTTTGACGCACAACCCCCATTCTTCCCTACGCCTGCGCTGCACAGTTAGAGTCTTTTTTTTTTACCCTAACCAGCCCGCAGCGCCGGCTAACGTCAATCCATAAATAAGGTGCCCGCCTGGTGCGTTGGAATGGCGTTAGCCAGCAGTACGTTTTTTGACGCAAACCAGCGCCGGCGCTGGTTTGCGTCAAAAAGTATAAATATGGGCTATGAGGAACACAAAAAGGGAAAGGATACAAGTCGACCAGAAGAGGAGGGGCAGGCTGAGGAGCAAGAGGAGAGATGTTTCAAAAGTTGTGTTGGAAAAACAGCGGGTGCATGAAAGCACGGAGAGAATGTAGGGGGTAGAAGGGTACAAGGGGGGGGGAAACAGGCCTGCGGTCCGGGCTAGACGCTTTGGGGCATGGTTTCTATGAACATCATAAAAAGGGCTCTACGGTTTGGGATGGTGCGGATCACCCCCACTGTAAGCACCTCTGAGTAGTAAAACTGATAAACACCGAGGACCACGTAGATGCAATCATACGCATAGCTGAACGTTCTCCCACAAGGGACCTTTGGGGAAATGCTGCATTTATAGGCACATTTTACTAACAAGTGTTAATAACAGAATGGTTTTTAAAGTCGATTCTAAACACATGGAAGCATAGTTATGAATACAGAGGGATGCTGCAGGTGGTCCTGACTGTGATCTCCTCAGAATAACGTTGCCCCCCTTGTACTTTTTTTTTTAATTAACTTTTGTGGGACCCCCAATCAATTGACAGTGACTGAGAGTGTTATATTCTGGGTGCAGAACCCCACACTGTAAGGATCTCTTTCTCTGCGGCTGCCTGCACAGTGCTTTCACATTAACTGAAAGGTGGCAGGCAATGTAATTTATATAATGAAAAAGGCTGGCACCACAAGCGAAATAAGAACCCCTTTTCTCTTCCATAGGTTGCAGGCCTACCATGATCGAACCCCCTTTTCTACGCTGTGACAGCAGAAAGTACGAAGCTTTCTCCCAGAGCTGGAAATTGAAAAGGTGTTTTCTTGGAACTCCCATTGGTTAAGGCATGGGACTGAGGTTCTTTTTTGGCAGGGGAGAGGGCTCATTTTGTATAGAAACTTGTAGACTACCTTATTGTCTCAAGAATAAACGTTAAGAAGTTTTGCTGATGAGCAGTTTTTGCTAGTGTTATGCGCTTTTGGTGCTGCGGGCTGATAATGAACATTGTTGCATAGATGGGACCTCGAACTTGTTAGATCTTATGCCCATGATGCAAGTTCAGTTTGATCTGATCTGTCTCTCTTACCTAATCTTTGTGTCCATGCAAATGTGTCTCAGTGTGATTGGCTTAGTGTAATTTTCAGTGCCTGTGGCATAAGCAAGTGTCTCTGTGTCCCCATATCCCAATGTCAGTGTCACAACGTGAAGTGTCCAAATGTCAGCGTCCCAGTGTTCAAATGTCGCCATGTCTCCAAGTGTGCATTTCCCTATTTTAGTGTCCCTCTGTTAGTGTCCCAGCACCAATATCCCCATCTCATTTTCTGTGCCATTTTCCTAGGTTCACCATTCCAATGTCCGTGTCCCCGATTACATTTATCTGTACCAGCATCAGTGCCTCATTCTATTTGTGGCTGTGTTCCAGTGGTAGCAAAGGAATTCCAAATGTGTGTACTAGTGGTCAGTACTGAAATTCCTGCATTCCTGTGCCATGTATCCATGTCAGTGTCCTAGCATCAGTATCCCTGATGTGTCTCTTGATATCAGTATTCATGTGCAAGTCTCAGTGTTCTAGAGTCTGCATCCCTCTGGCAATTTCCCTTGGTTCTTCCATGCGGGTGCCCTAGAGTCAAGCTGTATCCTAGCTTTAACGCCAGTGTCCCAAAGCGGATGCCCTTATGTCATCATTAATGTTTGATGACTTTTTGAAAGTGTTCCATGGTAAGGGTATTAGTGTCAGTGTCCTTCTCTTTGTTATTCCCTGAAATATTTCTAGTATTAATGTCAGAGTCCCCATTTCCCTTTTTATCTATGTCCTAGTGTTAATGCCCCGGCATTAGTTTCAATCACGTCAGGGAAATGTTTTCCATGTCATTGTCCATTTGCCAATGTCACTGTTCCAATGTCACTGTCCCTATGTGTGTTTCAGTGTCTCTCTCAGGGTCCTCTTGTGTCAAGGTCTGTGCCTTTGTATCCAGGTAGGGCCACTGTGGCATTAAGCCTTGGTAGTGTACCAAAGCCCGATGCCCAGGTTAGTGTCCCAGTGTCAGTATCAGTGCTGCCTGTCCCTACGTTGGTTTATCCATGTCACTGTCCTTGTTTCAGCATTCCTTTGTCAGTGTCCCCATGTCAGTAACCATAAGTTAGTACGTCAAGGTTGTGCCCCCCAGTCAGCTTGGTGTTAGGGACCTTGTATTGTATCACTGTACTGGTGTAGTGTCCAAGTGTCACTGTCATAGTGTCAGTGTCCTAGTGTCCCTGTGTAATTTCTCCTAGTGTAACTGTTCCGTGGCATAGGTCTGGTATCAATGTGTGTGACAGAGATCCAGTGTTACTCTCTCCAAGTCAATATCACCAAGTCAGTGTTGATGCCATTGTGTCAGTGTCACAGTTTCTGTGCCCATTAGGAAATATTCCAGAGTCAGTGTCTTTGTGGCATTGCTGCTTTGTGAGTGCTAGTGCTGCCACGTCACTGTCCTAGTTTCAATGTTAGTGACCCATGTCAATGTTGCAGTAATAAATATATCCCCATATCAATGCCGGTGCTCTATATTGGTTTCTCAGTACGAATGTCCCTTGTCACTTTTCTTGTGTCAGCATCCTCAATCAGAAGCCACATGACTGTAGACTAGTATTGCATCCCACAGTCAGTTCCAAGGGGTCAGTGTCCTTATGTTGGCTTACTTTACTAGCATTATTTCACAGTATCAACATCTTTGTGTCTTAGCGTCCCTGTGCCGCTGTTCCAGTGGAAGGTCCCCATGCCAGTGTCCCAGCATTAGTGACCGTGCCCTTTGTTAGTGATTCAATATTGCTAGAAGGAGATGTGACCTAGCGGCTAGACCGTCAGCCTTGGAATTGGGGAACCAGGTTCAAATTCTGGCCTCAGCTCAACATCATGTGGTTCTGGGCAAAAATCACTCAATCTTTCTGTGCCTACAATTGTGTTCCTTGTTCTCTTGTAAAATGGCCTAATGTGCCAGAGTCCGGTTTGTGGTTTAGAAAGCTGCAAAAGAAGTTTCCACTGTCAGTGTTGGTGTGTTTAGATCAGCAGCCCCTGCTAGTCTTCTAGTGTCAATGTTGATTCACCTGTGTCCCCTCTTTAGAATCCTAGTGTTTGTGTATCCATGCCAATGTTCCCATGTCACTGTTTGTGCTCCTGTGGCAGCGTGGCAGTGACAAAGTGTGCATCCCTTTGTTGGTGGCCCAGTGTCAGTTTCCTAGTGTCAGCGTGAATCCCCTGTGAATCCACAGCATCAGATTCAGAGTACTAATCTTAGTCTCACACATGATGTCATTAATTGCTTCTAAACTCTTAAGTTCATTTCAATATGCTAAGGAGAGTGGAATAGCCCATAAGGCTGACAGCAAAGATGGAAAAGTGTTAAAAAAAATATGAATCAGGGTGATGAGTATTATAAGAAGGCTAAATAGAAAAAAAGCTGTAAACAACGTTTTTGTTAGCGAGAGAGATCCACTTAAAAGGGGAGATTTGGCAGGTAAAACTTGAATTTCAGTAATGCATACATTATACTGACTCATGCAGCACTGTGATTATCCCCCACATCAGGCAGTTTTTGCAGAGGACCGTGCAAGGGCAGTTTCAGTTCATATGAATATTAAAGCAATGGGTTGAAGCATGTTTGGAAATCTGGCGCAGGTCTTTAGCTTGCATGCCAAATGTACTCAGAGGTGAAGAAGCAATAACATGAGCTAAGCTTTTGTTTTGAAAGCAACCTATTGATCTGCCAGTATTAGGATGGGGATGCCGGATCCTGTCAGCTTCCCTTTTTGCCCTGCTCCTCCCACTCCTGTGATCACTCACCTGAGTGAGAAGAAGGTGGAAATTTCAAGTTAGTGGATAGACAGAGGTGAAACAAGAAATGGAAGAGAAACTCTTCATTACAAAGATGATGATTAATATAATGAATCTAAGTGGGGAATATGTGAAAAAAGTGATAGAGTCCTGATGGGGGCAGGAGAAGAGGGAGGCAGTATAAATGTTTGGAGGGATACAAAGAGGCAGAGAAAAAGATGTTGATGATGATAGATAGCAAGAGGGCATCAGCAGCACATTATAAAACCTAGAAAGGGAGAGGATGATGGGAGGCTGAAAGAATGAAAAGTAGAAATGGAAAAGAAAACTCAGAGCAGGAAAGAAATAATAATCAGACCATGTTCACACCCTTGACAGAATAATGCACATCCTCGCATTGTACCATTGGTATTCGGGCTATACTATCAATTGGAGCAAATCCCTAATTTATCTTCTTCATCGATACGTACCACATCTGCCCAGAGATTGTGGAGCTAGCATTGCAGAAGAAGGCTTCCGGTACCTGGGGATCTATATAACCACAGACCCAAATGTTTTCTACACCCACAATCTGGAGCCACCACTCTTGTGCCTCCGAAGGGATGTCCAATCTGGAGCACCCTACCTCTGTCGTTATTGGGAAAAGCTACCTTATTCAAAATGATGGTGCTACCCCACTTTCTCTAGGAGATGGGATGGTGGTCTAGTGTGGATTGCCCTTAAAAAATTGATGAGTAGCTGGCATGACAGGGGTATCACTATCCCCGATTCACAGAAATATTACCTAGCGGTGCAACTCGTCGCCATCAACCACTGGGTTCATCTCCCAGAGGGGGAACCTGTCTGCCATATGGATAAACAAGTCATGCGGCCAGGGGGCTACCTTAGGGCCCTATATAGTGGAGCAAGCACCGTGTCCTTTACAGCTTCAACAGCAGTCACACTCATTCTCTTGCACACAGCACTTAATGTCTTGGGCAGGGGGGATTACACAGGCCACTCCCGTCTGGGACACTGCACAGTTGGGCACATTGGCGACACAGCGTGGCTTAGACAGGTGGGACCTCATTGGCCTCTCCAGGGTGGGAGACCTGTGGACACAGGGAGGGGTGACCCAGTTTACTGAACTTCAAAGGTGGAGGACCAATTGGCACCACTGGGGCCTACCGATATTTGCAAATATGCCCTGCATTGCAAAAGGCATTACCAAAGGGGGAGGAACTTCCAAAATACTCACCACTCGAGGATAGATTATTGGACGAACACATGCCCCCAAAAGCATTCTCTCTTACCTATCGTAGGCTGATCAACAACTCCCCAGAAACCCTCAATTATCTGAGGGAACAATGGGATCGGGACCTTGAGGGCCTGGAAGACGACAAATGGTTTGAGGCCTTGACATCTCCCCGGGAGGTGAATATCACATCCAAATTTCGCCTTGAGCAGTTAAGGATTTTACATAGATGCTATTATGCGTGCACTACCTTGGCTTCTGTTTGCGAAACCTCGACCAAGCGGGAACATTTGAACGGACTGGGCTGTTATTAGAACAGGACCGAGGCTGATTTGTTTTTGGTTCGTTCCTGTTTGTAGTGGCACAGTAAGTGAAAAACAACAGACTGGAATGTGGCCTGGAGTAATTACCAGAGGCTAAGAATAATATTACTCAAGGGCACTTCACTGTTAAGGCCCAAGAAGTTGAAAGTGCCTCTGGGTTTGCCTCTGTTGCAGATCTTGGGGTGGCCTAGCACCTCAGTCTGGACTATTCCTACTGGAGAGGTCCAACACCGATTTGCTGTTGAATGGTTCTGTCTGTTATGGCACAATTAGCACAAATTAACAATGGACTGCGACTCCGAATACTATCCAATGACAGGTGTTATTTACAGCATCTCACCCAAATGTAGACATTTCCTGATATCCCGCTGATCCTCAAAGGGTGCAATGAGAGTGAGTGACAATGACATGCCAGGCATTGACTAAATCCTTCAAATTTCTATAGACTTTACCCACTGCTGTCAGTGACCTGGTAGTTGTAAAACGCACTATCCGATCTAATAAATTGATGATATGAAGTTACAGAGTAAACTTGGCTTGCCAATAGATACTCAGAAATTAAATGAAACGCAAGGCCATACATAATGTTCCCTACTTCCTTAATCTGTCCCTCATTTAAACACCTTCTCAACTGTGTTTCATCCTAATGTATTTCCATTTTATGATTTTGTTTGATATTGCAGTCATTTAAGGGTTAACCCGTCCATTTAGCAGACTATTATTGCAATGTTAAACTACAGATAGGGCACTAAAAATAGACCTTGGCTGCCTCTTGTTAAGGATCTGTAAATAAGCACCTTAATTTTATTTCCGAGAAGATGCAGCAGCCTCCTAGACAAAGCGTAGTTGTTGCTGGATTATAATAGAAAACACGCACACACTCCCACTTCCAAGTCTCCAAAGCGGATTAGGGGATTACAGCTCCTTTCATTAAAAAATGCATTATCCCCATTTCAGCAGCAATGTATTAAAATGTCTTCTTCCAGCAGGAAATCTTTTTGTAAAAAAATGCGATTTGGCAACAGCTAACGTGCACATCGTGCTGTGTGAGGGGGTGGGGGGTGCCTTCTGTGTATGGTATTTTCACATTAAAAATTGTGTTCATTTCCAATTTATACAAAAACACATAAGCGTCATACTCAGAAAATGTTCACATAAAATACAAGTGATAATTGAAAACAGCCCAAAAATGTTTCAAGTGACATTTTCCTGCCTTTTTGTGTTAAAATATCTCCTGTGTGTGTTAACAGACGCTGAGCCTTTAAGAAAGTGAGTGTGACTTCTAACACCTTTGGCTGAAAGTGGAGGTTTTGGGCTTGGAAGGGGGCGTTCACGTGAATTTACTTCCTTGCCATGTCTGTGCTATAGTTGTATGTGCATCATATGCCTTATTCTTTAAACCCTGTCAAGATATGGTGTTGTGTGCCTTGTGCACGCTGTGGGTGTATCCTACCGCTTTATAGGAGTAAAAATATAATTTGGTGATTATAGCACTGTATGCAGAGCCACTGGGATTATGCAGCAGGGCTGACTAAATTAAGAAGCAAGAAAAAGATTATCCAGTATAATAAGGCACATTTGGTGCAATGTTACTTCACTTTTTGTCCTTTTTCAACAAGTTAACATTGTCTGGGCAAAGGTTCTGCCTCATTTGTGTTAATTTAACATTTAAACACAGCATTCGGCAACTGAAAATTTACCATCTGACGATTACAAAGGGTTTAACACGTGTAACCTTTGATGTATTTGAGGTAGAAACAACTTTTTTGTTAAAATATGTAGCTTATGCAGTAGATGATCAATTATGTGTCAAGTGCAGCCAATCTATAATTATGTGTAAAATGCAGAATGGCATAATTAGAGTGGCTCTGGTTATACACCATCCTCTCATAGTGATGTGTGCAAACTGTGGTGGTGTGTGCATGTTATGGTGGTGTGGACATACTACTATGGGCCATATGTACGAACACATTTTCGCATAGACACAGAATGGGCAAAACTGCTTGCTACATCTGGCCCTATATGTGTGCATGCTATTGTGGTGTATGCATGCCGTGATGCTATAGTGAACTGTGCACTTTATAGTGATGTGTATATGTTATCATGCTAAGTGCAGGTTACAGTTTTGTGTGCCCTTCATGGTGATATCTGCGATGGCTGTGTGAGCATGTCTTGGTAGTGCCTGCCTGTTGAAGTGGTAGATCTGTGCTATGTTGTGTGCATGCCACATTGCCATGTGAAGGCTGTTGTGGTTTGTACATTTTTAAATTTTTTATATGGGGTGTTCCTATTTTATTGGGGTGTGCATGTTATGGTGTTGTGCACACGTTGTTAGTGCATGTTGTGTCACTCTTTAGAGGTCTCCCGCTCTGTTTGATCAGAAAATTGCAGCTCTTTCAGGATGCTGCTGCCAGAGTAATTCTGGGTCTGAGAAGACGAGAGCCAATCTCCCCTGAGATGGAAAATGTGCATTGGCTTCCTGTCCCTTCGAGGATCCTCTTTAAATGACCCTGCATCTCTCAGAGACCTATCCACCTTCAGGGGCCTGTCTTCTTCCTACAACGGTTTCAGACATTCAACTTAACAGTGCAGGGCATTCTTTGGTAGCACATCTCTTGCGAGTCCTGATGACTCAGCAGGTGAGAAAAGTAAGCACATTTATGTCACATTCTATGGCAAAATCATGGAATAAACTCCCACATGTATACGTGGCAAACTCAATCAGGAGAAATTTAGGGACCTACTGAAAATCTAGTTATTAATTTTCCCCCTTGCTGGTGGACAGCGTACATAAGTTCTTCTAGGCTTGCATTCTTCCTCTTCCTCTGGTGTATTCAGCTCCCTTTTTAGGTCACAGCCTAACAGACAGAGCAGCTGTCTGGTTTGCTAAAGACATCTTGTCGACTTTCAGAAAGTTGACCTAGGGATGCATTTCACTTGTTGATTACCATTGACTTTGTGGTTTGTAACTCACACTTTCTGGCTTTCCATTTGCAGGCTTTTTTCGATTTGGGCTCTCCAGGTTCAGTTCGTCTTTCCCGTTGCCTGAATTGCATTTCTGTTTCCTTCCACAAACTCACTTTCTCTTAACAGGCCTTTAAATCTTGTTCTTATCTCGTCACATTTGCCGTACATTCAAAGACCAAGGTCAAATGTCAGACGCTGTCTTCCAAGGGCGCATGTTTACTTTTCTTTCTCTGACTTCAAAGTGAGAGGATTCATGTGACAATCTTGCTGGATACTGGGGATAGGGAAGAATTATTTTCTAGCACACGATAACATTTAAATGAACCGTGTATTTCAGAAAATATCAACATTATGAATGCACAAATGAAGCACAGTTGTTATTTCTGAAGTAAGCTGGAAACAAATACTTTAATGTGATCAAAACAAATAATTAAACTAGGTGATGCAATATACACAAATTTTTGTCTGTGCACTGTATAGTCCTATTGGTAAAACTGTATGTCTATGCAAATGTAATGAACATTTCAATTGAAAAAGTGTAATGGCAGTGTGCTACAACACATGAATACTCCAATCTACGCCACTCCACTCTACTGTGTATCACTCCACACCACTGCACTCTACTCTTTACCACTCCATTTTACGCCACTCCACAACACTGTGCTCTGCACCACTCCACTATACACTACTGCACTCTACGTCACTTCATGCTAGACCTCTCTACTCTACTCTGCACCACTCTACTCTATGACAATGCACTCTTTGCCACTCAACTCTACACCATTGTACTCATGCCATTGCACTCTACACCACTCCAGTCCAGGCCACACCAATCTACTCTACACAACTTCACTCCACTCTATGCCACTCACAACACTGCACTATACACTACTGCACTCTATACCAATACACTCTACACCAATGCACTTTATTCTGTAACACTCAACTCTAGACCCCTAAATTCTACGCCAATCCACTGTATACCACTGTAAACTACTCTGCATCACTGCACTGTGCCACTTCACTCTATACCACCTTACTCTACACCATTACACTCTATGCCACTCTACACAACTGCACTTTACCCTGCACTATTTCACTCTATGCCACTTCGCTCTACTCTGAAACAATCTACTGTATGCCACTCTACCCCACTCTGCGCCACTCCACTCTATGCCACTGCACTCTACGAAACTTAACTCTTAACCACTGCACCCTATGTCACTGCATTCTACGCCACTTCACTCTACTCTGCATCATTGTACTCGATGCCACTGCTCTCTACGTCAGTCTACTCTACTCTACACCACTGCACTCTGACACTCCACTCTGCATCACTGAACTCTACACCACTCTACTCTGCACCACTCTACTCTGCACCAATCTACTCTATGCTACTGCACTCATGCCACTGCACTCTATGGCACTATACTCTACTCTGCACCACTCTATTCTACTCTACTCTGCACCACTTCAAGCCACTGCACTCTTTGCCACTCAACTCTACTCTGCAATCTACGCCACTGCACTCTACAATACTCAACTCTACTCCTCACCACTGCCATCTGCATCACTCAACTCCACACCACTCCACTCTGCACATCTCTATACCACTCTAATCTATGCCACCACACGCTACACCACTCTACTCTACTCTGAGCTACTCTACTCTGCGCCACTCCACACCACTCCATTCTGCACCACTCCACTCTGAATCACTCCACTTTACCATGCACCACTCCAATCTATGTCACTGCATTGTACGCTGCTGAATACAATTTCACTGCAGTCAATACCACTACACTCTACACCACTATACTCTGCAAGACTCTATGCCAATGCACTCTACACCAGTCCACTCTACTCTATGCCACTCAAGTGTATGCCACTCTATGCAGCTCCACACTATGGCCCTGATTTATACTTTTTGGTGCAAAACTGCACTAACACAGTTTTGCACCAAAAAGTTTAGCACCGGCTTGCACCATTTCTGTGCACCAGCCGGGCACCATATTTATGGAATGGTGGAAGCTGGTGCAAAGGGTAAGATAGCATTTTAAAAAATTAGGTTAGTCGGGTGGGGCTGGCGGTATGGAAGAAGGGGGTTTTGCACCAAAAAATGACGTTAGGCAGGTTAGAGTAAAACAAAATGACTCTAACTTGCCTAGAGTCATTTTCTGACGCAAAACTATCCATACCATATTACTCCTGTCTTAGAAAAGACAGGAGTCATGTCCACCACCCCAATGGCCAGCACAGGGGACCAGAACCCTGGGCATGGCCACTGCACCCAGTGCCATGTAAGGGGCCCATTTCAGGGCCCCCAATGGCACTTTAAAAAAAATACTTACCTATACTTACCTGGGATGGGCTCCCCCATCCACTGCTGTCCCTCTGGTGTGGGTGGGGGTGTCCCTGGGGCCTGGGGTGGGCATCTGTGGGCTTATTCCATGGTGTTCCACCATGGATTTAGGCCCACAGGTCCCCTAACGTCTGCCTTGACCCAGGCGTTAAAAAATGGTGCAAAGCAAGTTTTGCACCATTTTTTTACCCCTCCTCCCCTGTGCGTGATTTTTGCACAGAAAGATAAATATGGTGCTAGGGCCTTAGAGTCATTTTTTGCATGGGAACGCCTACCTTGCATCTCATTAAGGTAAGGTAGGTTTCCACATCCAAAAAATGACTTTAACTCCATAAATTTGGTGCTAGATGGGTCTAACGTCAAAGTATAAACATGGAGTTAGTTTTGCACCGAATTATAGTTAAAAAAAAATGATGCTAATTTGGTGCAAACAGAGTATAGTATAAATATGCCCCTCTGTCACTCCAATACATGACACTCTCTGCCACTCCACTCTGCAACACTCTACTCCACTCTTCTCCATTCCAGTCTATGACACTCCATGCCTCTCTCCTCTATGCCACTACCTTTCAGCCATGCTGAACAGCAGCCAGGCTGGTGAACAGCATGGCTATAGCACATTGGCAAACCCAATAGCTCTTGCACAGGCAAGGCCTATTGGCTTTGCCAATGCTTGTTGTGATTTAGCATTGGAAATTCCCTACACGCCCTAATTTCCTCTCTCTAGTCTGAACTGTCTGCCCATTCCCCTCTCCCCACCTCTTCCCGTTGTGGAGCAGCTGAGAGCTCCAAAATGCCATACTCAATGCCTGCGGTAGAAGATTAATACTTTGGCGTGCTTGTTATGGTGTCAGCACGTCTTTAATGTTGACTGGAAGTTGCATTGCTGTGTGAATGCTGCTGTTGCATCTGGGAGGTATGGTGGTGTGTGCATGTTAGGATGCATATAATGACATGCATTTTTATGTTGTGTGAGCATACAACTGTTGTGTCTGAACTAGGGGTGGACAAGACTCGCAGAGTTCCACTCAGCGAAATTGGGTTACATAAAAACTACGAGATTCTGTGGAGTTCTGCCAACAGATGGAAATATGCACATTAAGCTGCTTGTACTGCAATTTAGCACCAGTAGGGTGAGCAGCGCTGAAAAATCAGAGCAAACTGCACCATGCGGTGCACAGGAGCTCGCAGCTATTTGAGTTGATTTTGCTGCAGCTCAAGTAGAAAATGTACTCGAGTGGCAGAAAAGCTACTCAAGAAGCAGCACTCTGACTGCAACCATTTGTGACCACCTATAAGGTCAGAGGAACGGAGGAGACGGGTGGGGGCGTAGAAGCTGAGGCGACGATGAGGTATTCCGGTCCCTTGTTGTGGAGGGCTTTGTGTGCGTGGGTGAGAAGTCGGAAGGTGATCCTTTTGCTGACTGGGAGCCAATGCAGGTGTCTCAGGTGTGCGGAGATGTGGCTGTTGCGGGGTACGTCGAGGATGAGGCGGGCCGAGGCGTTTTGAATACGTTGCATGCGTTTTTAGAGTTTAGCGGTGGTCCCAGCATAGAGGGTGTTGCCGTAGTCCAGGCGGCTCGTGACGAGGGTGTGGGTCACGGTTTTTCTAGTGTCGGTGGGGATCCAGCGGAAGATCTTGCGGAGCATGCGGAGGGTGAGGAAGCAGGCGGAGGACACGGCGTTGACTTGCTTGGTTATGGTGAGAAGAGGGTCCAATATGAAGCCGAGGTTGCGGGCGTGGTCTGAGGGGGTCGGTGCGGTGCAGAGGGCCGTGGACCACCAGGAGTCGTCCCAAGCGGACGGGGTGTTGCCGAGGATGAGGACTTCCGTTTTGTCAGAGTTCAGCTTTAGGCGGCTGAGCCTCATCCAATCTGCGACGTCCTTCATGCCCTCTTGTAGGCCCTCTTGCAGATTCCTGCACTGTCATTGAAGGTGCATTAACGAGGGACTGCGCTGCAAAGGCTTGCATTGAGGGTGCATCAAGGAGTGGCGGTTCCAATGAAGCTATGGGCTGCGAAGGGAACTCTTGTGTCGGAGATGTGTTGCGCTGCAGAAGTTCAGAATTGGAGATACATTGGGCTGCATCAGTTCTGCCCACTGTGCTAGCATAGCACCTTTAGGCCCACTTCTAAGGGTCTAGGGCTGTGGTGGTACCCCTTGAGTTGTAGGACTCACAGCAGACAGAGTGCAGGTGCTGGGTTTAAGGTGGTTGGAGCCTTTTCTGTCCCTAGAACTCTGATCAGGAGGCCAGCCAACTAACCCTAGTGGTCCTAGGTTCAAGATGCAGCTCCGGTCCTTTCACTCAGACAGAAGGAGAGCAGGGCAACAGAATAGCAGTCCTTGCAGAGCAGCACAGCAGTCCTTCGGAGTCTTCCACAGGACCAGAGGTGTAATGAAGAGTTGGGTCTCGAGCTCCATTATTAATACCTGTGCCTACTTTGAAGTAAGAAATGCTCTGGAGGTTTCTACCCCCAGATTCTGTGGAGTTCTGCCAACAGATGGAAATATGCACATTAAGCTGCTTGTACTGCAATTTAGCACCAGTAGGGTGAGCAGCGCTGAAAAATCAGAGCAAACTGCACCATGTGGTGCACAGGAGCTCGCAGCTATTTGAGTTGATTTTGCTGCAGCTCAAGTAGAAAATGTACTCGAGTGGCAGAAAAGCTACTCAAGAAGCAGCACTCTGACTGCAACCATTTGTGACCACCTATAATTGCCCGTATTAGAAAATGGTGGAAGGGGACGCCAATTCTCACTTGTGCTTGTATTTATGGAGCCCCGCAAGAAAAGTTGCACCAAGCGGCAATTGGCAGAATTTGGCAGGAAATCTGTGTCACAAGAATAATACAGAGTCACCAAATTCCACCAATTCTGCAGGGAGAATGAAACATTCCGCCCACCCCTAGTCTAAGCCTTATGGAAATATTGCCTATGTGTTTTGGAGCTATGTGTGTGTTGTAGTGGTGCGTACACATTATGGCAACATGTGCTTTCTATGATTGTACGTGCATGCTGTGATGGTGTATGTCTGTAACAGTGATATGTACATTTTATAGTGGTGCATGCATGTCATGATGCATTAATTCTATGATTTTTGCATGTTACGTTCATGACTATAGATTATGTTTGTGTATGGCTTATATGGTGGTTCAGGCACGCTCTGGTAGCATATGTCTTCTATGATGTTGTGAGCATATTGTTGTAGGATTTGCATGTTGATGTGGCATGATATTATGGTATCTTTGTGTGTATTATATGTGAGTTTTGGCATTTTGTATTTGACAGTGTTTGTCCTTTTTATTCCCATGTGTGAGACATAGGGTGTTAGGGTGTATGCATGTAAATTTACTAAAGTATTTGAAACCAAAAGAACAAAACTTCATGCCAGCAGAACTGGAGAAACACAATTTTAAAGATTTAAGTGAAAATAGTACCTAGAAGCACCAACTGTGGTTACCTGGTCGCACCGGACCAGGACAAAGTCACAAGTTCATACCACCCAGGATGCAGTGTGGGCTGGATACAGGGACCAACTTAGGCCTGCTGAACACTGTACTTTAAATCCTGGTTTGAGGAGCGTTGTGAAATTCCATATCGAGGATACATCGCACAGCAGCAGTTCCAAGAAGCTGCGGGCTGCGAAATGAAATCCCGCATTGAACATGTGTCATGCACCAGTGGTTCAGAAGAAGAGGCAGGGCCGGGATGCAAAAAAATCAACAAAGAAAATCAAAATCATTAACATTTATAAAGCGCGCTACTCACCCGTGCGGGTCTCAAGGCGCTAGGGGGAAGGGGGGGTTACTGCTGCTCGAAAAGCCAGGTTTTGAGGAGTCTCCGGAATGCGGAGTGCTCCTGGGTGGTCCGGAGGCTGGTGGGGAGGGTGTTCCAGGTCTTGGCTGCCAGGAAGGAGAAGGGCCTCCCACCCGCCGTGGAGCGGCGGATGCGAGGGACGGCAGCAAGCGCGAGGCCAGAGGAACGGAGGAGACGGGTGGGGGCGTAGAAGCTGAGGCGACGATGAGGTATTCCGGTCCCTTGTTGTGGAGGGCTTTGTGTGCGTGGGTGAGAAGTCGGAAGGTGATCCTTTTGCTGACTGGGAGCCAATGCAGGTGTCTCAGGTGTGCGGAGATGTGGCTGTTGCGGGGTACGTCAAGGATGAGGCGGGCCGAGGCGTTTTGAATACGTTGCAGGCGTTTTTAGAGTTTAGCGGTGGTCCCAGCATAGAGGGTGTTGCCGTAGTCCAGGCGGCTCGTGACGAGGGCGTGGGTCACGGTTTTTCTAGTGTCGGCGGGGATCCAGCGGAAGATCTTGCGGAGCATGCGGAGGGTGAGGAAGCAGGCGGAGGACACAGCGTTGACTTGCTTGGTTATGGTGAGAAGAGGGTCCAATATGAAGCCGAGGTTGCGGGCGTGGTCTGAGGGGGTCGGTGCGGTGCAGAGGGCCGTGGACCACCAGGAGTTGTCCCAAGCGGACGGGGTGTTGCCGAGGATGAGGACTTCCGTTTTGTCAGAGTTCAGCTTTAGGCGGCTGAGCCTCATCCAATCTGCGACGTCCTTCATGCCCTCTTGTAGGCCCTCTTGCAGATTCCTGCACTGTCATTGAAGGTGCATTAACGAGGGACTGCGCTGCAAAGGCTTGCATTGAGGGTGCATCAAGGAGTGGCGGTTCCAATGAAGCTATGGGCTGCGAAGGGAACTCTTGTGTCGGAGATGTGTTGCGCTGCAGAAGTTCAGAATTGGAGATACATTGGGCTGCATCAGTTCTGCCCACTGTGCTAGCATAGCACCTTTAGGCCCACTTCTAAGGGTCTAGGGCTGTGGTGGTACCCCTTGAGTTGTAGGACTCACAGCAGACAGAGTGCAGGTGCTGGGTTTAAGGTGGTTGGAGCCTTTTCTGTCCCTAGAACTCTGATCAGGAGGCCAGCCAACTAACCCTAGTGGTCCTAGGTTCAAGATGCAGCTCCGGTCCTTTCACTCAGACAGAAGGAGAGCAGGGCAACAGAATAGCAGTCCTTGCAGAGCAGCACAGCAGTCCTTCGGAGTCTTCCACAGGACCAGAGGTGTAATGAAGAGTTGGGTCTCGAGCTCCATTATTAATACCTGTGCCTACTTTGAAGTAAGAAATGCTCTGGAGGTTTCTACCCCCAGATTCTGTGGAGTTCTGCCAACAGATGGAAATATGCACATTAAGCTGCTTGTACTGCAATTTAGCACCAGTAGGGTGAGCAGCGCTGAAAAATCAGAGCAAACTGCACCATGCGGTGCACAGGAGCTCGCAGCTATTTGAGTTGATTTTGCTGCAGCTCAAGTAGAAAATGTACTCGAGTGGCAGAAAAGCTACTCAAGAAGCAGCACTCTGACTGCAACCATTTGTGACCACCTATAATTGCCCGTATTAGAAAATGGTGGAAGGGGACGCCAATTCTCACTTGTGCTTGTATTTATGGAGCCCCGCAAGAAAAGTTGCACCAAGCGGCAATTGGCAGAATTTGGCAGGAAATCTGTGTCACAAGAATAATACAGAGTCACCAAATTCCACCAATTCTGCAGGGAGAATGAAACATTCCGCCCACCCCTAGTCTAAGCCTTATGGAAATATTGCCTATGTGTTTTGGAGCTATGTGTGTGTTGTAGTGGTGCGTACACATTATGGCAACATGTGCTTTCTATGATTGTACGTGCATGCTGTGATGGTGTATGTCTGTAACAGTGATATGTACATTTTATAGTGGTGCATGCATGTCATGATGCATTAATTCTATGATTTTTGCATGTTACGTTCATGACTATAGATTATGTTTGTGTATGGCTTATATGGTGGTTCAGGCACGCTCTGGTAGCATATGTCTTCTATGATGTTGTGAGCATATTGTTGTAGGATTTGCATGTTGATGTGGCATGATATTATGGTATCTTTGTGTGTATTATATGTGAGTTTTGGCATTTTGTATTTGACAGTGTTTGTCCTTTTTATTCCCATGTGTGAGACATAGGGTGTTAGGGTGTATGCATGTAAATTTACTAAAGTATTTGAAACCAAAAGAACAAAACTTCAAGCCAGCAGAACTGGAGAAACACAATTTTAAAGATTTAAGTGAAAATAGTACCTAGAAGCACCAACTGTGGTTACCTGGTCGCACCGGACCAGGACAAAGTCACAAGTTCATACCACCCAGGATGCAGTGTGGGCTGGATACAGGGACCAGCTTAGGCCTGCTGAACACTGTACTTTAAATCCTGGTTTGAGGAGCGTTGTGAAATTCCATATCGAGGATACATCGCACAGCAGCAGTTCCAAGAAGCTGCGGGCTGCGAAATGAAATCCCGCATTGAACATGTGTCATGCACCAGTGGTTCAGAAGAAGAGGCAGGGCCGGGATGCAAAAAAATCAACAAAGAAAATCAAAATCATTAACATTTATAAAGCGCGCTACTCACCCGTGCGGGTCTCAAGGCGCTAGGGGGAAGGGGGGGTTACTGCTGCTCGAAAAGCCAGGTTTTGAGGAGTCTCCGGAATGCGGAGTGCTCCTGGGTGGTCCGGAGGCTGGTGGGGAGGGTGTTCCAGGTCTTGGCTGCCAGGAAGGAGAAGGGCCTCCCACCCGCCGTGGAGCGGCGGATGCGAGGGACGGCAGCAAGCGCGAGGCCAGAGGAACGGAGGAGACGGGTGGGGGCGTAGAAGCTGAGGCGACGATGAGGTATTCCGGTCCCTTGTTGTGGAGGGCTTTGTGTGCGTGGGTGAGAAGTCGGAAGGTGATCCTTTTGCTGACTGGGAGCCAATGCAGGTGTCTCAGGTGTGCGGAGATGTGGCTGTTGCGGGGTACGTCAAGGATGAGGCGGGCCGAGGCGTTTTGAATACGTTGCAGGCGTTTTTAGAGTTTAGCGGTGGTCCCAGCATAGAGGGTGTTGCCGTAGTCCAGGCGGCTCGTGACGAGGGCGTGGGTCACGGTTTTTCTAGTGTCGGCGGGGATCCAGCGGAAGATCTTGCGGAGCATGCGGAGGGTGAGGAAGCAGGCGGAGGACACGGCGTTGACTTGCTTGGTTATGGTGAGAAGAGGGTCCAATATGAAGCCGAGGTTGCGGGCGTGGTCTGAGGGGGTCGGTGCGGTGCAGAGGGCCGTGGACCACCAGGAGTTGTCCCAAGCGGACGGGGTGTTGCCGAGGATGAGGACTTCCGTTTTGTCAGAGTTCAGCTTTAGGCGGCTGAGCCTCATCCCATCTGCGACGTCCTTCATGCCCTCTTGTAGGCCCTCTTGCAGATTCCTGCACTGTCATTGAAGGTGCATTAACGAGGGACTGCGCTGCAAAGGCTTGCATTGAGGGTGCATCAAGGAGTGGCGGTTCCAATGAAGCTATGGGCTGCGAAGGGAACTCTTGTGTCGGAGATGTGTTGCGCTGCAGAAGTTCAGAATTGGAGATACATTGGGCTGCATCAGTTCTGCCCACTGTGCTAGCATAGCACCTTTAGGCCCACTTCTAAGGGTCTAGGGCTGTGGTGGTACCCCTTGAGTTGTAGGACTCACAGCAGACAGAGTGCAGGTGCTGGGTTTAAGGTGGTTGGAGCCTTTTCTGTCCCTAGAACTCTGATCAGGAGGCCAGCCAACTAACCCTAGTGGTCCTAGGTTCAAGATGCAGCTCCGGTCCTTTCACTCAGACAGAAGGAGAGCAGGGCAACAGAATAGCAGTCCTTGCAGAGCAGCACAGCAGTCCTTCGGAGTCTTCCACAGGACCAGAGGTGTAATGAAGAGTTGGGTCTCGAGCTCCATTATTAATACCTGTGCCTACTTTGAAGTAAGAAATGCTCTGGAGGTTTCTACCCCCAGAGGCGCTCTGAATTTCCTGCCTCTTTGCCCTGGCCCCAGCTTGTTTGGGGTCACAAACACAAAAGACTAGTACCCATACTCTTTGTGGGTGTGCTGGGCAGAACCTGTGTGATGTGCAAGTTTGGTAGGCGACAGCTCCCCCCATCAAGTCAGAGATGGCATATCCTGACAGTTATTTGTCTCCTTTGTCTCACTGTCTGGGAGCAATACTCAAAGACCAACTGTCAGTTAAACATAGTCAAGTGTACCAGATTACAGGCTGCTGGCACCAAATGGCTAGGACAAAAAAGTGCCAACTTTCTAAAAGTGTCATTTCCATAATTGTGACTTAAAATCTGACTTTACCATTAAAAGGGTTTTACATTATAATTCTTTAGGCACCAAACTCGACATTCCCACCTGCTCTCAATTGAAAGTTATCACTTATCAAATGTAATAATTTAATCCAAATTTATTCCATGGAAGAGGTAGGCCTTGAAGTAGTGAAAAACTAATTTTAGGGTTTTCTACTGCTAGGACATGTAAAGGTTAAGAGTCCATGTCCAATTTTTTTAATACTCTGCACCCTGCCCTATGGGCTGTATAGAGCCTACCAGAGGGTTGACTTACATGATTCAAAAAGGAATGTTTGGGTCTGGTAAAAAGTTTATTTTGCCAGGTCAAAGTGGCAGCTTAAACCACACACACAGGCTGCAATGACAGGCCTAAGACATGCTTAAAGGGCTACTTATGTGGCTGGTACAATCAGTATTTCAGGGGTCCTAACAGCATTTAATTTACAGGCCCTGTGTACATGTCATACCACTTTACTAAGGACTTACAAGTAAATTAAATGTGCCAATTGGGTACAAGCCAATTTCACCATGGAAAGAGCACAAGTGCTTTAGCACTTTACAGCAGTCGTAAAGTGCACAGAGTCCCAAAGCCAGCATAAATGAAGTCAGCAAAAACAGGAGGATGTGAGCCAAACGGTTGGGGGGAACCACCCTAAGGATGTCAGGTCCAACATATACACACACAATCTATATCTACATATATATGGAAAGAAAGGTTAAAGTGATGGCATGGTTAGGTATGTTAATAATATTTCACTTTAAATTTTAAAAAACCCTCAGATGTTCACTGAAAAAAAAGTTGTTGCAGTTAGGTGGAAATGTTTGTTCAAATGTAACATTTTAAACAAAAAAATACACTGAAATTCACCAGTTATATAATTAACTCACATAACTATAACTTACACCCTTGCCATGCCTAGTGATGTCATCAATGATATAATTTCAGTTGTCATCAGTGATGCTGTCAATGATGTCTTAAAACATCATGAGTGATGTAATGCGTGCGGTCATAAGCAGTGCATGGTGAGGGCACGACTTATAGTTGAGTTAACTATAACTGGTGAATTTCAGGAGGGTTTTGCAAGGTCCAGGGGCATGTTATGCAGTGCCCATGTTATGTTTGCATATGTATGCTCTGGTAGTATGTGTATGTAGTGTGTGTGGACATGGTGCCTGATTATTGTAATTGGTGCTGTGTGCATATCATGGCAGTGTGTGTGTTGCAGTAATACATGTACATTATGGGGTTGGGTGCATATCCTGGTGCTTTGTGCATATCTTGATGTGTGTATGCCATAATCTTGTAGGAATGTTATGATAGTCCCCGAGTGGTGTGTACTTGCTGTGGTGTGTGTGGCACCATTTCTATTCTGCACAATGCTGCAAAGTGATTGTGTGGAAAACAGTTGTTTTGCCCTTTCATGCACCGTTCTGGATCATCCTGTGTTTTCTTCCCCTGTGGGCTTTATATCTGAGAGCCTACTAGAGGGGCTTTGTGTGTTTTTATATTGCTGACAATCAAAGGACAACACTATGATGGAATGGGATTTGATGCAAAGGGCAGGGCCACCCGTAATAGAGGGTGGGCACTGCCCTCTCACCAGGCCATGGGACAAATGAATGCTGAGAATCTACAAGGGGCATAGATCATTCTTCTTCTACCCCTGGGACTGGATGGCATCACCCCATCTCCATCCCTCCCCACCCGGAGTTAAAACACATTCAGTCACCTGTAACTGGGTCATTCTCTTCCTCTTAAGTGTTTGTTGTGTTACTTTTCTTAAATGTGGTGGGCATGCAGCCAGTGTGCAGTATGAATGTTGTCCTGTGAGAGGACATGTTGCATGAAATGAAATCCAATTATATGAAAATATTAAATGTGCAAAAAGCTGTTTCAATGCATGTGCTCAGAGCAGGGGTTAAAAGGAGGCATACCATTATTTATAATGGGCCCCTTTGTACTCTGCAGGAGTAGCACTAAAATGTTGGCGCTACTCCTGCAGAGTACATCAATAGCATTAAAAAAAATTACGCTATTACCCCCTACCCTGCGCCATGGTGCGCTATATTTTAAATACGACACACACATGTTGGCGGTAGGGGGGGTGCAAGGAAAGTGATGTGTACTGGGTGCACCGCCACTTTCCTTAAATCTGCCCCTAAACCTTAACAGAACTTTAAAAGACTTTGCAACATCTACAAGTGTGTTTACACAGCTGGTTTGAACTCTGTACAAAAGTATCTCAATTGCAATGGTTGTGCAACAAAGACCTTGTGTCTGGAGAGGGCAAGTCCTTTGAGGAAGCAGTATATAGAGAGACTGGTTTAAGGACAGACCCTGACTTGTCTGTTCAGACAACACACTTCTGTAGTATCTTAACGATGTATTTGTTTTTTACTTAGCCAATTTCCTATTTTAGAAGTTCTGTGAACATGAGCTGGCGTACCTAAGGAGGAGAGTTTGTGGATGTTACAGAGAAACATTTAGCCTTTTGTTTTCCCCTTTGTGCTGCAGCCAACAATCTTAGAAATGATATGCTGAGTTATTGAAAGCTGCTTTGAATTTAATAATCACCTTCTTGCAGAAGGACACACATTTGAAGGTGTCCAGGGTTACTGAAACAAGAGTATACTCCTAATAATTAATTATGATGATGAATACTGACTAAGGTCAAATGTCCTCATCATGTTTTATGTGATATGGTCTTATAAAGTTAAAGTGACTTGGAAATAAACACAAAATTTAAATATTGATATTAACGGACAAACTAGAAGTGGACAAGGACTGACTGACTATGGCACGTGACATGGTTGAAGCCCTGACTAAGATACCCACACCAAGGATATCATGTGATTGGAATCATACCAGGGTCTACTGATACCCTGTCACGCACTTCTTTTAAGTGTGGTCCAGGTGGTATGTCACCAAAAGTATCTTCTGATCGCCTTGACTCCTGGCAAGTAGAACATTCATTGCCAGAGAGTAGTTCAGGCCACAAAGAGATGGTCGTCGCGCTCGGAATGATGGTGTCCTACCGTTTAGAAAAGCTGCTGCTTTTCCCTCCCAAAAAGCAGAGTATATTTCCTTGCATTCTCCTAATAATAGATCATAAACTCCTGCTAATGATTGTTTAACATTTACAGGGTATTTACACAACCAAAACTGGTCTGTTATGTAATGGGCCATATATCTGATTAACAGATCCAGTACTTGCTTGCATAGGATCACTGACAGAATATCGGAAACAAGAATATCTTGGGGCAGAATATTGTGTCAAAAATATTGAGAAGGCAATGCAAAGAAGTATAGATTTACTATTCTCAACTCCACATCTACATACTTTGAGGATATATATATATATATATATATATAGATATATATATATATATATATATATATATATATATATCATCAATGTACATGTATGTGGAGTTATTTTTAGTAAAACTTTGCTTGCCTATAGAAACTTCCCTTCACAATATTTTTGCCCTTGATATTCTTGACACGATTTTTTGTCCCACAATATTTTTGTTTCCGACATTCTGTCTAAACACCGCTTGCATGATCAGCAATACAATATGCACACGATCCCACTGCAGCCATTTAGAGGTAATGAGCGTCTGAGGGACTTCAGAGCACACACTGAGTGCCTGATATTGGAGAGATATCAAATCTGGCTTGTGGAACGAATGAGAATGGAATCACTGATACAACGATGTTGTATCACACCATGCTGTCTTAGATCTCTGACTATGAGGCTGCTGCCAGGAAGGGGTAGGGGAGCGGAGGTGAGCCCACGGAGCAGGGGGTGCAGGGCAGCGCGCAGAATACAGGGCACAGGGGGACAATAAAAAAAATAAAAATAAACATACATGCCTCCTCCGTGTTCCGCCACTCCAGCCACCTCAGTTCCTCTTGTCTTCTCCCTCCTTCCCCACCCAATCCCAATGCTTCTCTCATGCTGTTACCTGCATGAGAGAAGTGCCATGATTGGCCTGAGGGGGCGAAATGCTTCTCAGAGAGGGAAGGAAACACTGTGCTTGGTCACAGCCGGGTGGAGAGTTCTAAGTGCGCATGTCAGTTTGGCAGGTCTCGGACCGACAGACAAACTGACATGTGCACTTAGAAGCGCACCACCACGGCTCCTCCACCTGCTGATGTGGAGGATGCTGGCCCTGCCCCACCCCAAGAAAGCAGAAAAATAAAGTGATAATAAAATATGTTTATTATCACTTTATTTTTCTGCTTTTAGCAGTGAGGTAATGCTCCTCTGTCATAGGGGAGGGGCCACACCTGATGTGCTGCAGGATTGCCAGTCTGAGTCATGACCTGTGACTTATCTAACAGCGCTCTGTGGGGGTGCAAGGGCAGTACTCCACACTCACTTGTGCTAAGTTTATTCTGGAGCAATCAAGGCTGACAGCGGCCCTGGAATATCGGCATGCTTGGTGAAAGGTTTCCATCAATGGAGAATGCACTATGCATTGGCATCCATACTTAAGCTACATTTCTCTTGAATCCAATAAACTCTCATTTTGTATGGAAAAAATATTGACGCTTTGGAAGATATTTAGTATGTTTCCTCATGTTTCAAAGCGTTCTTCCTAAGAAATCAGGATACTTTTTTGGTGCAGTCATGATCTTGCTATCAGAATTTGTGAAAACCTTGGAGATTGTTTATTTTCCTTTGAAAGTGTGTTTGAAAACTGACCTGAACATAAAGAAGTATCCTGAGAATTTAAGTCATGCCTGGAAACAAAGTATAATGGTTTGAAGTAGTGATTATTTTATTTGAGGAATAGAAAGGGATCCTTGTTCCTTTAAAAGAATGTTGAGTAATCATGGTGTGCAGAATGTATTTAAGGTAGGAGTATGTTAAGGGATTTCCTTAAGTGGTATCAATGTGTGCTGTGCATATATGATGAATGTATGTTATAGTATTGCAGGTGATGTTGTGTTACGCTGTGTTATGCTATCTTACGTCTATTTGTATGGCACACTAATCACCATGGAGGGTAGCTGGGCGCTCCAAAAAGGCAACCTTTAATGTTCATCAGGGACCAAAGAGCCTGTTTTCATTGAAATGGAATATAGTTACCATGTCATTAACTAGTGAGATCATGTCAAAAACTTGTATAACCATAATTACATGGATATTATTTATGTTCTTTTGTCAGGAACATTAGAAAACTGACAGTCTGAAACATAAAGAAATACATTCTTAAGGTGTATCATTTCCATAGTAAGTGATAAATTACTCAATAGAATGATTAGGTATTAAAGGTATTCATCTTGTCTTTAGATATCTATGATGACCCGCAGACATCAATGAATGCAGAGTAAAGAGTCATAGTGCTGACATCTAGTGTCTATGTTTTCTCTCTTACCCTCTCCCCTTTCCACTGGTCTGAGGTTAGCCAACAAATTGCTTCTGCGTATGGTTGGCTGGAGATGTGGAGACGTGCAGAAAGCCATCGCTCGATCTGGAGGCCGACTGCAGAGTTAGTTCTTCCTGACACAGAGACATCCAGGGATTTGCCCCATTTACACTCCAGAAGCCGCAGCATACACAGTGGGGTTTTATTGGAGACTCAATGGTTATTGCACCTAGCGCATCAAAGAAATATAACGGTATAAAACCGAGATTCCAAACAGAAGAAAACATGGCTCACTTTTGAGCAGTTGGTGTGCTGTGCATGACCATTTGCAGAGAGTGTGTCGAGAACAGCATTAGTTACCACCATGAAAAGACTAGTCACCGGAATGGACTTCAACCTGGCAGGGAAGACTAGATGTGGTTTTGCAGACCCCATGTATAGTGAGACCCATCTGGTGCAGGAAGATGCCCCCTCCAATTGGCTGGAGGACTGTCCCCATGTCTTCAACAGTAGAAAAACAATCATACCAGCTCTATGACACAACTTTGTTGTCAAGACTGATTGTCATAATTTATGCTCAACACTTTCCTAGAATCCCTTCAGAAGACTGGAGTAAAACACCACCATATGGCAGCACCTAGTTACAAATTGGTAGGTGGAACGGTTCATGCAAACCACGAAGCGTGCCCAAAAACAGATGAAGGAGCTTGTAAACCTTGTAGAACCTCTAGTCATCAGAATGGAGCATGCTGTCTGTTGCTGATGTTGTGTCACACATACAGCCGATGTTGGAGGGACGAATATGCATGCAAGCCCATGTGGCATTCTCTGACACTAGAAAAAAAAGATATCACAATCTCGGGATCCACTTATGGAGGGTACACGGGTGTAGATGTGATGTAATTGAGGAAGGAAAATGGTTTCTTGCATGCATCACTAAGAAGACATGAACCTCATTGAATAAGGTATGGAAGGATAAAGGATAAAGGTGGCATGGAAGTCTGCTCGGATGCCACTGGCAGAAGAGACCTGCCAGTACAGCAGAAGGAGACCCAAAATGAGCTGAGGAAGTAAATGACCCCATAAGTCAACAGGAGAGGCCATCACCAGGTTTGTACCAGATGCTCTACAAAGGGACTGTGCCAGTCCAAGCAGAGGCTGCAGAATGCCCTAATGTAGGCCTGATCGAAGGACATGAAAATGTGTATTTGTATTACATGGAGTGTTTTGGTTTTGTTTATGGTTAGAAGTAAGGGAGTGGATGTCCTTTTTGCAGCATTTCCCGTTCTGAGACAGGCACATGGTGGTAACAGCCTCACGCTCTGCACTCAGACCTTAAAAGTACCAGACTTCCACCTAGAGGCAGAAGAATGGGTGGAGCCATGAAGATGTTTATAGGTAGGTGTGATCTGTTGTCAGTCTTACAGTAGTGGTGTGCTATATGGGGTGCATGGGGAGTAGATGTACATCTGTGTGAGTTTTGTGTGTGGGGGTTGCTGTGCGTGTGCATGTGTGTGGGGGGTGTCTGTGTGTGCATGTATGTCCGTTGCGACCTCAGAAGCAGTTGTGAGCATGTCACCCCAAATGAAACTGAAGGTGGACTAGGGTGGATAAATTAATGCCAGGTAAGCACTAGTCTGGTCATAGAGGAACAAGGTCAAAGGCAGACCACAGATCAACTGGGCAACAGTGCCATCGAGAGAAGGACATCAGTGAGTGTATGCTATACTAAATGTGCAGAGGTTTTCGTTCTGTGCTTTTGGGATTGTCAGAGCATGTGATGGTTGCCGGCTACGGGGTGTGCATTGTATGCCATTGGTGTGCATTCCAGGGTGCGGTGTGCATGTTATGATGATGTGTGCATGGTATTACAATGTGTGCAAACTATGGCAGTGTGTGCATGTTGCAGGTGTGTGCATGGCTTTCTGCTATGTGAGCACTGCTGTTATTCTTGGCATGGTTGTGTGTACGAGCTTTGTGCTCTGCACATGTTTTGGTGCTGTCTTCATGCTATGGTGGTCTTTGTATGTTTTGTGATATGTGCTGCCACGGTGCTTTGCAAATGTTGTTCATTTGTGCGGTTACATTGGGATGAGCATAAAATGGCGTGTGCATCTTTTAGTGCCATGTGCCAGTTGCAGTGTACACAATTGCTGGTAATGTTTGCATGTTATGACGATGCTCATGTTATTTTGCTGGGGCCATCATTTGCTAATGTGTGCATAATATATAAATCTGATTTTTTTATGCTAGTTGTCAGTGCTAAAGCATTGTGCGAATGTTATGTTGGATGTGAATGATATTGTAATCGTTGCATGTTACAGTATGGTGCACACTTTGCGTGTCCTGGTCGTGTATTGTCAGCAGTGTGAGCTTGTGCAATATATGGGATCAAAAACTCTGGGTCCAGAGACCCATTAAACCCCCATACACCCCCTCACCCCCTCACCGCAAGCACAGGCTCTGCCAGGGCGTTCTATCTGGTAAACACCAGTTCTGTACAATGAACCGAATTACATTAAGATTGGGGGTATATATTATTTAGATTTCACTGTCGGCGGATAGATGGGTGCAGCAGCGATCCCCTGCATCGTTTTTACCATCAGTTATTCATTCGGTCCCTTTCTCCATCTCTGAATTTTCGCTTTTCTCTACAAGTGATTGTCTACCTCATTGGGGATCTCTCCGACCTGTCTCTACTTTTATTATAGCGGTGCCTTACCTCCAGCTCTTTGTTTTTTTATTTTAGAAATCTGTTCTCATTTCCATTTTAGTTAGAACCTTGTGCGTTAGTCAATTCATGTTTTTAAGTTCGTCTGGAAGGAGGAGTGAGAGAAATGTAGGATGTGGAGATGATCTGGAGACATAAGGGTAGAGGTAATGGTATGCAGCTCTGCCAAAAAGAGGCGCGTTATCTCTGTGACCCCCTCCCCCACTCCCTGGGGGAGCAAGCGCCCTAATTAGGGCATCTTTACGTGTTAGCCGCAAATTCCGATACCTGTGCAAACCCCTGTTTTGTTGGGAATCGAAATTCTGAGGGTAATTTACCAGGTGCACCTTCCATTTTCCCAGGGTCAGTTAGAGTCAATTACGTCAGGTCAAAGTTGCCAAAATTTACCCGGGGAAAAATTCACGATAATTACTGAGACGTGTAATTTGGTGCAGTCGGTACTGATTACTACATGTCGTTCTACATTTTTAAGAGAAAACACAGAATAGAAGGTATTTATTCCCTGGACTCCATAAATACCTCGCACCGCAGTTTCGATACTTACCATATCGGTCAATACCTCACCCCACCTCCACCTGTAGCCACTGTAGTGGAGAAACCTGCTCATTGGACCAGGGGGGGCAGGACAGATTTGCCACTGCAGCCCAGGCAGAGGTGGTAATTCACTCACGCTGAGGGATGCAAAGTCTGCCACCCAAACTCTAAATCAAGCCCATAGTATGTTACAACTACTCAGAGATAAATGTGTAAGTATGTGTTTAGTTGCATAGCACCCAGAAGCTCTCTGTGAGCTGCAAAAACTACAAATGAAAATGCTATAAAACCTCTCGCTGCCTTACTGGCTGACCCCAGCACACCATTTTCCTCCCACGTTTTACTATTCTCTGTAATTTCTCTGATTCTCGCTCTTCTTCTTCACTCTGACACTGGCTAACACAAATTGACGGGGTGGGGACGGATGTCAAATTTGATTATGGCCTTTAAAATTCCCACCACCTGCTTTGTAGTTGACCTTTGTGACCTGTCACTGCTAGGAAACTATTTAGAGGTTTTGTGCTGAAAATGCCCTTTTTAGAATCCGTCAGAAGACACAGAAACAAAGAGGCCGGGGGGGAGGTGGGGGGGGGTGGGGGCGACGGGGGAGGCTGTATACTATCACTGCCCCTTCCACTTATTTTCGCCATACACACGTCATCCTCCCCGCTGCACCCCTAGAAACACGTTGTTAATCGGCAGGGCTCACGTCCAGACGGCGCAGACCTAGATAAGCAGGCCAGGTGGCCGTGGACGCCCCGCCCCCGGTGTACAGATTGCACGGGGATTAAGAAAACGGATTTTAAGGCCAATAACTGCAAATCTTAGTTTGGGTTGAATTTAATACCAGAGGAAAGAGAGACGGCATCCGGGCATCTAAGACCAGTACCGGGAAATAGGTGTCGAGTATCCAGAACTTGTGCACATAGGACCAGTTTTCAGACCTGCTCTTCAGTCCAGGACCTAAAACTATCATTTTAGCGTCGCCTCAGCATCATTTTATTGACACTAAAGGAGGTGCTAAAGTGGCTTTTTACACGCGCGTATTTACATGCTTGCAATGCGCCACTTTGTAAACCCTTGCGCCACATTATGCCTGCGCCAGGCATAATGTATGCAAGGAGGGTGTTCCCGTTGGGAGGGGTGAAAAAATGGCACAAGAAAATCTAAGAGATTTCCTTGTGCCATTTTTTCGGCACTTTAAACACATTCTCAGAGCAGGCGATCAAATGGGGCATGCCTTTGAATACAATGGGCCCCTATGTACTCTGAGAGAGTAGCGTCAAAATGTAGGCGCTACTCCTGCCGAGTACAACAATAGCGTCGGTAATTCCAACGCTATTGCGCTAAGAGGCGCAAGTAAAGTGGCACTCAACTGGGTGCAGCACCACTTTTCTTAAATCAGCCCCATAAGTGTCTAATTTAGAGATTGGAGGACCGGTAACTCCATCACACACGTTACGGACTTCCGATCTGTAATATTTCAAGTCCATTATATTCTACGTCAATTGTAGTAACACTAAATCATGCCCTGATACCCTTGACTAGTATGTGGAACTGAAACCCATTACTGGTGCCTTGCATGGTTGCCCAGAACTAGTACCCAAGATGAGAACCTAGGATAGTACCTCCTGAATTAGTATTCAGGATTGGTGCTCGTTAGCAGTACCCCGAACTAATAACTAGAACCAGGACTACATGCAAGAATGTAGCAGTAGTACTCACTCCAAATTTAATTAAGAACTAGTTTCAGTACTTAGAACCGGAATCTAGGGCCAGGGGCCACTCCCGAGGGCCAGAAACTAGGTATAACTATTAGCATTACCTAGCAAACGTGTTTAGAACCAGTAACCATAGCCAGCAACCTGGACCTTTACTCTAAATTTGGGGCCAGGACTAATGGCCAGAACTAGTAATTACGACCATTACCTATATTTATTAGCCAGGTCCAGTACCATCGACCAGTACGAAGCGTCATTACCCAGAGTGAGTACTTGAAACGCAGTACCCAGAGACAGGACTGATTCCGGTATCACAGCCTAGAACCACTCAACACTAACAATGCCGAGAGCTAGCGCCGAACACCAGAACAAGAATCAACTCGCTACCCAGGACCAGCATCACTAGACAAGACAAGCACTCCGACACAGTACCTACCTAGTCTAGTAACTAGAAGAGAGATGCCCTTGGACAAGTATCCGTGGACAATACCCAAGAATAGTACACCAGACCAGTAGCTTGGATTGAAACACATGCAGTTCAAGAGGCGCCTAAAAATGCAACTGTTCAGTCTCGCAGCGCTTCATAAAACTACACAATAAAGTAACACTAGCAAGATGTCGGCACTTACTTCTCTTCCAGCAGCTGCTTCTGGTATTCCTCATACTCTTCCCGGGTCATGCCCTGGGCCTCCGCCGCAGACTTCTCCCCTTCGCCCTTCTCCTCTCCTTTGCCCAGCCCCCCGGTGAGGTTCTTGAGTTGGCCCCCCACCACCGTCTTCACCATGAACGCCATCCTGGAGGTGCAGTTACAGCCTCTGTGAGCCCTGGAAAGCCTTGTGCCCTCGGAGTTCACACGAGACCTGGGAGGTCAGAGTTCAAAGTTGAAGACTCAGAGTCTAGAATCAAAACAGTACTGTCTGGCTGTCCTCGGAAGAGCCTCGGTAGCTGAGAGATCAGATTCAGAGCTGGGCGGTATATCTGTCCTGGGAGGAACCTCCGGAGCTTAGAGTAGAATCAGTGATGGATAGTGAACCTGTCCTGGGAGGAACCTCCGGAGCTTAGAGTAGAATCAGAGATGGATAGTCAACCTGTCCTGGGAGGAACCTCCGGAGCTTAGAGTAGAATCAGAGATGGATAGTCAACCTGTCCTGGGAGGAACCTCCGGAGCTTAGAGTAGAATCAGAGATGGATAGTCAACCTGTCCTGGGAGGAGGCTTAGGAGCTGAAATCAGATTCAGGGCAGGTCAGCCTACCTGTCCTGGGAGGAACTTCCAGAGCTTAGAGCAGAATCAGAGATGGATAGTCAACCTGTCCTGGGAGGAACCTCCGGAGCTTAGAGTAGAATCAGAGATGGATAGTCAACCTGACCTGTGAGGAGGCTCAGGGGCTGGGATCAGATTCAGAGCTAGGCAGTCAGTACACCTGTCCTCTGAGAAGCTTCAGTAGCGGGGAAGTCAGTCAGAGGTGGGCAGTCTATCTGTCCTGGGAGGAACCACCAGAGATCAGAGTTCAGAATCAGAGATGGGCAGTCTATCTGTCCTCGTAGAAGCCTCGGTAGCGGGGACTTCTCAGAGCTGGGCGGTTTACCTATCCTCGGAGCTTGGGTGCCTGGCACCGTGGAACGCCCGGGGACCCAGGAGGCGATTAGCCCCTCGGCTCTCCACAAACTTTTCTGAAGCCGGCGCAGAGCCCCAGCCACACCCCAGAGTCTTCCGAGATAGAGCCCCGGAGCTCTCCAAACCAGGCTCCTTCAGGCACAGTCGTCGAGGAGCCCCTCAGCTCTCAGACAGGAATCCCCCCCTGGACACCTCAGCTCTTGGGCTAGTGCACCGAGTGTACCCCTGAGCCCGGTGCTCTCCTGCCTCCGCTCTGCGTGGCCGGTGTCCAGCCTTCCTCTCCCAAGGGCTCCCGGCTCCGAGGGCTGCGTGCCCAGTCCCGCGGCAGCCTCCTCGTGCACTCACAATCAGTCTGGCGTCTGCCCGGGCTCTGCTGGGGGAGTGATGTGCTCTTCAGCACCGCGGCTGGTGGACAGCTCCGCGGCCCCGCCTCTCCCGACCACCGCCTGTTCTGGGCGGGGGGGGGGGTGTTGGCTGTGTGTGACGGGAGGGCTTGTGTGAGAGATAAGTGGAGTGTCACGAGTGGGGGGGAAGTCTGAGGGAAGGGAGCATTCAAGATTCAAGGGAGTGTGTGTGAGGAGAGCGTATGAGGAGTAAGTAAAGGGAGTGAACGTGGTGTGGAGAAGAGATACACATGAGTGGGGGTTCGTGCTGAGGACAGGAGTGCCCGAGAAAGGTGAGTGCGTGTGAGGGGTATAAGGGTCTGAGTGAAGACTGTGTGCGGGAGAAAGATGGCTATGTGCGAGGGGAGCGCTTATCTGGGAGATAGGAATACCTGGGAGAGAGTTCTCTTTTGTGTGTGAGGGAAGTGACTGAGTAAAGGTGGAGTACAGGAGGGAAGAAAGGTGTGAGGCGGATAGAAGTGTCTGAGACGGGAGACTGTGTAAGAAATACATTTCTGGGGAAGGGCGTGCGCTGTAGGAACACAGTGCTAATGGCCCTCGGAACTGCGCGCTATAGAAAACCCCGTAACAATACCGAATGTAGGCCACTTGGAATGTATACTGGGTTTATTGTCGTTTTAAAACATCTGCCAAAAATGCAAGTCCTGCTGTCTCCCATGTACCAAGTCCAATCGCTCACATTTTTCACGTAAAACAACGAGAGGTAGTGTGTGACATGTATGTAGAAGGGATTATATAGAAAAGGTGTGCGGAAAGCAGGTGAGTGTGTGTGTGTGTATGTTCACTGAAAAAAATAAAGGTTACAAGGACCTTATAGTTAGGTTCTGAATTTACTTGTGTAAAACCATAGAAATTAAGCACTTAGAGTTATTTCAAGTAACTATAACTCGTGCCCTAAGGTAACTATAACTTGCACCCTCACCATGTACAGTTTTCTCATCAACAATTTGATGGCAAATGTTGCAGTGATAGTATCAAAGATGCCATAGGTTTCATCAATCATATAATTTGTGGAGCAATTAGCTGTGCATGGCGTAGGCGCTTGAGTTATACTTACCTTATGGCACGAGTAATAGTTACTAGAAATAAGAAGAGGGAAATGGGTGCATCCGTGTGTGTGCACGAGAGACAGTTTGTGTATTTGCTGTTTCGTGATTCTAAGATTGGTGATCTTCCTTGAATAGCTGAGAAATGGAAACATGTTTGAGACAACAGACTCTACGTGTATGAACTTGAGGGAGGGAGTAAGTGTGCTTTAGAGAAGTGTGAAGTGTCTGCATGTGTTGGGGGAGTGTGTCCAAGAGAGATGCGGCATGTGCCTGAGTAATGAGTGTGCTTTTGTTTTCCAAGAAGTAAGGGAGAGGGGGAGAGAGAGGAGGAGGAGAGGGGGGAAGGGAGAGCGAGACATAACTGTGTGTAGAAGGAAAAATATATGGAAAGGGAGGTATGTGTGGAAGGGAGAGGTGTGTGTGTGTGTGTGTGTAAAGAGAGTGTCCAAACGGTGTGTGTTTGTTGAGTGCCAGGCAGCACAACTGACAAAATACGGCCGGTATAAGAGAGGGAAGATGTGTGTGAGGGACGAGCCTATGTGTAAAGGGTGCACAAGTCCGAAGACAGTGTGTGTAAGTTGTAAGGCCTAGAATTCATGCGAAATATGTCTGTGGAAGGTGGTGTGCTTGTAAGTGGTGTGACATGGATGTGAATGTTAAGTGGGTGAAGTTTCCTCAGATAGAGAGTACCCTGTGTGAGAAGTGTCATCCCATAGTGATGGTGGTGTAGGCAGTGTGTGTTTTCTGTGAAGCGTTAGTGTCTGAGGGAGACGAGCTGTGTGGCATTTGGTTGAGTATGTTAATGCTAGATGGCATAGCGAACTCAAGTGTAGAGAGGGATCTACAGGGTGGAAATCTTTGAATGGTTTTCCAACCACGTTTTAAATAAAGACTGATGTTTTCATTATGACTGCACGCATCACCACAAATCATCTGACAGTGAAACAAAGAAAAGAGCCTCATAAACATCAGTTATGCTACGTTTTGGCCAGTTGAACTACTGCTCACCTCAAAAAAGACAAATATACTAAGAATCTGCGTCGAAAACGGCACTGATAGAGGAGAGATTCTGGCATCTCCAGGGCTGCATTTGCCTTGAAGGTCAAAAATCTCTAATGATGCCTGCGATACACTCTGATAGATCCGTCATGCGAGAAGCCATCTTTGACCTTCCAGTTGCAAAACTAACTCTCTTCACAAATTAATAGCACATTTTAACAAATACTTCATGCCACAGAACATTGACGATGAATGTTACTAGTTCTACTCTATCAGCTTTAGTCTTGGTAAATCATTGGTTATTTTTGTGCCAAGGCTAGAGACTCCCATTGAAGATTGTGGGTACAGGAAATGCTGCAATAACAAAAAACCAAGGTCTCAGGTTATCGCTGGCTGTGCATTCCCCTTATTAACATGTGAACACCCCCAGAAGCTACAACACAATAGATGCATGCTAGCCAAATACGGTCTGCCCATATGGCTGACATGCAAATAGAGGTAGTGGGGAGTCCAATGACCATGGAAGAGCTATGCAGTCTTAAAGTTTTGAAGATACTCCAAAGTCTCACAGTTCTTTGTGACTTACTAAGTGGCAATTGCACCACTATTGTCAAGGCTACGCAGAGATCATCCACAACCCTCCGCACACCGCAGGATACACACTGGACTCCATCTTTACCATCAGCAGCTACATCAAATACAGCCACATCACTGAACTCACATGGACTGATCACTCCATCATTCACTTTTGCATCTCCAGCCCCTGTACCACCACCCCCAAGATGTGCAGCACCCCCGACTAGGCATGGAGTAAAATTTTAGAGACCAGCTGGAAGGATGCCCTCAACACCTCCAACCCCACTTCCGACCTCAAACCAGGAGAAAATAATTTCAATGTGTGGATCACCAACTGCGCCAATCGCATCGTCCCCGTCAAGAGCAGCATCAAGAGAAAAACCTCCAAAAAAGGCAGCTGATACACCCCTGGACTCAGAACAGCTAAACAAGACAGCAAACAGCTGGAGAGGAAGTGGCACACCAGCAAAGACACCAGCAACAGGGCAGCCTTAAATACCTCACTCAACCTCTAACACCATCTGGCAGGCACCATTACTCACAGGTATCAAACCAGCAGCAACACCACCAAGGAACTTTTTAATGTTGTTAAGAACTCTCCAACCCGGATGCTAGTGAAAACAACATCACACACTCACAGGAGCTGTGTGACAACCTTGCCGATTTGTTTTACAACATGATTGCAACCACATACAGAAACTTCAAACCCCAGTCTACATCTACGGATTTCATCAACATAGACCTGACCACCACAACCAACTGCAATCACAAACTAACCACCTGGAACCTCCTCTCCAACGAGGACACCACCTCCACCATGAAATGCATCAAATCGGAAGCCCCCATAGACCCTTGCCTGCATCACATCTTCAATCTCAGAAACCAAAGAATCGGATAGGAACTCACCACTATACTCAATGCCTCCATCACTACTGCAACATTCCTCAATGCTTGAAATCATGCTGTAACCAAACCACTACTCCAAAAACCCTCCACAGACCTTGATGATTTCAAAAACTACCGGCCACTCTCCCTGCTCTAATTCCCAGCTAAAGTATTGGAAAAAAATAATAAACAAATAATTCATGATATGCTGCATGGGAACCAGCTACTCAACACCTCCCAATATATCTTCCACCACATTAACAGCACCGGGACCTCCCTGATCACAGCCACTGACAACAACCGAACCCTCCTGGACTTAGAAGAAACAGCAGTCCTGATCCTCCTTGACCTCTCAGCAGCCTTCAATACCATCTCACCACGCGCTGATCAAAAGACTCCACCACATTGGCATCCAAAGGGATGCACTTAGATTAATCAAATCACCTCCTTCCTCACCCTCAGGATCCACCTACCTACTTTCATATCTGAAGCCAAAGATATCACCTGCAATGTCCCCCAAAGATCAACCCTCAGCCCCACAGCTTTTCAATGCATATATGACCCCGCTAGTCAACATCTTTAGATTGCACAGTCTCAACATAATCTCCTATGCAGACAACACTCAACTTATACTCTCACTCACCAATGACCCACCACCTCCAAAATCATCTTCCACGGATGCATGACAAGCATCGCCAACTGGATGAAAGACAAATGCTTGCAGCTGAACACAGACAAGACTGAAATTCTGGTCTTCGGCAAGAGCAGCAACACAGGGGACTACTCCTGGTGCCCTTTAGAACTAGGACTTCCTCCAGAAACCTCTGAATCAGCACTGACAACAGGCTCACCATGAAATCACAGATCAATGCTGTCTCCTCTGCCTGCTTCCTCACTCCATGCATGTTATGTACAATCTTAAAGTGGCTACCCCTGCACACAAGACAAACTGTGACACAGGCCTTCATCAACAGCCGACTGAATTATGACACCACCCTCTATGTAGGAATCTTTGTATACCTCCTACAAAGACTTAAAACCATATAAAACGCCGCAGCCAGACTCATCCTACCCTGATGATCCCATATCACACTAAGGGGCATATTTATAAGCCCCTAGCGCCACCTTGTGCCACATTACCCTCATTTCTTTTTATGCTAATGTGGCCCAATAAGGCCAAAATCCTCACGCCATATTTACAAAGTGGCGCAATGCATGCATTGCGCCATTTTATAACCCTTTGCGCTACATTATGTCTGCGCCAGGCATAATGTATGCAAAGGGGGCATTCCCCCGCTAGGGGGGCCAAAAAAGTGGCAAAAGGAAATCTAAGAGATTTCCTTGTGTCATTTTTTACGGCACTTTTAACGCTTGCTCAGAGCAAGCATTAAAAGGGGCTTCCATTATTTATAATGGGCCCCTATGTACTCTGCAAGAGTAGCGCCAATATTTTGGTGATACTCCTGCAGAGTACATCAATAGCGTAAATAAAAATGACACTATTGCCCCCGAACCTGCGCCACGGTGCGCCGTATCTTAGTTACGGCGCACTCATGGCGGCGGTAGCAGGGCGCTACGGGGCACAAGGAAAGTGGTGCTGCGCTTCTTAAGTGGACCACAAGGAGGTACACGGTCAAAGAGTCCAAGCAATCCCCAGAGGTATCAGAGAGCCACAAATGACATCCCACGTGCTCTCTTTTTGAGTAGTGTGGTCAAGCAGTTAGGCATTTCAGAGGGTAGTGCTAAGCATGTAAGGCCCACGCACAGGCAGTAAGTCAGACACACACTAAATAAAGACATTTGACACCAATTTATATAAATAACACATGCTTTTATATAAATTTAGATACCATGATCGCCAGAATCAGGTGAGTACTTTTCAAGATAGGGATTTTTAGAGTTTTCAAAAGTTGACAGTGCATTTTTGTGTAGCTGCAATGTTACTCTATGGGGGAGAAAACATACACTGCAAACAGGTACTTCACAGCAACTTACAGGACCAATCTCCTGGCTTAAGGTGAGTACAGGGCAGGGTCCTAGGCCACACCAACAGGTCACTTCAGGCGGCACTGCGGTGCCTGGCTGCAGTGGTGCAGTTCAGCATCAGGTGCCCTGCATAAGTCTGTGGGGATCGGTCTGGTCACAAAGATGCTGCACGGGTGGACTGAGAGTCCAGTCTGGGTGAACCACCAGGAGGGTTTACGTTTTGTGATACTCGGGGACGTGGGGACACCAGTGGTCCCGTTCTCCTCAGTCCAGGGTGTCCGGGTGTAGAGGTGGTTTGGGCCATCACATTTACCATCATCGGGTCGTGGTGGAGGGGGCCCACAGAAACAGGCTGCAGACGTGGACTGGGGGTACACTCCGGCCGAATCAACAAGTGGGCTCAGGTCTCACAAGCCTGGGTGACGTAGGGATACTAGTTGTCCTCTTCTCCTTGGTCCGAGGAGTCCGGGTGCAGAGGTGCAGTGGACCATCAGGTCTCCATCACTGAAGGCTTGTGTTGGTGAAGGATAGTCTGCAAAAACAGGCTACAGATGCCACTGGGAAGTCCACAGTGGGCAAACTCAAGGTGGGCTTCATCTCTGGAGGGCCTAGCAACCATGTTGACACCATTGGCCCACTTCAGCTCAGGCCAGGAGGCTCAGGTGCAGTGATGATGTCCTGCGCCGGGTTTTGGTGATTCTGGTCCAACCAGTTCTTACTTGGGTTGCCTGCAAATGCAGGGAAGTAGCTCCTGTGCTCCAAGGGAGTTATTCTTGACAATTTGTGTAGCACTGGCAGCTCTCCCAGTTTCTTGGAGGCTGGAGTGGCAGGACAGGTCAGTTGTTCCTCGAGGGTTGGTTACAGCAGGCAGGCTACCACAGTTGGCGCTAGGTGCTCCTTGATTCTCGGGTCAACGGGCTTCTTCATCAAGAAGTCTGAGGTCCTGGTATCACTAGGTATACTACATTTTTGGGGTGTTACGGGGAAGCCAATGGGCTACTCACCCTTAGGTCAGTATATCCACTACATGACCACTTCGTGTGGAGAGTGGGCATCACCCTCTCCAGAGTTCCAAAGTTGCACCACACACAAGATGGTGGAATTCCTGAGGCAGTGTTCGATTCAGGCTGGTCACTGCAGGGGTGTGTCCAGTTTGGAAATGCAACACGCCTCCAGCATAGCTAATTTTCCTGCCTGCCCAGGTGCCAGATGGGCCCTGGGTCAGGGGGAGTCCGCATCTCCCTCTGAAGAAAGTCAGTTCTGCATACCAAAGGTGGTGGGCTTCTTTGAAGCCTCCTGCCTTGAAATGCAGGTCATCCTGTGGGGGTATGTAACATCCCAGCCCAAGCAGGCTTTGTTTCTGACCGCCAGAGAGCAGAGGCTCTCACCCTTGGGGGTCAGATTCTTGTCTGTCAGTGGCAGACTGGCTAGAACTAGTCCGTGGGCCCACCAGCAGTGGATACGTTTTCAGGGGACACCTCCAAGGTACCCTCTGGGTGCATATATCAATAAATCCATTACTGTAATCAGTGAGGGTTTATTAAAATGATATGTTTGATACCAAACATCCCTAGTTTCAGTGAAGCCATCATGTAGCTGGGGAACTTGTATTAACCTGTGTCCAGCACATATAATTAAAATGGTTTCACTGCACACTTACTATGTCTAAGAATCAATAAATACATAGCAGGGGCATATCTGCTCTTGCATATATGCCCACACATGTAATATAATGCACCCTGCCTTAGGGCTGTAAGGCTTGCTGTAGGGGTGACTTACAAATATTACAAGCAGTGGTTTAGGGAACATATCACGCAGGCTGTACACATGTTGTGTTTTCACTTTTAGGGAGCACCTTGTCATGCAGCCTGCAATTACACTCAGCATGAGGTTAGTGTTGAGTCCCTTCGATGGGCACAAGTTATGCTGCAGTTCTTAAGAGCCCTACTCAGTACCCATGCCTTAGGTACTGGGGAAACCACTTTACTAGGGACTAAGAGGTGCTAAAGGGCCTGGCTACTTGGGGATCAAGTGACCACATGTCTTGTTTTGGGGAAGGAACACTGGCACTGGGGAGCTGGTTAGCAGGAAGCCAGTGCACTTCAGTCAAAGTTGCATCAAAAACCAAACAAAACGTGGGAGGGGGGAGTACTGCAAACAGAACTCAACTTCCTATGGCTAGGCAGTGCTGTGTTCCCTCTTCAGAGTCCAAGTCAGGGGAGTTAAGTGGAGCTGGCCCCGCCATGTGTCAGACCCAGCAGTAACCTGGGAGTATTTAAAAACTGACTTTGAAATGGGTCCCTAACTTGCCTTATATTAATTTCCTGAACTGTACAGGCAAAAACATGTCTATTCATCAGCAATTAATATAAAAACACTTGAGACAATCTATCTTAGCGACACAGTCCCTGTTAATATTTCAGATGTTTTAATTTATCTTCTATTCCCTAAGAGTATTTGCTTTTTCCAGATGTTGTGTCTCTGTAGAGTTTTTTTCCTGCGGAATAGGACTCTTTATAATGCATGCTGGTAAGTATGTGCCTCTAGGAGTTAGGGTGAATTCTGGTTGGGGGACGGTGTTCTTGAGGGTACACAAACAGGAGCTTTGCAGTTGGGCTGGAGGCAGTACGAGATTCTGACAGCTCTTGTCCTCCCTACAGAACACACAGCAATAGTCACATATGCGCCAGTTGTACTTATCAGTTTGTGAAAGAGAAATACACAGCACCAAAGGAAGCAAACACACTGTGTTTACAGGTGAGGAGAGAGTATGGGTTTGTATTTGTGAGAGAAGGGGACATGGTGAATGGGCGGTGATGCAAGGAAGACCAGGGACCCCCAGTATCAACCACACCACCCTCCAACTCTACCTGAATCAATGTCAAATCATTACTCTAGAATTTTAGCATGGGTAAAGTGCCATGTTTATTTACATAAAACAATAAATAACAACAGTCTTAAATCACACAATATATTAAAAAAAAGATCAAATAACATTATATACATTACAATGCATCTACATATAGCATGTATATTGAATTATTGCTGTGATAATAAAATGATTAATATCTATAAATGTTTGCAATGAGTCGCTCACTGGAGAATGTCACAGCACTAAGGATTTGCTTCCCTTGTTTGTATTGGGACCACACAGGTGAAACCACCTGTATTCCAGAGGGGCAGTTACGAAATCTCTCTACGAACCCCCCACCATGGTCTGCCCTTCCAACACCATGCTGCGAACGGGGCCCTAGGATGTGAGACCAGGGGCTACAGCCCCATGGCATCCATTGGTAAACTGTAAACGTATGCCCCAAAGCCAGTGTGACTGCCCTTTGCAGAATAAGGATTACTGCCCATACTCTCATTGTTGTCCTACAAAGTATTCAATGGAAAATTCATCTATCCTTGTGATAATTTTCTGTTGCCTGCTGTGCTACCACCAGGGGGGCGACAAAGGCAATGAGGTCCTTCGCCCTCCCCACCAAAGAATAGGGACTGAGTAAAAACCCATCCTCCATTGGAAAAATTCACCCTGCCCCTAAGAAACATATACTCCCCCTTGATCACCTTGTGAGGAATATGTCTTAATCGTCCCAGCCCCTGACACAACTTTGACATCTCAGCGTTAAGTCGCCTGATGAAAACATTAATGACCCTGGACTTAATGCCGTGCCCACATACAGCAGGGAATCATGTGGGACCATGCAATGAAGGCATTTGGGAACGACTAGTCTAGCCAAGAGAATTCCTTCAATGAATATACTCTCAATTACTTTTTTGCCCAAGCTTTACTAGGTCATTACCTCCCAGATGCATGATCACAAGGTCTGGGAGAGGGAGTCTCACACAGCCCTTTGTCTCTTCAACCATTTCACACAACTGCAAGATCTTACTCCTTTTCCACCAATCTGAATGGGACATGCCTCAACGCTGCCGGGTTCGTCTACCGAGCTATCACAAGCGGTATACCGCACGCCGCTAAAGGTAATTACTGCTGACTCACATGACCTTGGATAGCATGAGTACAAAAATAAACAGAAGAAAGCAGAGGGTGATCCACATGGAAAATAAAGAAAGAAACCTGTTATGACAATTCAGGGCAGATGTAGCCTTTGAAACAAGGTAACGACCAATGTCCATGCATTTGATTTCTTGCTGTGAAAGATCTGCCTTGATTGCAAATGTTGCAGCGCCTATTCTAAAAGAATGAGAAGAGTCCCCGGATGAGTTCACCCGTGGACTTGAGGACTGCAGCAAAGATCAGACAGAACTGGAAGTATTAGGGGGCCATTACAAGCCTGGCGGACGGTGTTAAAGCGGTGGTAAGACTGCCAACAGGCCGGTGGTAAAAAATTGCAATTACGACCGTGGTGGACACCGCCACCAAAGACAGCCACTTTAACACTCAGACGGCCACGGCGGTACAAACAAACAGCGTGGCGGTCACCGCCAACAGACAGGCTGGAGACAATGTACCGCCCACACTATTATGACAGGCCAATCCGCCACCTTTTGCGGGGCGGATTCACCGCGGATAAAAACACGGCGGAAACAGGAATTTCGAAGGGAAAACGCTCACCTCTACACACCCCACGAGGAACGAGGACACCATGGAACCGGAACTCCAAATTCTACCTGCGATAGTCTTCCTGCTCCTCTACCAGGAGCACGAACGCTGGCGGCGAAGACCACGGTGAGTACTGCACCTACGACACAGGGGAGGGGGGAGGCAAAAAACAGGGACACACACACGCAACACCCCCACCCACACCCTCACCCACTACAACACACACACTAATACATGTTGATACATTACAGTTACACCCCCCAAGCCCTCTGGAAGAATGCAAAGACAAAAGGAAATGATTGTAACCATTGTAATCTATTAAAATCCAGTACTCAAAAATATATATACACTATAAACAAATATATACACCAATAATACAAGTCCAGGTATTGCACCATTTATAGTCCGTGGACCACTGGGCCCAAAATGCATGGGCGAGGCCCACACTCGATACCCGATCAAAACAGAGAGAACACTGCAGGGACATCAGATAGAAATACAACAGGCACCTCAGGGGGAAGGGAAGGGGGGCACCTCAGCCGGATGAGTGTACGACGCCATATCCACGAGGGGGCTCAATGCCCACTGTTCAGTCCTGGGGAGTGCAAAGCCACAGTCTATCAAGTCTCTCCAGTGGGTGGGTTGCCCACTGCATTATCCTGGGGAGTGTAAAGCCACAGTCTCTCAAGTCTCTCCAGTGGGTGGGTTGCCCACTGTTCAATCCTGGGGAGTGCAAAGCCACAGTCTCTCAAGTCTCTCCAGTGGGTGGGTTGCCCACTGCATTATCCTGGGGAGTGCAAAGCCACAGTCTCTCAAGTGGATAACAGTCTCCACTGGTTCTGGAGGGGGACTGGTGCCCAGAGTGTGTCATCCTGTGAAGGACAGAGGTAGTGGATGGATGTCTCCACTGGTTCTGGAGGGGGACTGGTGCCCAGAGTGCTTCATCCTGTGAAGGACAGAGGTAGTGGATGGATCTCTCCACTGGTTCTGGAGGGGGACTGGTGCCCAGAGTGCATCACTCACCCGGTGACGGACCCAGTTGCGTCAGTGCCCCTGCCGCTCATGGGCTAGCGGTGCTTGAGTTGGCGGTGCCCTGTTCAGTGGTGCTTGAGTTGGCGGTGCCCGGCCCAGCGTCCTTGATTTGGCGGTGCCCTGTTCAGCGGTGCTTGAGTTGTCGGTGCCCTGTGCAGCGGTGCTTGAGTTGGCGGTGCCCTGTTCAGCGGTGCTTGCTTTGTCGGTGCCCTGTTCAGCGGTGCTTGAGTTGGCGGTGCCCGGCCCAGCGGTGCTTGAGTTGGCGGTGCCCTGTTCAGCGGTGCTTGATTTGGCGGTGCCCTGTTCAGCGGTGCTTGAGTTAGATGTGCTTGAGTTGGCGGTGCCCTGTTCAGCAGTGCTTGATTTGGCGGTGCCCTGTTCAGCGGTGCTTATGTTGGCGGTGCCCGGCCCAGCGGTGTTTGAGTTGGTGGTGCCCGGCCCAGCGGTACTTGTGCTGGCGGTCCTTCATGGCCCAGCGGGGCTTGTGCTGGCGGTCCTTCATGGCCCAGCGGGGCTTGTGCTGGCGGTGGCCTCCTGGGCAGCTGGGCTGGGGCTGGTGTGGCCCTCCTGGGCAGCTGGGCTGGGGCTGGCAGGGCCCTCCTGGGCAGCTGGGCTGGCGTGGCCCTCCTGGGCAGCTGGGCTGGGGCTGGTGTGGCCCTCCTGGGCAGCTGGGCTGGGGCTGGCGGGGCCCTCCTGGGCAGCTGGGCTGGGGCTGGCGGTGGCCTCCTGGGCAGCTGGGCTGGGGCTGGCGGTGGCCTCCTGGGCAGCGGGGATGATGGCGGTTTTCTCCGCCGTGCAGCTCTTCCCAGATTTGCCGGGTTTCTTGTGGCCATTCCCCACCTTGGGAGGTGTAACAGCTGACTCCACACTCCCACCGGGACCCCTGGGAGCGGCTTTGGTGGCTGGAGTCTTCCCCCTCTCCCGCGGGCACTGGCCAACTTCTGATGCTTCACAGAGGGGGGACTGGCTGTGCTGTGGCTCCGTGCCACACTGGCTGTCCTGGTGGCCGGTGCACTCCACATACCTGTGACTACAGGCACCACTGGTCCCGGAGATGTTGTGGCTGTGGTGCTACTTCGGGACCTATGAGATGGACGGGGTGGGGGAGGTTGGGGAAAAAGGTCAAGGCTGGACAGGAAAATTCTTTTGGACACACTGGGACGGGTAGCTGGAGGGGGTTTGGGAGTGGAGGAAGAGGTGGTGGTAGTAGGAGGTGTACGTTTGGTGACTTTGGGTGCAGGCGCATGCGCTGGAGGCTGACGTGAGGCGGATGGCTGTTGGGTGTGTGTGTGCCTGCGTTTGTGTATCTTCGGAGGGGGCATCACAGACACACTGGGAGAGGACACAGGGGACGTGTGAATGGTAGTGGGGGTGGTGACTGCACGTGAGAGGAGTGTGCTGGTGAGGGACGTAGTGGCTGTAGAGGTAGTGCATGCAGGTGTGTGTGTAGACGAGACTGGGAGGGAGGAGGGAGACGACGAGGAGGGGGACACAGTGGAGGCAGTGGATGTTGGCGTGTCTGCATCTGTGTGTTGCTTGCGTGAGTGCCTGTGGGATGTGTGGTGCTTATGTTTGCCTGAGCTTCCCTTGTGTGGTGAGGTGTGTGCAGGCTGGTCTGATGGTGTGCTTGGGATAGGCAGAGGTACAGGGGATTGGGCCTGGGTGGAGGAAGTTGGAGGGGGGAGGCTAGAGACGGGGACAATGGCTGCCGTCAGTGCTGAGGCCAGACTTTGAAAAGCTCGGTGAAGGGCCGCCTGACCAGAATGAATGCCCTCCAGGAATGCATTGTTTGTTGCAACTGCCTTTCTACACCCTGGATGGCATTCAAAATGGTAGACTGCCCAACAGTGAGGGACCTGAGGAGGTCAATGGCCTCCTCACTGAGGGCAGCAGGGGTGACTGGGGCAGGGCCTGAGGTGCCTGGGGGGAAGGTGATGCCCACCCTCCTGGGTGAGCGGGCACAGGGTGAAGGCTGAGGGGCTGCTGGGAGGGCGGTGCTGGTAGGCGGGTGGCGGCTGTACCTGTAGATGCGGGGGGCACAGATGTTGCCGTCACCACAAGGGAGCTCCCATCAGAGGACAAGTCCTGTCCCCGCCGTGGAGCTCCCCTCGCCCTCCGTCCCACTGGTGAATTCCGAGTCCGTAGTCTCGCCCTCCAGGGCCATGTGGGATCGAGCTACCTCGTGCTCCGGTGCCACTGCTCCTCCGCCTGATGATGCTAATGCACACAAGAACAGGAAGACCACAAAAAGGGGGGGGGAGACAGAAGAAAGACATGTTGAGTGCATGGATTACCGCTACCGTTGGCGGACAAGACAGACACAGAAGCCCCCTGCACTACACCGCGCTCTTGGGCTCCACAGTGCAATTCCTGGGAAATGGCCTAGAAGGCTATGGACGACATCTGCACACATAGATGACACAGGGGCATGAATAGCTGTACTTGGCAGTCTACAGAGGTGGGCTGGGGGGCCACAGGGCCATGCCTTACGGAGGGGCCTACCCTACTCAACTCGCCCTGGCCTAGGGAAACCCACAGCCCTCCTCCCCCACCCAGACAACTCCACTGCGCGCAAAGTCAGCTGAATGAGAGTGAACTCACCCCCTTGTGTCTGCTGTGATGCCCTCAAGCGCCCATCCAACTCCGGGTAGGCCACCTCCAGGATCCTGAACATCAGGGAGGTCATGGTTCGACGGGCACCCCTCCCACGTTGGGAGGCCATCCCCAGCTGAGCCTCCGCCGTCTTCTTGCTCCAGCAGCGAATGTCCTCCCATCTTTTCCGGCAGTGGGTGCTCCGTCTGTGGTAGACCCCTAGGGTCCGGACGTCCTTGGCGATGGCACGCCAAATATCTTTCTTCTGGTGGGCGCTAACCTACATGAAATGAACAGGGGAAGAAAAGAAGTCATTACCAACTGCACCGTCAAAGTGAGTAGCCCCCATCCCTACCCTTGCCATGTGGCACATGCACTCACCGTCTTTCATGCACGCAGCACTCTGCCCCCTTCCTTCTTACATCCAGCCCTCTCCACACAGGCATAGCCCATACAACATGCTCCCTGTGTACTTACCTGTTTGTCTAAAGGACCGTAGAGTAGCGTGTACTGGGGGAGGACCCCATCAACGAGCTTCTCCAACTCCTCCGATGTGAAGGCGGGGGCCCTTTCCCCAGACGCACAAGCCATTGTCTCTTCCAGACTGAGGTCACAGCAGCACTTGCAGTGTAGGTCCTCTCCTGTCGAATATCAGGTATCGAGTCATCGAAGTGATAGAAAATGGCGGTCACGTCCGCGGCGGTCACGTCCGCGGCGGTGCGTACCATCACCGCTGGCGTACATCGTCATTGGCTCCTGGGACCCATAGGGTCCAATGTTAACCAATGCAGCATTGCGCCGCGGTCTACGACCGCCTACCGCGACGGTGTACAACGCCAGCGCAGTTGCCTCACATCCCATTGTCCCACTTTAGAGGTCAGGCAGCCACCATTTCAGGGGCCCACATTGCCTCATTTTCAACTGCGTCACACATACCTAGGCCTAGTCTCAACACACATACAGGCCACCTTTTGTGTATGATTGGTGTTCTGTGTAAACTGTGGGTATGTACCTCTGAGTTGTTTGACTCTGTGGTTGCTGTTGTCCTTCATAGGCACCGTCCGCTGGGACATGTGAGGAGATGGCGGCATCCTTCGGTGTACCGACCGTTGGTGGACCTGTCGACAATGGAGGAGCGACATTTGATAATCACCTACAGGTTTGACCGTGCCACAATCCAGGAACTGTGTACCCAGCTGGAGCCAGACCTGATGTCAGCAATCCGCCATCTCACAGGAATCCCCCCTCAAGTGCAGGTGCTGTCAGTGCTCCATTTCCTTGCAAGTGGGTCTTTTCAAACAGCTGTGGCCATGGCATCAGGGATGTCCCAGCCTATGTTTTCCAACGTATTGTCCAGAGTGTTGTCTGCCCTTCTGAAACACATGAGGAGCTACATCGTTTTCCCTCAGGTGGAGGATTTGCCTACAGTGAAAGGTGATTTCTATGCCCTGGGACATATCCCCAACATCATAGGTGCCATTGATGGGACCCATGTGGCTTTGGTCCCCCCCCCCACAGGAGTGAACAGGTGTACAGAAACCGGAAGAGTTATCATTCTATGAATGTACAGATGGTATGTTTGGCAGACCAGTACATCTCCCATGTGAATGCCATGTTCCCTGGCTCAGTGCATGACGCCTACATCCTGCGGATTAGCAGCATCCCTTATGTGATGGGTCAACTCCAGAGGCACTGTGTGTGGGTATTAGGTGAGTGTGGAAATAATATCCATAGATGAATGTATCATAAAACCTTTTATTAAGTCCAAGATTGATATCTCATCCACAAAGATTGGTCCAGCAGCTCTCATCACATTATCTTCCTTCCATCTCTCCTCCAGTCTGCACCTCTAACTAGAATCCCATGACACTAACATTCCATGTGCTAAGAGACATTCCATAACTAGAGATGGAAGGGATGCATACACTGTAGATGAAGATACCACAGTGAGCCCCTGGTAGCAAGACAGTGGGAATGGTTGTCTGGGGTTATCCCTACAGGTTAGTGTGTGTTTAACAGTTGTCCCTCACCATTTGCAGGTGACTCTGGGTACCCAAACCTGTCATGGCTACTGACCCCAGTGAGGAATCCCAGGACCAGGGCAGAGGAACGCTACAATGAGGCCTATAGGCGAACTAGGAGGGTGATTGAGCGGACCTTCGGCCTCCTGAAGGCCAGGTTCAGGTGCCTGCATATGACAGGTGGATCCCTATTCTACTTACCAAAGAAGGTGTGCCAGATCATCGTGGCCTGCTGTATGCTTCACAACTTGGCTTTGCGACGACAGGTGCTTTTTCTGCAGGAGGATGGTCCAGATGGCGGTGTTGTGGCAGCTGTGGAGCCTGTGGACAGTGATGAGGATGAAGCAGAGGAAGAAGACATGCAGAACAGGGACTCAGTGATCCAGCAATATTTCCAGTGAAACACAGGTGAGATGGCGGAGGAGTGTCCATGGCAGAGTCCAGTCTATTAGTCTCACAGGTGCATTGCCCATATGGGCATAGGAATTGGAGCTGGGGCAGTTTAATTATGGACAGGGTGACAAAGTGGGACAGTAGGATGACAATCAGGGTGGTCTCATTTCTTGGCGGGGGTCTTGGCATCGTTCTCTGTCTTGTTCCTGGATCTCAGGGACCGTTTGCGGGGTGGTTCTCCCTCTGCAGGGGGTGGGGTGCTGGTGTGGTGGTCCTGTGGCGGGGCGTCCTGTCCACTAGCGCCGGCGGAGGTGGTGGGCTGTTCATCGTCCATGCTAGTGTCAGGGGCCCCTTGTAGTGCCACAGTGTCCCTCCTGGTGTTGAGTACTTCCTTCAGCACCCCTTCCTCCCTGAAGCCCATATACTGTTCCTCCTGCATGCACTGGGTCTCCTGAAACTTGGCCAGTACCGTTGCCATCATCTCCTGGGAGTGGTGGTATGCTCCCATGATGGAGGAGAGGGCCTCGTGGAGAGTGGGTTCCCTTGGCCTGTCCGCCCCCGTCGCACGGCAGCCCTCCCAGTTCCCCTGTGTTCCTGGGCCTCCGTCCCCTGGACCGTGTGCCCACTGCCACTGCCCCCAGGTCCCTGTTGTTGTTGGGGTGTTGGGTTATCCTGGGTTCCCTGTAGTGGTGGACACACAGCTGATTGACGTGTCCTTGGGACGGAGGTATGGGCCCGCTGGGTGGGTGCTGTGCTGGTGTTTCCAGAGGGGGGAAGGTCTATGGTGGCCTGTGCCTATGTGAGGGGAACCGACTGTCCAGAGGTCCCCGATGGTCCAGGCTGGTCATCTAGATCCAGTTGGACAGAGGTGCTGTCATCACTGTGGGCCTCTTCTGTGGGTGGAGTGGACATGTCTGGACCCTCCTGTCTGGTGACGTTGGGTAGGGGTCCTGCAGGGGTGGAAAGGCATGATTATTGCATCTGTGTGTGTCATGGTGTGCAATGGGTGGGTGACCGTGTACCCCAATGCTGGCATTCCTGTGTGGGAGCTTGTGTGATGATGGTTTAGGGGGGTGAATGGCTATGTGCAGTGTGCATGCTTTGGTGATGGGTGTCCATGCTTTGTTGTTGCATGCAGGGCTTGATGTTGGGATGGGTGGTTTGTGATATTGGTACAATGGTGAGGAGTTGGTATGATAGGGGTGAGGGCGAGGGTGGGTGTATGTGATAGCATGCAGGTAGGGTGGGGGATGTAATAGTAAAGGTTTGACTTACCAGAGTCCATTCCTCCACCTACTCCTGTGAGGCCCTCAGGATGCAGAATCGCCAAGACCTGCTCCTCCCATGTTGTTAGTTGTGGGGGAGGAGGTGGGGGTCCGCCGCCAGTCCGCTGAACCGCTAGGTGGTGTCTTGAGACCACGGAACGCACCTTACCCCGTAGGTCGTTCCACCTTTTCCTGATGTCCTCCCAATTTCTTGGGTGTTGTCCCACTGCATTGACCCTGTCCACTATTCTTCGCCATAGCTCCATCTTCCTTGCAATTGAGGTGTGCTGCACCTGTGATCCAAATAGCTGTGGCTCTACCCGGACGATTTCCTCCACCATGACCCTGAGCTCCTCCTCCGGGAACCTGGGGTGTCTTTGACGTGCCATGGGATGGTGTAGGTGATGTGTGGGGTGGAGTGTGTGATGATAAGTGTGGTGATATGTAGTGGTGTGTTGTGTGAGGTGTGTGGAAGTTGTGTGGGTGATGGTGTTATGTGCCTGTGGATGCTGTTGTACTTGCTGGTGGTGTCTCTCTCTGGCCTTCTTTCTGTATATTTTGTCGTGGGGGTTTGTGGGTGATGTGGATGTGTGTTTTATATTGTAATGGGTGTGTGGGAGTGGTGTGTGTATGTGTCTCAGGTGTGTGTATTTTGAATCGTCCAATGTGGGGATGTTTTGTAAATGTGTGTATTTTGAGTGCAGCGGTGTGTACCGCCGATGGAATACCACGGTTGAAAGACCACCACGTGGATTCGTGTGTTGTGATAGTGTGGGCGAATTTCTGTTGGCGTGACGGTGGAGGTTTTGTTTTCGCCAGTTTATCACTGACCTTTGGTGAGGCGGACTTGTGTGGGTGTCTGAATTTTGGCGGGTTCCGAGATGTGGGTCATAATAGCTGTGGCGGAATTCCGCAGCCGCGGCGGTGTGTTGGCAGTCTTCTGCACGGCGGTAAGCGGCTTTTACCGCCAATGTTGTAATGAGGGCCTAAGAGTCCCTCACCACTGGAATTAATAATTAGAGCAAATACACTCAGATCAGGCCATAAAGATAGCAGACCCTCATCTGAGCCGCTAGGCAAATAGCATTACCCGGGGGCTGCTGGAGTACAATGCTAACCTCTTAAAACACCCGTTCTGCCTTCATTTCCTTAATGTAATGACCAGTTTGCTGGGACCAAACTGTGTGTCCAGCCACAGCAAGCCTCCAGCATGGTCCTGCTTGTAGTTCCCCGCTGATTCTCAGGGTCAAAAGATACCATAAAAGGCAACTGGCAGGCAAGTTGCATACCTTGCATAGGTTGTCTAACAGCCTAACATCATTGCAAGTTTCTGCATGTTAAGTTGTCTCATGGTCTCATGCGATTCTTTGTCCTGGCCCTCTACCTTGCCTACCCTGATAGGGATTTTCTTGCCAGAAAGCTGCTGCCCACATCTCACTCCATCTGAGTTTTGCAAAGATGCCAACAGCTGACACATGTGCTGTAGCGTAGGGCACAGGCCTACTCTGCTCCCTACAAGGCACCCAAAAACAGACATAGGGAATCTACTGAAAAAGTTCTCAACATGTTTTTCCTGTAAAAAGGACCTATAGTTCAGAAATTATTTCTCATATGCAACCTGTGTGCATTTAGCCAGGGAAGCTGTTTCTAGATCAGGTAAAGCAGAGAACAAATCTTTCTCAGATCTTCTGGGAATTCCGTCATCTTCTCGAAAGCATGTGAGTGAAAAGTCCTGAAGTCCTGAAACTTGGAGTGAGACAAAGCATCAACTGTGTTATTGTGATTACCAGGTACATGCCTGGCTTTCAACGGCAATAAAAATAACACTGTTGTTTCTGAACACCTCTGACCAGATAAACACTGCCACAATGATAGGGAACAACTCCAGCAGTGCAATATTTTTATTTTATTTCAATAGACTTTATTGGGTTTTATGTAACAGAAAAGAGCGAACAAAATCACATGAGAAATCAGTTACATGTTTGGTAGAGTAGGACCATTGAATAACAGAATTGTATAACACTACTCAAGACCATAAAAACAAATTAAAATAAAATACAGAATAAAATATATACTGATAAAACAAAATAATTGGCAGATCAGGACTGGAATGAGTAGTCATGAAAGTGGTCTATGCCAAGAAAGAAAAGGGAAATGAAAGAAAAAGAAATATAAGTCAAATAATTATTACTATAGGCATGACAGAAGAGGGATACAAAGAAGATAGAGGAACCTGGTACCATTCAGAAAGTATCTGGCCATGAGCCATACGGGGTTACATGGGCAACAATGGTGAAACACCTATTCAGAACATGCTGAGGGGTTCAAGGAGGTTTTGTATTGGTAAAATTATCACCTAGTGTTTTCCAAAGCTCTCTGGACTGTGGCTTCCAAGGGGAGTTTTGGATGGAAACATTGTCGGTACCTCTTAAGTCGGAGAACCAATTCAGCCAAGATTTAAAGAAGGTGGGAGCTATGTTCTTCCAATTATTGAGAACGGACGTACAAGCAGCAGTCATTAAGAAATCTAAGAGTCTTGGGTCATGAGTGAAAGCAAGTCTCATTTCAATTGCATCCCGAAGAGGATACGAATAAAATCAAATATCTGGTCCCAAAAATGAGACAGCACTACAGAGAAAGAGAAGAGGATGAAGGTTGCCCGTAGAATTGTTACAATTACATCAAGTTGGGTCTTATCTAAGAGATAGTCTATGGAGGCAGGAAGAAGTCTACAATGTTCTGTGAAGAAGTCAGTATTTTGTTTGGGATAGGGAGGCGGTGATTTTGTAAGAAACAACTGATTTCCAAATCATCTCTCAGTCTCCTGGGGAAATAACTCGAGAGGGATCATATTTCTTCATTGTGATTGGCATTTGTACCTGTGATTTTGGGTTTGAGAAGGTGATAAAATTTAGAGGCATGATGACCAGACTTATTAAAGGAAGAGATAGTTGTGTGGAGAGACGATCCTGCATCAGTGTATTTAATTTTGGATGGGCTAACTTTCAGTTTAAGAAAGTCAAAAAAGGCTATTTCCTTTAGAGAGTATTGTTTTGATATTCTCTAAAGGAGAGCAGGTTTTTCTGGGAGTCCAAATGTTTTAAGAAGTGAATACTTTTAGAAGTCCTTTAATGCCAGAATACGCCTACGCCTTGGACCTAGATTCTTGGATTGTACCAGAGTGAGGTCATGTTTGAGCTGGAGACAGGTACTTCCAGCAGTTTGTCTATCCTCAGAAGACCTCATACCATATTATTGAGAATGCATTTAGCCACAGGAAAGGGAATGCTACTACTAAATACAAGTGCTATAAGGTGCAAGTTGCCAATAATCACTTTTTCAGCATTAAGCCAGGTAGGAGAGTAGTCTTGAGGGGGTGAGAGCAATAGCGAACCTTGCCTTGCTAGAAAAGCGGTTTGGGAATTTCTAAAGTCAGCTAGGTTAACACTACCTAGAGTAGTGGGGAGGTGAAGCTTTTTAATGAAAATTCTGGGGCGCTTGTTTTGCCATATAAATGTATTCAGTAATTTGTCTGGTTTAATGTAAATCGTCAGACAAGGTTAAAGGAAGCATGCTAATGAGGTAGTTCACAATAGGAGTTATCAACATTTTTTGATGGTCTCTATGTGGCCCCACCAGGTTACAAACTTAGGGCTGCAAGCGTTTAAAAGGTTTTCAATTTTTTTCAGGGTCAATGTCTCGTTGTGTTGGAAGGATTCAAGCAGGTCTGAGGTAAATTCAAGGCCGAAGTATTTTACGAAAAGGGGTTCCCAGGATAGGCCAGAAGGTGCTAGTAGGTCCTGAGTGCTGAATTTATTAAGGTCTTTAACTTCCGATTTGTCTCTATTTAATTTATAACCAGCACCCAAAGCGTATTTGTCAATTGTTTGTAATAGGGCTGGGATTGATTGACTCGCATTCTCAGTCACAATTAAGATGTCATCTAAGAATGCTGCACCTTTAACTTTTATTTTGTTGAAGGGACACCGGATATAGGAATGTTTATCAGTGTGCTACGAAGCAAGGTATGACAGCAGCCACCATCTCCTCCAATTCATCCAGCTGCTCCTGGGCTGCTGGACTTCCACCTCCAGTCTGCAATGCTGCGTTGCGGTTGCTGGCCAGTTTCTCCTTTGTTCTGTGCTTGCAATCATGCCAGCACTTTTTTACAGTCGATGACTGTCCTCTTCACCTCTGCCACACTGTTGACTTTGTCCACAATAGACTGCCGATGGCCTCTGTCTTTCCTAACGGCAATTTGGAGGTGACGAAAAGCTGGTGTTTATGCTCCATCTCCTCACTCATCAGGATGTGGTTCTCACTGAACCTGCACTTTCTCTTCCTCTCTCCCTTCAACTGGGAGTTGGCTGGACATCCTGGCTGGTCCTGGCGTTGTTAGGGTTGTCCTGGGGTCTTTGGTCTCCTGGGTTCTCCTGATCTGCTTCTGCAGAATAAAGAAGTCGAATATACATGATGAACACAAGAAAAAAGGTCTTAAGACGTGTGCCTTATTTATCTTGCAACTGGAGTACAATCATCGGATTGTCACATTACAGAGGTGGGGGGGTTCCCTGTTTGAGCACCGTCTAATATACGTTTGGTTCAGGAAACTGCTATAAAGCAGATAATGTATGTACAAGTGTGTGTGCGCCAATAGTCCCCACAAAAACCTGCTTACTTGTGTATTCAGCAACTATTTCACTGATTAACCTGGATGCAAAACTTTTTGGCAAAATCCTCTGTAAGAGACTAGAACCCCTCTTACCTCCCTTGATTAGTAATTCACAAGTAGGTTTCAGGTAAAACTGTTTTCGATAACATACGCCTTCTTTGCCATATTATTGACAAAACCAAATGGATACTGTGGCGATCACACTGGATGCCGAAAAGGCATTTGACAGAGTATCCTGGACTTTCTTATGTGAAACCCTGCTAAATTATAAATTAAGGGACACCTTTACTCACATGCTTGTGGCTCTTTATAGTAATCCCTCAGCCAAAGTGAGAACTGAAGGTCTAATGCCCTCTATCCCCGTCCCTTTTCACTTTGACCCCTAAAACCTTGCTTCGTAGCACACTGATAAACATTCCTATATCCGGTGTCCCTTCAACAAAATAAAAGTTAAAGGTGCAGCATTCTTAGATGACATCTTAATTGTGACTGAGAATGCGAGTCAATCAATCCCAGCCCTATTACAAACAATTGACAAATACGCTTTGGGTGCTGGTTATAAATTAAATAGAGACAAATCGGAAGTTAAAGACCTTAATAAATTCAGCACTCAGGACCTACTAGCACCTTCTGGCCTATCCTGGGAACCCCTTTTCGTAAAATACTACTCTAGAATGTAAATCCTCTGAATGGAATAGCTGTGTCACAGAATAAATAACTCATCTGAGGGGGGGCCAGGTGTGGGCGATGGGAGGTATCCACACATAGGCCCTTATTACAACCCTGGCCGCCTGTGATAAAGTGGCGGTAATACCACCAACAGGCTGGCTGTAATTATTGACAAATTATCACCATGGCGGTGAGAACTCAGATAGACAGCCAGTTTACCACACCGACCAACAGGGTGGAAACAAGAGCCACCACGGCGGTAGCCGCCTACAGCCAGGCGGAAGCCAATGTCCCGCCCATCGTATTAAGACTCTGAAATCCCCCACCTTTTCCAGGGCGGTACCAACGACATCAAAACCCTGGTGGAAACACTGCACAGAAGTGAAAGGACTCACCATTGGAGACACAGGGAACAACCACGTAGCCATGGAGCCCGAGCTACATGTCTTCACAATGATTTTCTACGTGCTGCTCCACCACGAACACCAACGATGGCGAAGACGATGACGGTGAGTACAGCCGTCTAGCACACAAGGGAAGGGGGGAGGAAAAAGAGAGTGACACACACACGCAACACACACACCCCTAACACCATACACACAATCAGCTGCAGTAATCAAACATATATTCCCCGTACCTCGGATGAATATTGCAAGGACAACAGGAATTTATTAAAGTGAGTGTAATAAGATCAACACAGTATAAATAAGAAATATGCAATGTAACTGGTATATACAAATGTACAGTTTAAGGGACACTGCCCAGTCCTCAGTGTGCATGGGCCACAGGGCTACAGGCCAAAGTCCAAGGCCCCACTTGTCACCTGCACCAACACGGAGAGAACACTGCAGGGGCATCAGTTGGAAAATAGGCAGGCACTTCAGGGGGGCAGGGAACGGGGGGCACCTCAGCCGGCAGATGGAACAAGACCACTGGTTCTGGAGGGGGCAACATGCCCCGTGCTTGGTCCTCGGGAGTGCAAGGCCACAGTCTCTCAAGTGGGTGACTTGCCCACATGCTCTGGAGGGGGCAACATGCCCTGTGCTTGGTCCTGGAGAGTGCAAGGCCACAGTCTCTCAAGTGGGTGACTTGCCCACATTCTCTGGAGTGGGAAAGATGCCCTATGCTCTGTCCTGGGGAGTGCAAGGCCACAGTCTCTCGAGTGGGTGACTTGTCCACTGGTTCTGCATGGGGCAACATGCCCATTGCTTCATCCTGGGGAGTGCAAGGTCACAGTCTCTGAAGTAGGTGACTTGCCCACATGCTCTGGAAGGGGCAACATGCCCTGTGCTCTGTCCTGGCGAGTGCAAGGCCACAGTCTCTGAAGTGGGTGATTTGCCCACATGCTCTGGAGGGGGCAACATGCCCTGTGCTCTGTCCTGGGAAGTGCAAGGCCACAGTCTCTCAAGTGGGTGACTTGCCCACATGCTCTGGAGGGAGCAACATGCCCTGTGCTCTGTTCTGGGGAGTGCAGGGCCACAGTCTCACAAGTGGGTGACTTGCCCATATGCTCTAGAGGGGGCATCGTGCCCTGTGCTCTTGATCCTGAGGAGGCTGGGGTTGGTGGGTGTCTTACCCATTGGTTCTGGAGGGGGCATCATGCCCTGTGCTCTTGATCCTGGGGATGCTGGGGTTGGTGGGTGCCTTACCCACTGGTTCTGGATGGGGCATCGTGCCCTGTGCTCTTGATCCTGGGGAGTGCAAGGTCACAGTCTCTCAGGTGGGTGTCATACTCACTGGATTTGCAGGGGGCAGGCCGCACAGCAGGCCATGGATGCAGGATTACATACTGTCCGCAAGGATACACCTGGTCAATGGCTGCACCAACACCGTTGGCGTACACACCACTCTCACCCACAGGGAACAGCCCTACGCACGATGCATTGCACTACTAGTTATTTTGCTAGCCACCAAGGCATGGGGAAGGGCACACACCGCCAAATGCAGCACACCTGGGACCCACGTAGCCCTGACCAGTTGTGGATGTCTACCAGATAGGTAGCAGGATTATCCCTTCAGGACCCTTGCCACCAGGGGACCTACTCTGCAATGTCAGGCCTGGGCTAGGGGCACCCACTGACACACATCCCCCACCCGGATACCACCCTACCATGCATAAGTTGTAATGATGGGCACTGTACTCACCCCCTTGTGCCCTCAAGTGCCCATTCAGCTCAGGATAGGCCACCGCCAGTATGCAGGCAATAAGAGGGGTCAGGGTTCGAGGGTCACCCCTTCCTCATTGGGAGGCCATCCTCAGCTGGGCATCTGCCGTCTTCCGTGCCCAGCGTCTCAGGTCCTCCCATCGTTTCCGACAGTGGGTGCTCCGCCTGCCGTAGACCCCCAGGGTCCGCATGTCCTTGGCAATGGCACACCAAATACCCTTCTTTTGATGGGTGCTGACCTGCAGAGGTACTACACACAGTAAAATAGTATCAGTCAGACAGTCCTGCCTGTTACACTTATGGCCCACCATACCCCTTCACATCACCATTTACACACATGGACCAGCACACAACCAATATGTCGCCAGGAGGACATACACCCACCCCCCTTACACAAGACCCTCACACACACCACTCCATTCATTCATGCCACATGCATCATGCTCACAGTATACTCACCTGTTGGTCTGGAGGCCCATACAGCAGTCCGTACTGGGGTAGGACCCCATCCACCACTCGCTCCAACTCCGCTGAGGTGAAGGCAGGGGCCCTTTCCCCAGTCACACGGGCCATGGTATGTTCCAGACACAGGTCGCAGCAGCACATGCAGTGTAGGTCCTCTCCTGTTGAAGGTAAGGCAGCAAGTGAGTGATCAGATAGAAAATGGCAGTCACGTCTGCAGCGGTGCATACCGTCACCGCCGGTGTAGATCGCCATTGGCCACTGTACCCCATAGGGTCCAATGTTAATCAATGAGGAGTTGCACGGCGGTTCCCGATCGCCTCCCGTAACGGCGCACAACGTCAGCGAAATTACCACACTTCCACCTGTCCCTCCACCCGGGACAGGCGGACGTCATTTCAGAGGGGGGGCAGGCCCTGAATAATAACTGTGTCACAGATAAAATTTGGACATACAGGACAAATCCCACTTACCCATTACAAATTGACATCATGCATTGTACTTTTGTGGCTCCAATGTTCAGTTTGTGACTGGCTCCTCACTCCTTTGTCCCTTAGATTGCTACCGCTGCGGATGAATAGAAGATAGAGACATACCCCTGTGTACAGACCCCTGGTAGACTTGGCAAAACTGGAAAACAGGCACATCATCCTCACCTATAGACGTGACAGTGCCACAATCATAGAGCTGTGTGCCCAATTGGAGCCTGACCTGATATCTGCTATCCGTCACCCCACTGGTATCCCCCCTCTTGTGCAAGTTCTATCAGTGCTCGATTTCCTGGCAACTGGTTCTTTCCAAGTGACAGTGGGCTTGGCAGCAGGAATGTCACAGCCAATGTTCTCAATAGTGTTGACAAGAGTGTTGTCTGCCCTGATTAAACACATGTGCAGCTACATTGTTTTCTCCCAGGTGGAGGATTTGGCCACAGTTAAGGCTGACTTCTATGCAATGGGACATATCCCCAACATAATTGAGGCACTTGATGGAACTCATATTGCATTTGTCCCCCCATTCACAATGAACAGGTGTTCAGAAATCGTAAGAGCTTCCACTCCATGAATGTACAGATGGTGTGCTTGGTGGACCAGTACATTTCCCATGTCAATGCTAAGTATCTGAGGTCGGTGCATGATGCCTTTATCCTGAGGAATAACAGCATCCCAAATGTGATGGCCCAACTACAGAGGCACAGAGTGTAGCTAATAGGTGAGGCCTGGCTTCCACCCAGTAGGTGTTGGTGTATGGGTATGGTGTGGGCCATATGGGATAGTGTGTGGCTAAATGTTGCCCTTCATTATTTGCAAGTGACTCTGGTTACCCCAACCTATCATGCCTACTGACCCCTGTGAGGAATGCCAGGACAAGGGCAGAAGAACGTTATAATGAGGCACATGGGCGAACAAGAAGGATAATCTAAAGAACCTTTGGCCTCCTGAAGGCCAGGCTCAGGTGCCTCCATCTAACAGGTGGATCCCTGTGCTACTCACCCAAGAAGGTCTGCCAGATAATCGTGGCATGCTGCATGTTGCACAACCTTGCCTTGAGACGCCATGTGCCTTTTCTGCAGGAGGAGGAGGCTGGAGATGCCCGTGTGGCAGCAGTGGACCCTTTAGACAGTAAGGATGAGGAGGGAGAGGATGAGGAGGGAGATGATGAGGACAACAGAACAGCAGTGATACAACAATAATTCCAATGACACACAGGGAAAACAGTGTTACTTCACATTTCATGGTCATTATTTTGTATATCTTTGGCACTGGCATGCTGTTATTTCCCACTTCTATGCCCACTTACTGTACCCTTAGGCTATTCATTTTACATATGTTGGTGCCCCACTATCGTTCCTGGTGGGATCACTGCAGCCAAATGCAGGTATTTCCTATGTGCACAATTACTGTACAGTTGAATTGCAAAGTTTGAACCTGGTTAAGTGAATACATACTTTAAAAATGTAACATACTCCCTACTCTTATTTTTTCCAAGGGTGTTTATTGAAGTGCTAAGAAGAAGAGGGGCAAGTGCATTGGGATGGGGTGATGATGGAGGAAAGTTCAGGGTATTGTTCCAGTCTATTTGTAGCACAGGTGCATTGTCCAAGGGGGCATAGGAAGGGGAGCAATGGCAAGTCAAGGTGGACAGGGTGACAGAGTGGGACACTAGGGTGAAAATCAGGAGAGTCTCATTTCCTGGCAGAGTCTTGGCAATAGTCTCTGGCTTCTGCCTGGATCGCAGGGAACATTTGTGGAGTGGTTCTCCTTCTGCAGGGTGAGGGGTGCTGGTGGCCTGTGAGTCCTGTGGCAGGGCCTCCTGTCCACTACCAGCAATGGAGGTGGAAGGCAGTTCAGATGTCTGGCTAGTGGCAGGGGCACACTTGTGTGAGACTGTCTCCCTCATAATGTTGGCCATGTCTGCCAGCACCCCTGCCATGGAGACCAGGGTGGTGTTGATGGCCAGCTAGTCCTTCCTGATCCCCTGGTACTGTCCCTCCTGCATCCACCTGTTCTCCTGCACTTTGTCTAGGATCTGGTCCATCGTGTCCTGGATATGTTGATATGCTCCTAGGATCTCGTTGAGTGCCTCCTGGAGAGTCGGTTCCCTGGGCCTGTCCTCCCCCTAGCGTACAGCACTCCTCCCAATTTCCCTGTTGTCCTGCGCCTCTGTCCCCTGAACCATGTGCCCACTGCCACTAACCCCAGGTCCCTGATTGTCATGGGTATGAGGTGTGCCCTGGGGTCCCTGTAGAGGTGGACACACTGCTGATTGACATGTCCTGGGGACAGAGGTGTGGGTACGCTGGGTGGGTGCTGTGGTGGTGTTTCCAGATGAGGAAGGCTCTGTGGCGGTGTGTGACTGGGCCTGGGTAACCGATTGTCCAAAGGTCCCTAATGGGCCAGGCTGGTCATCCAGATCCAGGTGACCAGAGTTGCTGTCATCACTGTGGGCCTCTTCAGTTGGGGGACTGGATAGTGCTGGCACCTCTTCTCCAGTGACATTGGCTGGGATACCTGTGGGGATTTAAATTATGTGTTATTGTTTCTGTGTGTGACATATTGTGCATCAGTGGGTTGCCGTATTTGGTTGTATTTGCCCTGGTAGCTTTTACTTGTGTAAGTTGGTATATGGTGGGCTAGCTGATTCTCTCTAGTGTGCATGCTTTGGTGATAGGTGTCCATGCAGGGCTGTGAGTGATGTCCATGCATTGGTAGTGAATGCAGGGCTTGGCATTGGAATGAGTGGGAAGTGATGGTGGGGTGTGTGGGAGGTGGTGTGGTGATGGGAGTGAAGCTGAGGGTATGTGATGGCATGCAGGTAGGGGGGTAGTAATAGTAGAGTCCAGTCCTCCTCCTACTCTGGCTAGGCCCTCAGGATGCATGATTGCCAAGACTTGCTCCTCCCATGTTGTTAGTTGTGGGGGAGGAGGTGGGGGTCCACCGCCAGTTCTCTGTTCAGCGAGCTGGTGTCTTGCTGCAATGCAACGTACCTTCCCCCGTAGGTCGTTTCACCGCTTTCTGATGTCATCCCTAGTTCTTGGGTGCTATCCCACGGTGCTGACCCTGTCCATGATTCTCCATCTTCCTAGCTATTGATATCTGCTGCACCTGTGCTCCAAATAGCTGAGGCTCTACCCTGATGATTTCCTCCACCATGACCCTTAGCTCCTCCTCTGAGAAACCGGGGTGTCTTTGTGGTGCCATGGTTGTTGTGTAAGGTGTGTAGGTGAGGGTGTGTAGGGTAATGTGTTGGGGTGTGAGATGTGGGGTGCATGAGTGGTGTATAGGTGTGAGTGGTATGTGGCTCTGGTTGTGTCAGTGGTCTTGCTGTCTCTCTCTGGTAGCAATTTTTTGTAATGGTAAGGGGTTGTGGGTAATGTGGGTGTGTGTTTTACAGTGGTGTGAGTGGGTGGGTGTGGTATGCGTATGGGTGTCAGGTGTATGTTATTTAAATGGACCAATGTAATGTTGTTTTGTATGTGTGTGTATATTTTGAGCGCGGCCGTATGTACCGCCAATGGTTTACCGCGGTTGAATGTCTGCCGTGGTGATTCGTGGGTCATAATGTCATGGGTGTAGTTCTGTTGGTGTAACGTGTGGGTTTGAATACCACCAGTTTATCACTGACCTTTGGTGTGGTGGACTTGTGTCTGTGGCTGTATAGTGACGGATTGGTGTGTGTGTCATGATATGGTGAACGGATATCCGCCGCAGCGGCGGTATGTTGGCAGCCAATGTCATAATGAGGGCCATAGTGACATGGCGAGAGACATGTCTATTGTAACCTGCACAAAACTGTATTACCCCATCTGACATGGCGGGCAGGGTGAGTGCACACAGGTGTCAGCTGCCATGGAAGGGAGCCACAGGAACTCATCCCAAAGAATCAATTGGAGGGGGGGTAATCTAAGAAATGCACATCACTGGACCATGTGTGCACATACTAATGATTATGTGTGGGCATGGTGGGACTTCTCTGTATGGTAGGTGCTGACTGTGCATGGCAAAAATACATTTGGTGTGAATGGGGAGACTGTGCATACTGGGGAGGTGAGAATGGACATGTATACTGCATGGTACCTACACAATACACATGTGCCACTGGGTCTGACTGTGCAACACTGGTGGCACACCTAGGAAGGGATGGCAGAGAAAAGCCCAATGGGAGACTACAACATACATGTCATGTGGACTGAGAGGAGCATGTGGTACATGCCCAGAGGGAGTCTCAATGTGCCATATGTACAATTTGGAGGGTGTCAAACAAGGACTTGACAAGGGATACCAAGAAACACCTAGCTAACACAAATGATAGGACCCACGGAAGAAACGCAGGCTGAAGTGGGTGGCCTTCTGATGTGGGATTTAGATGTAGGGACTTGACACTAATCACTCCACCACTACAATGTGGGGTGAGGCATTAACACTTGCTGTCCATAACAAAACAACATGTAGTACCACTGGATATGGTCATGCATGACTGGTGTCGCAGGCATGTGAGAATGAATGTATAATCTGGTCAGGATCACTGTGTAACACTTATCCGTGTACCAGGACCCAAAAGTGAGTAATCTGAGGAGGTCTGTACACATATAATGGTGTGACCCTGAGTCACATGGCGTGTGAAACTCTGCAGATAAACAGCTCACATCAGGATGTTGGGGGGAGGGGAATGTAAGTGAGCTAAACTGCCCTGATGGACAGGGACCTTCCCCACCGAGGAGGCACTCAGTCCTTGTGAGAACAATCCATTTGTAACCTAAATATTGTTAAACTGTGCATCAATACCCATGCCCAGCAGGTGTACGACACATCACTATTCAACTCACGGCCCCATGTATGGGGAAATGATGCAACCTGGTGCTGCAAGCCAGGTGTCTGTGCTGCACTGCATCATTTTGAAAGTGCAGGGGTGTGTTGTATTTAACAAAATGCAATGCATCCCTGTCCTTTGCTCAGTGATGGTCACAAACTACTGCCTAGAGCCAACACAGGCACCCTTGCACTGTGACGTAGGGGTGCCTGTGTTGCAGGGATGATTGCTCATGTGCAGAAAGCGACTCTTTCCTGAACATAAACAATCATGAATGCCGTCTTCGACTTTCTATGTGTTCTTCAGAGTGCAGCACACATTGAAAGAGGAAGAAAATGGGGAGAAATATTTCATTTTTCTCTGTTACACCACTTCAATGCCACTCCTGAGGGGGTGTAGTAATCTGACGCATTTCCAGACATCTAAATCTGGAAATACATCAGATTTCTTTGGATTTCATGGGTGTTGTGTGGGAACACCCACAGCAACATACATGGAACTCACCTTTTACGCAGTGTAATGTGTGAAAGGGGTACATATTTACAAAGCCATGACAAGCTATACAAGGTGGCTTGGTGTGGCCTTGTAAAGATTAAGCCTGCACACTGTGCCACTGGAGCATCAAAAACTATGACACTCCAGTTGCGCAGTGTGCTGCTAGGGCCACGTAAATGAGGCACCGTAAGTGCTCCCCGAGAAACCTTGATTGTTAACTTGCTTAGTCATGTCAAAATCTAGCAGACATCAACTTTAACATATCTCCATTTCATTGCAGAGGATGAACACATACCTCTTGGCCAGCTGACTGTCCTGGACTTTTCCGATGATGTGGAAGACCAGCTGCAAGCCATACATCCGGATACCCTCCAACAAATCCTGGGTGCCATACAGACACCATCTCCAGTCTCAGGGAGGCTAGGCAGCATTGAGGGGTCTCCAGATGATCTGTCCAACATCCAACATACACTACCTGCCAGCCCACACACAGCCCTGGACTCCCAAGACCCAGGACTTACGTTCCAACAAACTGCAGTAGGAGTCCAGTGGGAGCTGGCAGATCAGATGTGGTTGGGGATGGAGACCATGGTGGGTACCCTAGAGGAAATCCATAGGTGACTCAGCGACCATACGAGGCACCTACTCCCAGCTTTGTGGCCCATAGCAGTCCCTGGCTGACATCACTGGTGTCGTGAAGCAGAGGCACAAGTAAATGCCCAGCCAAAGTGGCACCAGCAAGGTTGCCAACAGGCTGGGGGAAAATCCAAAATGTTTTGGAGTGGAAGCAGGACTCCCTCATTGCCAGTGTGGGTGCCTACCACCATGAAGTTGTTGCTGTATTGCAGACCCTGCAGATCCTCTTTGCTGCTGTTCTGCCTCATGCGTTCCCACAGATGAGAAGTGCTGTGGATCCGGGATCCACATCTTCAGCCCCTGATGTGCATGTGCCTCCCTCTACTCCAACACCTACAACACCCCTGTCACAGGAGGCACTGCATACTTTAGAGGATGAAGATGTGGAAAGAACATCTTTCACCTGGAAAACTGCCCAGTAGCATTTGTCTGTGACACATGCTCACTTACTTCTTTGCTCTGTGCTAAAGATCATGCCAGTGTCCAAAAACACATACCTTAAACATTAACCCCGCCACACAATAAAAACCCCTTATAAAAACAAAGCCATACAAATGTACCGTACCCACCCCAAATGAAAACTACAAAGTACTACAAACAACCTACACTACACTAACTTATCTAAACTGAACTATCTAAAACCCAAACAATAAAAACAACTATCTACAAGGGGAAGGGATGCAAGGGTCCATTTGGCCCATTCTGCTCCTCATGGTTTCGTGACCGTTTGCTTTATTTTCCAGAGCAGGATGAGCAACATGTCCGTTTTATGTTCCAGCTTGGAGAAACAATATTTGATGTCAGACAATTCCTTCCACATGTCATGATCCAAGTCGGTAGGCAGTGCCTGTGGTGTGCCATGGGACGTGGATGGGGCAGTGTGAGTGGTGGTGGAGGTTGATGGACCTGCCCCTACAGACCCACCCTTGCTTGTGGCCCGAGCCTTGCTTTTAGTTGCTCCTTCCAATGTGGGACCCCTTTGGGGAAAGGCACTACACGACCCTGATGCTTTCTCCTTTTCAAATGTCTTTGCCATCCTCTTAAAGGCCTTGCACACCTGACATAAGTGGCGATACCTTTCCGCCCTCACCCCATGCTTCCTCTTCTGGGCTATGGTCATGTTCCCTATGTAATCATGAAGAAAACGTCATTCAAAGGTTTATTTGGCAAATGAACATCAACAATGCCATGGAAATACTATCTTCAAACATCAGATGTTGCACTTCACAAATCACATATACATATTGATGGTCAAAGTGAACATACATCTGCACATTATACATCACCCCCATGCTTATTACAGTCAAGGAACCAAGGCTAAGCTAATGTTGCAGAATAGCAATGCCTTGTCTTGGGACATCTAGGCATGACCATGGCAGCATTGAGTATGCATATGAACAATGCAGTATATTGACTGTAGTATAGCACACCAATCATGTTGTATTGAACATTAATGTCCCTTCTGCATCCTCCAATGACCTTGAATCCATTGGCATTAGCCAGTCAGTTGAGCAAGGACAGCAAGGACAGCAAGTTAAGTTTGTTGTTTCCCAACATTATGGCTCTCATTACAACCCTGGCGGTAAATCCCGCTTTCCGCCGTTCAGAAGACCGCCAACATACCGTTGCAGCAGTGGAATTCCGCTACAGGTATTACGACTCACGGCTCGGAATCCGCCACAATACAGACACCCACACAAGTCCGCTACACCAAAGGTCAGTGATAAACTGGCGATCCCAAAACCTACACTGTCACGCCAACAGGAATACGCCCACACTATCACGACCCACGAATCAACGCGGCGATCTTTCAACCGCGGTAATCCATTGGCGGTACACACCGCCGCGCTCAAAATACACACACATTTACAAAACACAACCACATTGGACAATTCAAAATACACACACCTGACACACATACACACATCACACCCACACACCCAATCCAATATAAAGCACACACCCACATCACCCACAAACCTTTATAACCAAAATTCTGAAAGAAGGCCAGAGAGAGAGACTACCTAAAACAACACCAGCATCCACAGACACACAACACCATCACTTAAACAACATCCACGCACCTCAAACAACACACACCAACACATCCCTTCACACATCACAACAGACAGCACCTCACACATCACCCACACCACATCATGGCACCTCAAGACGCCCCAGGTTCTCTGAGGAGGAGCTCAGGGTCATGGTGGAGGAAATGGTACAGGTAGAGCCACAGCTATTCGGATCACAGGTGCAGCAGACGTCCATTGCAAGGAAGATGGAGCTATGGCGGAGAATTGTCGACAGGGTCAACACAGTGGGACAGCATCCAAGAACACAGGATGACATCAGGAAGAGGTAGAACGACCTACGTGGGAAGGTACGTTCCGTGGTATCCAGACACCAGATTGCTGTACAGAGGACTGGTGGTGGACCCCCCTCGTCCCCCACAACTAACAACATGGGAGGAGCAAGTCTTGGCAATAATGCATCATGAGGGCCTCGCAGGAGTAGCAGGAGGATTGGACTCTGGTAAGGCAAATCTTTACTACTTTATCCCCCCTCTCCACCTGCATGCCATCATATACTCCCACCCTCACCCTCACACCCATCACCCCAACAACCCACACCTCCCAAAATCAAGCCCTGCATGTAACACCAATGCATGGACACCCATCACCAAAGCATGTCCCATAGAGACTCACTCATGCCCCAAAATCACCAATCACACAAGGGCCACGGCAATAGTGCAAGCACAGGAGTAGAGGGTAACTCACCCATTTCACAAGATGGCACACACAGATACAATAACTATGCATTTACACCCCAACAGGACCCATCCTCAACGTCACCGGACAGGAGGTGCCAGACATATCCAGTCTCCCCACAGAAGAGACCCACAGTGATGACAGCAGCTCTGCACGCCTGGATCAAGATGACCAACTCGGCCCATCAGGGGCCTCGGGACAGTCGGTTCCCCTGACACAGTCACAAACCACCACTGAACCTTTCCCCTTAGGAAACACCACCATAGCACCCACCCAGCGGGCCCATCCCTCTGTCCCCAGTACACGCCAATCGGCAGTGTTTCCACCACTACAGACCCAGTGGCTGCAGGAGGAACACTACCTGAGGATCAGGGAGGACTTGAAGTCCATCAACACCACCCTGGTCACCATTGCAGGCAGACCTTCCCAACACCAGGAGGGACACAGTGGCACACCAACAGGCCCCTGACACTAGCCTGGACGATGAACAGCCCTCCACCTCCTCCGGCGCTAGTGGACAGGAGGCACGCCACAGAAACAACAGGCCACCAGCACCCCACCCCCTGCAGAGAACCACCCCGCAAACGGTCCCTGAGATCCAGGAACAAGACAGAGACCATTGCCAAGACCCCCGACAGAAAATAAGACCCCCTGAATGTCACCCTTCTGTCCCAATTTGTCACCCTGTCCACCTTAAACTGCCATTGCTCCACTTCCTATGCCCCATTGGACAATGCACCTGTGAAACAAATAGACTGGACTCTGGCATGGACATTCCCCCACCATCACCCCAGCCCATTTCACATCCCCTCCATCTATTTGCATAGAAATAAACACACTTGAATCACAAAATAATCTGGATTCAGTCTGTGCTTTCACTAATGTGCAATTGCAAAACCTCTGGAATATAGCAATGTCAATGTTCTGTTTCACATACCAATGTAACACAGCAGTAGGCCAGCAGTAAACATAGCAGAGGGCACAAAGTGGGACCCAGATCTGTGAAATGGAAAGGTAAAGTAACAAGTCAGGGTCCATACACTGAGTGAAAATGACAGACTTATGCTAGCTCCAACAATAGTATGAGATGTGGGAAGCAGTTACATCTTCTTACCTGTGTCTCAGTGGAAGTATTGCATGATGATGTTGTTTCGGTTGTCGACATCTTCTTCTTCTGCCTCCTCTTCTTCACTGTCCACAGGCTCCACAGCTGCCACAGGACCACCATCTGGCCCATCCTCCTGCAGAAAAGGCACCTGGCGTCGAAAAGCCAGGTTGTGCAGCATACAGCAGGCTACGATTATCTGGCACACCATCTTCGGTGAGTAGTATAGGGAGCCACCTGTCAGATGGAGGCACCGGAATCTGGCCTTCAGGAGGCCGAAGATGCGTTCTTAAATCCTCCTAGTTTGCCTATGTGCCTCATTGTAGCGTTCCTCTGCCCTTGTCCTGGGATTCCTCACTGGGGTCCGTAGCCATGACAGGTTGGGGTAACCAGAATCACTTGCAAATGTCGAAGGACAAGTGTTAGACAGACACTAACCCTGAGGGACAGCCCCATACCCAGACACCTATGTCAACTGTGTTGGGACCTTGGCCTCACCTATTAGCCACACACAGTGCCTCAGGAGTTGCCCCATCACATAAGGGATGCTGGTATTCCTCAAAATGTAAGCGTCATGCACAGAGCCAGGATACTTGGCATTCACATGGGAGATGTGCTGGTCTGCCAAACACACCATCTGCACATTCATGGAATGGTAGCTTTTCCGGTTTCTATACACCTGTTCATTCCTGCGGGGGGGACAAATGCCACATGTGTACCATCAATGGCACCAATGATGTTGGGGATATGTCCCAGGGCATAGAAGTCACCTTTCACTCTGGGCAAATCCTCCACCTGAGGGAAAACGATGTAGCTGCACATGTGTTTCAGCAGGGCAGATAACACTCTGGACAACACGTTAGAGAACATTGTCTGGGACATCCCTGATGCCGTGGCCACTGTTGTTTGAAAAGACCCACTGGCCAGGAAATGGAGTACAGACAGAACCTGCACTAGAGGGGGGATTCCGGTGGGATGCCAGATAGCTGAAATCAGGTCTGGCTCCAACTGGGCACACAGTTCCAGGATTGTTGCACGGTCAAGTCTGTATGTGATAATGATGTGTCTCTCTTCCATTGTCGACAGGTCCACCAGGGGTCTGTACACCAGAGGATGCCGCCATCTCATCACCTGCCCCAGCAGACGTGCCCTATGGAGGAGAACAGCGAGCAGAGGGTCATCCAACACTTAGGTATCACAATGTGTTTTTGCTAAAACGTTGGAAAATCGCAATGTGCCAGTATCTGTCTGTATTCCAGGCCTAGATAGGTGTGACACAGTTTTTTTCCATCCCATGTGGCCCCCTGAAATGGCGGCTGCCTGACCTGTAAGGTGGGACAAGGGGAAATGAGGGAACTGCGCTGCCATTCTACACCGTCGCAGTGGGCGGTCGAAGACCGCTGCGCAATTCAGCATTGGTTAACATTGGGCCCTATGGGTCCCTGGAGCCAATGACGATGTACGCCGGCGGTGACGGTACGCACCGCCACGGACGTGGCCGCCATTTTCTTACTGTTCATTCACTTGATTTCCGACCTTCAACAGGAGGGGACCTACACTGCAAGTTCTGCTGTGACCTGTGTCTGGAAGCGACGATGGCTACAGTGTCTGGTGAAAGGGCCCCTGCCTTCACTTCGGAGGAGTTGGAGAAACTAGTGGATGGGGTCCTCCCCCAGTACATGCAACTGTACGATCCTCCAGACAAACAGGTGAGTACACTGTGAGCATGGTGGATGGCACCTGAGTGTATGGAGTGTTGTGGATGGAAGAGGGTGGGGAGGGGGACAGGCCAGCATGTCAGGATTGTGTGTGTATGTATGTCTGGGCCAGGGTGGGAGGTATTTGGCAATGCGTGAGATGAAATGTACGGACTAGAAACATCCATTTTTACTTCACTTTTCCTCAAGGTCAGCGCCCACCAGAAGAAGGGTATTTGGTGTGCCATTGCCAAAGACGTCCAGACCCTGGGGGTCTACCATAGACAGAGCACCCATTGCCGTAAAAGATGAGAGGACCTGTGCCGCTGGAGCAAGAAGACGGCGGAGGCCCAGCTGGGGATGGCCTCCCAACGTGGAAGAGGTGCCCATCGCACCATGACCCCCCTGATGTACTGGATCCTGGCGGTGGCCTATCTGGAGTTGGATGGGCGCTTGAGGGCATCACAGAAGCCACAAGGGGGTAAGTACACTCTAATTCAGCTGATTCTGCTCGCTTTATGAGGTGTCTGGGTGGTCGAAGTGGGCTGTGGGTTCCCCTAGGCTATGGCGAACTTGGTAGGCTAGGTCCCTTGTTAGGCAGGCTCTGTGGCACCCCAACCCCACTACTGGTAATAGCCATCTACACCTAGTCAGGCTCCTGTGACTTCCAGGTGTGCAGCAATTGGGCTTAGGCCTCGTCCCCCATGGGCATGTGAATTTGCTAGGAACTGTCTTAGTGGCTTAGTGCAGAGGGCTGCTCCCTGTGTGTTGTGTCCGCCAACGGTAGTGGTGTTGCATGCACTGAACATGTGTTTCTTCTGTCTTCCCCCCGCTTTTTGTTTTGTCTCCCTGTTCTTGTGTGCAATAGCATCATCTGGCAGAGGAGCAGTGGCACCAGAGCAGGAGGGAGCTGCAACCCACTTGGCCCTGGAGGGTGAAGCAACGGAGTCTGAAGCTACCAGTGGGATGGAGGGCGAGGGGAGCTCCACGACGGGGACAGGAGCATACACCAGCGACATCGACTCCTCCTCTGATGGGAGCTCCCTAGCGGTGGCGGGCACCTCTGTGCCCACCGCATCAACAGGTACAGCCGCCACCCCTCCTACCAGCACCGCCCTCCCAGCAGCCCCTCAGCGTGTGTCCCGTGCCCGCTCACCCAGGAGGGTGGGCATCTCCTTCGCCCAGGCACCTCAGCCCCTGCCCCAGTCAGCCCTGCTGCCCTCAGTGAGGAGGCTATTGACCTCCTGAGATCCCTCACTGTTGGGCAATCTACCATTTTGAATGCCATCCAGGGTGTTGAGAGGCATTTGAAACAAACAAATGCATACCTGGAGGGCATTCATTCTGGGCAGGCGGCCCAACAGAGAGCATTTCAGGCTCTGGCCTCAGCACTGATGGCAGCCATTGTCCCTGTGTCCAGCCTCCCCCCTTCAACTTCCTCCACCCAGACCCAATCCCCTATACCTCAGCCTATCCCAAGCACACCATCAGACCAGCATGCACACTCACCAGCACACAAGAGTGGACATGGCAAACATAAGCACCACACATCCCACAGGCACTCACACAAGCACCATCCCCATGCAGACACAGCAACATACACTGCCTCCACTGTGTCCCCCTCCTCCACGTCCTCCTCCTCCCTCCCTGTCTTGTCTCCACTCACACCTGCATGCACTACATCCTCAGCCACTACCTCCATCACCAGCACGCCCATCACCACACACCGCTCACGTGCAATCACCACCCCCACTACCATGCACACATCCCGAGTGTCCTCCCCCAGTGTGTCTGTGAGCCCTCCTCCCAAAGTACACAAACGCAGGCACACTCCCACCCAACAACCATCCACCTCACAACAGCTTCCGGCCCATGTACCTTCACCCAAATTCAGCAAACGTACACCTCCTACAACCAGTACCTCTTCCTCCACTCCCAAACCCCCTCCATCTTCCCGTCCCAGTGTGTCTAAGAAGCTTTTCGTGGCTAACACTGACCTCTTCCCTACACCTCCCCTCGTCCTTCTCCTAGGGCCAGGCTTTCCAGGTCCCAGCCCAGCACCTCAGCCACCAAATCCCCAGGCACAGTGGTGCCAGCAACTGCGGGTCATAGAGTGCGCCACCCATCAGGGCTGCCAGTGTGCCACCTTGCGAGGCCAAGGACATTCCGTCACCTGCCAAGGTGAAGAAGGTGCCCACATCCCGTGGGAGAAGCCGCACCTACCAGCCACCAAGGGCTCTGCCAAAACAAAAGGGGACAGTGGCAAGACACCTGCAGCACCATCAAAGGTGGGGAAGGGACAAAAGCAGAGGAGCAGGTCAGGACAGGGCACAGTGGCACTGACTGAGGGACTAGTGTCACCCCTTCTGTCAACGACTACACCAGCCTCTACGGCAGCGAACACCACAACCTGCCCCGCCACCAGCACCGCCACCAGCACCGCCACCTGCACAGCCACCTGCACCGCCACCTGCACGTCTGTAGCCTCAGCAACAATCCCCAGCATCTTCCCCAGTGGGCAGCCGTCTGAGGCTGCAGGGGACGTCCTGCTGTGTCCCTCAACAGGTGCTGACACATGCACCACAGCCAGCACCGCCGCCATAGACACCACTGCAAGCACTGCCACAAGCCCCGCGACGTGCTCGGACAGTGGCACCACAGCTGACATGGCTACCATCACCAGTGGGCAGCCGTCCGAGGTTGGAGGAGATTTCCTGGACCCTGCCCAGCTTCCATGAGACATGCCTTTCATCACTGTTTGCACCTGCAGGTGGCAGGCAAAGCCGCAGCAGGGTGGGGTATGTCTCTGCCTCCATGGCATATCATGCTATATGTTCCTAGGCAATCTCGTGGCACACACACCCAGGTGAGGGAATGGGACTGGTCACACTGCATGTGGAGCACTCTGGGCACCAAGCCCCCTCTAGAACCAGTGGAGAATCACATCCACTAACACAGTCCTTGGCAGGATGAGGCACTCTGGGCACCAAGCCCCTTCCAGAACCAGTGGAGAATCACATTCACTACCTCAGTCCTTGGCTGGATGAAGCACTCTGGGCACCAAGCCCCCTCCAGAACCAGTGGAGAATCACATCCACTATCTCAGTCCTTGGCAGGATGAAGCACTCTGGGCACAAGGCCCCCTCCAGAACCAGTGGAGAATTACATCCACTACCTCAGTCCTTGGCAGGAAGAAGCACTCTGGGCACCAAGCCCCCTCCAGAACCTCTGGAGAATCACATCCACTCCCTGAGTCCTTGGCAGGATGAAGCACTCTGGGCACAAGGCCCCCCAGAACCAGTGGAGAATCACATCCACTACCACAGTCGTTGGCAGGATGAAGCACTCTGGGCACAAGGCCCCCTCGAGAACCAGTAGAGACTGTTATCCACTTGACAGACTGTGGCTTTGCACTTCCCAGGATAAAGCAGTGGGCAAACCACCCACTGTAAAGACTTGAGAGACTGTGGCTTTGCACTCCCCAGGATAAAGCAGTGGGCAAACCACCCACTAGAAAGACTTGAGAGACTGTGGCTTTGTACTCCCCAGGATAAAGCAGGGGGCACACCACCCGCTGTAAAGACTTGAGAGACTGTGGCTTTGCACTCCCCAGAATAAAGCAGTGGGCAAACCACCCCCCACTGGAAAGACTTGAGAGACTGTGGCTTTGCACTCCCCAGGATACAGCAATGGGCATGGAGCCCCCTCGAGGAGCAGTGTGTTGTGCGTTCATCCGGCTGAGATGCCCCCCCTCGCCTTCCCCCTGAGGTCCCTGTTTATTTTCGATCTGATGCCCCTGCAGTGTTCTCTCCGTTTCGAGTCAGGTATCTTGTGTGGGCTTCGCCCATGCATTTTGGGACCACTGGTCCACGGACAATGATTGGTACACTATCCGGACTTGTGTAGTTGGTGTACATATTTGTACATACTGATTTTTGAACTTTCACTGATTATTCATGATTACAATCGTTACAATCATTTAATTTTGTCCTTGCATTCTTCCAGGGGGTAGAGGGGTGTATATGTAATTTTGCTGCATGTATTTGTGTGTATGGTGTTGTGGGTGAGGGTGGGGGTGGGGGTATTGCGTGTTGCGTGTGTGTGTCACTCTCCTTTCCCTCCCCCCTCCCCTGTGTTGTAGGTGCAGTACTCACCGTGGTCGTCGACGGCGTCTGTCCTGCTCCTGATAGAGCAGGAGGAAGACCAGCATGGGCAGTACGTGTAACTCGGGCTCCATGGCGTCCTGGTTCCTCATTGGGTGTTGAGAGGTGAGTGGTTTCCCTTCTGTGTACTGTTTCCGCCGTGCTTTTGATAGCATTGGTTCCACCCTGGAAAAGGTGGCAGATAGGCCTCTTGCAATACAGTGGGCGGAACCTTGTGTTCCGCCTGTCTGTTGGTGGTTACCGCCGCGGCGTTTGTTTCTACCACCGTGGCGGTCGGAGTGTTAAAGTGGCTGTCTATGTTGGCAGTTTCCACCATGGTCGTGATTCAATTTTTTTTTCCGCCGGCCTGTTGGCGGTATTACCGCTGTTTTACCACCGTCCGCCAGGGTTGTAATGAGGGCCTATGTGCCTAATATGGCAAGGACACATATCTGGAAACATTGCTACATAGTACCTACATGTGCCAGTTATCATGTTAGAATGGAGGGTGGATAGCTCACTAACATCACACAGAGATACGAGACAACTCCTATGTCAACTCCTGTCAGTAAATGGTGGGCTGTGCCACGACTTCTTGCATACTCTCTGCGTAACTGGATTTGTCCCACAATGCAGTCCATTGCCTGTACATAAGCATCCAATATTCATGTCACCATGCTGCACACCAGCACTTGGTGCTGCCATTCGATGGGTGTGTTCACGGATGCCCTACTTCTCATCTGCACAGAGATCCGCAATGGCTAATGCTGTCCATTGTATGAACCTTTTTGCAGTACATCCTATGGACTATCAGGGCCAGCACTATTTGAAGATGGATTGGATATTGGCATTCCATATGACAATGTTGTACACACATTCCTCTGGTACAACGCGCATTGCCAGATCAGTGAAAATGATATGGAATAGCAATATTCGTCCATCCAACATAGGATATGGGCATTACACCACATGCATGGGCAAATCAACTGTGGTATGTTGACCTCTGTCCTGCTACACTTAGGGCTTTATTCACAAGGTTCCCAGTCCTGGAAGAACATGAATTACTGTGATGTTCCAGTGCACACACAGCAGGAGCATGTTCCGAGAGCCATATATTGACACCCAGCATAGATGTGGAGGACCCTGTAATCCTGGCACAAAACCCTACTGTCATCACTGTGTTCGGACTCATCAACCCTGTGTGTGCTACTCATACACATCTGACATAGATAGCACTGTGAGTAACAACAGCCTACCTGTGCATATGAAAAACATTTGCCAGGTATGAAGTCCCCTGCCATGTTTACCTATGAATGAGCAGCTGCATATGTTCATAGTTCCTGGCACTGTGGACATTGCTCTTTGGTCATTCCAGCAGACATACAGGCCCTCAGTGATAGTAATCACAACCTTTTTGAAATTACTCAGATGTAAATGCACATCCTGGACACAAACTACACCTTACTGTCCATATACATGGATAGCATATGGACTTATATTTGTTATACATGCACATTATACATGCGATTGCACACAGCATCCATCACATCCAATTATTGCACTACCCATTAGACATACAGGATGATATTCACTGGTATCATCAGGGTCACTAAAGCTTTCTATTTCTCCAGTGGTGTAGAGCTAGGGTCCACCTCCAAGAAATATCTCTGTGATTACTGAAAGATGAACAGTGTAGTCACATATTGCACATTACACATGACTTGCCAATGGCCATAAAACACTTCTTGTTATACCAACTCAATAGTCCATTTGAAATGTCTGAGTAAAATACATTGGTAGGCCAGGCTGATCGGTACACATATATGATGAAACATACATACATGTCTTAGCTACAATGCTGACTGCTTGCAAATGACTCACTACCGAAACAATTAGCAAGGCTAGCGGAGTGTAATGGCACTCTGCATCTACATGACTCACAGAACACACTCAGCCCCAACCAGCAATACCCCTGCCTTACACTTTTCATCAGCTATACATGACTATGCTACATACAACACGAGTTAGACTTCCTTGTCCCCTCATGTCACAGACATCGATAGATGCCATTGCTGCATAGTCAGAGACACTGAACATACATGTCTTGGCCATCCCCAAACATCAACATTCTGAAATCAGTTACAGATATGGGTGTGACATATACAGATGTATGATAGTTCACATGTCAGAACCATGTACAGAGTCAGAAACATCATGCTTCACCTACAAGAGACATGAGCATCTGAAGTGTCTCCAAATAGAATAGCTCTTGCTAAAGCACGTCCCCCATGGCGGTACATGTTGACATATGCCCCGGCAGCAGGTCATGTATTGTAAACATGCATACTTCCTCACGTTGCCCACAGCACATCTGTTGACATGTGCACCGTGGGGCTAACAAAGAAAGTGGCCAACAGGTATGATAGGGACACTGCTCAGTTTGGGTGCATCACAGTCCAGTATTGGGACAGCTTTGTGTCATGCTTTATCTATGAAATGCATCTTTTGGGGTGTGATGGCATTTGTGCCCTGAAATATGTGAACCACTGACACTATAGGCTTCATTTACAACCCCAAGTGCCACCCTGCACCACAAGACCAACATTTCTGTGAAGTTTCTGTGGCACAGTGTGTCAAGCCATGATCCAAAGGCTGGAAATGCATCATATTCAAACGACACCTCAGGGGTAGCGTCACAGTGGCACAATGGTAATGAAATACATGATTTCTCAATCTTTTTCACCTTCCTATGTGTGCTGCTTTCTACAGCCCACATAGACAACAGTAAACGGCATTGATGATTGTGTATGGGCATAAAGGTGTCTCTTCCTGCACATGAACACTTTTCCCTGTCAACCATGTACCCTTGCACCATGGCACAAGGATGCCTGCATTGGTGCTCATCAGCAAATTCTGCGCCAGCACAGAGGACAAGGGCAGGGATGTGCAAACAAGTCATAGTAATGGCAAAGTGTGGCACTTGTAATGTATACAGGTTGGTGCAGCAACATGAATTGCAGCCCTGCCCTGAGTCATGACTTAATAACAGAAGCCCTATGGCCAGCACACATATAAATGCAAGTAGTCCACAGAATCATCCACAAGGAATGTGTACTTACCAACAGTTCCACCCACCACGGTCCCAATTTAGTCCAAGAGGTCATATTCCCTGCTAATGATGTCAGCCAATCAATGTTTGAGCTGGTGGGACATCCAGTTCATCTCAAAGATCTGCAGCATGTGGAAGTGGACCTTCCCCCACTGCAGCTTGCGTGCCTCTGTGTTGTACCCTTGAATGACACCACCTCCCATGGCCACCATGTTTGGAAGGTAGTGGGTCACCAGCCATATGAATCTTCAAAACTCCTAGGCACTAATGTTCCTTGCCCTTCCCTTCCCTGACATGTCCCACCCCTGATACACAATTTTCCCAAAGAAAAAAAATACACCAAACTACCCCAAATACCGATAATAACTAATCTACCCCAAGGACAAACACCCGACAATACACAGTAAGATACAACACTAAATACAAAAACAAAGGAGAATTTAAGGGACACAACAGGTACAGCAAACAGCACAACAGACTCACGCAACAGCACTCCGATCTCTCCCGAGCACAGAGAAAGAGTCAGAGATTGTGAGTGGAAGAGAAAGTGAAAGTAATTTTACAGTTCCTGGTTTGCAGTATGGTTGATCCATTGCACCTCTTCCTGGGCAGATGCAGCACATTTTCAGCCAAATCGTCTTTCTTTTTATGCATAGCGGCAATGCGTGGATTTTTCAGAAAGACTGACAAAGCACCATAGTGATATTCTGACGGGTCAGATAGAAAGTGTCATTTTTTGGCTGACGCAATGGCTGAAAATACACGCATTGAGCCAGTGCGTTGATTTTTTGTATGCAATAACTGAAATATGTGGATTACTGTATGTTCTGATGTGGAATGCATGTAAGGAGTCCAATGAATTTCAGTTTTGCATGTCAATGGTTGTGTTTTTACCACCTTCCTGTCTTTCTATGTGTCCAATGTATGTTTTGTGAGAGTACATAGGTGAAGTTCATGCACTACTGTGATCAGACTACGCATACAGCACAATTCCTATGTGTGGTCAACAGCACACCCTAGAATGGTTGACCCATGTGCCAACTATTGGCAGCTGATTCCGTTGCTCAGATTAAACCCGGGGTGCTGTGGGCTTGCCTGGAATGTGATGAGCACACCCACATCTATGAGAGCGCAAGTGTATGCCATTCTGTGTTGTGTGCCAAGGTGCAGACAGCAGGCTGCATGTAACATTGGGACGTTACAGTCTCCCATGCAGGTAAGTGTTGGGATAAGCTGGACACACATGTCTTAGGGATGTATGAATGGTGCAATTTGATCAAGTTCCCCCCTCCAGTAGCCTCCCATCAGGTGACACACTGCCAGTTCAGCCCCGGAGATTGTCTTTGCACCTGGCCGCATATATTACAGACAGCGTACAGTCCAAATCAGGTGATGATCACTATAGAATGGTCCCACGCTTCCATGCACAGGAGGGTATACCCTCTGTTGTTGCCACAGCCAGTATGAGAGTCTCTAAACTCTGGTTATGTTATAATTGTCAGTACATACATGTGCAGCACCTTCAGGCATTTGCCAGGACACCGGGAGACGACTAAGTGTGCACAAAGGGCCAATGTGCACCTGCACTACTCATACCACACCTAACTTGGTGAGGATACAGTTGCATTTAAGTTGCCATTTCCAAATGGGCCAGCATTTGATGGGGCCCTGACTAGTCCATTTCCCCTGATTTGTGGTGCACATGACTTTAACTCATGCCAAGGGTGCAATGTTACTACACCATGCATGCCTTTGTGTGACCTAGATATGCTGAGGACAGCAAGGCAACAGACATCCATACTTTATTACACTCTGCATCAAGGAGGTGTTGCTTGTGCATCGCAGTCTATGTACACATACAATCCTCATGTATTTTGTCATTGTGACAGGTAATGGGACTTATGTGGACCACACTCAGTCCCAAACTTGTCAGGCCTTCCCAGTAGACATAAACAAGGATGTATCAGAACTATTAGTGAGCTCACAGAACATGTTTTGGTACATACACTTGAGTCCTCCATTTTGGGGATCCGAACACACCACCCGAAGGCAACCCAAATCCATAGATTAATTGACTTAGCTTTAATCCTATTTAAACATCAAATAGCCATGCACTGGTAAGCATCAACTGCTCCTGAGGTGAAGGAGTGGTTGACAAAGCTTCTGGTATTGACACGTGCTGAAGCTGCCTACTTCTCCACTATGAAACTGAAGGGAATACCAATACAAGGTGGGGAGTGCTGGGATGCTTTTGTTGTGAAACTAGAAGCAGAAAACGATGAACAGCCTCCCTGAGATGAGACTTAAGGGAAACACAGACAAATGTTTGAACACTGAACATTTTTGCATAGTCCACTCCATTATAGTACAGCACTGGTTGCTGTCCTAGTACGGGACAATTTATGTGCTGGGGCTGTGTGATTGAATTAGCTATTGGTATTATGAAACAGATAATAGTGATAGAAACTTAAGCTGTGTTATTAGATAAATTGTTAACCAATCGCCATGCTAATATTCAAGGTACTGGCTTAGTGCATGTAACACAGAAAAATATGGGTAATTTAACTTTTCTCTTCCTTTCTTTCCCACTTTGGCCACCTTTACTGTCTCCTATATGTATACACGATACATGAACAGGAATATTGCTGAACTATGTACCAATAGATAATAATGTCTTTGCCCCATATATGCAATGTAATTTTACGTAGCTATTGTATCAAAAGTAAAGGCAACTGTTATGTGAAAAATGTAATAAAACAAATTAAAAAATATATATATATAATATAAAAAAGCAAGGATGTACCAGTTGATGTGCCCTTGGACCATCTGCTTCAATTCGTCTGGAATCCTGTAGTTCACATTGGCCATGTTGGACTGGCCGATGGATGGTACATGTGTATGGATATGTAGAATGAACTGTGATACTAAATGACAGCAGACTGTGTGTATTTGTGAGCCTCTTCTACAGCCACATGTTGACATCAACATTTTTACGTTGGTCATCCATGTGTGCTGCTCAGCACTGATGTACCAACAATATCCTTCCTATGACAATGAGTGACACTTGTGAGCTTCTTGGGGTGCATTCTGTTCCTCCATAGGTAAAAATCCAAGATGTGAGACACAGCAGGACTTTCCTGTCCTCATGTATATTGTTGAGAGGCTTGTGCCACCAGATAGTCCATGGGAGAGGTGACACCAGCGTCACTGGCCTGTGGCACCTAGGCTCATATCTGTATGACTTGCCATCCTAGGTAAGCCAACTAGCAGCTTGTATTTGGCTTTCAGGACGGGTAGTCTTATTACTTCTTTCTGGTATTAGTTAAGTTGATGTGAACATTTACAGGTTTTTGTATTTCTCATTGCAAAACGTTTGTGTCCTGTAATGACACAATTATCTCCTTCCTAGCAATAACTGGGCTTAAGTCAGATTTTTCAATGTTGGAATATGGAGCTAAGTTTCTAGGTTGTGAATAAACTTTGATGTGCAATGTTCCCCTCACCGAGGCATATCACACATCTTTGGAAATGTTGCTGCTTATGTTACATGCCACCCCATTCCTTGAACACCTAGGGGAGACCTTAGGTGTGAATTGCATGTAAGGTTGATGTGGATTGACAAGTTTTCTTCAGAAGTGAATTTGTTGCACATTTACATTTTGGAGGCCAGTCTGCAAGGCAGGGCTGAATTCAAAAATGACAGCGGGCAACACAGCAATGGACACTCCAGTGCAGGAAACGTACTGGGCCTCTGAACTTCCCTGCCATATTATATACTAGATACTTATAGGTAGTATGATTCCTCCTTGCCCTATTTTCTAATAGGGACTTATAGGTAGTTTGATTCCCCTTGTGCTATTTTCTACTAGGGACTTATAGGTAGTCTGATTCCCCCTTGCCCTGTTATCTACTAGGGACTTAAAGGTAGTTTGATTCCCCTTGCACTATTATCTACTAGGGACTTACAGGAGTCAGTCATTTGCAATTGTGATCTTAGCACTCTAACATATCACTTTTATTCAGAGGAGTGGCACTGGGCCTGTTAGCAAACCCAGGGTACATGCGGGGCATTTACCACCAGTGTCATTCATAGAAATTTGTGTCAACATGTTAAAAGGTTGACTTCATCACACTGTGAATGGGAAGGTAATTTACCTACACACTGGTTGTGCTTATATGTGTTGTTTTACATAGTTACAATGAATCTTGTCATACTCTTCTGACATTGTGATAGTCATTCGCACATGTACCACACATATGACTAGTGTATGGTACATCAGTGATGTTTCTGCTATTAATGGCACATTTTGTGCTGGATCTTCATCTTCCTTATAGTAATCATCCAGTTCTTCCTACTCCTCATTGTGGTTGTGCCTTGGGAGAAAATGCCCTGCACATGTGTTTTGCAATATGCAGCATACTAGGATTAGTTCAGTTGGCATTGGTGGCGAGTAGAGTAATTGACCCCCAAATATATCTTGACTCTTGGAGTGGTACTTGTGTACTCTGGAAGTTCCTTCCACGATGTAGTAAGTCCTGTTTGTGACCAGAATGTGACTCTGCTGGGCTTCCATATGTGTGTGTTTGTGAGGAATACTCACCCACAGATGCAGACTAGGGGCCTCATTACAACCCTGGTGGTCACCGACCGCCAGGGTTAAAGTGGCGTTCGTACCGCCAACAGGCTGGCGGTACGAAATGCCATATTATGACCGTGGCGGTCACACCGCCGGGACTGGCGGTTTACAGCCATGGATGTCCCGGCGGTCAGAATTCGCCAGGGCGCTGCCCTGGGGATTTTGACTCCCCTTACCGACAGCCTGTCCATGGCAGTAGACACCGCCATGGATAGGCTGGCGGTAAGGGAACTCGTGGGGGCCCTGGGAGCCCCTGCACTGACCATGCACTTGGCATGGGCAGTGCAGGGGCCCCCAGACACAGCACCGTCACGAAAAGCGCAACAGGTGCTGCTGCACCCGCCGCACCGCCACATTGCCGCCGGCTCCATTAGGAGCCGGCTGCAATATTACGGCCGACATCCCCGCCGGCCCGCCGGCCCAGTGGGGAGGTCCAAATGCGGCCGGCGGGTTTCCGGACGCATAGGCGGCCGACTGGCAGTTCAGCCTTGGCGGTCGGCCTCGTCCCACCGCCAAGGTTGAAATGACGCCCAATAACCTTTTTCAGCTGCACAGTGATTAGGTGTGAATAGGTTAAATGGTTTTGCCAGCTAATGGCCCCACATCCATATACAAATTATTCTATGTCCTGGTTGACTCATACACATTGCCAACAGTATGAGTCATGCTATGACATTGTTTGGCATACATGCAAGATGATCACTGATTTTCCCAACACTGTGCTACTCATACAATTGTCATGTCCTTCGTGATAAACTTACTATTAATCATACATGAGAGTTCAAATGATGTTGAAGTAGTGAGATATAAGCAGTGAGATCAATCTTTTGACCAATGAGTTGTCACATATCTCACACTGATCTACTGTTGCCATTTACGACTACTATTTACAGACATTAGCATAGAGTTTGTGCCTAATGCATCATGTGATGATTTTTATCTGTCTGTTTTTCCAACAGTTATTTTTTTATTAAGAGTGTTTTCAGTTCAACATGTTTGTTTGACAGCCAATGCAGATATAACACATCACACTTTTCAGAGATCAGTGCTTTGTATCTGGTACTTTGAGGATGCTACTGGTGTTCACACTTGATCGGCACCTGCTGAGACCTACTTATGGTTTCCTGGATGTGGATCAGTTGTTTTTAACTGGGACTGTGACATACAATCCAAGACATATGTTAAGTGAATTCATTATTTACATGTTTGGCATTCTCATACCTTCAATGACTTGTGCTCATGAAAAACAGTTCTGGACAATGTGGGCACGTCTACGTGCACCTGCAGTAGTGTTCTGTATTTCACCATCATGTGGTGGCTCATCCTCCTCTTCTTCCCTTGGATCCTGTGGTTCTTCATCTGAGGGAACATTTGTTTGCACACATATACTGTGCAGTATTACACATGCCAAAATGATTTTGCAGACGAGGGGTTGGGGAATACAACCGTCTATCCTCAGAAATGTCCAGGCAGTGAAAGCGGGCCTTGAGAGGCCGAAGGTCCGCTCAGCTATGTTCCAAGTGTAGATGTGGACATAGTTATAGGCCTTTTCCGGCTCAGTCTGGGGGTTGCCAAATGGTGTCATCACCCACTGCTGGATACCATATCCTTGGTCAGCTGAAATGTATAACAGATAAAGGCCCTCATTTTAACATTGGCGGTAATAGCCGCCTACCGCCGTGGCGATGGCCGCCGAAAGACCGTCACCGCAGCTACCATCCATCCGCTAGATTATGACTACAGCCGGACTTCCGCCACAAGAAGGGCGGAAATCCGGCTGTGGCCATACTGGCGGATGGTGATAAGGTGGTGCTGGTACCACCAGCACCGCCACGCCAATAGTCTGCCACCAGCCGTATCATGACCTGTGATACGGCCTGGCGGTGTTCTGCTGGCGGGAGCTGCTGGCGGTAGCAGCGCCCCATCCCGTTCCCACCTGGATGAAGGTAAGTTGGCCTTCCGACAGGGGAGGGGGGCGGGTGGTGTTGTGTGTGTGGGGTTGTGTGCATGAATGTGTGAGTGTGTGCATGAATGCGTCTGTGTGTGTAGTGTTGTTTACATGGGTGTATGAATGTGTGTGAATGCGTGTAAGAATGGAAATGTGAATGCATGTCAGTGTGAATGTGTGTACGGATGTGTGCGAGCATGACTGGATGTATGCATGTATGAATGCGTGTATGCCAGTGTGAGTGAGTGGGTGCATGCGTGGCGCGTGTCTGCGGGTGTGTGTGTGTATGGGGGGTGGGGATCAGAAGGGGGGAGCATGGATGGAAGGGGGTGCTGGGCATCTGGGGAGTGTTTGGGGGGTGGGTGAGCCTCCTACCAGTGACAGTGAAGGAATTCCCTGTCACTGGTAGAGCCTACCACCATGGTTTTCAAGGTGTTGCAAACGCCACGAAAACCATGGCGGTAGGCTGGCTCAAAATGCTGCCAGCGGTACTATAACCATCACCGGGCTGAGATTGATATCTCCGGCCAGGCAGCTGCTACCACCATGGCGGTCTGAGTGGAGAAGTGGCGGGATGGCTGCAGCCAACCTGCCATTCTCATAATGTGGCGGTATGTACCGCCAGCCTGTTGGCAGTACTGCCGCCACATTACCACTCACCTCCCGGGTCATAATGACCCCCAAAGTGTCATTCATTTTGGTTATTGTATTTGCAACAGTCCTGCCCATGTGTTTTATGTGTATTGTTTTCGTCATGCCCTTCTCCCAATTATGACCACATGATGTGTCAATAATGCCATTGTAGTGCAGTTTACAGGGGCTTGGTCACTGGCTGTATGTGATGTAAAATGCAGTGCATGAGCAGATACGTCATGCAATTCAACATCCGAACTGTCATGTTTCTGCAGTCGATTTTTGTAGCGGGTGATTTCATTCGCTCTAGTTCACTCAATATTATGGGCCTGATTACGACCTTGGCGGAGGGGATTACTCTGTCCCAAAAGTGACGGATATCCCACCCGCCCTATATGTTCACACTACACTTCTAGAAAGACATAACCTGGATCTGAATATTTTTTGTAGGTCCCGCCTAGGTGGGTGGTAACATACCAAACATGGCTGACACAGAAACATGTGTGGGACAGTGGTCATCCGCCGATGTTGGTGTTGGCCTGCATTACATTGGCACAGGCTTTTGGGTGTACAATATTGCCCAGGGCAGTTGGCATGATGCCATTCACACAGTACAAGTCATACACCCCAAACAAGTGCCATGTCCCAATCCATGGTTGCATGTCACAGTGGTGGAACATTATGTAGATGTGTGACGCCATTGTGCCCAAATTGTGCACACAGCACATGTATCCTGTAGATATCTGAGTTGTCCTCACCAGTACAGCTACCCAACTTCCTGCATTGTACAACATTTCTAAAAAGGTAAACTGGTACACAATACTTGGGGTCTCCTGCTGTTTCTGGTTCCTTCAGACTAGACTTACACAGAAGTTGCCTAGCCAGCACACATTCACACTTGCATCAGGGGTTGCATGGATTCTTCTCTGCTTTCAGGGTGGTATTTGTGTGTGTGGAGCAAGTTCCAGCCAAGGCTGCTGTCTCAGAGGCACGGCGAGTGATGTATGTGTGTATTGCATTAGACATCACAAATGTGAGATGTGAGTTCTTTTGCATAGGGTTATACATGTCACCTCCTCATGAGCATCGCCGTTTGCCAGATGACACCTATTCCCTAATGTGTGAGCCATGACACAGGTGATGGCCCATGTGTGTTGCATGTGAACACCGCGCCCCTCAGTGTACATGGTACACCTCCCTTGCACACAGAAATATTGGGCAGATTTCCTGCCTGCCATGCATGGCTGTGTGCCTTTACATCATGCAATGTGTGCAAAGCTGGCTTGAGATGTCTTCACATATCTGTCAGGGTGAATTGCATTGCATGTCAACTGAAGCATGGTGGATGTATGTAGAACAGCCCTCATTCTGCAGTCCCTATCTGTGCAGGCGGCAAACAGTGATCAGTGTATTGTGTCCCCCAAATCTATTTGTTATTGTGTTGGTTGGGTAGTTGTTGTTTACTTATCTACGAGTAGGCTATTTCCTTATTGTCCATCCTGGAAGCGTTGGTTGACGATGGACTGCCAGGATATGAAGGCATCATATACACTGCCAGGTTATTTGGCCACCACATTTAGTCTCAACCCACGATGGTCAACAATGGCCTGTATCTTGATGGAGTGGGTATGTTTCCTGTTGCGATATATATGGGCAGTAGCAGCAGGAGGTATGAGTTGCACATTTGTGCAGTCCATGGCACCCAGAACATGCGTAAAGCCAGCGACAGACAGAAAGGAGGAATACTGAAAAGGATGGCTGCAAAACTCCTGCTACTAGTGCTACAGTGGTCTGGAAGGAGCCCGAAGCCAGCATACATAGCACAGCCAGGAGCCTGGTCTGTGGTGGAAGATTGGTGACCCTGTTGACCATTGACTGCAGTCTAGGTGCAATAAGGTGGAGCAACTGGATGATGAACTTCCTCGGCAGACGGTAATATGTGATTACCTCTTCCTCCCTGAGTCCAATCAGTGAGATGCGCTGCAGATATATGAGCACTGCCTCTGTGGTGCATGTGGTGGTGATTGTGTTGGTGATGGTGGAGGTGGTGGTGATGTCGGTGGTTGCAGTGGTCTTCTTGATGCTCCAAGCTGAAGTAGGAGTAGATCCATGTTGTCCTAGAGCTTGCCAGAGTGATTTGGGACTGTCCTCCACATGTACCTGTAGCAATGCATCATTTTAACGCCTGGTCTGACCAGGCATTAATTTGTTGATGCATTGCACCCTTTGCACCACTTTTCCAAAGGGTGCGTCATTTTTCAAAAAGCTTGTAGATAGATCTGCGTAAGTCCTGCATCATTTTTAGAGGGTGAACGCCTACCTTGCATATCATTGTCGGTATCTGACGCTGATGAAAAATAACTCAATGGGGGGACAAGTGGCGCTAGAGGCCTCCAGCATCACTTTGTAGATGAGGAGTCATTCTTGCGCTGCCGCTGTGTAAAAAAAATGACACAGCAGTGGCGTAAGATCCTTGTAAATTGGGCTCTTAGTGTGTCCTGAGGTATAGGAGCTATACAGAAGCAGAACCTGTGATAAAAAAAACAATCTAACTACTAATGTTTGATAAGCAGCAAGGCCAGGTAGGCACAAGATTGAACCATATATGCCATGTAGGGGGAGATCCAAAAGATAGTGTAACAAGAGTAGTCAAAGGCTGAGAGTTGAGTAACATCTACAAACCACATTAAGAAACAGGTGCCAATAGGATTGTGACTGTGGCACCAGGGGCATACTAATATATGTTATGCAGTTACTCCAACCTAGTTAAGAAAAATATTTTCACAGCTAAATGCTGAACTTCTTGATTGTACATACTCAACAAACTGGTAGAATACAAACCATAAATATAACAAGTCATTAGAAAGGGTATGAGAGTCAGAATTACCACCTGACGAAGATGTGGTAAGTCATGGACAGCCCCATAAGAGCACAAGTTCATAATAGGTATGTGACTTTCAGCTAGAACTAAGAAGGGCAACCAAAGGGGAGAGTAAAAAGGAACCTCAAGTCATTGCTTTGTTAGAAGACGATTGGCGAGTGCCTATCAAACTGCCATCGCTTTCATCCAAGAAAAGTCAAGGTAACTAGGATTACTTAAGATATAGGTGGTCATTACAACCCTGGCGGTCGGTGTTAAAGCGGCGGTAAGACCGCCAACAGGCCGGCGGTAAAAAAATTGGAATTATGACAGTGGCGGAAACCGCCAACAAAGACAGCCTCTTTAACACTCTGACCGCCACGGCGGTACAGACAAACAGCTTGGCGGTCACCACCAACAGACAGGCGGAGGACAAAGTACCGCCCACAGTATCACAACCTACCAATCCGCCACCTTTTCCGGGGCGGATTCACTGCGGATAAAAACACGGCGGAAACAGGACTTCAAAGGGAAAACGCTCACCTCTACACAGCCCACGAGAAACCAGGACACCATGGAGCCGGAACTCCAAATTCTACCTGCGATAGTCTTCCTGCTCCTCTACCAGGAGCACGAACGCCGGTGGCGACGACCAAGGTGAGTACTGCACCTACGACACAGGGGAGGTGGGAGGGAAAAAAACAGGGACACAGACATGCAACACACCCACCCGCACCCTCACCCACTACAACACACACACTAATACATATTTATTTATACATTATAGTTACACCCCCAACCCCCCCGGAAGAATGCAAAGACAAAAGGAAATGAGTATAACCATTGTAATATATTAAAATCAAGTACGCAAAAATATATATATACACCATAAACAAAATATACACCAAGCTTAGTAGTCCAGGTAGTGCTCCAATGAAGTCTGTGGAACACTGGGCCCACACGGTATGGGCGAGGCGGGGAACACTGCAGGGGCATCAGAGAGCAACAAAACAGGCACCTCAGGGGCAGGGAAAGGGGGGCACCTCAGCCGGTTGAGTGCATGACACCAAATCCACGAGAGGGCCACATGCCCACTGTTCAATCCTGGGGAGTGCAAAGCCACAGTCTCTCAAGTCTATACAGTGGGTGGGTTGCCCACTGCTGCATCCTGGGGATTGCAAAGCCACAGTCTCTCAAGTCTCTACAGTGGGTGGGGTGCCCACTGTTCAATCCTGGGGAGTGCAAAGCCACAGTCTCTCAAGTCTATACAGTGGGTGGGTTGCCCACTGTTCAATCCTGGGGAGTGCAAAGTCACAGTCTCTCAAGTCTATACAGTGGGTGGGTTGCCCACTGCTGCATCCTGGGGAGTGCAAAGCCACAGTCTCTCAAGTCCCTACAGTGGGTGGGTTGCCCACTGTTCAATCCTAGGGAGTGCAAAGCTACAGTCTCTCAAGTCTCTACAGTGGGTGGGCTTCCAACAGTTCAATCCTGGGGAGTGCAAAGCCACAGTCTCTCAAGTCTCTACAGTGGGTGGGTTGCCCACTGTTCAATCCTGGGGAGTGCAAAGCCACAGTCTCTCAAGTCTCTACAGTTGGTGGGTTGCCCACTGCTGCATCCTGGAGAGTGCAAAGCCACAGTCTCTCAAGTCTATACAGTGGGTGGGTTGCCCACTGCTGCATCCTGGGGAGTGCAAAGCCACAGTCTCTCAAGTCTCTACAGTGGGTGGGGTGCCCACTGTTCAATCCTGGGGAGTGCAAAGCCACAGTCTCTCAAGTCTCTACAGTGGGTGGGTTGCCCACTGTTCAATCCTGGGGAGTGCAAAGTCACAGTCACTCAAGTCTATACAGTGGGTGGGTTGCCCACTGCTGCATCCTGGGGAGTGCAAAGCCACAGTCTCTCAAGTCTCTACAGTGGGTGGGTTGCCCACTGTTCAATCCTAGGGAGTGCAAAGCTACAGTCTCTCAAGTCTCTACAGTGGGTGGGCTGCTAACTGTTCAATCCTGGGGAGTGCAAAGCCACAGTCTCTCAAGTCTCTACAGTGGGTGGGTTGCCCACTGTTCAATCCTGGGGAGTGCAAAGCAACAGTCTCTCAAGTCTCTACAGTTGGAGGGTTGCCCACTGCTGCATCCTGGAGAGTGCAAAGCCACAGTCTCTCAAGTCTATACAGTGGGTGGGTTGCCCACTGCTGCATCCTGGGGAGTGCAAAGCCACAGTCTCTCAAGTCGATGACAGTCTCCACTGGTTCTGGAGGGGGCTCTGTGCCCAGAGTGCTTCATCCTGCTAAGGACAGAGGTAGTGGATGTATCTCTCCACTGGTTCTGGAGGGGGCATGGTGCCCAGAGTGCTTCATCCTGCTAAGGACAGAGGCAGTGGATGTGTCTCTCCACTGGTTCTAGAGGGGGCATGGTGCACAGAGTGCTTCATCCTGCTAAGGGCAGAGGCAGTGGATGTATCTCTCCACTGGTTCTGGAGGGGACATGGTGCCCAGAGTGCTTCATCCTGCTCGTGACGGACTCAGTAGCGTCAGTGCCCTTGGAGCTCATGGGCCAGCAGTGCTTGATGCGGCGGTGCCCTGTTCAGCAGTGCTTGAGGCGGCGGTGCCCTGTTCAGCGGTGCTTGAGGCGGCCGGCTCCTTTGCAGTGACTCAGCTGCTGGCGGTCCTCTCTGTCCCAGCGGGGCCTGTGCTGGCGGCCCTCTCTGTCCCAGCGGGGCTTGTGCTGGCGGTCCTCTCTGTCCCAGCGAGGCTTGTGCTGGCAGTCCTCTCTGTCCCAGCAGGGCTTGTGCTGGCGGTCCTCTCTAGCCCAGCGGGGCTTGTGCTGGCGGTCCTCTTTGTCCCAGCGGGGCTTGTGCTGACGGTCCTCTCTAGCCCAGCGGGGCTTGTGCTGGCGGTCCTCTCTAGCCCAGCGGGGCTTGTGCTGGCGGTCCTCTCTGTCCCAGCGGGGCTTGTGCTGGCGGTCCTCTCTGTCCCAGCGGGGCTTGGGCTGGCGGTCCTCTCTGTCCCAGAGGGGCTGATGGCTGTGGCCTCCTGGGCAGCGGGGATGATGGCGGTGGCCTCCTGGGCAGCGGGGATGATGGCGGTGGCCTCCTGGGCAGCGGGGGATGATGGCGGTGGCCTCCTGGGCAGCGGGGATGATGGCGGTCTCCTCTGCCGTGCTGCTCTTCCCAGACTTTCCTGGTTTCTTGTGGCCCTTCCCCACCTTGGAAGGTGTCGCAGCTGACTCCACACTCCCACCGGGACCCCTGGGTGCAGCTTTGGTGGCTGGAGTCTTCCCCCTCTCCCGCCGGGCACTGGGCAACTTTTGATGCTTCACAGGTGGGGGACTGTCCGTGCTGTGGCTCCGTGCCACACTGGCTGCCCTGGTGGCCGGTGCACTCCAGATTCCGGTGACTACAGGCACCACTGGTTCCGGAGATGTTGTGGCTGAGGTGCTAGTTCGGGACCTATGAGACGGACGGGGTGGGGGAGGTGTGGGAAAGAGGTCAAGGTTGGACAGGAAAAGTTTTTGGGAGACACTGGGACGAGTAGCTGGAAGGGGTTTGGGAGTGGAGGAAGAGGTTGTGGTTGGAGGTGTTCGTTTGCTGACTTTGGGTGAATGGGCTGGAGGCTGTCATGAGGTGGATGGCTGTTGGGTGGGTGTGTGCCTGCGTTTGTGTATCTTGGGAGGTGGCGTCACAGACACACTGGGAGAGGACACAGGGGATGTGTGAATGGTAGTGGGGGTGGTGACTGCACATGAGCGGGGTGTGGTGGTGGGTGTGCTGGTGATAGCAGTAGTGGCTGTAGATGTAGTGCATGCAGGTGTGAGTGTAGACGAGACTGGGAGGGAGGAGGGAGATGGGGAGGATGGGAACACAGTGGAGGCAGTGGATGTTGGTGTGTCTGCATGTGTGTGATGCTTGCGTGAGTGCCTGTGGGATGTGTGGTGCTTATGTTTGCCAGAGCTTCCCTTGTGTGTTGACGTGTGTGCATGCTGGTTTGTAGCTGTGCTTGTGATAGGCTGGGGTACAGGGGATTGGGTCTGGGTGGAGGAAGTTGGAGGGGGGAGGCTAGAGACAGGGACAATGGCTGCCATTAGTGCTGAGGCCAGAGTCTGAAAAGCTCGCTGAAGGGCCGCCTGACCAGAATGAATGCCCTCCAGGAATGCATTTGTTTGTTACAACTGCCTTTCTACACCCTGGATGGCATTCAAAATGGTAGACTGCCCAACAGTGAGGGACCTGAGGAGGTCAATGGCCTCCTCACTGAGGGCAGCAGGAGTGACTGGGGCACGGCCTGTGGTGCCTGGGGCGAAGGTGATGCCCACCCTCCTGGGTGAGCGGGCATGGGGCAAAGGCTGAGGGGCTGTTGGGAGGGCGGTGCTGGTAGTGGGGGTGGCGGCTGCACCTGTAGATGCGGGGGCACAGATGTTGCCACCACCACAAGGGAGCTCCCATCAGAAGACGAGTCCGTGTCGCTGGTCTCAGCTCCTGTCCCCGCCGTGGAGCTCCCCACGCCCTCCGTCCCACTGGTGAAGTCCGAGTCCGTAGTGTGGCCCTCCATGGCCATGTGGGATGCAGCCCCCTCGTGCTCCGGTAACACTGCTCCTCCGCCTGATGATGCTAATGCACACAAGAACAGGGAGACCACAAAAAAGGGGGGGGACAACAGAAGAAAGACATGTTGAGTGCATGCATTACCACTACCGTTGGCGGACACGACAGACACAGAAACCCCCTGAACTATGCCACGCTCTTGGGCTCCACTGTTCAATCCCTGGGAAATGGCCTACTAGGCTATGGACGACATCTGCACACATGGATGACACAGGGGCATGACTAGGTGTACTTGGCACTCTACAGAGGTGGGGTGCCACATGGCCTGCCTTACGGAGGGTCCTTGCCTACGAAACTCGCCCTGGCCCAGGGAAACCCACAGCCCACCTCCCCCACCCAGACCCCTCTGGGTGCGCAAAATCAGCAGGATGAGAGTGTACTCACCCCCTTGTGGCTGCTGTGATGCACTCAAGCGCCCATCCAACTCCGGTTACGCCACCACCAGGATCCTGAACATCAGGGGGGTCATGGTGCGACGGGCACCCCTCCCACGTTGGGAGGCCATCCCCAGCTGAGCCTCCGCCGTCTTTTTGCTCCAGCGGCAAACGTCCTCCCATCTTTTCCGGCAGTGGGTGCTCCGTCTGTGGTAGACCCCCAGGGCCCGGACTTCCTTGGCGATGGCACGCCAAATATCTTTTTTCTGGTGGGCGCTGACCTACATGAATTGTACAGGGGGAAGAGAAATGTATTACCAACTGCACCGTCAGTTATTGGCCCCCATCCCTACCCTTGCCATGTGGCACATGCACTCACCGTCGTTTCATGCACACTGCAACATCCACCCCACTCCACACAGGCATAGCCCATACAGCATGCTCCCAGTGTACTTACCTGTTTGTCTGGAGGACCGTAGAGTAGCGTGTACTGAGGGAGGACCACATCCACGAGTTTCTCCAACTCCTCCGATGTGAATGCAGGGGCCCTTTTCCCAGACACTCGAGCCATTGTCTCTTCCAGACCGAGGTCACAGCAGCACTTGCAGTGTAGGTCCTCTCCTGTCGAAGATCAGGTATCGAGTGATTGAACAGATAGAAAATGGCGGTCACGTCCGCGGCGGTGCGTACCGTCACCGCCAGCGTACATCGTCATTGGCTCATGGGACCCATAGGGTCCAATGTTAACCAATGCAGCATTGCGCCGCGGTCTTCGACCGCCTACCGCAACGGTGTACAACGCCAGCGCAGTTACCTCACATCCCATTGTCCAACTTTACAGGTCAGGCAGCCACCATTTCAGGGGCCCACATGGCTTCATTTTTAACTGCGTCACACCTACCTAGGCCTAGACTCAACACACATACAGGCCACTTTTCGGATTATGATTCGTGTTCTGTGTAAGCTGTAGGTACGTACCTCTGAGTTGGTTGACTCTGTGCTCGCTGTTGTCCTTCATAGGCACCGTCCGCTGGGACACGTGAGGAGATGGCGGCATCCTCCGGTGTACCGACCGCTGGTGGACCTGTCAACAATGGAGGAAAGACATGTGATCATCACATACAGGCTTGACCGTGCCACAATCCATGAACTGTGTACCCAGCTGGAGCCAGACCTGATGTCAGCTATTCGCCATCCCACAGGAACCCCCTCTCAAGTGCAGGTGCTGTCAGTGCTCCATTTCCTTGCAAGTGGGTCATTTCAAACAACAGTGGCCATTGCATCAGGGATGTCCCAGCCTATGTTTTCCAACGTGTTGTCCAGAGTGTTGTCTGCCCTCCTGAAACACATGCGGAGCTACATCGTTTTCCCTCAGGTGGAAGATTTGCCTACAGTGAAAGGAGACTTCTATGCCCTGGGACATATCCCCAACATCATAGGTGCCATTGATGGGACCCATGTGGCTTTGGTCCCCCCGCAGGAGTGAACAGGTGTACAGATACCGGAAGAGTTATCATTCCATGAATGTACAGATGGTATGTTTGGCCGACCAGTACATCTCCCATGTTAATGCCAAGTTCCCTGGCTCAGTGCATGACGCCTATATCCTGCGGAATAGCAGCATCCCTTATGTGATGGGTCAACTCCAGAGGCACCGTGTGTGGCTATTAGGTGAGCACCTGGAAGCAAGACAGTGGGAATGGTTGTCTGGGTCTGGGGTTATCCCTACAGGTTAGTGTGTGTCTAACAGTTGTCCCTCGCCATTTGCAGGTGACTCTGGTTACCCCAACCTGTCATGGCTACTGACCCCAGTGAGGAATCCCAGGACAAGGGCAGAGGAACGCTACAATGAGGCCCATGGGCGAACACAGCGGATAATCGAGCGGACCTTCGGCCTCCTGAAAGCCAGGTTTAGGGGCCTCCATATGACAGGTGGATCCCTATTCTACTCACCAAAGAAGGTGTGCCAGATCATCGTGGCCTGCTGTATGCTTCACAACTTAGCTTTGCGACAACAGGTGCCTTTTCTGCAGGAGGATGGTCCAGATGACGGTGTGGTTGCAGCTGTGGAGCCTGTGGACAGTGAAGACGAGGAAGCAGAAGAAGAAGACATGGACAACAGGGACTCAGTGATCCAGCAATATTTCCAGTGAGACACAGGTAAGAATACAAACCTGCCTACTACATGTACTTTAACACTACTACCTCTCTACTGTCTGTCGTTTTCAACCAGTGTATGGTCACTGAGTTGTCACTTTCCCTTCCAATTTCACAGATGTGGGTCCCACAGTGTGACATCTGCTTTGATTCCTCATAGACTAGAGCTGTGTGACATAGGTATGTTGACATTACAAATGAAAGAGCTTTTTGACACTGTAATTGCTAATACACTATTCCGAAATCACAGACTGACTCCAGATTGTTTTGTGCTTCAAGGGTGTTTATTTAAGTGCAAAATATTGGAGGGGGTAGCAAAATGGTGAGGGGTGATGGTGGAGGAATGTCCATGGCAGAGTCCAGTCTATTAGTCTCACAGGTGCATTGGCCAAATGGGCATAGGAAGTGGAGCTGGGGCAGGTTAAGGATGGACAGGGTGACAAAGTGGGACAGAAGGATGACATTCAGGGTGGCCTCATTTCTTGGCGGGGGTCTTGGCATTGTTCTCTGTCTTGTTCCTGGATCTCAGGGACCGTTTGCGGGGTGGTTCTCCCTCTGCAGGGGGTGGGGTGCTGGTGTGGTGGTCCTGTGGCGGTGCCTCCTGTCCACTAGCGCCGGCGGAGGTGGTGGGCAGTTCATCGTCCAGGCTAGTGTCAGGGGCCCCTTGTTGTGCCACAGTGTCCCTCCTGGTGTTGAGGACTTCCTTCAGCACCCCTACGATGGTGCCCAGGGTGGAATTGATGGCTCTGAGTTCCTCCCTGAAGCCCAAATACTGTTCCTCCTGCAGCCGCTGGGTCTCCTGAAACTTGGCCAGTACTGTTGCCATCGTCTCGTGGAAGTGGTAGTAGGCTCCCATGATGTTGGAGAGGGCCTCGTGGAGAATGGGTTCCCTTGGCCTGTCCTCCCCCTGTCGCACAGCAGCCCTCCCAGTTCCCCTGTGTTCCTGTGCCTCCGTCCCTTAGAACGTGTGCACACTACCACTGCCCCCAGGTCCCTGTTGTTGTTGGGGTGGTGGGTTAGCCTGGGTTCCCTGTAGTGGTGGACACACTGCTGATTGATGTGTCCTGGGGACGGAGGTATGGGCCCGCTGGGTGGGTGCTGTGCTGGTGTTTCCAGAGGGGGGAAGCTCTGTAGTGGCCTGTGACTGTGTGATGGGAACCGACTGTCCCGAGGTCCCCGATGGGCCAGGCTGGTCATCTAGATCCAGTTGGACAGAGGTGCTGTCATCACTGTGGGCCTCTTCTGTTGGTGATGTGGACATGTGTGGACCCTCCTGTCCTGTGACGTTGGGTAGGGGTCCTGCAGGGGTATAAAAGGATGTTTATAACATCTGTGTGTGTCATGGTGTGCAATGGGTGGGTGACCGTGTACCCCAGTGCTTGCATTCCTATGTGGGACCTTGTGTGATGATGGTTTAGGGGGGTGTATGGGTATGTGCAGTGGCCATGCTTTAGTGATGGGTGTTCATGCTTTGTTGTTGCATGCAGGGCTTGGTGTTGGGATGTGTGGTTTGTGATAGTGGAACATTTGTGAGGAGTAGGAGTGATGGGGGTGAGGGTGGGGGTATGTGATGGCATGCAGGTAGGGTGGGGGATGTAATAGTTAAGATTTGACTTACCAGAGTCCATTCCTCCTGCTACTCCTGCGAGGCCCTCAGGATGCAGAATCGCCAAGACCTGCTCCTGCCATGTTGTTAGTTGTGGGGGAGGAGGTGGGGGTCTGCCGCCAGTCTGCTGAACCACAAGGTGGTGCCTTGAGACCACGGAACGCACCTTCCCCCGTAGGTCGTTCCACCTCTTCCTGATGTCCTCCCGATTTCTTGGGTGCTGTCCCACTGCATTGACCCTGTCCACTATTCTTCGCCATAGCTCCATCTTCCTTGCAATGGAGTTGTGCTGCACCTGTGATCCGAATAGCTGTGGCTCTACCCGGACGATTTCCTCCACCATGACCCTGGGCTCCTCCTCCGAGAACCTGGGGTGTCTTTGCCGTGCCATGGGGTGGTGTGGGTGATGTGTGTGGTGATACGTGTGCTGATATGTAGTGGGGTGTTGTCTGAGGTGCGTGGAAGTTATGTGGGTGATGGTGTTGTGTGCCTGTGGATGCTAGTATTGTTGATGGTGGTGTCTCTCTCTGTGCTTCTTTCTCAATTGTGGTCGTAGGGGTTTGTGGGTGATGTAGGTGTGTGTTTTATATTGTATTGGGTGTGTGGGAGTGGTGTGTGTATGTGTATCAGGTGTGTGTATTTTGAATTGTCCAATGTGGCTGTGTTTTGTATGTGTGTGTGTATTTTGAGTGCAGTGGTGTGTACCGCCAATGGAATAACACGGTTGAAAGACCGCCGCGTGGATTCGTGTGTCGTGATAGTGTGGGCACATTTCTGTTGGTGTGACGGTGGAGGTTTTGTTTTCGCCAGTTTATCACTGACCTTTGGTGTGGCGGCCTTGTGAGGGTGTCTGAATTTTGGCGGATTCCGTGCTGTGGGTCATAATGGCTGAGGTGGATTTCTGCGGCGGTGTGTTGGCAGTCTTCTGCATGGCGGTAATCGGCTTTTACCGCCAATGTTGTAATGACCGCCATAATGTTTGCCATCAGCAAGGACTTTGAATTTTGCAGGTCTAATAAAGGAGATCTGGAGGTTGGAGTTTCTAAGCTGCAAAGAGCAAGGAAACCCTTTCTGACTTCCACAGTGGATTTAGAGTAGTCTTGCAATATAAAAATCTTGTAGCCATTCCAGAAAATGTGATTATTCTTGCGCATTAAGGGGCATATTTAAGAGCTCCTAGCGCCATTCCAATGCCACATTAGGGTCATTTTTTTAAGCTAATGTGGCATTAGAAGGCCCAAAACGCTGCTCCATATTTACAAAGTGGCACAATGCGTGCATTGTGCCACTTTGTAACCCTTGGCACTAAATTATGCCAGACTTAGAGGGTCATTCTGACCCTGGCGGCCGGTGGCCGCCAGGGCCACCGACCACGGGAGCACCGCCAACAGGCTGGCGGTGCTCCAATGAGCATTCTGACCGCGGCGGTTCAGCCGCGGTCAGAAGCGGAAAGTCAGCGGTCTCCCGCTGACTTTCCGCTGCTCTTTGGAATCCTCCATGGCTGCGGAGCGCGCTCCGCAGCCATGAGGATTCTGACCCCTCCTACCGCCATCCAGTTCATGGCGGGAAAGCCGCCATGAACAGGATGGCGGTAGGGGGGGTCGCGGGGCCTGGGCACGGCAGGGGCCCCCGTAAGAGGGCCCCGAAAAGTATTTCAGTGTCTGCCTTGCAGACACTGAAATACGCGACGGGTGCCACTGCACCCGTCGCACCTTCCCACTCCGCCGGCTCGATGACGAGCCGGCATCCTCGTGGGAAGGTCGTTTTCCCCTGGGCTGGCGGGCGGTTTTACTGGAACCGCCCGCCAGCCCAGGGGAAAACTCGTAATACCCGCCGCGGTCTTTTGACCGCGGCGCGGTAATTTGGAGGGCGGGATCCTGGCGGGCGGCCTCCGCCGCCCGCCAGGGTCATAATGAGGCCCTTAATGTATGCAAAGGGGGCGTTCCTCCGTCCAGATAGTGTACCAATCATTGTCCGTGGACCACTGGGCCCAAAATGCATGGCCAAGCCCACACATGATACCTGACACGAAACGGAGAGAACACTGCTGGGGCATCAGATCTAAAATACACAGGCACCTCAGGGGGAGGGAGGGCACCTCAGCCTGATGAACGCACAACGTCACTGCTGCACGAGGGGGCTCCATGCCCATTGCTGTATCCTGGGGAGTGCAAAGCCACAGTCTCACAAGTCTCTCCAGTGGGTGGTTTGCCCACTGCTTTATCCTGGGGAGTGCAAAGCCACAGTCTCACAAGTCTTTCCAGTGGGTGGTTTGCCCACTGCTCTATCCTGGAAAGTGCAAAGCCACAGTCTCACAAGTCTTTCCAGTGGGTGGTTTGCCCACTGCTGTATCCTGGGGAGTGCAAAGCCACAGTCTCACAAGTCTCTCCAGTGGGTGGTTTTCCACTGCTTTATCCTGGGGAGTGCAAAGCCACAGTCTCTCAAGTGGATAACAGTCTCCACTGGTTCTGGAGGGGGCTTGGTGCCCAGAGTGCTTTATCCTGCCAAGGACTGAGGTAGTGGATGTCTTTCTCCACTGGTTCTGGAGGGGGCCTGGTGCCCAGAGTGCTTCATCCTGCCAAGGACTGAGGTAGTGGATGTGAATCTCCTGGTTCTGGAGGGGGCATGGTGCCCAGAGTGCTCCACATGCAGTGTGGCCAGTACAATTCACCTGGTTGCGCATGCCACGAGATTGGCGAGATTCAGGTAGCATGATACGCCATGGAGGCAGTGACATACCCCACACTGCTGCGGCTTCGCCTTCCACCTGCAGGTGCAAACAGTGATGGAAGTCACGCCTCATGGAAGCTGCCCAGGATCCAGGAACCCTCCTCCAGCTTCAGACGACTGACCACTGGGGATGGTAGCCATGTCAGCGGTGGTGCCAGTGTCCGAGGATGCCGCGGGGTCAGTGGCGGGGCTTGCGGCGGTGTCTGTGGCGGCAGTGCTGGCGGCTTGCATGGGTCAGCACCTGCTGAGGGACACAGCAGGATATCTCCTCCAGCCTCGGACGGCTGCCCACTGGGGAAGAGACTGTCGCTGAGGCTGTAGACGTGCCGGGGGCGATGCAGGTGGCGGTGCTTACGACGGTGTCTGTTGCGGAGGTGTTTGCGGTGGTGTCTGTGGCGGTGGTGCTGGCAGCGGTGCATGGGTCAGCACCTGCTGAGGGACAAAGCAGGACGTCTCCTGCAGCCTCGGACGGCTGCCCACTGGGGAAGAGGCTGGGGACTGTCGTTGAGGCTGTAGACGTGCTGGGGGCGGTGCAGGTGGTGGTGCAGGTGGCGGCTGTGGTGGCGGGGCAGCTAGCGGTGTTCGCCGCCATACAGGTTGGCGTGGCCGTGGACAGACACTGTGACACTGGTCCCTCAGTCGCTGCCACCATGCCCTCTCCTGAACTGCTCTTCAGCTTTTGGCGCTTCCCCAGCTCTGTTGGTGCCGCAGTTGTCTTGCCACTATCCCCTTTTGTTTTTGCTGAGCCCTTGGTGGCTGGTAGTATCGGCTTCTCCCTCCGGGATGTGGGCACCTTCTTCACCTTGGCAGGTGGCGGAATGTCCTTGCCCTCGCTACGTGGCACACTGGCAGCCCTTATGGGTGGCGCACTCCATGACCCCGCAGTTGCTGGCACCACTGTGCCTGGGGATGTGGTGGCTGAGGTGCTGGGCTGGGACCTGGAAAGCCTGGCCCTAGGGGAAGGACGGGGGGGTGTAGGGAAGAGGTCAATGTTAGCAGGAAGAGTTTTTTAGACACACTGGGACGGGAAGGTAGAGGGGGTTTGGGAGTGGAGGTAGAGGTAGTTGTTGTAGGAGGTGTACATCTGCTGAATTTGGGTGAAGATGCATGGGCCGGAGGCTGTTGTGAGGTGGATGGCTGTTGGGTGGGTGTGTGCCTGGGTTTTTGTACTTTGGGAGGAGGGCTCACTGACACACTGGGAGAGGACACTGGGGATGTGTGAATGGTAGTGGGGTGGTGGGTGCACGTGAGCGGTGTGTGGTGACGGGCGTGCTGGTGATGGAGGTAGTGGCTGAGGATGTAGTTCATGCAGATGTGAGTGGAGACGATACAGGGAGGGAGGAGGAGGACGTGGAGGAGGGTGACACAGTGGAGGCAGTGGATGTTGCTGTGTCTGCATGGGTATGATGCTTGTGTGAGTGCCTGTGGGATGTGTGGTGCTTATGTTTGCCATGTCCACTCTTGTGTGTTGATGAGTGTGCATGCTGGTCTGATGGTGTGCTTGGGATAGGCTGAGGTGCAGGGGATTGGGTCTGGGTGGAGGAAGTTGGAAGGGGGAGGCTGGACACAGGGACAATGGCTGCCATCAGTGCTGAGGCCAGAGCCTGAAATGCTCTCTGTTGGGCTGCCTGCCCAGAATGAATGCCCTCCAGGTATGCATTTGTTTGTTGCAAATGCCTCTCTACACCCTGGATGGCATTCACAATGGTAGATTGCCCAACAGTGAGGGATCTCAGGAGGTCAATAGCCTCCTCACTGAGGGCAGCAGGGCTGACTGGGGCTGCCTGGGGCAAAGGAGATGCTCAACCTCCTGGGTGAGCGGGCACGGGACACACGCTGAGGGGCTGCTGGGAGGGTGGTGCTGGTAGGGAGGTGGCGGCTGTACCTGTTGATGCGGTGGGCACAGAGGTGCCCGCCACCGCAAGGGAGCTCCCATCAGAGGAGGAGTCACTGTCACTGCTGTCTGCTCCTGTCCCCGCTGTGGAGCTCCCCTCGCCCTCCGTCCCACTGGTGGCTTCAGACTCCGTTGCTTCACTCTCGAGGGCCAGGTGGGTTGCAGCTCCCTCCTGCTCCGGTGCCAATGCTCCTCCGCCTGATGATGCTATTGCACACAAGAACAGGGAGACCACAAAAAAGGGGGGGGGAGACAAAAGAAAGACATGTTCAGTGCATGCAACACCACTACCGTTGGCGGACACAACACACAGGGAGCAGCCCTCTTCACTACGCCATGCACTGACAGTTCCTAGGAATTTCAGCTGATGGTATGAGGCCTAAGACCAATTGCTTCACACCTGGATGTCACAGGAGCCTGACTAGGTGTAGATGGCTCTTACCACTGGTGGGGTTGGGGTGCCACATAGCCTGCCTCACAAGGGACCTTGCCTACCAACTTCGGCCTGGCCTAGGGGAATCCACTGCCCACCTCCCACACCCAGACACCTCGTAATGCACTCAGAGTCAGCTGAATGAGAGTGTACTCACCCCCTTGTGGCTGCTGTGATGCCCTCAAGTGCCCATCCAATTCCGGATACGCCACCGCCAGGATCCGGAACATCAGGGGGGACATGGTGCGACGGGCATCCCTCCCACGTTTGTAGGCCATCCCCAGCTGGGCCTCCGCTGTCTTCTTGCTCCAGTGGCGCAGGTCTTCCCATCTTTTACGGTAGTGGGTGCTCCAACTGTGGTAGACCCCCATGGTCCGGACGTCCTTGGCGATGGTACGCCAAATACCCTTCTTCTGGTGGGTGCTGACCTAGAGGAATGGTACAGGGGGAAAGGAAATTACTTACCCGTCCGGACCGTCATACTCATTGCCCACCAGTTCCCACCCATGCCCTGATGCACATACACTCCCCATCCGCACATGCAGGCCTCAGCCCCCCCATGTATCTTCCATCCACACCACTCAAAACAGGCATTGCCCATGCAGCATGCTCACAGTGTACTCACCTGTTTGTCTGGAGGACCGCACAGTTGCGTGTACTAGCGGAGGACCCCATCCACTAGTTTCTCCAACGCCTCCGAAGTGAAGGCACAGGCCCTTTTCCCAGACACTGTAGCCATCGTCGCTTCCAGACACAGGTCACAGCAGCACTTGCTGGGAAGGTCCTCTCCTGTTGAAGGGCAGGTATCAAGTGAGTGAACAGACAGAAAATGGTGGTCACGTCCGCGGCGGTGTGTACAGTCACCGACGGCGTACATCGTCAGTGGCTCCTGTGACCCATAGGGCCCAATGTTAACCAATGCAGAATTGCGCTGCGGTCTTCGACCGCCCACCGAGACGGTGTACAACGCCAACGCTGTTACCTCATATCCCCTTGTCCCACCTTACAGGTCAGGCAGCCGTCATTTCAGGAGACCACATGGGATGGATGTTAACTGCGTCCCACCTATCTAGGCCGGGAATATAGACAGATACCGGCACATTGCAGCTTGATGACGTTTCTGCAAATAACACATTGTGATACCTCAGTGCTCGCTGTTCTCCTCCATAGGGCACGTCCACTGGGGCAGGTGATGGGATGGCTGCATCCTCCGGTGTACAGACCCCTGGTGGACCTGTCAACAATGGAAGAGAGACACATCCTAGTCACATACAGACTTGATCGTGCAACAATCCAGGAACTGTGTGCCCAGTTGGAGCCAGACCTGATGTCAGCTATCCGCCATCCCACAGGAATCCCCCCCCAAGTGAAGGTCCTGTCTGTACTCCATTTCCTGGCCAGTGGGTCTTTTCAAACAACAGTGGCCATGGCATCAGGGATGTCCCAGTCAATGTTCTCTAACGTGTTGTCCAGAGTGTTGCCTGCCCTGCTGAAACACATGCGCAGCTACATCGTGTTCCCTCAGGTGGAGGATTTGCCCACAGTGAAAGGTGATTTCTATGCCCTGGGACATATCCCCAACATCATAGGTGCCATTGATGGGACACATGTGGCATTTGTACCCCCCCCCGCAGGAATGAACAGGTGTATAGAAACCGGAAGAGCTACCATTCGATGAATGTCCAGATGGTGTGTTTGGCAGACCAGTACATCTCCCATGTGAATGCCAAGTATCCTGGCTCTGTGCACATTTTGTGAAATAGCAGCATCCCTTATGTGATGGGGCAACTCCAGAGGCACCATGTGTGGCTAATAGGTGAGGCCAAGGTCCCAGTACAGTTGACATAGGTGTCTGGGTATGGGGCTGTCCCTAAGGGTTAGTGTGTGTCTAACAGTTGTCCCTCAACAGTTGCAGGTGACTCTGGTTACCCCAACCTGTCATGGTTACTGACCCCAGTGAGGAATCCCAGGACAAGGGCAGAGGAACGCTACAATGAGGCACATGGGCGAACTAGGAGGGTGATCGAACGCACCTTCGGCCTCCTGAAGGCCAGATTCTGGCGCCTCCATATACTACTCACCGAAGAAGGTGTGCCAGATAATCGTGGCCTGCTGTATGCTGCACAACCTGGCTTTGCGACGGCAGGTGCCCTTTTCTGCAGGAGGATGGGCCAGATGGTGGTCTTGTGGCAGCTGTGGAGCCTGTGGATAGTGAAGAAGAGGAGGCAGAAAAAGAGGATATCGACAACCGAAACATCATCGTGCAATACTTCCAGTGAGACACAGGTAAGAAGATGTCACTGTTTCCGATTGTTTGAGCTAGCATAAGTCTGTCGTTTTCATTCAGTGTATGGACCCTGACTTGTCACTTTGACTTTCAATTTCACAGATCTGGGTCCCACTTTGTGCCCTCTGCTATGTTTACTCCTGGCCTACAGCTGTGTTACATTGGTATGTGAACAAGTGAATCGACATTGCTATATTCCATAGTTATTGCAATTACACATTTGTGAAAGCATAGACTGACTCCAGATTGTTTTGTGATTGTAGTGTGTTTATTCCTGTGCAAATAAGTGGAGGGGTTTGTAAAATGGGCTGGGGTGATGGTGGAGGAATGTCCATGGCAGAGTACAGTCTATTTGTTTCACAGGTGCATTGTCCAAAGGGGCATAGGAAGTGGAGCAATGGCAGTTTAAAGATAGACAGGGTGACATAGTGGGACAGAAGGGTGACATTCAGGGGGTCTCATTTCCTGGCGGGGGTCTTGGCAATGTTCTCTGGCTTCTGCCTGGATCGCAGAGACCTTTTGCGTGGTGGTTCTCCTTCTGCAGGGGGTGGGGTGCTGGTGTCCTGTTGTTCCTGTGGCAGTGCCTCCTGTCCATTTGCGCCAGAGGAGGTGGAGGGCTGTTCATCGTCCAGGCTAGTGTCAGGGGTCCCTTGTTGTGCCACTGTGTCCCTCCTGGTGTTGAGAAGGTCTGCCAGCACCCCTGCAATGGTGACCAGGGTGGTGTTAATGGACTTCAAGTCCTCCCTGATCCCAAGGTAGCATTCCCCCTGCAGCCGCTGGGTCTCCTGAAACTTGGCCAGTACCATTGCCATGGTCTTCTGGGAATGATGGTAAGCTCCCATGATGTTGGAGAGTGCCTCGTTTAGTGTTGGTTCCCTGGCCCTGTCCTTCCCCTGTTGCACAGCAGTCCTCCCAGTTTCCCTGTTATCCTGTGCCTCTGTCCCCTGAACTATGTGCCCACTGCCACTGCCCCCAGGTCCCTGATCGTCCTGTGTTAGTGGGGTTGCCTGGGTTCCCTGTAGTGGTGGACACACTGCTGATTGACGTGTCCTGGGGACAGAGGGATGGGCCCGCTGGGTGGGTGCTGTGCTCGTGTTTCCTAAGGGGGAGGCTCTGTGGTAGCTTGTGACAGTGGCAGGGGAACCGACTGTCCCGAGGTCCCAGATGGGCCGGGCTGGTCATCTTGATCAAGGCGTGCAGAGCTGCTGTCATCACTGTGGGCCTCTTCTGTGGGGGGGACTGGATATGTCTGGCACCTCCTGTCTGGTGACGTTGAGTAGGGGTCCTGTTGGGGTGTAAATGCATAGTTATTGTATCTGTGTGTGCCATTGTGTCCAATGGGTGAGTGACCCTCTACTCCTGTGCTTGCATTATTGTCTTTCCCCTTGTGTGATTGTTAATTTGGGGGCCTGGGTGAGTCTCTGTACTGGACATGCTTGTGTGATGGGTGTTCATGCATTGGTGTTACATGCAGGGATTGGTTTTGGGATGTGTGGGTTGTGTTGGTGGGGTATCTGTGGGTTGTTGGGGTGATGGGTGTGAGGGTAAAGGTGGGAGTATGTGATGGCATGCAGGTGGGGTGGGGTGGGGGGGATGAAGTAGTAAAGACATGTCTTACCAGAGTCCAGTCCTCCTGCTACTCCTGCAAGGCCCTCAGGATGCATAATTGCCAAGACCTGCTCCTCCCATGTTGTTAGTTGGGGGTTAGGAGGTGGGGGTCCACCGCCAGTCCTCTGCTCAGCAATCTGGTGTCTGGAGACCACGGAACGCACCTTCCCCCGTAGGCCGTTCCACCTCTTCCTGATGTCATCCCATGTTCTTGGATGCTGTCCCACTGCGTTCACCCTGTCGACAATTCTCCGCCATAGCTCCATCTTCCTAGCATTGGACGTCTGCTGCACTTGTGATCCAAATAGCTGTGGCTCTACCCGAATGATTTCCTCCAACATGACCCTTACCTGCTCCTCTGAGAACCTGGGGTGTCTTTGTGGTGCCATGGGTGTAGTGTGAGTGGTGTGTGTGGGGGTGTATGGGGTGATGTGTTGGGGTGTGTGCTGTGAGGTGTGTGAATGGTGTATTTGTGATGTTGTTCTGTGGCTCTGGTTCTGTGGGTGCTCCTGCCGTGTCTCTCTCTCAGTTGTAAACTGTTTGTAGTGGTAAAGGGTTGTGGGTAATGTGGGTGTGTGTTTTATAGTGGTCTGTGCGTGTGGGTGTGGTGTGTGTATGTGTGTCAGGAGTGTGTAGTTTGAATTGTCCAATGTGGTGTTGTTTTGTATGTGTGTGTATTTTGAGTGCGGCGGTATGTACCGCCAATGGTTTAGCGCCATTGAATGTCCACCGTGGTGATTCGTGGGTCATAATGCTGTGGCCGTATTTCTGTTGGCGTAACGGTGTGGGTTTTGGTACCACCAGTTTATCACGGACCCTTGGGCTAGCGGACTTGTGTGTGTGTCTGTATAGTGGCTGATTTCTATGTGTGGGTCATAATACGCGTATCGGTATACCGCCACGGTCACAGTATGTTGGGGGCAGTCAGCATGGCAGTAAGCGCCACTTACCACCAATGTCATAATTAAGGCCTGGGTGTCCAAAATCACCCTGAAGCCAATACTGCTGGCTGAGTCCATCTACAGACCTAATGTTTGATTGGATAAGGGTAAGGAAGGCCAGACTACTGAACCATTGAACTGTTCCCAAAAACTGTGCCACATTTTAGGTCGTCTTTAACCTCCCCAGGCAATCTGGTGAGTTGATGCTTCTGTGTAAGACCTGTCATTGGCCTGGCAATAGACCTCGAAAATGGACACGCCAAGGGAATAATTCTCAGGGAAAAATTAAATTGGTCCACCAAAACCTGCAGCTGGTGCAGTGTTACTTTCTTAAGTGATAACACCATATCAATTGACTGTATGAGTGCCTGCACTTTCTCACTGGTGGGGCAACACTCCCCCGCCACTGAGTCAATCTCTATGCCTAAGAAGATCATGCAAGTGGATGGGCAAACTGTTATGTCAGGGGTGAGGGGAATGCCCAACCCATGGAGTAGTGAGATGAAAGCTCCCAAAGCCAGTCTACACTCATTGGAAATGGGCATCCCCAAAAAGAGGAAGTCATCTAGGTAGTGTGTGATGTCGGAATAACCAGTTTTCTCCACAAATACTGACTCAAGAGCAGAGCTAACTGCTCAAAGTAGGAGCAGGAGACTGCACAGTCCATAGGCATGCACCTCCCACAATAGTACGTCCCTGAATTGGAAACCTAACAAGTGGTAGTTGTCTGGGTGTACAGGTAGGAACCCAAAGACAGATTCTATGTCCGTGTTTGCAGAAATGGTTCCGGTTTGTAACTTTCTTAGCTTTACCAACAGATGATATCTTGCTGAGCAAGCCTGTGGCTCTATCACATCATTAACTTATGCCCCCTTTGAGTTGAGAGGTTGCAGATCAGTCTGAACTGTCCAGGCTCTTTCTTGGGTACGATCCCCAGTGTGGAACATACATACAAATGCTCCAAAAAGCGGAGCCGGAAATGACCCCTCTATTCTGCACAAAAACAAATACATCTGAAGCATTCTTACTACCACGCTTGCATGAGTACGGGCGGAAATTTGGTTACTGCAATGGGGAATGAGCAATATTCTAGGGTTGGGATCCTGAAACTGGAAGCAAAAAGTACAGTGTTTGCACTGCCTAATTGTTTGGGTAGATGTTAAGCCAAGGCAGCAGCTTATCTACCCCTATCGGTGTGGGTAAAACCAGACTAGTTTGCATATTTAACAAGTTCTGTACCCTTTTCTTTGAACTTTCTGATGCATTTCAGAGTGAGATGGAAGGCTGCAAAAGGAACACACATGTTTGAATTGTTTTGACACATTTGGGTGTGTACACACCTTCCTGTTACAGGCCCAGTAAGCTCCTTCGTTTGTCCCCTAAGAAGTGTTACTGACAAAAAGGTTGTTTAAATAGGGACTTATTATTGACTGTCTCCAAACACACTTTCACCTCTGTTTCATCCCACCCAATGTCTGGCCCACCTGAAATTGCAGTCATAATCTAGCCATGCATTACTGCCATAGACATGGTGTGCCTTAAGAACCTTGTTTGCATAGAAATATAACAGAATTGGCCAACTCTGGCTTCTTTTCCAACATTACAGCCATATAGACATTAAAACCAAATAGCCAGTTAGTTATATTATCCTCCACCTTTGGCTGTCTTTTGTGGCCTCTTTTCCCTCTTTTTCCCTTGCACCCAAATCCCTCGTTTTTGATAGGCCTGGGTGGAATTTCAATTACTTGAGAGTAATTGGAGTGATTTTGGTAATTTTATGTTACTCTTTGATGTGGAATGACTGATAATTACATGACTACTCTTCCTTGCATAATTAAGAGTAATTTGGGGAAAACAAATCCTAACGCAAAAGCACATTTAGCAAGTGTGAGTGGTTGCTTGCGCCGCTATTTGTGTACTGCATTTAGCTCAAAATGTGTCCTCAAGTTCATTTGGGGCAGAAGCGTGCATTTTGTACAAAACAGCACTACATGTTGCTAGTAAGTCGAGGGAAAATCCTACCCCAACAGCACATTTAGTGAGTGCAAGCGACTGCTTGCTCTTTGTGTTCTGTTACATTTAGCGCTACATTTAGCGCTATTTCTCAGTACAAAATGTATCCTTGCGCCCATTTTGGAAGGAAGGGGGCATTTTTGCACCTTCAAAAAACACTAAGGGCCATATGTACGAACACATTTTCCCATAGACACAAAATGGGTAAAACCCTTTGCTACATCTGGCCCTAAATGCAGAAATACTCTTTCTTGTGGAATTTTTAAGTAATTCCAAGTAATTATCCTACACTGAATTACACAAGTTATGCCCTCCCCCTACTTTTTGCCTGCGTGAGCGAAAATATTTCAATGAAGTCACACCTCCAGAGTTTTTCTATTTCCTCAGCTGGCACATGTGATGTCAGCTTATCTGGTTTGGAGATGATGGTCTCTTGATCACAAATGCCTCTTACAGGCTATCATCCATTTGCCAAATTATGACCACAGCGAGTTGGTGGTAAGGTGGCGCTGCTACCACCAGCAGTGCCACATCAGTAGACCGCCGCCAGCCGTATCTTGACACATTATACAGCCTGGCAGTGTTCTACTGGCGGGCGCTGCTGGCGGTAGCAGCGCCCCGTCCCGTTCCCTGCCGGAAGATCCCCTGGATGCAGGTAAGTTGGGCTTCCGAAAGGGGTGTGGGGTGGAGGGTGTTGTGTGTGTGTGGGTGTGGGGTTGTGTGCATGTATGTGTGATTGTGTGCGTGAATGCGAATGTGTGTGTAGTGTTGTGTGCATGGGTGTATGCATTTGTGAGAATGTGTGTACAAATGGAAATGTGAATCCATGTCTGCATGTCAGTGTGAATGTGCAGATGTGTGCGAGAATGAATGGATGCATGCGTGAATGAATGCGTGTATGCCAGTATGCGTGGTGCATGTATGCGAGTGTGCGTGTATGGGTGGGTGGAGGCATCTGGGGAGTGTTTGGGGGGGTGGGTGAGCCTCCTACCAGTGAAAGGGAAGGAATTCCCTGTCACTGGTAGGGCCTACCACCATGGTTTTCATAGCGTTGCGTACGCCACGAAAACCTTGGCAGTAGGCAGGCTCAAAATGCTGCCGGCTGTACAGTAGCGGCCGTCGGGCTGGAGACTGTTATCTCCGGTCCGGCGGCCGCTACCGCCATGGTGGTAGGAACGGTCAATTGGCAGGTTGGCAGCAGCCAACCTGCCAAGTCATAATGTGGCGGTATGTACCGCCAGCCTGTTGGCGGTACTACCACCACATTATCACCTACCGCCGGGGTCATAATGACCCCCTAAGTTCCTTAAACCCTTTAGCTTTTTTACATGCATCTGCAGTAGCAGGTTGGTCCATGTTAACATATGGAGCTCCATCCTCGCTTTTCTTACTTTTCTACCCATTCTCCCCTTTCTTCTTGTTGGCTGCAATGGCATCCACCTGTTTCTTCAAGTCCACAATGGTGGACAGTACTGAGTTAGAAGGGGGCCATCGGGAGGTCAGGGAAGAGCTAAAAAAAAAAGGGGACATCAGCATTACCGGCTATCCGGGAAAGTAGCTGAACAACAGATGACAACACATCAGTTGTTGTGTCTGCAGTGTCCTTACCGCGCCCTCTGGAGAAGGAAGCTTGGGGAAGTGATAAGACTTCTGCTGGCATCTGTTTGCAGCTCTCTGGGGCTACCAGCACAATTGTATAGAGGTCTGAGGCTCTGCCTCAAATAGGCTAATATAAAGGCTTGTAGTTTGTGCCCCTGGACAAGTCCTTTGGAGCCTGTTGGATCTCACTCAAGACACAAAGGGCCAGATTTACAAGGCCTAGAGCCTCCTGGCACCACATTAGCATAACTTTTTTTTATGCTAATGCGGCTCAAGGAGGCAATTTTTGCCATGCCATATTTACAAAGTGGCGCAATGCATGCATTGCACCACTTTGCAGCCCCTTGCCCAACATTATGTCTGCATCAGGCATAATGTATGCAAGGGGAGCGTTCTGGCGATAGGAGATTTCACTGAGCCATTTTTGGCATAATTTTAATGCCTGCTCAGAGCAGGCGTTAAAATTACGCACCCATTGAAATCAATGGGCCTCCTTGCACTTCGCTACACTATCGTCAAAAATGTTTACGCTATTGTAGTAAAGCACCACAATAGCTTCAAAAATGTTGACGCTATTGTTCTAATGACCCCCATGGTGTGCTGTATTATAAATACGGTGCACACATGGTGTTGTTAGGTGGGGCAATGAGGATGCATGAAAAGTGGCGCATTAGCATTGATGCGCCACTTTCTTGTAAATCTGGCCCAAAGGACTTTGTTAGACTCACTGAAACTAATAGCTACTACAGTGTCCACAGCCGGGGCAGGTGGAGCATCACGAGATACTTGGTGTGTGGCTAAGGTTTTGTCAGTCACAAGGTTAACTGTAACTGCAGTGAATTTTGCAGTGGATTGCAGCACCAAATTAGAAGATGAACAACCCTACCCCACTATTTGAGCAAATCTGAGAGCCATGTGTACTTGTCTGCTTTTTTTAGAGATGGAAACGACAGCCTTGGGGTGTGGGTGGGGGGGGCATTAGAGCACCTAGGATTATCCTGTAAATCATCCCTCTTCTCCCAGTTTGGCTAAGACTATTTTGAGCAATTGGGTCCGCTCTTGGGCGGTCATTACAACATTGGCGGTAAAAGCTGCTTACCGCCGTGCAGAAGACCGCCAACACACCACCACGGCCACGGAATGGCTACAGCCATTATGACCCACAGCACGGAATCCGCCAAAATTCAGACACCCACACAAGTCCGCCACACCAAAGGTCAGTGATAAACTGGCGAAAACAAAACCTCCACCATCACGCCATCAGAAATACGCCCACACTATCATGACACACGAATCCACGCGGCGGTCTTTCAACCGCGGTATTCCATTGGCGGTACACACCGCCGTGCTCAAAATACACACACACATACAAAACACAGCCACATTGGACAATTCAATATACACACACCTGATACACATACACACACCACTCCCACACACCCAATACAATATAAAACACACACCTACATCACCCACAACCCCCTACGACCACAATTGAGAAAGAAGCACAGAGAGAGACACCACCATCAACAATACTAGCATCCACAGGCACACAACACCATCACCCACATAACTTCCACGCACCTCACACAACAACCCACTACAAATCAGCACACTTATCACCACACACACCACCCCACACATCACCCACACCACCCCATGGCACGGCAAAGACACCCCAGGTTCTCTGAGGAGGAGCTCAGGGTCATGGTGGAGGAAATCGTCCGGGTAGAGCCACAGCTCACCTCCACTGCAAGGAAGATGGAGCTATGGCGAAGAATAGTGGACAGGGTCAACGCAGTGGGACAACACCCAAGAAATCGGGATGACATCAGGAAGAGGTGGAACGACCTACGGGGGAAGGTGCGTTCCGTGGTCTCAAGACACCACCTTGCGGTTCAGCGTACTGGCAGCAGACCCCCACCTCCTCCCCCACAACTAACAACATGGGAGGAGCAGGTCTTGGCAATTATGCATCCTGAGGGCCTTGCAGGAGTAGCAGGAAGAATGGACTCTGGTAAGTCAAATCTTAACTATTACATCCCCCACCCTACCTGCATGCCATCACACACCCCACCCTCACCCTCACCCCATCACACCTACTCCTCACAAATGTTCCACTATCACAAACCACACATCCCAACACAAAGCCCTGCATGCAAGAACAAAGCATGGACACCCATCACTAAAGCATGGCCACTGCACATACCCATACACCCCCCTAAACCATCATCACACAAGGTCCCACACAGGAATGCAAGCACTGAGGTACACGGTCACCCACCCATTGCACACCATGGCACACACAGATGTTATAAACATCCTTTTATACCCCTGCAGGACCCCTACCCAACGTCAACGGACAGGAGGGTCCACACATGTCCACACCACCAACAGTAGAGGCCCACAGTGATGACAGCACCTCTGTCCAACTGGATCTAGATGATCAGCCCGGCCCATCGGGGACCTCGGGGCAGTCGGTTCCCATCACACAGTCACAGGCCACTACAGAGCTTCCCCCCTCTAGAAACACCAGCACAGCACCCACCCAGCGGGCCCATACCTCCGTCCCCAGGTCACGTCAATCAGCAGTGTGTCCCGCACTACAGGGAACCCAGGTTAACCCACCACCCCAACAACAACAGGGACCTGGGGGCAGTGGTAGTGGGCACACGGTCCAGGGGACGGAGGCACAGGAGCACAGGGAGGGCTGCTGTGCGACAGGGGGAGGACAGGCCAAGGGAACCCACTCTCCACGAGGCCCTCTCCAACATCATGGGAGCCTACCACCACTCCCAGGAGACGATGGCAACGGTACTGGCCAAGTTTCAGTAGACCCAGCGGCTGCAGGAGGAACAGTATTTGGGCTTCAGGGAGGAACTCAGAGCCAGCAATTCCACCCTGGGCACCATCGTAGGGGTGCTGAAGGAAGTCCTCAACACCAGGAGGGACACTGTGGCACAACAAGGGGCCCCTGACACTAGCCTGGACGATGAACTGCCCAACACCTCCACCGGCGCTAGTGGACAGGAGGCACCACCACAGGACCACCAAACCAGCACCCCACCCCCTGCAGAGGGAGAACCACCCCGCAAACGGTCCCTGAGATCCAGGAACAAGACAGAGAACGATGCCAAGTCCCCCGCCAAGAAATGAGAACACCCTGAATGTCATCCTTCTGTCCCACTTTGTCACCCTGTCCATCCTTAAACTGCCCCAGCTCCACTTCCTATGCCCATTTGGGCAATGCACCTGTGAGACTAATAGACTGGACTCTGCCGTGGACATTCCTCCACCATCACCCCTCACCATTTTGCTACACCCTCCAATATTTTGCACTTAAATAAACACCCTTGAAGCACAAAACAATCTGGAGTCAGTCTGTGATTTCGGAATAGTGTATTAGCAATTACAGTGTCAAAAAGCTCTTTCATTTGTAATGTCAACATACCTATGTCACACAGCTCTAGTCCATGAGGAATCAAAGCAGATGTCACGCTGTGGGACCCACATCTGTGAAATCGTAAGGGAAAGTGACAATTCAGTGACCATACACTGGATGAAAACGACAGACAGTAGAGAGGTAGTAGTGTTAAAGTACATGTAGTAGGCAGGTTTGTATTCTTACCTATGTCTCACTGGAAATATTGCTGGATCACTGAGTCCCTGTTGTCCATGTCTTCTTCTTCTACTTCCTCATCTTCACCATCCACAGGCTCCACAGCTGCAACAACACCGCCATCTGGACCATCCTCCTGCAGAAAAGGCACCTGTCATCGCAAAGCTAAGTTGTGAAGCATACAGCAGGCCACGATGATCTGGCACACCTTCTTTGGTGAGTAGAATAGGGATCCACCTGTCATATGGAGGCACCTGATCCTGGCCTTCAGGAGGCCGAAGGTCCGCTCGATTATCCGCTGTGTTCACCCATGGGCCTCATTGTAGCGTTCCTCTGCCCTTGTCCTGGGATTCCTCACTCGGGTCAGTAGCCATGACAGAGTCACCTGCAAATGGCGAGGGACAACTGTTAGACACACACTAACCTGTAGGGATAACCCCAGACCCAGACAACCATTCCCACTGTCTTGCTTCCAGGTGCTCACCTAATAGCCACACACGGTGCCTCTGGAGTTGACCCATCACATAAGGGATGCTGCTATTCCGCAGGATGTAGGCGTCATGCACTGAGCTAGGGAACTTGGCATTAACATGGGAGATGTACTGGTCGGCCAAACATACCATCTGTACATTCATGGAATGATAACTCTTCCGGTTTCTGTACACCTGTTCACTCCTGCGGGGGGGACCAAAGCCACATGGGTCCCATCAATGGCACCTATGATGTTCGGGATATGTCCCAGGGCATAGAATTCTCCTTTCACTGTAGGCAAATCCTCCACCTGAGGGAAAACGATGTAGCTCTGCATGTGTTTCAGCAGGGCAGACAACACTCTGGACAACACGTTGGAAAACATAGGCTGGGACATCCCTGATGCAATGGCCACAGTTGTTTGAAATGACCCACTTGCAAGGAAATGGAGCACTGACAGCACCTGCACTTGAGGGGGGATTCCAATGGGATGGCGAATAGATGACATCAGGTCTGGCTCCAGCTTGGTACACAGTTCATGGATTGTGGCACGGTCAAGCCTGTATGTGATGATCACATGTCTTTCCTCCATTGTCGACAGGTCCGCCAGCGGTCGGTACACCGGAGGATGCCGCCATCTCCTCACATGTCCCAGGGGACGGTGCCTATGAAGGAACACAGCGAGCACAGAGTCAACCCACTCAGAGGTATGTACCCACAGCTTACACAGAACATGAATCATAATCCGAAAAGTGGCCAGTATGTGTGTTGAGTCTAGGCCTAGGTATGTGTGACGCAGTTAAAAATGAAGCCATGTGGGCCCCTGAAATGGCGGCTGCCTGAACTGTAAAGTGGGACAATGGGATGTGAGGTAACTGCGCTGGCGTTGTACACCGTCGTGGTAGGCAGTCGAAGACCGCGGCGCAATGCTGCATTGGTTAACATTGGACCCTATGGGTCCCATGAGCCAATGACGATGTACGTCGGCGGTGACGGTATGCACCGCCGTGGACGTGACCGCCATTTTCTATCTGTTCAATCACTCGATACCTGATCTTCGACAGGAGAGGACCTACACTGCAAGTGCAGCTGTGACCTCGGTCTGGAAGAGACAATGGCTCGAGTGTCTGGGGAAAGGGCCCCTGCATTCACATCGGAGGAGTTGGAGAAACTCGTGGACGGGGTCCTCCCCCAGTACACGCTACTCTACGGTCCTCCAGACAAACAGGTAAGTACACTGGGAACATGCTGTATGGGCTATGCCTGTGTGGAGTGGGGTGGATGTACGAAGGGGGGGGATATTGCGGCGTGCATGAAACGACGGTGAGTGCATGTGCCACATGGCAAGGGTAGGGATGGGGGCCAATGACTGTGACGGTGCAGTTGGTAATAAGTTTATCTTCCCCCTGTACAATTCATGTAGGTCAGCGCCCACCAGAAAAAAGATATTTGCCGTGCCATCGCCAAGGAAGTCCGGGCCCTGGGGGTCTACCACAGACGGAGCACCCACTGCCGGAAAAGATAGGAGGACATTCACCGCTGGAGCAAGAAGACGGCGGAGGCTCAGCTGGGGATGGCCTCCCAACGTGGGAGGGGTGCCCGTCGCACCATGACCCCCCTGATGTTCAGGATCCTGGCGGTGGCGTACCCGGAGTTGGATGGGCGCTTGAGGGCATCACAGCAGCCACAAGAGGGTGAGTACACTCTCATCCTGCTGATTTTGCACGCAGTGGAGGGGTCTGGGAGGTGGGCTGTGGGTTTCCCTGGGCCAGGGCAAGTTTCGCAGGCAAGGTCCCTCCGTAAGGCAGGCCATGTGGCACCCCACCCCACCTCTGTAGAGTGCCAAGTACACCTAGTCATGCCCCTGTGTCATCCATGTGTGCAGATGTCGTCCATAGCCTAGTAGACCATTTCCCAGAGATTGAATAGTGGAGCCCAAGGGCGCGGCGTAGTGCAGGGGGCTTCTGTGTCTGTCGTGTCCGCCAAAGGTAGCGGTAATGCATGCACTCAACATGTCTTTCTTCTGTCGTTCCCCCCCTTTTTGTGATCTCCCTTTTCTTGTGTGCATTAGCATCATCAGGCGGAGAAGCAGTGGCACCGGAGCACGAGGGGGCTGCATCCCACATGGCCATGGAGGGCCACACTACGGACTCGGACTTCACCAGCGACACGGACTCGTCCTCTGATGGGAGCTCCCTTGTGGTGGCGGCAACATCTGTGTCCACCGCATCTACAGGTACAGCCGCCACCCCCCCTACCAGCACCGCCCTCCCAGCAGCCCCTCAGCCTTTGCCCCGTGCCCGCTCACCCAGGAGGGTGGGCATCACCTTCACCCCAGGCACCTCAGGCCCTGCCCCAGTCACCGCTGCTGCCCTCAGTGAGGAGGCCTTTGACCTCCTCAGGTCCCTCACTGTTGGGCAGTCTACCATTTTGAATGCCATCCAGGGTGTAGAAAGGCAGTTGCAAAAAACAAATGCATTCCTGGAGGGCATTCATTCTGGTCGGCGGCCCTTCAGCAAGCTTTTCTGACTCTGGCCTCAGCACTGATGGCAGCCATTGTCCATGTCTCTAGCCTCCCCACTCCAACTTCCTCCATTCAGACCCTATCCCCTGTACCCCAGCCTATCACAAGCACACCTACAGACCAGCATGCACACACGTCAACAAACAAGGGAAGCTCTGGCAAACATAAGCACCACACATCCCACAGGCACTCACGCAAGCATCACATACATGCAGACACACCAACATCCACTGCCTCCACTGTGTCCCTCTCCTCCTCATCTCCCTCCTCCCTTCCTGTCTCGTCTACACTCACACCTGCATGCACTACATCTACAGCCACTACTCCCATCACCAGCACACCCACCACCACACCCCACTCACGTGCAGTCACCACCCCCACTACCATTCACACATCCCCTGTGTCCTCTCCCAGTGTGTCTGTGACGCCACCTCCCAAGATACACAAACGCAGGCATGCACCCACCCAACAGCCATCCACCTCACAACAGCCTCCAGCCCATGCACCTTCACCCAAATTCAGCAAACAAACACCTCCTACAACCACAACCTCTTCCTCTACTCCCAAACCCCCTCCAGCTACCCGTCCCAGTGTCTCCCAAAAACTTTTCCTGTCCAACCTTGACATCTTTCCCACACCTCCCCCACCCCGTCCATCTCCTAGGTCTCGAACTAGCACCTCAGCCACAACATCTCCGGGACCAGTGGTGCCTGTAGTCACCGAAATCTGGAGTGCACCGGCCACCAGGGCAGCCAGTGTGGCAAGGAGCCACAGCACGGACAGTCGCCCACCTGTGAAGCATCAAAAGTTGGCCAGTACCTGGCAGGAGAGGGGGAAGACTCCAGCCACCAAAGCCGCTCCCAGGGGTCCCGGTGGGAGTGTGGAGTCAGCTGCGACACCTTCCAAGGTGGGGAAGGGCCACAAGAAACCAGGAAAGTCTGGGAAGAGCAGCACAGCGGAGGAGACTGCCATCATCCCGCTGCCCAGGAGGCCACCGCCATCATCCCCGCTGCCCAGGAGGCCACCGCCATCAGCCCCGCTGGGACAGACAGGACCACTAGCACAAGCCCCGCTGGGACAGAGAGGACCACCAGCACAAGCCCCGCTGGGACAGAGAGGACCGCCAGCATAAGCCCCGCTGGGACAGAGAGGACCGCCAGCACAAGCCCCGCTGAGACAGAGAGGACCGCCAGCACAAGCCCTGCTGGGCTGGAGAGGACCGCCAGAACAAGCCCCTCTGGGACAGAGAGGACCGCCAGCACATTCCCCGCTGGGACAGAGAGGATTGCCAGCACAAGCCCCGCTGGGACAGAGAGGACCGCCAGCACAAGCCCCGCTGGGACAGAGAGGACTGCCAACACAAGCCCCGCTGGGACAGAGAGGACCGCCAGCACAAGCCCCGGTGGGACAGAGAGGACCGCCAGCACAAGCCCCGCTGGGACAGAGAGGACCGCCAGCACAAGCCCCGCTGGAACAGAGAGGACCGCCAGCACAAGCCCCGCTGGAACAGAGAGGACCGCCAGCACAAGCCCCGCTGGGACAAAGAGGACCGCCAGCACAAGCCCCGCTGGGACAGAGAGGACCGCCAGCACAAGCCCCGCTGGGCTAGAGAGGACCGCCAGAACAAGCCCCGCTGGGACAGAGAGGACTGCCAACACAAGCCCCGCTGAGACAGAGAGGACCGCCAGCAGCTGAGTCACTGCAAAGGAGCCCGCACCTCAAGCACCGCTGAACAGGGCACCGCCGCTCCAAGCACCGCTGAACAGGGCACCGCCGCCTCAAGCACCGCTGAACAGGGCACCGCCGCTTCAAGCACCGCTGGCACATGAGCGCCAAGGGCACTGACGCTACTGAGTCCATCGCGAGCAGGATGAAGCACTCTGGGTACCATGCCCCCTCCAGAATCAGTGGAGAGATACATCCACTACCTCTGTCCTAGCAGGATGAAGCACTCTGGGCACCATGCCCCCTCCAGAACCAGTGGAGAGATACATCCACTACCTCTGTCCTAGGAGGATGAAGCACTCTGGGCACCATGCCCCCTCCAGAACCAGTGGAGAGATACATCCACTACCTCTGTCCTTAGCAGGATGAAGCACTCTGGGCACAGAGCCCCCTCCAGAACCAGTGGAGACTGTCATCGATTTGAGAGACTATGGGGGTCATTCTAACCCTGGCGGTCGGCGACCGCCAGGGCTAAAATTACGGAAGCACCGCCAACAGGCTGGCGGTGCTTCCTTGGCCATTCTGACCGCGGCGGTAAAGCAGCGGTCAGAAAAGGGCAACCGGCGGTTTCCCGCCGGTTTACCCCTGGCCCAGGGAATCCTCCATGGCGGCGCTGCTTGCAGCGCCACCATGGGGATTCCGACCCCCTTACTGCCATCCTGTTCCTGGCTGTTTTCACTGCCAGGAACAGGATGGCGGTAACGGGTGTTGTGGGGCCCCTGGGGGCCCCTGCAGTGCCCATGCCACTGGCATGGGCACTGCAGGGGCCCCCTAACAGGGCCCCACTAAGATTTTCAGTGTCTGCTTTGAAGACACTGAAAATCGCGACGCACCCCTACGACTCCGCCGGCTCCAGTCGGAGCCGGCATCGTCGTAGAAGGGGGTTTCCCGCTGGGCCGGCGGGCGGCCTTCTGGCAGTCGCCCGGCGGCCCAGCGGGAAAGCCAGAATGGCCGCCGCGGTCTTTTGACCGCGGTGCGGTCATTCGGCAGTTCCCGCTTGGCGGGCGGCGACCGCCGCCCGCCAATGTTGGAATGACCCCCTATGGCTTTGCACTCCCCAGGATTGAACAGTGGGCAACCCACCCACTGTAGAGACTTGAGAGACTGTGGCTTTGCACTCCCCAGGATTGAACAGTGGGCAACCCACCCACTGTAGAGACTTGAGAGACTGTGGCTTTGCACTCCCCAGGATGCAGCAGTGGGCAACCCACCCATTGTATAGACTTGAGAGACTGTGGCTTTGCACTCCCCAGGATTGAAAAGTGGGCATGTGGCCCTCTCGTGGATTTGGCATCGTGCACTCAACCGGCTGAGGTGCCCCCTCCTTTACCTCCCCCTGAGGTGCCTGTTTTGTTGCTCTCTGATGCCCCTGCAGTGTTCTCTCTGTCATGGTCGGGGATCTTGTGTGGGCCTCGCCCATACCGTGTGGGCCCAGTGTTCCACGGACTTCATTGGAGCACTACCTGGTCTACTAAGCTTGGTGTATATTTTGTTTATGGTGTATATATATATATATATATATATTTTTGTGTACTTGATTTTAATATATTACAATGGTAACACTCATTTCCTTATGTCTTTGCATTCTTCCGGTGGGGGCTAGGGCGTGTAACTATAATGTATAAATATGTATTAGTGTGTGTGTTGTAGTGGTTGAGGGTGGGGGTGGGGGTGTTTCATGTCTGTGTCCCTGTTTTTTCCCTCCCCCCTCCCCTGTGTCGTAGGTGCAGTACTCACCGTGGTCGTCGACGCCGGCGTTCGTGCTCCTGGTAGAGGAGCAGGAAGACTATCGCAGGGAGAATTTGGAGTTCCGGCTCCATGGTGTCCTGGTTCCTCGTGGGGTGTGTAGAGGTGAGCGTTTTCCCTTCGAAGTCCTGTTTCCGCCGTGTTTTTATCTGCGGTGAATCCGCCCCGGAAAAGGTGGCGGATTGGTAGGTTGTGATACTGTGGGCGGTACTTTGTCCTCCGCCTGTCTGTTGGTGGTGACCGCCAAGCTGTTTGTCTGTACCGCCGTGGCGGTCAGAGTGTTAAAGTGGCTGTCTTTGTTGGCGGTTTCCGCCACGGTCGTAATTCCAATTTTTTACCGCCGGCCTGTTGGCGGTCTTACCGCCGCTTTAACACCGACCGCCAGGGTTGTAATGACCACCTTGGTCTCGACCCTTTCTCTTACCTGCACAACACTTGACTCTTGCCATCCACTCTCAAATAATAGCTATACAAGGTACAAGCAGTAAAACACTAAAGCCCTAATACTGCTAACACAAAAAAACAGCGGGATTGGTACCAAAACAAATGGCATGCACAAGAACAGTATAATGAAACAGGCCAGAAAACAATGAAAATGTTAGCTCCTCTAAGTCCCTCCACTCACCTCACCAAAGCGCTGAGCCTTCCTCCTGGCCCCGGCCAGCTGCCCCAAGCCAATCGTACGAGGAAGATGAGTAAAATACCACCGTGGCGGTCCAGAAATCAGCCACCCCGGGCCAGGAAGGGATAGGCTAAAAAACTGGTGAGAGGTTAGGAGCATATGCCACACTACTGTTGGAGGTAAAACGAAGGGGAAGACTAGGCAGCACCCCAGCGTGGTGGAGGTCCCGCAGATGCAGCACTGCACTCAGTGGCGGCTTGTAGATTAAAGAAGTGGTGGGTCCAAACGTACTATCTGGCACTCTGACTTGGGCCTCACCAACCCCTGGGCCACACTTCCATATTGCACAAAAGCAGCCATGCATACACACACACAGTTGCAGGACGACACACAGACATTCACATATACATACACATGCACTAGCAACACACAGACTTTTAAACACAAAAATGTACCTTTGGCAGGACTACGATTTCTGACTCACCCGTCTGTCTCCAGCAGCCAAAGGCAGACCCAGGAGCTTCTACCCAGTCAGAAGCTAGAATAGGGTTGAATGTACAGAGGTAGACCTTTTAGGCCAAGGCAGGGGCAAGAGGGAGTGTGATTGACAAGCCCTGAGCTCCATTATCTGACATGCTCCACTTCCTGACGTTAGTGCAGGATGTCAGATATGTTTTATGTGTGTGTGTGAGGCCAGGCTGTAACAGTCCCCGCCCGACACATGTGCAATACAACTAATGGACCCCTCTTCTGCATGTAAGGTAATATTAAAGCTTTTACATCCAAACAAACGATCTGTGAGATTGTTTGTTTTCATATAAAAGCTGTAATATGCCGAGCAGTAGTGGCAGAGGGAGGCAGTTAGTCAATGCCCTGGGCCCCCCTAGGGGCAGCCGCTACTAACTCCACTGAATGAAATTGCATAAATTAAAGTAAAAGGGGATGTGAGGCCACCAATCATGCACCACAAATTAGTCAGTCGGCCTCGGGGTAACAGAACGAGTGGCAACAAACAGCTGTCAGAGCACTCACAAAAGTAAAATATAAGAGTATGGTGATGTAATAAATCCTCTGTGTGGAAGGCAATCACGCCAGGCTCTGGTTCAGGATAAATTTATTTCTTGAAGTAGTTCAATCATGATAGGAAAATGTCCTTGAAATCATATACAATTAGCCTCCACAGCCAACACGTGTTTCGTCCAATGAGAGATCCCTCTCACGGACTTCATCAGGGCTTAAAATCAGGTACTGCCTGTGTTCAACTGTACTCTTATCGTGGTCTAAGAAATCTCGTGTGATGAACGCAGTTAATTATCACATCCCAGTATAGTACTGCAGGAATCCTGATATGTAAACTTAATCAAATATGCTAGTATCTTTATGGGAACATCGTAGCCGTGGTCAGATCATTGCACGGCGTTCCCTGTGACCGAGATCTATCTTCGTAGGATAAATTTATCCTGAACCAGAGCCTGGCGTGATTGCCTTCCACACAGAGGATTTATTACATCACCATACTCTTATATTTTACTTTTGTGAGTGCTCTGACAGCTGTTTGTTGTTACTGTCAGTTTCCTTTGAAACATTGGAGGAGTCAGGAAGATCCTCCTGTCATGAGCACCATGACAAATAATATTCTGTGAACTCGACTGTATGGACTTACTGTGAGCGCCCGTTACCTATGTCCTTCTTCCTAGCGGCTTTCTTCTAACAGAACGAGTGGTGCTGTCCTATTTGGGCCTCCGATTGTGTTGTGCTGGGGGGGACTAATAGACAGCAAGCAATAGCCTCCAAATGTGGTTGATACTTTGTCGGGCCTGGGCGCTGTGCAGGGAGGAACCAGGAAACAGCAGGAAAATTGTGCAGTCGCCTCCAAATGACAGCATCAGTTCCCGGACCCTACTTCATGATGGACTCTCTAAAAGGAGGAGACCAAGTCAGGCCAGGCCTAAATAACCCCTTTGCCATCACAACATCGGGACTGGAAGTGATATGCTATTTGCTCCAACGACTTCCTGTTTCCTGTTCCCCATCCTGCGCTTGTGAGACAAAAGACAAGAAACATGGGCCAGGATTTCTCTGCCTCCCCGGCCTGCCTCTGGCCAGAGAGTTGAGGGGAGGGTGTGGGCCTGTGAGGTCACAGGTCCTAGTGCTGTATACCCTTATAGGGTGCATTCTGTATAGGTGCAGAAGGACCAAGTGAAAACACAGTGATGTAGGGAAAGGATATGACCTGTGAGATAAGCAGACTGAGTCACTCTGAAGGGAGCTATCTCTTCAACAAACCTTAGTAATGTTTAATTCACTGTTTCATATTTTCAGAATTTAAACATTTTCCATTTTTATTCACAACAAAAGTATTATTGTTACCCACTTAACTGATGCCGCTAGTAGGCGCTGACAAAGTCAATATGTCTGGCATGTTTTAGGTATATGTTTGTTGTGGAATATTTCTGGATGCAGTAACAGAACACTCACAAAGGGGCACTCAAATGCTAGTCAGGTTGCACGTGGGTGAAGCACATGATTTTAGTTTGCTTGTTTTAAGACACATTCTTAGTTACACAGGCCATGACTGAGAAAGCTATTCCTAGTTATGCTTCTTTAGCTACACCCTTTTTAGAGACCCCCCAACCCCCTTCCAACTTTTTCATCCCACTTGAAGTCAGACCAGGGTGGTCCACCAAAGTTGGGAGGAGCTAAAATATCATACTCGGCTTATGCTGATAACCTGTTGATACTCTTGCAGACGCCTATGGACCTTCAACATCAATTAAACAATCTAAATAAACTGAACTTGGAGAACAGACTAATTGCCAATCTATCAAAAACAAAAATAATGATTTGTTTAAAGAAACCTAAGTTTGTGGGGTGGGTCCTTGGAGATGCTATGATTGAAAGTCAAACAATACGACTATCTTGGGGATCACATTTGACAGCACGATATCATGGTCTAACCATCTAACCATCAGGAAGCTCAAGTCACCCATGATTACCAAATCTGTCGCAAGATTTGCAAATTTGCTTGGCAGTAAAGCAATTATGCCATCATTGAAAGCATTAAACTTATCCCATAGTTTTTATATGCATCTCCAGTGCTAATTCAGAAGCCCATCTCCAGCCTTGACAAAACTTTTATGCAATCTGTTCGTAACCTCCTTCAAGTCCATAATGCTACTCCTCACTGTGTGATCAGGTGAGAACTGAGTCTAAAATCATTATCACTTCATTACACAAGCACAGTGAATTACTTCTCTGATTGTGAAAGAGTGGAAATCTTTATTCCATCAGGAAATGAGGGAAACTACATATGAGGATTTAGAGTGCATGCCCTATTCTCGATTGCAGGAAGACACAAACTACCTGATTTAGAGTCGCTGGCGCTATTAAATCTACCGGCCTGGAAAAGTCTATTCTGTGGAACTTTTCAGGTTCGCCCGAGGGACTCTAACTTAGCTCAGGCCAAACTATATAACCATATTGACTTTTCTTGCCGAGCCAAGAGTATCTTGGGTCAAACTTGTATGGGTGTGTAAAAATGAAATTTGTATGGTTCAGACTGTTTTATATTCCAATTTATGAATTTGAGGGGAAATGGAAGCCAGTATTTGAAGTTAAAACCGTTTGTCGACTGTGGACTTACAAAAATCCCTTCTTCACATTTTATGTATTTGCCTCAAACTCTTATATTTTAGAAGGAAGTACTTGCGACCCATGTTTAACAAGGCAAAACTAAGATCCACTGTGGAGGCTGTGAGATACTGTTTTAGTCTTAGGGAAGATAGTGCAATATTAATGCTAACAAACTTTTGAGAGCAGGCATTTAAAGCATTATCTCCTTAATTTTAGATCTTGATTCTACACTCGGATGCAATTTTTCACTGTATATATTTAAGTAAATCACTTTCATAATTGATTTTAAATTACGGGTCTTGCACTCTTTCGTATTTTGCACCAAATGTTTTTTTAATGCTTATGAAATGAGCTTCTATAGTTTCTTACAATGTTAACTAGTTCTAATGATGAAGTTGCCAGAGAATGGGTCAGCATTAGAGATATTAATGCAATAGCCAATTACTGGATAGTTGTCTGATATCGTGAAAGTGTCCAGAACATTCCTATAACAACAATGCTAAAGAGGTTTTTAAACTAGGTTTATAAAGCACTAATTTTGTGACTCATATTTTGAATTAACTTATTTCTGTCTAGATCCGCGTCAACTATTTTTTAAGTTTTGTTCTTTAAATGTTATTGTTCCATAACTTATTGTTGACACTTGATATTTGTGTTGATTTAGGTGTTTTATATTTGTTTTTATAGTAATCTTTGATTAATACAATAAATGTATTATCATCATCATCATCACTTATAGCACTGGTCCTGGAACCTTTCCAACGCGTAGATCCTTCAATAGACAAGTAAAAGCTCAAAAGATTTACTCCCCGCCCCCATCCACCAAACCATGAACTCAGTCAGCGCCTAAGCATAGGGTGACCAGTTGAATCCATGTCATGGTAATAGAAATTTCGAGATATGGGTTTTGATCTAACATATCAATGCTTTGTGAGTAGTTTCCTTGGTTCATTTAAATTGAGCAAATTGAACGAACATATTAATGATATGTAAAATCAAAGTGCAGAGATGAGAAGGGGGTGTCCCAGTTGGAGTCAATAGTCACCTCGCCAGTCTCAGCAGATCTCCTGTAAACACTGAGACATTCAGAGCCCCAACCCCCTTCCCTTCACTCTTCGCAATAAAAGGGTTTATCTGCGGCCCGGCTGACGCCGCACCACACGCGCCGCCTGGATCTCACTTTGCACCATCAGCCTCACTTAGAAGTGCAGTCTTCTGAGCTAACGCCGGCTGACAGCAGATTAAACACTTCAAGGTTTATGTTTACACGGGGCCGAGGGCGGGGCGCCGATAAATATAACAGCTTCTCACTTCCTGGTAACATCCACCGTGATCGCTCGGAAAACCTCTTGTCACCAGCCCAGCTGCAGAACGACTTTAGGGCCGGAGGGAGATTAGTGCTTTGACCGCCCCTCCCCTCCGTCGACACCCCCACTCACAGTCGTGCACCGCCTTTAATGGCTGCTATGAAGCCTACATCAAACACATTCTCCGAAAATGCGATTTCATTTCTGACCCGAGCGGAAGTGCTATTTCTGGCGCGAGGGCTGGGAAATTCCCATCTGCAAGTATGGAGCCACCCGAGCGTGGCTCATCGGACAGACACCGCTCAGAGCCCCCAGCGCTGACTCCAACCGGAGGAGACAGGCACGGCCCAGACGTGGGGGCCTGGCTCTCAGGGTGCCCCCGCTGCTGGGGACCGTCACAGCATCCTTCCATCCAGAATGTAATTGTAGCAACAGTTCTTCATATCAGCAAAGTGTACTCTCCTCAGCTGCACGCGTGTGTTTTTTGGGCCCATGTCTCTTGCAATTCGGCCTTGTCATGTCTGGTCCAACGACACTACATCACTTCTGTCCTGCTCTAAAGTTCACGTAAAACCCCGACGTTTCACACACGGGCCTGTCTATTCCAGCACCCTTTGAACCATATACCTGAAGGGCGCCCAGGAACACGATGAAAATCGGAGCGCTTCATAAGCTCACTAGCGTTACAAAACGTCATATACTTATATATAGGGTGGAACTACTTACTCAGCAATTGAAAAGTCTCTTTAGGCCAAGGTGTATAAAAAAATACTATAATACTATATAAATGTTATATATATATATCCTGGATGGGCTCCGAGAGGCCCTAATAAATCTTCCAAAACTCCTTCAAATAACAGGAGACCCAGGACACCTCCAAGGTGCAAATCAATTTATTTCAGCACACAAATCCAACGCGTTTCGGCAACAGCCTTACTCATGGATACATCAACATTACAGTGCTCCAAGTTAAAAACCATATATTCCTAAACATAAAAGACGGACAAAACCTAGAAACCCCACCAAAAGGCACATAATGTGGCGGCCATCTTAAAGTGCATCTATAAGCAAGTTTTACAGTAATTTGTACCACAGTATTTCAAAGTTGCAGCTCTAATTATTGTTCAAATCCATCAAACTCTTTAAATTAATCTAATATTATATTTAACACAATACATGGAGTCAAATTAATTTACAAAATACAGTCAATGTAAATAGAATAATTCATTACATTATTAAAAAATATATATAAATATTTTTTAAGATGTTTAAAATTCAATGTATGACTTATAAATATTGAATAATACTACCTATGTTTGAAATATTCACATTTCATCCTCTACCATCCAAATGGACCTGTACACTTACACAAAACTTTTTAAAGGATCACATAACGTTATATGGAACCTATCTACCCAAGTGGGTATACGTACAAATTCATCTACTGTAAAAACCTTATAGATCCCAACACCTATTTCCTTATACTAAATCATATGAATATATGTAATAAAATCAAACAAATCACCCCTACTACACATGTTCTATCAACCGGACACCTATTAAACAAAGGATCAGTTACCCTAGATGGATACTCAGCTCCTCACTCGAATTTAGCCCTACAGGTTCCAATGTTTCAAAGTCTATTATATATTTAGACTCTAAAACGCGTAACAACCTCTCTCTATCACCTCCCCTCTTACTCATCCTTATTTGATCAATAACTACAAACTTCAGCAGGTTTTCATTGCCAAAATGATGGCTAAGGAAGTGCCTAGCTACTGGATAATTCTTGTCCTGATTTTTAATGGCTCGTCTATGTTCCAAAATTATTTTCTTCGCATTATGTATTGTACTGCCCACGTACAATTTTTCACATGGGCAAATCAGGCAGTATACACAATAAGACGTATTGCAGTTGTAGTTACCTCTGATTGCAAAATTGTCTAACCTACCCGGGACATTTAAAGTTTTGCAGCTATTGCTGGTTTTGCAAGCTTTACACTTCATACAACAGAAGAAACCTTCCATTCCCATATTCTGCATCCGTCCTATCGATGTTACCTCGTTGCGACACAAATTGTCTTTGAGAGATCTGTTCCTCCTAAAAGTTATTTGGGGATTATCACTGATCCAGTTTACCAAAACAGGGTCAGTCTGTAAAATATGCCAACTCTTTCCAAGTAGTGAACGTATTTTATACGACTGATTGCTATAAGTTGTGATGAATATGATGGACTCACTTCCCTTCTCTTGCCTCTTGTTGGTTCCATACAAGACATCATCTCTATTCAATGTCATCACTTTTCGTTTGGCTTGATCGATCACTTTAGCCCCATAGCCTCTATTCCTAAATCTCTCACACATCACTTTACACTCTTGATGAAAATCAGCTTCGTCACTGCAATTTCTCCGGGCTCTCAACAATTCCCCAAATGGGATACTCCGTATTAGAGTCCCCGGATGTGCACTATGTGCACTCAACAGACTGTTACCGGCCGTTGCCTTCCTATACAGTTTGGAAACTAATTTGTTACCCCTCACAGAAATCGTCACATCGAGGAACTCTATACACTTCGAATCCAAATGCTCAGTAAATCCTAAATTACACTCGTTATTGTTCAAATCTCTCACAAATTGCACGGCTGATTCAACATTACCCCTCCAGATTACAAAGATATCATCAATAAAACGACACCACAAAATCACATTGGTATCGAATTGGGTAATCTCCTCTGACACCTGTTCCTCCCACCAGCCCATAAACAAATTTGCATAGCTGGGGGCAAAACAGGTGCCCATAGCTGTCCCTTGCAACTGCTTGTATTGATGACCATCAAAGATGAACACATTATGTTTGAGACAGAACTCGATCATAGTGCACAACATTTCCGAATGGAAGAAGAAAGATAATGACCTTGCTCTAAGAAAATGTCTAATAGCTCTCACCCCCAAGCCATGATCTATGCTCATATAAAGGCTAGTCACATCTAGGGTTAACAGTAAAAAGTCATCCTCCCATACGATACCCTCAATGATTTAAAAAAAATGAGTGGTGTCTTTAACATAAGAGGGTATTGACTCAACAAAAGGACGTAAGAAAAAATCAATATATTTTGATGTATTCTCCAGGAGCGATTCCATAGCCGAAACTATAGGCCTCCCTGGTGGATTAACTGCATCCTTATGAATTTTGGGGAGAAGATAAAGAACTGGAATTTTCGGATGGTCACACTTAAGAAACAGGAATTCATCCCATTCTATCATCCCTTGATCTTTCCAATCAATGAGCATATCAATATATTGTTCATTCATTGATTTAACATCTCCCCAACTCACTTCTTCATAACACAGAGTGTTGCTTAACTGTTTCATTCCCTCTGACACATATTTGATGGTATCTTGAATGACTACATTACCCCCCTTATCGGATTGTCTAATCACAATAGTATGGTCTTCCTTCAACTTTCGAAGAGCTTGCCACTGTTCACCTGATAGGTTACTATTTTTCACATTCATCACACTGTATCTCAACTTTTTCAGTTGTTTCGTCATTTCTCGCTCAAACACCTCAAGGGCATCACAATGAATTGCAGGTAGAAAGGTAGATTTTGGTTTAAAATTACTAGGGCAATTCCTATTTAAAGCAATACCAGTTCCCATCAGATTTAAGATAGGATCTTCATGGGGAGTCACCCCCTCACATAAATCCATTGCTGTATGTAATACATCAATGTCAGAGATACATAAATTGCTCACATTTGCCTCTACCCCAACTTGCTCACCCTTTTTAACCTTAGTATGGTACCACTTTTTTAATTTCAACTTCCTAATGAACTTAAAGGTGTCAATCCTAGTCTGAGTGTAATTAAAACAACTCATTGGGCAGAATGATAGGCCCAGAGATAAAAGGTCCTCTTCAACAGCAGACAACACTCTGCTGGAGAGATTAATTATGTTCATGGTTTTCACTTGCGTGCTCGGGTTACCACTCCCTGGGGTCTTATATCGTCTCCTACGCCCCCTCTTCTTGGCCTGTCTGTTCCTCTCCCTCTTCCTCTGGCTCCTCGTCCTCTGCCTCTCTGGGGGTGAATTCCTTTGTGTTGATCCATCCTTCCCTGGTTCAACAGTCTGAATTGCTTTAAAAAAATTCAATCTGTCCACTTCTTTATCCGATGTCGAGGCCCCAGCCAAGGCAGTATCTGATACATCTGAAAGATTCCCATCCGAGATGTCACTTTCTTCCTGTTCCTCAATTGGTTGACTAACTCGTTCAGAGTCCCTTGAATTCAATTCAGTAACTCCATCGTTGTACATATAATCATATTTCCGCTGAAATGTTAAAATGCGGCCTGCCTGATAGTCCTTAAAGTCCCGTATGAATTTCCTCTGCTTTTTAGCAGTAATCTCTTCCTCAAATTTGCAGTTTCTTCTCTAAATTTTTCATATGTTCATCAAGTATTTCCTGCGTGACTAATGTCAATATCTCCAATCTTACTTTCTCCATCTCTTCTAAAATTCTGCTCCTGTCCTTCATAGCATATTTTGTCAGTATACGCATCATGTTCAATGAACTTTGTTTCGAATTCTCAGCCCATTCTTCGAGCATCTCTGGATCAGGATCCTCATAGGTAGGTACAGTATAGATCCTCAAACCCCTAGGAACACGTTCCACCTCGATATATCTCTGTAGTGATTCAACCTCCCACCATTTTGACAATTCTTTTCTATGCAATTTTTCCATTTTTTCATACAAAGTTTGTAGTTTCACTTCCACCTTCAAATTACCACGACTGGGCTGCACATTAAGCTCCTCATCCATCTAGGCAAAGAATAATTTGTTCGATTTCTCTTTTCGTCGGGCTTCCCATCCGGAAGCCATAATTGCTGAAGTAATTTGAATAGTTAACCACTTAAATAGGTAACAATGACACTAATATTGTCTTGGATGTGGGCAAAAATACCTTAAATCTGGTGTATTCCCCACTCTGTTCCTGTACCAAGTTAATACCAGGATGCGATGTATAGCTGGGCAATTGCAAAGTCCTAAAGCATTTTAAGCATTTTGAGCAAAGTAGATTGGGTGCGAATATACAAGACAAGGCAAGGCAAACTGGCTGACCTAGCCACACCGTTGATCCACATAGATTCCGTATAAATGGTCAAAAATCCGACACTTCTCCAGATGCCCAACTAAATTGCCGCGCTCCAGCAAAAATAAACAAGCGCGTCGCCAATAGATTACGGCACAATACTTAAAAAATTAATAATGTGTCAGCGAAGCGTCATAACCATGTATCCATTCCCAGAATCAGTTGTACACGCACCGCTCGACTCGAAGACAGTAAGATTGGCACACAGTATGGATCGAGAAACCCTTCGTGCAATTCTGCCCCGTTTCTGCAATTGGCGCGCTATACAAGAGTCTTACACGGCCTCCCGGTTCCGGCACAAGCACACAAAGTCTTACTTGTAAGGTTCCTTTCATTTTCACCGTCCGGACAGCACAGCTCTCAAGTGTCTCCTGCTCTCGCACCGATCCGCATCAGCTCACCGGTGGCGCCTCTCGTAGCGTATAGGAATCACATAATCCAAAGTTTCCTTTTGTCTTCATGTCAGCCCAGCTCCAAATCTAATGCCATTCAACTCCTGGTAAAAACCCGTACAGGGGCTCCAGCATTAACGAAGAGATAAATCACACACAATAGTCTCGGAATGCAGGAACTCCACGCAGCGGTCCTGGATGGGCTCCGAGAGGCCCTAATAAATCTTCCAAAACTCCTTCAAATAACAGGAGACCCAGGACACCTCCAAGGTGCAAATCAATTTATTTCAGCACACAAATCCAACGCGTTTCGGCAACAGCCTTACTCATGGATACATCAACATTACAGTGCTCCAAGTTAAAAAACATATATTCCTAAACATAAAAGACGGACAAAACCTAGAAACCCCACCAAAAGGCACATAATGTGGCGGCCATCTTAAAGTGCATCTATAAGCAAGTTTTACAGTAATTTGTACCACAGTATTTCAAAGTTGCAGCTCTAATTATTGTTCAGATCCATCAAACTCTTTAAATTAATCTAGTATTATATTTAACACAATACATGGAGTAAAATTAATTTACAAAATACAGTCAATGTAAATAGAATAATTCATTACATTATAAAAAAATATATATAAATATTTTTTAAGATGTTTAAAATTCAATGTATGACTTATAAATATTGAATAATACTACCTATGTTTGAAATATTCACATTTCATCCTCTACCATCCAAATGGACCTGTACACTTACACAAAACTTTTTAAAGGATCACATAACGTTATATGGAACCTATCTACCCAAGTGGGTATACATACAAATTCATCTACTGTAAAAACCTTATAGATCCCAACACCTATTTCCTTATACTAAATCATATGAATATATGTAATAAAATCAAACAAATCACCCCTACTACACATGTTCTATCAACCGGACACCTATTAAACAAAGGATCAGTTACCCTAGATGGATACTCAGCTCCTCACTCGAATTTAGCCCTACAGGTTCCAATGTTTCAAAGTCCATATACCTGAAGGGCGCCCAGGAACACGATGAAAATCGGAGCGCTTCATAAGCTCACTAGCGTTACAAAATGTCATATACTTATATATAGGGTGGAACTACTTACTCAGCAATTGAAAAGTCTCTTTAGGCCAAGGTGTATAAAAAAATACTATAATACTATATAAATGTTATATATATATATATATATATATATATATATATATATAATATTACATTATATATATATATATTACTTGCAGTTTCGTTAGGGCTCTTTACAGTGCAGCTGAGACGCGTTGGTGTGGATGCCAGTATCCATTTTTATATAAGTAAGCCATATTTTGCAGTACCAAGGAGTCCGACTCTTTACGATAAGGAGGCTGCTTTTGGATGTTTAAGGGTTACCGGAACCCGTACCGGACCGCTCATTGACAGCCTCTATATTCCGGTTTTCTTGTGAGGATATATTACTTGCAGTTTTTATAACTCGTCGGGGCTCTTTACAGTGCAGGGCTCATAAGGCAGTGCAGTTCAATAACAACACATATAGGTTCACATCAGTACCCTTGTGCGCCTGCGAATGAAGTATGAGATCACCAGTAAATATAAATAAATGAGGGGCAGAGCTACTTCTAAAGAGGCAACGCTAAGATAACGGTAGAAGTAAAGTAGGTCCCACTACTGAGCAAGTGGTCAGGAGTAGATGAAAAAGGGGGAAGTAGCACGAGCAGTCAATTAATCGGGGGTAAGAAGCAGGGCGATGAGCACAAGAGAAGACATAGAAGCATGGGAGCCCATTTAAGGACTTACCTGGGGCAAAAGTGGCCATAGGGCACCAGGTCCTGAAAAAGGATCAAGGGGTGCTTCCGACAGGTTGGTATTGCATGGGCTGCGGCAGGATTGTGGTGGGTCCCAGCCATTTTAAAAGTGGGAGTCAAACCTCCTTTTGTACCAGATATGCTACTTGGGTCAAAATCCTAATGAAAATATGAGGGGTACATAACTCAGACACAAGAGAGATAGACACTGGAATTTCCTGATGCAATAATGGAGAAAGAGTGGGAAAAAGCAGGCAAACAAGTTAAATAAATGTAGACTAACAAAAAGTTTGAATTGACCCAATCTCATTATTTACACCAAGCCTACATCACACCACAAAAGATGGAACACTCATAACTTGATGGGCTCTGAGCTCCAGTGGATGTGGTTACACAGTGCCTAGCTGTTTGCACATGGTGTGGAGCTTCCCTCTTATTGATGTGTTTTTGGAAGAAGAACTATAAGGTTTAGGTCAGGCAATGCTAGGTTAAACTTTATGGCCTGTCTTCTGGGAATTTCTCTGCAAATAAGGGCAAGGAAATGTTGAATCGATTCACAGGGCTGGTTTGTGTCCTTGCTAAACAACGCATAGCTATTCATTGGGTTAGAGCACTAGCTCCAAAATACGACTAATGAATGCGCATTGGAAGACGAGCAACACGTGAAAGCCATCAGAAGGGGATGAACAAGTAGCAGAAGATTTAGCACAATGAGCAGAAATGTTGATGCTACTGACTGACACCCCAGACCACGGATGATACACTATTAGAGCAAAGCAGGTAAGCAAAGGACACGTGGTGAAGAGACAAATAGGAAATGTTTAATAGATGGATGAGCACTAATAGAAGACTTTGAAACAGAATAGAACTATATTTTAATGTTTGAATGATGCAGTACTTACAATGCACAACATGAATGTAATTGCTGCTGGGCTAATCTCTTTTTCTTTTGTGTTTTCCATATGAGAAAAACTTCAATAAAAACACTCTTTTACAAACAGTGGGAGCCCAGACTGGTGCGACTTCTTTTGCCGCTAGTCTTCATAGCTGCCACCAGACTGTCCTGAAAACTTGCTGGAGCCATGATGCTCTGTGGTGAGTGGGTGAAAGCCAAAAAACAGGCATTCATTTTGCTAGGTGTACATACTAAATATATAAGTCAGAATGTCGAGGGTACTAAATATCAAAGACAAAATATGAAAAAAATATAGATCGAAAAGTAAATCTAGATTTTTTTATACCTAACTCAACATACATACACATGGTACATAGAGAGCTTCAAGGCACATAGATGTGGAGTTAGGAATAGTAAATCTATACTTCCCTAGATGCACTTATCTTTTCATATTCTGTCCCTTAATATTCTGTCTTGGATATTCATCTATGTCAATATTCTTCATGTTGATATTCAGTAGTACAATCATTTTGCTTAGTATGTGATCTCTTTCCTCTTTTTAGCGAGGGAATCTTGTTGTTGGACTGCGATAAGTGCCTGTGTTGTTTTGATTTCCTTTGGAGCATTTTACTTCTACTTTTTCTGGTTATTTATGTGTGGTTAGGGGACCTCAACTAAGGATTGTACAGGACATGACACACGTGCTTGCTTTGGTTTGAAGCCATAGTTTGGCCAAAGCTGGTTGTATTGAGTAAGTTCATGCCTCCCAAGGCAGCAAAAGGGACTGAAAATCAGAGCACCAGAAACCAGGACTCAGAAAGGGTGTTGGATGCAATGGATTCTATCGAGGAATTACTGGTGTTATTGTGCCCCTTAATTACTGGTAGTGGGAGAGGCAATCAGGTGATTCCCCAATGGTAACGCAGGAGCATCCTAGAAAGTCAGAGGATCCTCCCAAGGCTACTTTCTTACACCTCACTAAGAAGCGAAGGAAAGTATTGTCCAAAGCAAGAACCACACAGGGCCAGGACACACAACAGTTCAGGGGATGTGAGGGCAGCATCTCAGCTTTCAGCTGAATTCCATTGCCCTGTCTTTGATGCGTTCTACAATACTCACTGTTCCTTCAGCCGCTTTTTGAACAGCACATGGCGAGGCAAGTATGTCTGTCCTTAATCAAAGCATTGTGCAATCAGCGTAATAATTGAATGGTGTTTACTGGGGGTGTAAAGGGTTCTGCTTCAGCTGCTGAAGCATAGATGGTTCCCTCATTAGCTGAGTTTTAATCAGGTGTGTTGCAGGCATGGCAACCTGACATTGTGGCAAGCTTAGGTGATGCGCTTCCTTGGTTCTTCAAGGTTGGGGGTTCTCTGCTGCACTTTCTAGTGATTTGTCAACGGCAAAATCTAAGGAGACAAGGACTGTAAGGGAAACGGCGTGGACACACCCTTTCTTGGACTGAGCCTTGGCTCTGTCATGTATCCCAGACTCCAAATGGGTTTGAATTTGTCAGAGGAAATTAAGAATACGATTTAAAAAAGGGATATTTGTTAAAATGTTTGATTATTGAAAAACCACTGGTGAATGATGCTAAGCATAGGATGGAGTACTCACATAACCTAAGTAAGCCCTAGATTGAGGGAAGATTTACACATTGGATAAAGGGCGGATTTCTTGACAGTGCTAGTTGAAAACATCCCTGTCGTAGGTACTCAGTTAGTTTGCTATCAAAATAAAATAGTGTGTGCATAGAGGGAGTTGGGTGGAATTACTGAAATTAATATGATACAGCAATCAGGAGAAAGAAAGCAATCAATCCTAAAATATTTTGCAATTAGACTGATGTTAATGTCTGTTTGAGGCACATGTTGGTAAAGAAAAGAGAAATATCTCCTCACCAGTCTTCGCGGTCACAGCAAGGGACAGAGGAAATTAAATAGACTTGTTAGGCAAATAATAAGCAATCCTGCACCCTTCTTGTAAATTCAAGCATAACTGCTCCTTCCGTGGCCTCCAAGTGTACCCTGAGTTCAAGTGCTCCAGGAAAGTAGAAGAGAATGGTCCTCAGACATTGTAGGGGAGAGCAATTATCAGTGATGGCACCTTCTCCAGTCCATTTACAGGCTATGATCCCATAGGTGAATGTTTATCCAAATTTTCAGGGAGGCCAACAGCTATATTATGGGTTTCATTTTCATTTCAGAATTACTGCACATGGTGTAGTGGGAGAGACACCATGCGGGAACCAGCAGTCTTTGCTTGCAAATTTGGATGTGGCTAGGCAGAAGATTGAAATGTACAGGGTTGTGCGGGGGAGGGGGAGGGGCTGGTCCTTTTAGTGCCATTCTGCTGCAAGACTTTGTTCCCTGCTGGGTTTTGAGCCAAGAAAGGAGTTCGGAAAATTCCTCCTTATTCTTAACCTCTCTATGTCTAAGGGACATTCTATAACCAATGCTATTGACCTTGTCTTATGCTCAGTGAGATACACTTGTTTGGATTAGGGCATTGCTATGATCCAGTCTTTGGGAACTGGGGCCACTAAGTCTGCATTTAGACTTCTGGCAGTCCCCCATGGTAATTTCCATCTGTTGGGTTTACAGATTGAGGGCTCATTCTATTATGACAAATGCATGCCTATGGGCTGCACAATGTCTTGGGCCAATTTAAGAAGTTCAGTACTTTTTTGGAATGGGATTTTATTTTGCATTTTCTGTTCATGGGCCCACCCGGCTTTGGGCACTGGGGGAACTTCTTTGATTAATTTATATGTCAGCTTGCAATGGTAGGTGTCCCTTTGGAAAACAAAAAGACCAGTGGTCATGCCACAACCAGGACTGACACGATCTGCTTTCAAACACCAATGTGTCTGGGGCCACGTAAGGTTACATTGCATCAACTTCAAGTGTTAGTTGAAATGAATTTTGCACTTTGCATAATTCCCCTGGGCCACCCTTTTTGGTCTCAAATCAAAACCTCAAAAGACTAGGTTGCCATTTGAAGTGAAACAAGATTTGAGGGTCTTGCTCATATTCCATGATGGTTTTACCATTTCTGTTGTCTGGTCTGCCCCTCCCAGGTCAAGCTAGGAGTCATGCCTGTTTATGGTTGAGGTAGGAAGTGTTGATTTTGGGACAATCCAGTGATCTGAATTGTGTGCCCCAAAATGGGCATCAGAATGGTGCAAGTTTGAATGGGTGAGGAATGTTGCTTTCTTGGAATTCTTCCCCATCTTTGTGACCCTGTACATTTGGACTTGTCACTTCTGTGATCAGTCTGAGCGTTTCTGGTCTAAATAACGTGGTGGTGGTGGTGTAAATTGATCAGCAAGCAAAGGTCAAGCTTGTGTTGGGACTTTTGAAGGAAAGTGCCTAGTTATGTTAAAAAAGACAATGTGCTGTTCTAAGCAAAGCATTACCTGTGGGTGGCAAGTAATACTCTTAATGCTCTGTCTTGTTTTCAGTTTCAGGAATTCAGATGCTTTTACACAAGGCCACAGCGGAGCCTGAGCCCGTTCATCTCTGGAGTCCCCATGCATCTCTGGATGATTTAGTGCACTCTGTTACCAGACATCATTTCAGCCAGTGTAGCTCCATAGCTAAGACAAGGTGACGAAGGCGCATTTACCTGTCTTTTCTTGGAGGGGATGGTGAGCTGATGATTTTCTCTCCTAAGGATTGGATGGTGTTTATCTCCTTGAGAAAAAAGGGCAGGTCAGCAGCGTGAGCAAGGAGGGCTACTTTCACCTTTTCTGCTAAGATAGATGGGACATGTCATTTCTTCAGGTCCTTTCTCATCAAGAGAGCCGGCAAGGATTGGGAAAGAATGCAGGAAGGTAAAGTGGGGCTCAGGGATGCTCATTGACATGCTTGGCATGGTTGTAGCCAGCCAGCCTTCCGAGGGTATGGGCTTCAGAATTTGAGGTTTTGCTCTTTAGAACAGTTTTGCTCGTTTTAGGGGAATTCATGGTAGGTTAATGCCCTGTAAACTCATGGTGGGAAACTGCTCAAGAACATTGGTTGGCCTGGGGGAAGAGGGAGTGCTGTCTGTGTCTCTCCCTTTCTCAAAAACTGGCAAGTCTGGGAGGCTTCAGTGAACCCATATTGGTGTGAACCCCACTGGGAAGGCTAGGGCCTTGTTTCTACATTAAACACAGCAGGACCAGCATTATTTAGTTGGTCTGTTGATAGCTAAGCTTTCCTGGCTAACACAGCATTTCTGTCAGGTGGTGATGGCATGATCCCATATGATTTCCAGGAAGCTTTGATAAGCGGGAGGGGGGTGTCGTCTGTTCTGTTAAGGTGCTTAATAAGTCTGTTAAACACACGGACAGAAAAATGCAGAAGTTACTAAAAACATATCATCCTAGGTCAATCCCTTGTGGGTATTTCTGAGTGAGAAGTTATTTCTCCCAGACCAGGTGCATTTGTCGTCCGAGGAAGATGAACTCTTGGTTCAATTGCTGTTTTTTTCAGCCCATTTCAAGCACAGATTGGGGAGCCTGAATGGGTGGTAAACGATGCCGGCCTGTGATGGGTTGTGCTTATGGTTGAAAGTGACACTTCGGGTCATCTTGACATCTTCAAGGTAATACCCCACACAATTGGTGGGTTATTATCTGGATTGGTGGTTTCATTTGGACCACAAGGGTGGGCATTCAGAGTATTAATATTTTTACAGAGGGTTGGGATAGACTCTGCAGCAAGTGTTAATTACTTTTCATTTAGCTAGTTGCTACGCTTTGGTGGTTCTTTGGAGGTAGTGGGAGATGCGGTTTGCCCAGGGGACCGAGTTATGGCCCTTTTGCCCTGCCTATTGCTCCGTTGGGTGATACATTTTGACAAATATAGCCCAGTTTTAGTAACCCTAAACCCTCTTACAAAGTGCTAGCTGATCCAACTTACTAGCCCGAGCCAGGGAATCTGGTACACTGTAAACCACAAACCTTAGTATTATTTGAGGCTGGTGCTACACAACAATGGTCTGTCCTGTGAGAATACAGGATTATTGGGTGTATTTGTGCATTTCAGAAATCTTTTCACCATGGATTGACATGACAAACAATTCAGATTATATATTTAAAAGTATTTATTAAAAATGAATGCCCTGAACTAGTGATTAGATGTAACTATAAACATGAACAAAACAATTGCAATGAAAGTGGTTAATAAAAAGTAAATTAAAAAGAATTGAAACATTGTAGATGTTATTTATTGAATTCAAGCATTAACTTGTGAACCAGTGCCTGTTTAAGCCTACAGCCCACATACCTTAGCTAAACAATTGTGTTGTCATTTAGCTTCTGTACTTGAGACAGTCGCTTTCTGTCTCAGTAATAATAGACTTTCTGAACTGATAAGGGTCTGGCTCTAGGGAGTCATTGGCCGAAACTAAGGATGCTTGCATCACAGCTCACACAAAGCTCCCTGGAAAATCTGATCTTGCTATTCTCACGAATTTATTTACGACGACACCATGCTTAAATATGCTTTACTGATTATTGTGAAAAGTATAACTTGTGACCAGCAATGTAAAATTCAAGAATTAGCATATACATTCCTTTACAAAGTTACTAAAATACAATACACATTACAAATCAAATACATAAATGAATATTTTATTCCCTCTATCCAACAGCACTTCCAATACACTGCTCCAGTTTAGGAGAGAATTGAAAATTCCCCTCTTTTCCTAATATTACTAAAGCAAACTAATATTTATAAATGAAAAATGTGCACTCAAATACAAGAATATATGAAATGCAATGACGGCACAAATGGAGAAAGTGCAAAGCACAGTCAAAGTGTCACCCTTGGGGTTGTCTGGTGGATTGCTAGATTCACATTTGAGCGGACCTTTGATCCCAATATTCGGTAGTTTCAGGAATTTAAATGTAGGCGGGCCTTCTTACATCACTGGGCGAGGGCCTTTCATTGGTTCTAAAGACACAGGACGATCCTTTCTTTTCTGTAACCAAAAATAATTTGTGGTCTTCGGTTGGACTTTTGGTCAATTGTGGTGCTTGCAGGGTCCCCTCCATATAGCAGGTTGAGTGGAGATATAGTGGAGATCTAAGTAGGTGTGAGAAATCAGGAGTCAAATGGCAGATGCATTGAGTACTGAAGGAAGATGCTAATGAGGTAACAGCAGGAGACAGGTTCAAAGGAAAATAGTGGGAGGGGCTAATTAGCATATGTAGTTCCCAATACTTAATGTCATAACCTCGTAAAATTCCCTACCTAAAATTGAAAAGGCATATTTTTAATTATGTAGAAATGTGAAAGGGAAATATTTTGTTTTTGTTTATGCTTTATAAATCACATGTAGATTTTCCCCATTTGAATGTGTAATTGAACTCAGAAATGGGTGAAAGGGCCACCATTTTAAAACAGTTATGTGGAACCTGGTATCATTATTCTATGTTTAGACAGTAAACAAAATATTCTTGCTGTATTCTTGAACAGTGAAACTTCCTGATGATGCTCGTTTGTTTTCTTCTGTGTGGTTTTTGCTAACTTCAAGCACAAATTCGATGCACATTTGTAGTTTAGTCGGTGTAGGAGGGTTAATGGTGTGAAGTGCTCTATTACTTGTTAGATAACAGAGTCAACGATAACCTCCTCTGGCCTCTTTCTTTCATAAATATTATATTACCAGTGGGATGAGGGACTGAAAAACATCCTGAGGCAAGTTACATGCAGTGTTTGTGAATACAAGCAGTTGCAATGCTGGGACACAAGGTGGCGCCTCTCAGCCTCATTTGGCCTTGGTTTCTGAAAACGGAGTCCCATCTCAAAAAATAGTAGGGAGGGCTCCAAACTGCAGCCTCTAACCCTGACATTTGACCTGGGTAACATAATTATTTAAGATTGGAATTGAAGTGTCTTTGGGACAACCATAGTGTCAGATTCATTTTGAAAGTTAAATGACAGGACTTGGTGTGTATGGCCGGAGAACGTAAATTCCAAACAAGTTGTGCTGCCAGAGAATGACGTAGGCACGGTCTGCTCTTTCTTGGATGCTAACATTGAAAAGGAAAGAGTCTGTGAGGAGTGCTGTTTAGGAGTTATTAACCAAGCAAAGAATAGTAGCTTTTCTTCCCAACACATAATGGGACATCAGTGGAAGAAGTTGCTATGAGTTCACAGGACGGTGGGATCCAGAGGGAAGGCATTGTGACCCTGAACACTACCCACCCCACCCCTAAACCCCCGAAGCAGACATGCAGGTGCCAGAAGCATCTTCAGCAAGGACAACAGTGTCCAAGTCACACCGCTCTGGACTTGGAGAAGAACACCATATAAAGGTCCATCATGAACCGGGCCCCTATGAAAATCAAGTCCTGGGAGGGGTCAGTTAACACTAAGGAAGCTTGAAGGTGACACTATGCTGATCTAGCCTGGCGCACAGCACCTTGAATCCCGCTAAGGCAGGCAATTTAGAATGAACGTGGAGAAGCCAGTTGTGCAGGCTGTCCACCAGTGTGAAGATTTAAGACGCTAATCAGAGACCGAATAGCAGCAATTGGAACTGAAAGTGAAATACCTGAAGAAAGAAACTCAGGAAACTTTGATGACTGGATGCACTTAGAATGTGAAAGTGGGCATCTTGCAGACCAGCCATCACCATGAAGTCGCCTAAAGCAATCAGGGAATGAACCCCTCAAGTACCTGCAACTGATGGAAATGGACTTCACACAATGATTGACAGCTTTCACGCCTATGACAATACTGGAGCTCCTGTCATCTTGGAGACCTGAAAGATGATAGAGCAGATTTCGATCCCCACCTCTGACACAGGCACTAGAACCACAGCCATCTACTGCAGCAGAGATTCCAATGTTTGAGTGAATGCCACCCCACTTGTGAGACACCATGGAGTACGTCTGTTCCTGGAGTCCAGCAGCGAGAGAAAGCAACTTGATGGCAGTCTGCCTTAGCCAATTGAAAAACCCAGGCTTCTGAAATAAACTATTCTCAAGTTGCCACAAAGTATTGAATGCATCCTTCCACTGGCACGTCTTGGTCTGGTTTGGCGTAGTTAGGAGTGCTGCAGCTTTCTGCTAGGACCCAGTTTCTTCTACTCTGCAAAGCACTCAAAGAACTCTTTTCAGCGTTCTCTGTGAGACTGCGATATTTGGCACAGCCCGTGGGAAGGCTAGTGAAGGGTGTCTCCCCACAACCTAAAAGAACGAATAATTCTGCAGTTGCCTGAAAGAAGAAGAGTGCTTCTTTTACCTAAACAGCTTATGCATTTTTGTCTTCAAGGGCAACTCCACAGAGACAAGTCTCCTTAAAGGGCAGACAGAAGGCTGTCAACTTCTAGGCAGCATCTGTACACCAAATCTTCAGATTATGATAAGCAGCTACCAAAGTACCACTACCCAAGGCACAGGCACAAAAAGAGACATAGGAAAGTAACTTGACCTGCTGCTCAATCTCTTCCAAAAGGGCAGAACACTCTTGCCCTCTTCTAAGTTTTAAACAGCACTTTAAAGCAAGAGGCGGTGCTATATATACCCATAGATTCCAACCTGTACGGTTAGATAGGACCCAGAATAAATCTTGAACAAGGAAGAATCCAATTTTTGTCCTTGAAAATCGTGAGTTTAGGTTCTTAGAAAATGAGGTGCAGCCTACAAAACTGGCCACCAATTAGTCAACAGGAACTGAGTCAGGCAGCTTTGTATCCATATCCACTAAAGCATAAACCCTAGCTATGAAGTGAGGCAAGTTAAACCAATTTAGATCCTTCCATTGATGAAGACTCACAGCAAGGGCATAAGAATGAAAATGAAGCCCAACCCATGGAAACTATTTGAAATATCTACACTGGGTCAGAATTCCCAAGAACATCAGGGTGTAGGGAAACCCTTATTCTCCCAATGTGAATATCGGCTAGTAGAAGACAGCGCAGAGCCAATCCCTTGCAGAGGAAGGGATCATTTGCCTACCTTTTCAACCGGCAATTCTGTCAATGTGCCACAAACTCACCCCAGATGATGGGAATGTGCACACTGAAGCCTGGCAGGAGCATCCTAAAGAAACTTGTCTCGATCAGAGGCAGGCAAAAAACTGGCAGTTTTTGTCTTGTGATGGAATAGTGCATCTAGTGTAGTGCAAAAATATGTTCATGATGCAAACCAGGCACGGAGGAACTCACCACTTTTATGGAAGACCACAACATCCTCGACATTTCCCAATCCGGATTCAGGAAAAACCACAGTACTGAAACGGCCCTCCTGGCTGCAACAGACGACATCCGCTCCCTGCTGGACAAGGAAGAGATGGTGGCACTCATCCTGCTAGCCTTCTCGGCGGCCTTCGACACAGTCTCCCACCGCACCCTGATACTCAGACTCCACGAAGCTGGCATCAGAAACAAGGCCCTCGACTGGATCCAATCCTTCATCTCCAGCAGAACTCAGTGAGACTCGTCCCCTTCCTCGTGAGCCCCACACCTACCACCTGAAGAGTTCCCCAGGGATCCTCCCTCAGCCCCACGTTGTTCAACGTCTACATGGCCCCGCTGGCTGCCATTATCAGAAGCTACGGAATCAACATCGTCTCCTACGCCGACGACACCCAACTCATCCTCTCCCTTTCTAACGAATCCAACACAGCCAGACACAACTTCCGCAAAGGCATGGAGGCAATCACCAGCTGGACGAGAAACAGCTGCCTTCAACAACGCGAACAAGACAGAAGTACTCATCATGGGCCCTCAACTCAACGCGTGGAATGACACCTGGTGGCCAGCCACTCTCGGAAACCTGCCCACCCCTTCAATTCAAGCTTGCAACCTTGGAATCATCCTGGACTCCCAACTCAACATGAACCACCAAGCCAACTCAGTCACCTCCACCTGCTTCCGCACCCTATGCCTCCTACGCAAGACTTTCAAATGTATCCCCCTCGAACACAGAAAGACCGTCACACACGCCCTCATCACCAGCAGATTGGACTACGGCAACGCACTCTACGCCAGAATCAACAAGAATCTTACCCGCAAACTACAAAACATCCAGAACGCCGCCACCGGACTGACCTGCCTTGACACTGCCACATCTCGCAACACCTTCATACACTACACTGGCTTCCCATAGAGAAAAGAATCACCTTCAAGATCCTCACCCACGCACACAAAGCCCTCCACAACACCGGACCAGTCTACCTGAACAAGCGACTCAACTTCCAAGTACCCCACAGGGCCCTATGCTCAGCCCAGCTTTCTCTCGCCGAAATACCCCACATAAGGAAAACCAGAACAGGGGGACGCTCCTTTTCCTACCTCGCATCCACCACCTGGAACACCCTTACACTCCACATCAGACAAACCACCCCCCTCCTCAACTTCACGAAGGAACTGAAGACTTGGCTTTTTTAAGACCCACCTCACCAGTGGATGCTACACATCCCTGCCCCCACCAGCGCCTTGAGACTCTTGCGGGTGAGTAGCTGTGCTTTATAAACACTGATTGATTAATTGATTGAGGTAAAACAGCAACTTCATTCTGAACCGAGAATAGTATGCCAGGTCCCTGCTCTGTCCCACTTGAACCTGGTCCCTCTTCCCATGTATTAGGCTGAGATGCACTTTCTGGCTGAACGTGTGCTCTAAAGATTATACCCCATAAAAAGAGGAGCTACTGGTATATAGGAAGGCATTGTGGTTGCTGTCAAACTCTTTGAAGTGGAATGGCCTGGTTACGTGCTGTGAAGTACAGAGTTTCCTAAATTCATCGCAGCTGCACCAAGAAAGGGAAATATTAATTTCATTATTCTCCATCAATGTCATCTGCGAGTCCTAAAGGGCTCCATTCTCACCCATCTGCTCTTCAGTCTCCAAGTCGAACCACCGGGCAATGTGCTACAAAACATGGGGTATGTCCTTTGTACAGTTTGACGATGATACCCAAGTATACAAAAATTGAATGTGCCAATAGCTTCAAGACCCTCACCTCCTCCATCTCTAAAAATGGATGACAAACATGAAACTAAAGTTAAACTCTCAGAAGACTACATTTTTCCATCTGTCTCCAAACAAAGGACAGGTACTTCAATTTTCGTGTTCTATTTAACTTGATGTGGGCCTCACCCCAAATACTATCACCTCTGCTAAATCTCGACTGCAATCTCAATAAAATATTTGGGGCATGCAAACATGTCTCATCTGATTGTACCTATAGAGCATGGAATCTTGTGAGGTATAAGATTTATGGAACCTTAGTGTGATTCTATCTGTTTGTACGTGTGAAGGGGATTTCTGAATCCTGACAGTTGTAGCTGTTTGAGATGCTGGAACTGTGACTTGGATGTTTTCTTAATTAAACTCACTATAATCTTCTTCTGCGTCAAGTGTTGTTCTATTCCAGCATGGTCTACATGTCAAAGAGATGGTCAAGAATGGCAGATTCGATCTAAAACATTAGTGATTCATTATCATAGTTGTCAAAATAATGGAAATCAGTCAATCAAGATGGATAATCCTTAATTCAGTCCATCAATGCACAAGTGCCATAATGTTGAATCTTTAAAAAGTTTTATTCTTCACACATCAGCTTTCAACCCAGCTAATGCGTTTCGTACCTTCAAGAGGACTTCATCAGTGATAAATATATTCATGAGCCTATCATAAACGTCTTCCTACAACGAACAAGACATCCAACACTACTGGATATCATATAGTCACTTGTCCACAATGTGGGTCTTTCCATCATGTCCTATCGTAAAACGCTGTATCACTTCATGAAAACCAGGACCTTATGGCTCCTGTGCATTAATGGATTGAATTAAGGATTATCCATCTTGATTTACTCATTTGCATATTTTGACAACTATGATAATGAATCACTAAATGTTTTAGATCGAAACTGGCAACCACACACCATACACGGTGTAGCACGCAACCCATGCAGGGAAGCGCTTCAACACCCCACACAGGTGCAATAGGCGCTATACAAATCTAACAATACAATTCAATTCCCTGGCTTACTAGGTTTTGCTTTCTAATCTTAATATCACTTTAACTGCGCGCATGCCAATGAACGGATATATATGCAAATAAACGTAGATATGCCGTAATTTCAAGTAGACAGCTTGAAAGTTCCCCCAAAAAATGCTTTATTCTCGCGGCACAGATTAAACACATCGAACACGCGCATTTTATCATGGCAGCTAGTTGAGAGGTGACACGGAGCAACCCTTTATACCCCCTACACGCGTATCTATAGCCACATATCTGATCTATTTATATATAAATGTCCTTATCCCTCCATTGGGTTAATTAAAAGTGATTAGAAAGCCGGGTGAGTGGCTGTGCCCTTTATGGAGGGGGCAGGGGTGTTAATGGGAATTACTGCTGCTTCGGGGGCTCGAGAGCAGCCGGCGGAGCCGGAGACCTCCAGCTGCAGCCGCAGCAGCGACAGCCCGCGGGGAACTTGTTAGAAAGTAGGAGAGGCTGAGGCACGCACGCTTCACCAACCAATCACAAGCCGCCGGCTATCAGGCAAATATATGTAAATACATTCAGTGAGAGACGGGGGGAGGGGCACAACGGAAAGAAAAGGCGGGAGGTGAAGGGATAGCAGGTGGGAACTGAAAGGAGGTGGACGAAATGGGATTGGGCAAAGGAAAGAGCAACGCGATTGGAGTTAAAGGCATTATCATCAGTAGAGGGCGAGGGACAACATAGAAAAGGAAAAGAGAATGCCAGAAGAAGAGATAGACACGGGAAGGGAGTAACAGGGGAGGAGGTACAGAGTAAGGAACAGAGCGGGAGGAGAAATAACCTATAAGTGAGGATGTAAACGGTACCCTGACCAGTGAGGGTAGCCAATCCCGACATTTTCTAAATTAATCAAAAGGTCACCTTGTTATCGGGGTAGAATGAAACTCACAATATCAAATTCTAAATCTGACTATTTTACACACTAATCCAATCCTAAACAAATAACTGGATATATGTGATAATCCATACCTCTTCCCAATCGAGCAAAGCCCTCTACCCAGTGCTTAATTTGTCAAAATAAAAATAAAAAAGTGCCCATTTCCCAAAGTTGTGCTCACATGACGTGCAGTCACTACTGAATGTCGGGAATTATCAAATGCGTAGGCTGCGTAATCTTGATTCCACCTCATACCTCTTTCATCCATCACCACATATTCCCTGCCCTTTTATTTCACTCTATCAGATTTTTTTTTTTATCCTGGCCCCCTTCTTTTTGTCACTGTTTTTTCCAGCTTTCTCTTCCCTTCCCCCTTTTGTGTTTTTCTCTCTCGTGCTCTGGGTCAAAGTCTGATGAGTAAAAATGAGTGCTGGTCCCCAAAAATAGGTGCTTGTGGGACCCACCTGCAACCACTGGCTCAAATTAAGCGCTGCCTCTACCTCGACCCTTTCCAAAAACTTAACCAGTATCTGCACCTAGCAGTTCCCCTCATGGGATGAACCGACGCCTTCTGTATACTGACCTACCAGTCATTCTTCAGTCTTTGCCTACTGGTCCATTGGCAAGGCTACACACCTTGGACCAGGCACACCCTGTACCTCAAAAATCCCCTTCTCACACATCTGGCAACAAAAACCTAACTTCACCTGACAGTTTTAAATTCACTTTTCTTCTCCTTGGGATCTTGTGCCAGTGTTCCACAATCACTGCAAATCAGTTCATACCCTTTTGTCCTGTCCCACATAACCCAATGCTGCAAGCCTTTCCAAACGCATGGCATTCATGCTTCTCACGGGCGAACAACTAAATATTCTGTCCACACTAAGTGTGATTACAACATCATGCCATGTACCATGCGTACAATAAATGCATCAGCTTTAATGCTCCAGAGTGCCATCATGTATGTATATATGTATGTGTGAGCTATTTGTCTCTCGTCAACAGGCAGTGGAGCTCTGTATGTCAGTGTCCACGGGCACATAGGGAGGCTACCACAGTCGGAGAGCGGGCAGAGCCTATATGGACTCGAATGAAAGCTGTTCAAAGGCTACTTCATTATCAAGGCGTGATAAAACTCACCATAACACGTCCTTGGCTCTCCTGTTTCAGTAATATCTACTTATGTGATCGACAAAGACAGATGCATTTGTTCCCCTGAAGTATGTCACCTCCGCTTGTCATGGTCATCTTGTGAGAAGGGAGAAGAATAGGGGAAATATGGGTGCAGGGGCATAGCTTCAGGAACATTGTTTGGGGTGGAGCACCTCCCCTCAATAAATGTATTTTCTAGTAAATAGTTGGGGACAGGGGCTCTCAGTCGGGTATGGTGAGGTGCCTGTCGGATCTTACCTTGGATTTTTACATGCACACAACCAGACAAAAATTCTCTCATTCATTCATTAATTCATTCTCTCTCTCTCTCTCCCTCTCTCTGTTTGAAGTTTAAAAAAAATGTTGGTTATTTTACAAAAGAATGTGCTTCAAGTACCCCTAACAATCCGAAATGCCCTCCCTTTCCACTGCCTTTCCACTGCCCCTGAAGCTCCCTCATTCCCTGCTTCTCATGTATGTATTTTGCCATGATCTGCCAGAGTGGTTGTTCGGAAAATCTGAAGCTCACACTCCCCCTGTCTTACTGACCAACTGTCAAGCCTGTATGTGGGTTACGGAAGACAAGAAAGAGATACTTTTCATGCCCATTAGCTAGCCAGATAAACACCTGTTCACTTAGTCGATTATGTGTGGGTGGGAGGCTGATAAGGGCCAGGCTAAAGTACAGGAGTGAGAAGCAAATGCATGAACTCCAAAGTCTATTCTATTGACTATTCTTTGGTGAGGATGCATTCAATGCAATTCTTTAATGGGGAAATATAGGAGACAGGCTGTTAAAAATTATAATCTCTTTGACAAGATTATAGTGCAATGTCGGAGTGAAACGTGGATCCACCCAGGCTGTACCATAATAATCAACTGCAGTTACTGCAACGTTTGGTTGGGAAAGCAAACAGGTGTGGCTCCTCCATAAGGGCAGAGGAGCGCCGCCCTCCGCCAGTAGCTGCAGCTGCAAACCTTTTCCCAAAAAACAATAATAAACTAGGTTTATTATCATTTTTTGGGAAAAGGGGCGGGCCACGGGTGAAAAGCAATGAGTAGGAGCTCAGAGCACATGTGCGTTTGGCCGGCCGTCTCAGGTCGGCCAAACACACATGTGCACAGAGCTCTCTCCAGCCCAGCAACACAGTTGCTGGGCTGGAGAGAGCCTGCACAGGCTCCCAGACTGCCTGGGAGCGCCCTGGCTGGGTGCTCCCAGCCAGTTCTAACGCTGCTCTAAGCAACGTCAGGATTGGCACAGGGCAGGCTGGGAGCCTGTGCCTGCCTGCAGTGAGGAGACAGAGGAGCAGATTGGCAGGCAGTGGTAAGGTAATTGTTTTCTTATTTTTTCAAAATTATTTTTAATTTAATTTAACCCCCCATCCGTGCGCGCCGCATCACCCCTTCAGCTTCACACGAGCCGCAACTGCAAGCAAATGGAGGTGAATTCTTAACCCGGAAGTAGTTTACAAGTAAACGGAGACAGCAAGTGTTGCAAAGGATGCTTATTCTAAGCACAGAGGTTTCAGTTGAGGCAGTCATACACATTTCCCTCACACACACAAAGTGCATACCATGAATAGCTGCAGTGCAAGTTTCTCTACATTCATAAGAGGGACAACAGTGCAGCTGGGCAACATCACCATGTGTTCCACTCCCACAATGAATAGGTACAGCACAGACAGCAACTGTGCAGGCTTCAGCCACACAATAAACTGCCCATTGCACACAAAGCAAGCTTTTGTTATACACAAGCTCATTGTCAGTGGAATTAAAGGATGGTGCACTGAATATGAAGACTGATGGTCTTAAATACAGCTCATGCTTCTTTAATCCATTAACAGACACTCCCTTTATCACACTTTTGCAGGTTCCTGCTTTCTCCCTTTGTAGCAGTTTTGCAATCTTTCTCTTCGTTTGTCTTTCTGATCTGTGTGTTTTTCCCTCTTTTGCACTCGGTAAATACCGGATGTGGAAAAATCAGTGACGGTCCCCAAAAATAAGTTATGGTGGCCCTTTCTGGAACAAATTAAGCACTGCACACAGATATCCCCCGCAGGTCACCAAGGTACCAGAATTGTGCCAGAATCTCCATTGGCACAGCACAGACTGGAACACTGCAGATGTTGAAACAAACTAATAAGAGGCTCAGGCTTTGTGGGGATTGCTGGATCTACTGGATGGAAGTAATGGTGCCTGACAACTCACCAGAGGGAGTGGCTGTACATAACACAAGTGTATAGTCTTAGTGCAAATATTTAGGAAGCCCCCTTCTAAAAAAAAATATGGACAATTGGGAATCATTGAGCACTTGAGAGTTTCTTTTCAGAAACCCAAATATACAGCATTTTTTGACAGAACTTTGCAGTCATTTACAATGTGATACAGGGTCTACTCAATCATCTGGCAGTTGACATAGAATCCAGTGGCTACTTACAGCTTGTCTTGATGGGTATGAACATCTTCAGAATATTATTCAAAACAAGCAAAATAATGCATAGTAAATGCTAATGATGTTTTAGCCTCTTGTGAGGCAGTGCTGTAGAGTAACATGGAAGCGCTTTGTCCAGAAAGGTCATCTAAACTCACTTCAACTGGAGTTTTTGGTGGTAGGTGTAAAGAAACGCCTCTTTTTGTATGGTGACTCCCAAATATTTGTACTGATGATACTGGTTTTTCCACTCGGATAGTGAACTGAGGCCTGCTAACCAGACCTCAGTGCCAGTACCCTGACCCTAAAATGTGAATGTTGAATTGGCTTATACCAAATTGGCATAAGCTAACTTACCTATAAGTCGCTAGTATATCGTACCAAGGACATGTACGCTAGAGGATCACCCCAGGGATTGCGGCACTGGCTGTGCTACGCTGGGTGTGACATAGGTAACACACGTCTCCCCATCTGCCACTGCAGAAGAGCATTTTTGAACTGCTACCCCAACTTTGCTGTTTAAAGCAATGAAAAAGCCAAGCCTTCCCCCCTGCAGTATGTGCAAGTCGCCCCTATGGCAGGCCTAAAGAGCACTAAGGCAGGGTGCAGCATCTTTCACAGGGAGAACATTTATTTTACATGTCCTGACATTGAAAACTTGGAACTGTCACTTTTACTGTAGAAAAACTTGGTTACCCAATTGGCGAGTACAGAATTACATTTTGACTCACTCCTTAGCTGTGCAAACTCCGGAATGGTGTGACTGAAGATGGTACTCCAAGGTATCAAACAGCTTATTACAGTAACCCCAACTTGATACTCTAGTCAGAATTAATGAAACTTGTTGCAGTGTGCAACTTCAGCAAAGTTGCCACTTTGTTGCCTTTAGCCTCTTGTACGTGTACATGTGGGATTTTCTTTGCGACAGCGTTCTGCCCTCCTGGGGAGACATGCTAACAACTCACAGGAAAGGTTACAATAGAAATATGGACAGGAGAGAGGTGTGACCTCCCTCCTCCAGTAAGCCACATTGGTGTTGGCCCAAAAGGCGAGCTTCAATGGAGAAGTTGACTTTGAAGGGCAAATGGTCCCCCTTGATAGCCCCACTTCCTGGGTTGGGCTATGGAGTTCTGGACTCCAAGTAAGGGGTTCTGCCATGTTGGAAGTGAGAAGAATGAAGCTTCTTGGGATAGACAGATACTGCATTTCACAGGAAGTGGTCATTAGGGAGAGGAAACCTGGTAGCCCACTGGCTACCAATCAAATCTACCCTGAGGGCATTTTCTGAGCTTAAAAAGGGCACCCCAGGCACCCAGAACCCAGATCTTGATGGACTGGGGAAGAGGACCAAAGAAGGACCACCCTTCTGCACAAAGGAACAGGCAAAGAGAGGCTGCACTGGTGTGGAATGCACCTGATGAACCTGGTGGTTTGCAATGGAGAATAGACTGTGCATGCTGTGTCCTGTTTGTGGAGAAGTCATCTCCAGAGCCCACCTGAAGCATGACACTCCAAGGGTCATGTTGCCTGTACTCCTGTTTGCAGCGCAGGGCCACAACAGCTGAAAAGCATCCTGTGGTGAGTGTGGCCTGGTCACCAAGAAGAAAAGTTTTCTCCCAGGTGATGATTCATTCAGCTGTAACCGCACTACCAAGCAACTGGTAGCCCAATGGGGCCTGGACTTCCGCCACGTCAGAGAAGACTTCAAGGGATGATGACTCCTATAGTCAGGACTGCCTCACCGAGTTACTGAACGGAGGAGTAGCAGTAGGAATACCCCCGTCAAGCGCATCACATCCACAGCATCCTTTAACATCTGTAGCATCCTGTATCCCTTGCATCCAGACCACTACCACAGGAATGTACAGCAGAAGGATAAAAGTGCCTGGCACTTCCTGAAGACTCCTCTTCCTCTGAGGTAAGGGTCTTAGAGGACATTGCTGGGCCCTTCTGGAGTTGGCTGCCTAAAGTAACTCAAAGTAGCTTCATTGACACTTAACCAAGTTTTTGCGAAAAAGATTCTAAGTCTCAAAATCGTTGATTATGCCAATGCTTTTCTTCGGTTAATGTTAAGAGGGCATGTTTACTATACCAGGTCTTCGTTGTATCTTCAGGTCCCTCTGGTGGATCTTTTCCATTTTAGTGTCAAACAATACATAAAAATATAGTTGTTTTTTATTAATTGGTATTAGATTTCTTGAGTATCTTGCTGATTTCTTTAATTGTTTTTCTTCTTCCATGTAAGATTTGCTACTCAGTGCCACCTTTATTCAGGGTTAAGCTAGAGGGATTAACAAACAAAACCTATTGGTCCTAAAGGTGTTGGGAAGTGTATTACACAGTGAAGTCTCATAACCACACCATATAATACTCCCCATTGGACCCCTCACAGTCAGTTAAACCTTGTGCTTATTGCTAGCATTACATAGGGAGACATTTTTAAGGGTTGGGCAATGTAGGCAATTACCAAAGGCCCGCCTCTTCCGAGGGGCCCCCTGATAAAATGATTGTAAGAGTCAACATTCCCATCTTAGTAACAATGTGCAGGAAAACTAGATCATTTTTTTACATTTTGCAGCTTGGCATGTTTAACAGAAACGTAGGCCCTGATTATGAGTCCAGTGGGAGATATATTTTTTGCTAGCCCAAAATGTACTGAAACGTCAGGGATTGGTATTTAGGCTGGCGAGAGAGCTTAGAATGATTAAGAAATCAAATGTCAAAACATCCACAGGCGCGACAAAAAATGTTTAAGAAAGAGCTACAAACAACAGCTATGGCAAGAGCGGAAAGAGAAGCAGTACAATTTTTGGTCAAGGCTATTCTTCAATTCTAAACACCAGGGCTTTTTGGGCTACAGTTAACGGCATCGATCGGGAGTCAAGAGTTATTAGTTACTCGGCTAGTCCCGAAGAAAGTTGGCAGTCTATTTGACTGATATGTTTACCAACCAAAAACAGGTAGGCAGAGTAAATCCCCAGTCGCAATGTCAAACAAGCAACATGCAGGATCTGTCGTATTCTCCTCGTTACACAATGGAGGTGGTAGCTCAAGTGATCAGGAAAGGGCATAGCGATAGAGCACCTGGCCCAAATGGCTTTCCGCAGGCTATATTCAAGTCAGATCCAGAATACTGGTCCAAGCCACTCACAGCCTTATTCACTGAGGTAGAACTTAGTAGTTCTATTCTGGATAGCTGGAAAGGATTCATCATCAACCCGATATTTGGGGAGGGACGATCTTATCTGGCCAATTACAGACTGATCGCTGTAATTGATTCAGAAGCTAAGTACTATGCCTCCTTGAGTCTAGATAATTTGGTAGAATGGTCTAACTCTGCCAAATTTGTCCACCTAAATTAAACTGGCTTCCGGAAGGGTTACAGCACTATGGTTAATATACTAGCGTTAACTGTTATAGCTGATAAATCTAGGTGCTATAAGAAAAAATTGCACTTATGTTTTATAGATTTTTAAAGGCCCTTCGATCGTGTGGACAGATCTCTCCTATGGGGGAAGCTAAGAAGATGGGGGCTGTGTCACAGAATCTTGTGAGCCATAGAAATGCTGCACTAAAAACCTTGGGTCCAAATCAAGCTTGCAGATGGAACAAGGTTATCAAGGAAGATTCCAATAATATTGGCATTAGGCAATTCTCGCCCCGCAATTGTTTAATCTTTTCATGGCTGACCTGTCCCCCAAACTAGATGAGATTAACTCACATCCACCAAAGCTAGGGACAGGACCTATATCACATCTTTCATATGCAGATGATATTGTTCTTTTGAGTCACACAAGAGTGGGTCTACAGAAGTCAATCAATGTATTGGCCAAATTTGCTTTAGCTAGCAAACTGGAAATTAACATCGGTAAATCACTAACTATGTCCACGTGGAATGCATTTGGCCCTGCCCTTAATCTCAAGCTAGACAATACAATGCTGGAAGAAGTTACGTATTATAAATAGTTGGTTCTCAACATAGACAACAAGTTAAACTTCTTGGTGCACAAACACCACATTATACAGATATGTAAAGCTTCGACCTTTGCCTTCTGTGCTTTCGCCAAGAAACTGAATGGGCCTTCATTTAAGCCATGTCTGTCATGTCTGCAAAATTTCTCTCAACAGTAGCCTATGGGAGTGCTGCACTACATGGAAGAGACTCTCTATTTTGGACCAAAAACAAATCAAAATCTACAAGCGCGTTTTGTCTTCCCCAATGTGCATCACCATCTCAAGTCAGATTAGAGTTTGGGCCAAAGCGGCAACAGCTAACAAGAAAGTTTCATACGATTAAAAGCTGGTTCAAAATCAGAACAAATCATATGAGCTCACTAGTTGTTGCATTATGGCACTCTGTTGCCAATGATCCAAATTCAGTATGCAGCGATTATTTACAACACGCCAACCAAGAGACTCACACTTCACAATTATGGAATTCTAATTTATCATACCCTCTTTTTTGTTGTGCACTGAATAGAATAGTTAAGATGCACTCTCTAATGGACGATAAGTGTAAATTTGCAGCCCGGTCACATGCCTGGATGGTCATGCATAACTCCAATAATTGGGAGCCAGCACTGTATCTGAGCTTGACGTATCCGTCTCACTTGAAACGCCAGCTGCTAGCTCAACGACTAGGGGCTCTGCCGTTGCTGGCTGATCAACCTGCATGGAAGCATGGTGGTGTGACATCGTGTAGACTGTGTGGTGCCGCAAAAAAAGGACATTGTCCACCTGATCTGCATCTATCCGGCCCTAAGTAAAGCCCGCCTCCAACTTTTAAAACCTTCCTTTGTTGAGCAAGGTGTTCAATCCTGTCGGCTGGCTGTAATGAAAGCTTTGGACCCTGCCGATTCAAAGATAAACTGTAAACTGGTGAGATTTCTAGCAATGCATACCAAGCTCCTTATAGCCCACTCATGCCTTTCCTAACATGCCCTTTTGCCGCTTTGTATCAGGCATGACTCTGAAGATGCAGCAATATGCTTCTGAAAAAAGACTAATGTAGCTGCAGTTAATATACTGAATATTTTACATTTATCGGTTAAGAGTATTATATTCTTTGCCTACTCCAAACACTTTAGTCAATATGTACAAGGGTTGATTGTTAATTTATTCTATTGGGTTTACTAGGCAAAACCTTTGAGTTTTATAAAGGGTATACTAAATGGTAAACTCCTATAATTAAACTGTTTTAATTGGCACTAAGCATTTTATAAATCACTGGAGACACACAGATTTGCCACCTTGTCACTTTTAATATTTTTTACTGATTGTATACATCTATCCCTCTACCCAGCTGCTAGTAACTGTTGAGCACTATATGGATTTTTTTTTAAATCAGATCAGGGTTTATAAAGTGCAACTACTCACCCGTAAGGGTCTCAAGGCTCTAGGGAGGGTTAGTCCTGTGAGCTTCAGTTGAAGAGCCAGGTTTTAAGGTCCTTTCTGAATTGAGTCAGTGATTGTGACTGCCTGAGGTGCAGGGGCTGGGTGTTCCAGCTCTTTGCTGCAAGGTAGGCAAAGGACCTTTCAACCGCCTAGGCCTTCTGTATGCGGGGTACGGTGGCTAGTGCTTGCTGAGCAGCGCGGAGAGGTTTGGTGGGAGAGTAGGAGGTGATGTGGTGGTTGAGGTAGGCGGGTCCTCGGTCGTGGAAGGCCGTTTAAGCATGGACGAGGAGGTTGAAGTTAATTATTTTCTCAGTGGGAAGCCAGTGGAGGTCTTTCAGGTAGTTGGATACATGTTTGTGGCGGGAAATGTCCAGGATGAGTCTGGCGGAGAAGTTTTTGATGTGCTGTAATCTCTTCAGGTTCTTCTGGGTGGTACCGGCATAGAGGGCGTTGCCATAGTCAAGTGTTCCAGTAATCCAGGAATGGGAAACGTGTATGCGGCAGTCCTTTGGGATTCATTTGTAGATCTTCCGGAGAAGTCGGAGTGTGTGAAAGCAGGAGGATGCGGCTGAGTTGACTTGGCGGGTCTTGGTGAGCGATGAGTGCAGGATGAAGCTGAAGTTGTGTAGTGACATTACAAAGCATTAAGCAGCTGTAGTAACATTACGAAGCTAGGATCAGAGCCAAGAAAGGATCAGGTGATTTATGGCAGAGAAACTGATCTCAACAGATTCTAAGTTCGTAATATAAGCCTTCAGTGTCTAGTTGCCTTGTCTATTTAGTAGCACTTTAAAAAGACCATTTAAATGTATTTTAAACTTGGATATAGCGTGTGGAAGCATTCAATATGTTTCATTTGGGCCAATATACATGTAATGCTTTTAATTAACTGCACATGTTAAAAAATAAATAAATACTAGGCCATTTGTAATGAGGGCTCAACTGTTCTTGCCTGACCGTCCAAATTTAACTCTTGCATTAATAGGCAGTTGGTGTTTCTATGCCTTGTCTTTTTCCTTACTGCGCCCCACCTCTTTGTACTTCTCTCTAACTCCACATTTTACATTTACCTATGCCCTCGCTATTCCACCTCACCTATGTCTACCTCACCTCTCTCTAACTTACCTTTGTCTCTAATAACCCCAGATTGTACCTTACTCCTCTCCCTCTCTTGAAATTCCCTCCTTGTTTTCTGTAGCTCTCTCTTTCTCCGTACTTCACCATAAAACTGCAGCTATCCTTCTTTATCTCTTTCTGTACCTACCCCTTCCTACCTCAGTGATTCTTTCCTCCTGGCTACTTCACCCTTTACTGTTTATCATCACATACACGTAGGCGCCGGGTGGTTCACGTCGCGCGGAGTGCAGCGCGGAGCACGAACGCTGCCGAACGCGGCCGCTACTGCCGCTACTGCCACCACCGCTATTGCTGCTTTTGGGGGCCCGAGGAGAACTCTTGCCGGTCAGCTCACGCACGGAGCACGGAGCACGGCGTTGCCGCGGCTTTTGGGGGTCAGAGGATTCTGTGCGCCCCGGCTGTGGGTTGGCATTCCGGCAGGGTGTGTGGGTGACCCCCTCCCTGCACCTTCCCACCGCTGTGTTGCTTCTGTACAGCGCGGCACGGCACGGCAGGACCAGGCGTAACCTGGGCGCTGGAGGAGCCAGAAGCCAGAGTCAGAGGGAGTCAGAAGGAGAAGGAGAAGGAGTCCTGCCGTCCCCCTGTGGACCTCCTGTGACCTCCTGCAGCCCCTCCTGGAAAAGACGCTGAGCGGGAGAGCAGACCGGATGAGACCAGGACTGACCGGGAGAGACCGGGTAAGCAGACTTCGTGGGGGGGGGTCCCTGTCCACCCTCCTGGCCATTGAACCCCTCTCCTGCTCCTGTTCCTGCCCTCGGCCGGCCCCGGTCCCAGCTCCGGCATCGGTACTCAACCGCGCCACGTCGTCTCACCCAGCCTCACCCAGCCACAGCCACAGCAACAGCTCTAGCCACAGCCAGCCCTAGATGGCCCTAGCTGGCCTGTGGCCTTGGATTTGGACTGGGACTTGTCGTTGTTGTTGGTGGTCTCTTCTAAAGACCAAGCAAGGAAGGAACCCAGTAAGGAACCAAGGAGCCAAGGGGAGGGGTGCGGTGAGTGGTGAACGGTGAGCAGTGAACGGTAACCGGAGGATGGTTGGGACAAGAGGAAAAACAAAGAAGGCTAGGGAGGCCAATAAGGCGCTCACTCACCTAGCGGATTCCCAAAGATCAGAGCAGGAGCTCAAAAGTCTACAAAGTCTAGGGTTAGACCAGAACCAGGATCAGGATCAGGATCAGGATCAGGACCAGGACCCCAGAACCATCCAGCAATCCCAGGGGGGATTCGCAAACCTAGGTGAGGACACAGCAGACACAGCAGAGGGTGTCCAATTCGGGTCTCCCGCCAACAAAAGCGATTCCGAGCCAGGAGAAGAGTCAGGCGGGACATTAGAAGTGGTGACACTGCCTTGCTTGCCAGCCCATACTGACTCTGACGATATAGGGGGTGCCCTACCGAATGCAGGAGAAACTGTAGGTGAAACTGTGGGGGGCCTTCTAAGTCCTCTGTGCAGGGGACATAAGTATACACCGACGCACCCGGGCCCGGGTGGATCTACGGGAGTAAGGAAAACTAGACCAAAAACAAACACTATCACTAACTATTACAACCAAGTGAACTTGAACTCAGAACAGCCGCAAACGCAAAGTCCTAAAGCCAGTGGCCTCCGATCACAGCCACCGGGGGAAGTGGGTGGCTACAACATGGGGGGGGTGAACTGGAGCTACCAGCGACCGGGCTCCAGGATACTCGCCCACTTCAGCAGCAACAGCAACCGGTTGGTTTATCGCAATTATTCTGCCCAATGAGTAATCCTCTTGGGGATGGTGAAGTGGAGTTAAATAACCCCCCAAAGTGGAGCAACTTTTCGGGAGAGCAAAGAAAAAGCAACGATTCACCTTATCCTGACCCCCAAACGGGACTATTGAACTCCGGGAATTTTTCACTAACATCCTCTCCACAATGTGCCCAAGCAGAATTCACAGCACTCCAAAATGTAATGGGTCCAGAAACAGACTGCTCACCATCTAAACAGACCCATAAAACCCCAGCGCCACAGCTTCACTGCGGAAGACAAATTGTTAAAACTAATTTAATGCTGGGCAGACTCAACAGTAGTTCCTTCAGTCTGGAGCTGTCCTCACTCGACAACTCCGTTATTGGCAACACAGACCCTCAACTAAACAGCATAACATCAGAAGATCTAAACTTCCTGGAAGGTAGTATAATCATAGGCCACAGAGGAAAGGAAGGTAAGAATCCAGAAGGTCAGATAACCAACGAACAAAGTGGAAATGGAGATGACCTCTCACTAGACCAACCAATTCTTAGTATCATGAAAGTTATATGTGCAACACTGGGCTCAATCGCAACAACGATCATGGCCCAGTCTCAAAAATTTGACGATCAACTTGAACTGACCAAACAACTTACATCCTCAATACAGTCTATAGATTACAGGATGGCCCTAGTAGAGGGTGTAATTAGGGAAAACCTGTTGCATCAAGCAGTGGCCGATAAAATGGACAAGTTGGATGGACAAGTTTGTGGACCACTGCTGGAAAAATTATTGGAAGTCCCAAAAGTAATCAAAGACATAATCGAAGACTGCAAACATAACCTTAAAAGCACACAGGGGTGCATTCACGAGCTAGGAAAAACAGAATCTAGTTTAATTGAAGGGCCAGCAGACAGAGAAAATATAGAAAGGCACTTCGGCCCAGGACGAGAGAACCATCCAGATGCAAAAAATCAGTCACCTAAGAGGGAGAGAACAAATGGAAGTCCTGAATTTGGAAGCAAAGTCCCAAACACAGTAGAAAAAAGGCCACCGGGTAAAAGGCCTCAACTAACAGGCAGATGGAAAAACACATGGAAGAAAGCTAGAGGAAAAAAAAAAGCACCAGCAGGAAAGGCCTTAAATATGTTACAACAGATAGGCCTAATAGGAGAAATCAGGAACACAGGTGATGAGAGCGCCCAACATCAGTATAAAGATAAAAGCATTAAGTCGGAGAGTTTTGAGAAACCTACTGATAAAGATTTTAACTTTATAAATAAAAATCCCGGATTATTGTGCGACAAAAGTTGCACTCACCATTCCCATATAAACCGCATACCCACTGGCCCACCAAGCATCTGGGCATGACTTAGACAAAGAAAGGTGGTCCGGAAAAGACCCTGGAACAAATCATGGGATAAACGAGGCAAACGAGGTAAATGATCCTCCAGCCAACGAACAACCCAAATGGAGCCCAGGAACATCCAAACCTAGCATTTGTATCGATAAGCACCTCCCAGCTACAAAAACTGAACATTTAGTTCAGGTACACTACTCAAACATAGTAGAAGACCACTACGGAAAATGCCAGCAGCCTCCGAACTCCATTAGTGAGGGGGCAGAACAAGATAATAGCAAAGGCGAAAATAGAAGGGCAGAGACCCCAGAGTATATACGAAACGAACAAAGTATAAGAACAACCATGTGCGTGGACAACACAACAGCCCCAGTTCCCGCACCCCGGACAAAGGCAAAATATTGTTCTCAGGGCAGCCCTGGAAATTATAATCTCAGCAACCAGCCTGGGTGGATCACTGATTCGCCTGCACCATCGCGCCCAGCACTGGACCTGGAAACCAATGAAATCAAAGGAAAAAGGGATAATTGGCCTCCAAAAAGGCAACCCTACGAAGAACAAAGGAACAAAGAATTGCAACTGGGGAGGGAAAAAGGCCAGGTAAATCGAACATCTACTAGTCGGGCAGCTACCACTCAAGACAGACAAAATGAGAACACCCAACTCCAAGGAAGACTGTCGCAGGAAGGTGGCGGGCACACTGTGATCCGGTCTGAAACAACTAAAAAGCCCGAAGCCACGATCTTGTTTATGCCTGAGTACTCCTCAAGAGGAAGTCACGACATCCTGAACAGGTCTAACATCTTATGTCTTGTCAACTCCCTGCCAGCCTTACAGAATGTAACAACTAAAGATCTCCTTTCAGTAAGATTCATACCAAAAAAAGAATTAGAGAACGGGGAATTAACAGAAACAGTCTGGGCCTCACCTTGGATAGCAGAACAGATCTTAAAATGTTCAAACACGATGAAGACCTGGGGAATATCCATTGCTACTCCGCAAAAAGAACTATATCCAACAATACTTCTTGAAAAAGCTACAGACCGAAACATGATGCGTAGGCAAGAGGCAAAAGGCAATTTTGGCTCGATACTTCAGGGAGCAATCAGCTCCAAACAACAACTCCCTGAACGAATAAACTTGAGTAATATGAGGTTCTGCCTGGTAGCTAATTCCCCTAGAAACAGTAGGGGTAATCCCCCACAGTTACAGAATTGCAAAGAGCAATCATTTAAAAGCTCGTAGCAAAAAATGGATAACTCGAACATAAAAAATAAAATCAGTCCCATATTAAAAATTCTAAGCTGGAACATAGCAGGTTTAAAAAACAAAATGGAAGATAAAGACTGGGTTGAATTTATTAAAAAACAAGACATCAGCTGCTTCCAAGAAACTTGGTCTACTCATGCTATTGACCTAGATGGGTTCTCCACCTTCCACTCACCTGCTATTAAGCAAAAAAAAGGAAGACCCTCGGGAGGTCTGAGTATTTGGATTAGAACTTCATTACTGAGGAACTCCGTAGTAACTCACACCGTACAAAGCAAGGGAATCCAGACGCTCGCAGTCAAATACGAGGAATGGTCACTCGAAATAGTAAATGTGTACTTCCCACCTATCAGCCGGGCTCAAGTTATGCCAGGGGTGCGGCTCCTTAAAGAACATATCCTAAACAAAAGAACCATGGATCGGAGGAACCCAGTACCAGGTCACACGAACAATCGCTCTCTCCAACCTTGTAAAACCTTTTTATTGATATGTGGTGACTTCAACACTAAACCTCATTCTATCCTCTGGGACGAACAAGTAGCAGAGGAAGATTATGCTTGGAATATCCCAACGCCTCTTATCCAACGTTGTAATGACTCCAAGAAAGGAGAATTAATCTTTGAAGCATTAATAGAAGGAGGACTTCGCACATTAAATGGGAGAACAAAGTCAGATAAAACCTTTAAATCTACCTTTCGAACTGGAAAAAGGCAAAGCATAATTGACTATATGGCAATAAACATCGAAGCCTGGCATTATGTCATCGATATGGAAATAAGGGACAGAATCGAGAGTAATCACGACCCACTGCTAATGGAGATAGTCCATCCGGACACGAGCCCAGGGAAGGCGGAGTCTCCATTCAACGGAAATAGCCTAACAATAACTATGAGACCAAACAGGAAAAACATATTAAGGTCAAATGAGGATGAACCTTATATGAGTGTTCCCAGCCAAACCTGGTTGTCATTACTTAGAACGTTCTCAAACCCATCAGATAATGACGCTATACCCCTCCTGCATAACTTTAATAATTTGCTACTGCAAACAAAAAAGGAAAAGATCAAGCATCCTCAAATCAATCCTAAAATGATGGAGGGCTGGTTCGATGAAGAGTGTTTAAAGCTAAAAAAGACCTTATCACAAGCACTGAAGAACCGGCACTTGAATGATTCCAACGAGCAACATTTTCATGGATGTAGGCAACAGTACAAAAAATTATTAAGATACAAAAGGAAGATATTTCCACATAAACTTTGGAAAACTTTACTGCAAGCAATAACGGCAGGGAACTCCAAAAAGTTTTGGGAGATAGTCAGGTGGGGATGCGAAGGTCCCCCGAAAAACCTAGAACTGAATATCAACCCTCAACTTTGGGTAAAGCACTTTACTGCCTTGTATCAGGAAGTGGCCAAGACAGAACCAGGGATGACCATTAACCCAAACATCCTCACTCAAGGGCTGGGAGGCAGAAATCAAAGATTAAGCAAAGTATTTCCTCTTCAAAAGACCCATGCAGCATCTTCAAATTGTCTTTTTAGATCGGTAAACGGAACCCAGAATGTACTAGTCTCTAACGAATTTTCCAGCACAAATTCCACGCAAGTAGCCCACGTCATTCCACGTGCAATGAAGTTAATACCGGAATTCAGTGAAAAAGAGATTAAACAAGTTATCCTCCTTCAAAAGCCGCATAAGGCTGCAGGCCCAGATGGCATCCCTTCAGATGCTTACCGTAACCAGCTAACGTTATGGTTACCTGCTCTAGCCCGTCTATTCAACAGTGTTTGGCATTACGAGGTAATCCCTCCTTCTTGGAAGGAATCAATAATCGTTCCAATTCACAAAAAAGGGCCTCGGGACATGGTGAGCAATTATAGACCTATCTCACTGCTTGATAGTGTTGGAAAGATTTTTGCCAAATTGATTCAGTCGCGTCTAGACCAATGGCTAGAGGACGGAGATTTAATATCAACACACCAAGCTGGTTTTAGGAGAGGCCAAAGTACAACAGACCAACTTTTTAAGCTAAACATGATCTGTGCTAAATACGCCACCCTTAAAAACTGTCCATTATACCTGGTCTTTGTGGATCTCCAAACAGCCTTCGACAGTGTAAATCGCCAAACATTATGGCAGTTATTGTCGGACATGGGCATACAGGGAAAAATCTTAAGGCTGCTAGTTCTATTGCATACAGGAAACACTGCCAGGGTCAGATATTCTACGAGAAATGATTATACGGCCAAAATTCCAATTAAGCGAGGTGTAAAACAAGGCTGCGTTTTGGCCCCAACCTTATTCAATTGTTATATAAATAAAGTAAGTCAAGTTTTGAAGGAATTAAATCTGGACGTGCCAAAACTAGCCAATGAAAGTATACCTATCTTGCTCTTTGCTGATGACGCCGTATTACTGGCAAGAACAGAGATAGCAATGCATGGTCTACTTAGGGGCTTCGAATCTTTCTGTACCTCAAGGAGCATGGTAATCAATGAGGGGAAAACAAAGTTTATGATTTTCAACCAAAAACAGACGTTGCAATCGACTTTTAGGGTAAATAATAAGCCTTTGGTCCGAGTGGCCACCTATGATTACCTGGGCTGCAGATTAGATGAAAAACAGACATGGAAACCACAAATCTACAAAAGCAGAATTTCCTTGGCCCAACAAGCCAGAGCAGTACTCAGATTTGCAAAAGCTACAGGCAATCACTCCGTGAGCTCCGCACTGCTTGCATACAAAACAAAAGCAAGAGCTGCAGCACTTTACAGCGCAGAGATCTGGGGATTCAGAAAGATTCCATCAATACACGTAACCGAGAACAAATTTTTACGCCAATTACTTTGTCTAGGTAATGCTACACCAATGAACGCAATAAGAATTGATCTACAGATGAGAAAGGTTTCGGACTACATCGCTCTGGCTCCAGTAAGATACTGGATCCGTATTTGGACAAAAGAGGCTCTCAAACCATTCAGAGACGTACTTAAGGATATCATGAAGCTGCAAAACCATCGGAAACTGCCCTGGTTCAAACATATCTCAACTATCCTGGCTGCTATCGGCCAGGATGACTTTTGGCTCCATCCAGAAAAAATCGGAAGGCCTAGTCTAGCTGTCATAAAAAAGGCATATTGGGAGCGAAAGACAGAGATTATGTGCGAGTCATTTAGCCCTTTATTCAAGCGGTATATTTTGTTTAACCAAGAGCTTAAACCAGCAATATTCATAGACAGTATTTATCCGGAGGAAAAAAGGGCTCTCTACTTTAAATTTCGTATGGGCACACTACCAGTGACAGCGGTGGTCAACAGATGGCAATCCGCTCCTCCGGGTAGTTTAGAATGTTGTCCATGCCTTCATGGTGGTCCGGAAACACTTTCCCACTTCCTTTTACTATGCCACTTTACGCTCAGACTCCGTAAATTGTACCTTCGTCCACTTTTCAGAACTTCCGGAGTTAGGAAGTGCAAGGAGGCGGAAGCGCTATGTATGCGTTCAGATGAGAAATACATTGTGACAAAGGTCTCAACTTATATCTTGGAAGCATGGAAATTACGTCTATCAATGCACCTACAGTTGGCACAGGCACAATAGCCTATGTTATCCCGTAGCTATTTAGCTTGGGAAATCGGTGCAGGGTAGTGTAAATTGGGTTAGGCCTCGGGCTTTTATTAAATGGCTGGAAGGCAATGCAAGGCCCCAAATGACTCGTCCCATAATAAGACATTTTAAATATTAGACTCATAATGTTTTTCTAGAATAAGTTAAGTTTTTATGTAAATTATGGTCAAATCAGGTTTTACGATAATGCATGGTAAATTGGATACATTTTGGCACATGTTAAATCAAAAATTCAAGCATAGTTCCTTTTATTGAGATGTTTTATTTAATGTGATTTTTATTGAGTTCGAGGGATTGATATCTATTGTGTGATTATTGTTAAGGCCGGATAGGCTAATAACAATTAAATAAATGGTAAATGGAGTTTATCTTATCTCTCTCCTTAAATCACATATTTTTCCTACTACTCTGTTGCTACCTCAATGTCCCTCTATTTTACTTTTCTGTCCTGCTGTCTCCCTACCCGTTCTTTAGAATCTGCATAGCCAGAGATGTGCACACATCACAGGAGAAGAAGGAGAAGGCAAGGGAAGAGAAACATTAAGAAAATGACCAGATTGTACCTGATGGAATGGTGAAAATCCTCAGAGCAGAGCTCTGACTTTCACTGTTACAGCAACAATGCCAGTAGTGTTTACAGGTTTATTTGTGATTATGAACACCTGTCAACTAAAGTCACAAATTCAAGTGTTGTGTGCATATGTTAATGATATACACTGGATGACTAAAAGCTACCAAGTCACCCTTATCATTTATTTTCATACAGTGGGAGGAACAGGCTGGTGTAGACACTGAATTCAACATAAAATGTCGTTTTTAAAACAAAAAAAAAGCTAGATTCAATCACAATGTTTTTTCAAGATTCTTTTGGTACTGTTTGGCTGGCAGACAAAAGGTTGCTTGGATTTTCAGCTGTTTTCATGCCCTCCTTTCTGAAACTTTAACATATTATTTGTTAGTGCTTGGAATCATGGCTACAGCTACAGGGTTGTTCAAAACAAGTGCCCCAAAATATGTATTGATCAAGACCCCAAAAATTCTTAAGATGTCACTGATTACTCAAAAATGTCTTGCTCCTCACTGATGAATGTGTAGTCTCCCATGCAGCACGGCAGACTGAATAAAGAATGCTAGCGAAGCAGACGCATCTCGCAGAAACCCCAGCAACCCAATGGTATCTTTTACACATGCAGAGGACTTCACCAAAGGTCTCCGTTTCGAGAAAATTTGGAAGGGATTTCTAGTCACAAATGCAAGTTTGCTTTCCACAGCAATAAAGCTAGCCAGTGAACAAGTTGCACAAAACTAATCAACTAGAGATGCAAAGGCCCTATGGTGCATGTTGCACTACCGATAATGGATGTAGAGATGTTACAAATATAAAGTCATGTTGTATGTTAGGGTATTTAGTAACACTACTGCACACCGTTTATCTGCTGGCATTATCACAATCTCTTTGTTTTTACCTACTTCTTTCACAACTCTTCTTTCAACCTCACTCAGCATAGAGGCCCTCATTATGAGTTTGGTGGGTGACGGAAGCCACCCACCAAACTCATTCACACGGAAGGCCACCATGCTGGTCTTCCACCCGCCAGCCCTATTAAGAGTTGCCTGCTGGGCCAGCGGGCGGAAACAGTGTTTCCCCCGCAGGCCCAGTGGGGAACAGGGCCTTAACATTGACGCTGGCTCATAATTGAGCCGGCGGCAATGTGGCGGTGCGTCGGGTGCAATAGCACCCGTCTCGCTTTTCACTGCCCGTAATTGGCAGTGAAAAGCGTGATGGGCTGTCCATGGGGCCCCTGCACTGCCCAAGCCAAGTGCATGAGCAGTGCAGGGGCCCCCAGAGGGCCCTCAGTACCCCTTCTCCAGCATCCTTTGCATGCGGGGCACCCGCCATGCAAAGGCTGGCAGAAAGGGGACTTGCAACCCCCAGGGCAGCGCTGCCCTGTCGGATTGAGACCACTGGCACCACCAGGCTATTGGCAACCTGGCGGTTTCTGCAGTACGACCGTGGTGGCTCTGCCACGGTCGTACTGTGGAGGCCGGACTGCTGCTTCGGCAGCGGTCCGACTGCCACCGTGGCCCTGGTGGTCTCATGACTGCCAGGGTCGTAATGAGGCCCAGTAGTGTCTAATTTTACCCCGTGGGTTGACTGTTCAACATCGTGTGCTACAGCTTATCCAAAACCTGTTAATTTCTGGTGGAAAATGTGCTATTGAGGGTAGGAAAGTGCGGTGCTTAATTTGTATAAAAAGTGTGGGGGCTCTTGTCAGGAGGCCACTGCAGCTTGCACCACACATTGCCTCGCCATGCTGCCAATTATAGTAACAACACAACTACTAACCACCACACTTCTAGAGTGTGACAGTTTAGACCATTTCAAACTCCCAAAGCCATAAAAATGGCTGGGGCCAGCAGTAATAGTCATTTTTAATGTGTACTGAATTAATAATTAACTGTTGTTGTGGTCATTTTCTAAATTAGCCAGGCATCGCCTCCTTATGGCAGACTGTCATATGCACCAGTCTTGACAATTAAGTGCCGGTGCCTAGCCCCAGAAACCACTGGCTCAAATAAAGCACTGGGAAAGTGGATTTGTCATTGAGTTATTCTTCTCATAATACTTACGTTACCAGTGAAGAATATTCTTGAGTGGATCATACTAAAACATTCTGCTAGAAACAATCGAACCACAATGCATAACAATATACTATAACCTGAGTTAGGATGAAAGAAGAGCCTTGAAAGAAGTAGGTGACATCTAAGAGATTGTTATAAAGCCAGAAGATAAAGTGGGGGCACAAGTGTTACAGAATACCCCAGTATACAATAAAGAATGTCAGCGTCTCCTGGATGACACACAGAATTATAAGATTATAATCCAAGACCCTATATATAGGCTACTTAAGACCATTAAGGGGATAGTTACTGGCACAGTAGATCGGGATTGGATAACCAATGACGAAGCTCATTTTTTTTTCAATCAACAATGCTTCAAATACCTCATACTTTGACGCTATCCTAGAAACTCACAAGGCAACATGACCTCCACCTTGGTGTCCTATAGAATCAGGTATTGGTTCAATACTAGTAACATATTTCAATTTTGTGATCATCACTGAAGACTTTCTTCATTATGAGAGTTCCATCCATGGTTACTAAAGGAGAACCTATAGGTGAGACACTTTCTATGACTACTTTGGAATTGCTCACACATTAGTGACTATGGCAATGAAGTCAAACAAATGTAAGATAAACTCACCATGTAAGATAAACTTACCATGTGAGGACACCCAAAAACATTATCATCAAAGAATCAAAATGTGCTAGGAATAATCATAAGGAATCCTTGCTGGAAAAGCATCTCAAAAGTTAAGGGGACAAGGTAATTAGCGTGACCACAAATAGCATATTTTCAAATATGATTAAAAAAGTAACTAGTACACATTGGGGGACACTAGACTCCAGAACAATTGCAATACCAAACCAATGCTTTCCTTTAAACAAAACTCCCAGCATTAGGGATCACTTAGTCCACACATGACCAACAATTAGCAAACCACAGAATGATGTTAAGCACTAGAGTATAACCATAGTGAAATGCCTCCTGTGAAGGCTGCAGAAATGTACTGGTACTATTTAACATGTTGATTTAGGGCTACAGACCCCTTGGATACTTCATCATCATAAGAACTGAAACTACCTCATACCATACAAATTAAAATATGTGGGCAGGAATGTAAAAACCCACATCAATGCACAGAGGAGTTCCATCAAACGTGCTAGATGAGCCACAAACTTTAACAATCATTTTTTAGAGGCCAAGCTCACAGAAAATGATATAGAATGGTTAGTCATAGACAAGCCAGGGGTAGCAGAAAACCAAATAAACTTGAAAAAATCCTATGAGAATGTGAACAGCATTCCATTTAGAGGATAGAAAGTTCTAAAACTGGTCTAAATGACAAAGGCGGTCATTCTGACCCTGGCGGTCAAAGACCGCCAGGGCGGAGGACCGCGGGAGCACCGCCGACAGGCCGGCGGTGCTCCAATGGGGATTCCGACCGCGGCGGTAAAGCCGCGGTCGGACCGGCACCACTGGCGGGCTCCCGCCAGTGTACCTCCGCCCCATTGAATCCTCCAAGGCGGCGCAGCTTGCTGCGCCGCCGAGGGGATTCCGACCCCCCCTACCGCCATCCAGATCCCGGCGGTCCGACCGCCGGGATCCGGATGGCGGTAGGGGGGGTCGCGGGGCCCCTGGGGGCCCCTGCAGTGCCCATGCCACTGGCATGGGCATTGCAGGGGCCCCCGTAAGAGGGCCCCTACATGTATTTCACTGTCTGCTGCGCAGACAGTGAAATACGCGACGGGTGCAACTGCACCCGTCGCACAGCTTCCACTCCGCCGGCTCGATTCCGAGCCGGCTTCATCGTGGAAGCCTCTTTCCCGCTGGGCTGGCGGGCGGTCTGAAGGCGACCGCCCGCCAGCCCAGCGGGAAAGTCAGAATTACCGCCGCGGTCTTTCGACCGCGGAACGGTAACCTGACGGCGGGACTTTGGCGGGCGGCCTCCGCCGCCCGCCAAGGTCAGAATGAGGGCCAAAGTCTCCTGGCATCAGATGAACAATCATAAGATGACCTAATCTATAAATACAATAGGATTTTGAGCGTTTTTGTACAAAATGAAGGCCAGTATACTTTGTTTTACTACATCTTCTATGCTGTCAAACAGAAAACTGGGCTCATAAAATTGAAGTATCTATACGACTGTGATCTATTTATAATCAAGAGAGTTTGAATAGTTTACTGTGTTTTACATGCTTGAGCAAAATCACAAATTAGAACTATTACATTTGGACGTTAACATGAGCTGTTTTAGCATGATTCCCTTTTTTTAGGGTCGAGCCTCCGATTGCATGCACTTGCGCATGCGTTTCACTGTTGTGTTCAGTAAGGGGCTTGGAGCCCGCCTGTTGCTCACCATTTGTTGGTTTGCATGGCACTCTTCTTTACAGCCTCGTAATGTGTCAAGGTATATCTCGCATCATTTCCGTTCCTCTGTGTGGAGCAGGGATCAAGCACTAAACTGGTTCAACTTAATTAGTGCCCGTCTGCTGCTCCCAACGTGATCGAGGTACTATTTTTTTCTAACTTCCAGTGCCCCCCAAACAGAAGGGATGTGACTGGAAAAAACGTGCCCAGCAGGACAAACAAAATTGCAAAATTTTATTTTTAAAGCTAACTTTTTTTTTTAAATTTTGTTAAGTCGTCTTATTTCAGTTTTCACTCATTTTTGTGTTTTGCTCGTGGGTGCTATGGTCAAAAGATGACAACTAATTTGTCTTTTTTTTGTGCCTAGTTCCCCCTTCCACTAAAATATAGTTGTAGAAATAGTTATCTTTTATGGGACATTGTTCGCCTTACAAATGATGATGCTTTCTATATAGTGATTGGATGACTTTGATTACATCGCTATCACCCTCCTCTTAATACATTTTAAATATACTTGTAGTAGGGAGTTTGCATTTCCTATGAAACACAGTGCTGTCATTTTGGAATTGAAGGGTACAATCTTATATGGCCATCAGCAAGGACAATCTTACATCGTCATTTGGACCAGGCAAACTTGGTTACCTTATCTGGAAACCTGGAAAAGCTGTGCTAGAATTTTGTTTAAATAGACAGTGTTTCTCCACTATCTTTGAATTATGGTCACACATACGGTGGTTAATCATCAAAGCCTTAATGTGGACACGGTTCGGAAGGGCCTTTCCAAATCAGTGGAGTTTTGGAATACATTACCTTTATCGTTATGGGTCGGGCAGCTATTGCCAAGATGGTTTTTGCCCAAGATGTCTTTGTAAAGTTCAGAATTCACTGTATCCGCTTGGTCAAGGGATATTTCAGAAATTAAACAGCTCTCTCTCTGGTGTGTGCAGGACAATGCAGCAGAGTCACCTTGCAAGTGTTGAAAAGAGACATGGGGGGGGAGGGGGGCAGGGGAATTGCCCTGCCAGACCTACATGCAGCTCATTTACAGAATGCTACAAAGCAGTGGTGGGTTCTGATAATTGGGAGAAGCGTCTCTTAGAGGGTTCAATAGGGGATCAGGCATTGGGCATGCCTACTGACTGGGGGGGGGTGGTCGACCAGAGTTTCTGATCCCATATTTAGTATGCCAAACGGCTACAATATGGGACACAGGGAGACATGGGCACCATTTGATAGGGAATTGTGTCTGTGGCACTGTGCACCATTTCATAATATAGACTCCAACATGTCAATGGAATGCTGGAGGGACAGAGGTTGTCCACGGGCTGGGGATCGATACTCAGGAGCAATCTTTATTACCTTTCTAGTTGCACAGCAGGCATTTTAAGTAGGGGCTGTTAAATGTTTACAATATGCAAAGTTGAAAAAAACGCCAAAGGAAGTGTGGTGTTGTTTCGCAGAAGCACCAAAACCATGGGAAATGTTGGGTGGAATACACTGACAGAGGGTGAGTTGGCAGTGGATTACCTTCTTCTACGAGGACCTTAAGGGGGGCATGGATAAGCCTCATTTTGACCCAGACTGCCCTGGGAGACGGAGTTGGGTAAACCATTTGTGGATGTGGATTGGAACCATGCATGTGAATTAGTCTGAAAGGTCTCATATAATAGTAGATTTCAACTTTTGCGTTTTAATTATCTTCATCGAACATATGTTACACCATACACAATAAAAACAACTGACCCCACTAGGGCAGCAAAATGTGTGTGGTAAGGAAGGAGCTAAATTTTTTCATATCTCTTGTTTGTGTGAAGAGATCCATACCAATGACTGGAAAGAGGTGGGGTCTAGGGTGAGGGTGACTCCAGGGGTTACACTCACGCCTGGGGCTTGTCTGCTGGATATGGTGGCTAGTCCCAAAGGAAGGAAGATGCCCTATAGGTTTTTTTTTGCAAATAGCACTCTTCTTAGCAAAGCCGCAGGAAGCAATTGGGGGGATGGGGAACCGTACGCCACAGATAGCACTCCGGGCTAAAGATGTGCTGGAATGGGCGCTTGCAGAAGAACAGCACATAAGAATGTCCTGGTTTGATATGAAAGCTCCTGATGATGTGAAAACATGGGTGTTACTTTTGGAATGGTTTAATAGCTATGATGAACAAGATACTCGCTCTAATCAGAAGACCGACTTGAAGAATACTGACAATTAAGGACACTATGTACAGATGTTTATAACTGGGAAATTGACTCCAGGGTAGTTCAAAATATGTATGTATTGGTTTAGCTACACGACCTGATTTAAGCTTCAGGGATCACTGATGATATAATGTTGTAGTCAGAAATGTGGAAGGAGCACAAAGCACACTAGCAGGCGACCTGTATGTTTATGTTGTTGGATAACTTGAAAAATAAAGTTTTTTTTTTTTTTTTTTTTAAATGGACATTGTTTCTCTGTAACCTGAGTTGGCGGAGGGACAAGAAGGCGGCGGTTGGCACCTACGTCATTTCCTTGAGAAGGTGTGTAGTGCAGTGTGTAATGCTGGCAGCGCAACCAAAATTACCAACCACAGCCTGTACTTTTGTAAATAACAAGCCCCTGGGATTAGTGTTGAGAATTCGGGAGGGATATTTCTATTTGTTGTTCTCATGAGCTCTTCCAGTGGTAATTACAACCTGTATTATGAGATAACCCCTACAAAGCAAACAATCAATACAATAAACAATGATACCCATAATTAACAACCGCATTATGTTTTTAACTACTTATCTATAAAACCTATATATTTTATTTCAAGTGTGTGACAGCCCTTCTCTGTCCCCAGGTTAAGAGAAACTAACGTAAGATAAGGGTGAGACTAATATATGTGTAGTGGAAAATTATATATAGATATATATATTTATAGTTCAGCTATAGTATATTCAGTGTGTCAGTGTGTGCTGTGTTTCGCATGTTTATATAGAATATTTTTAATAAGTGAATATATGATGAAATCTTTAAACATTGTTTTCCTCTATCCACAGAACATAGCCAACATGGAAATACCATTTTTAATAAGGTACATTTTTCCACAAATTAGTGGAAATTAGGCATACAATACTTTCACATGGTTTTTCAATGCGCTGCTTTTACAAATAGGTGCAACCAAAGAATAATACAGTCAGAGTCCCTTATAAGTCCTGGTGAAAGGTGCAGACCCAACGGGATAGTGTAAAGATGACTCAAACATGTTGACCATATTAAATGGCAGGGTAATAACCCCCATTGTACATTGCAAGAAGCACCTCCAGGCGTCTTTTTTATTTTAATCCAGCCATGACAGCCAGGAATAAAACGTATTTGAGAGGATTATCTTAGACTTAAAGCTTTTTCTGGTGTAAGAATAAAAGCTTAATCTCTGGACATACTTAAAAACACCCTTTCACCCCACCAGTTAGTTCTTGAGCCCACCAGGACTGACAGGAGTTGGGTGTGGGAAGCCGAATCACAAAGCATGCTACAATTTGTGGGTGAAGCCCTTACTATTCCCAGAATGATACCTGTCCCCAAATAGGTGACTAAGCATACACTCAGCCCTATTCTCTTCTCATTGTGTGTTAATGTTTACAGTTAGTTTCTTGTACCACAAAACACTAACAATTTGTTTTCAAAAACTTGAAAATGGATGTGCATGCCATGTGGGAAGATGAATACATGGTTGTGTTCTGAAATGCCGCATCTCTGAAGCTTTTCTGAAGGGCAAGACAATTGGCCATTGAAGGTTAAAAGGAGGGATGTACTATAAGGTAAAACTAAAGCACTTAAAAGAACCCAGCAAAAACGTAGCCATTACAGCTTCACCAGATTGTATTAACTGGCTTGCTGCTGGAACTAACTTCCTGTCAGGTATCTCCCACATATACAGGTCCCTGGTCAATTATTCCCCCAACTTCCTCCTAGACTTAGCAAGATGGAAGCATTAGGTGGGCCCACTTAATAAGCCAGACTGGAGGGATGTGTGCACGTCTCCTAGAGTGCTGGTGATCCCTTCCAAACTCTGGCTCAGGGTTCTGCAAAGTCGGTCCTGGAGAGCTGGGTCCATGCCAGATTTTTAGCATATCCACATTTAGAAAAAAGATGTTTCAGAAATCTAAATTTTTCTAAATGTGGATATGCTAAAAATCTGGCATGGACCCGGCTCTCCAGGACCGACTTTGCAGAACCCTGCTCTGGCTCATCCAACTCAGTTATCTGTACATGGCCCATCTCACACCTCCGCATTTGTGGTTGGCTAGCAAACTGGCCGCCCTGGCATGCAATCTTTGCCAGTGTGTAGAGGCTCATTTCTTCCATGTGACATGGCAATGCCCTGTCACTGGGGGATATTGGATGAGGGTATTCATTGAGATCTCACCGGTAATTGGAGACACCGAGGAGCTCTCCCCAAGATTAGATCTGCTTGGTATTGTGGATGGTTACGCTGGGCTGAGGGAAGACTTTACGCTCCTCGGCATTGAGATGATCATCACCAAAGGAGACATTGCTAAACACTGGAGCCCCTCCATGCCACACACCATTGACAAGTTAAGAGCAATTATGGGCTGGGGTGCTGAACTTGAGGAGCCAATCTACAAATCCAGAGGGTGTCTTTGAAAGCACGAGAGGGAGTGGGGGAAACGGGTGGCCTAAGCTGAGACGCGGTATGAAGTGCTCTGTCAAGATGTTTATTATTGACTCGATTTGCAGTCTGTTGACTGCTGTGTTATGTATAACCTGAAGAAACTGCATAAAAATGTAATTATATATTAAAAAAGCTTGCATTAGCATAAAAGGACGTAATTAAATTTGACGTCAACATCCAGAGTTATTTTGGCGTGTGAGTAAAATATCTACTGGTGCCCCATAAACTGTCATTTAAGCCACCCAGCAACCGGACTTGTTCATTGCATGTAAGGGCAAAGAGCTCATGGCTCTGTTTCCCCACTTTACAGGCCAGAAGGTGTGGATAAGTCTTGATTCAGGAATGAGATCACATTTACAAGAGGCGTTCCAGAGAATAAAACTGAACGAGTCCTCTAACGCTACACAGTGTTGTGATTAGTGTTATAATCTGGATTGGGCCCTATTGTCACTGGTGTCCCAAGGGCAGAGCTAAAATTAGCCGGAGAAGCAAATTAGGAGCTCCCAGTAGTTGTTTTCTAAAGGTATCAGCAAACACATTCTTCTTTATAAAGGTCCTTCTGGACCTAGGGATAGCGGCTCACATCATACTAGGTCCATTGGATCAAAATCACTGGATCTATGTTACTAGTTTTCTATGTACTTGCTGTCTCGCAGGACCAAAAAGTAAGGCATGATATCTTAAGTATTGGGAAGAAATGAAGGCCCTCCAGACTCTCACCCCACAATAACTCGTATAACTCAAAACCCCAAAAATACCAGTGTGCCGTAAGTTGCATGTTTCTTTATACCCCAGTCTTATACAATACATAAATTGCATAGGAGGGCGAATTGTTGAAACAGACTTGACTGCTCCAAAATGGAATTGTCACGTGCGTGTTGAGCACAATTCTAATGCAGCTATGTGAAATTTGGCAAACTTATACAAAATTGTGTGTAATGACGTGAAATGCAAAACTGTTATTCAGTGCTGTATTTTAGCACGAAATGCAATATCACGTACACTTTAAATGTGAGGAAGCATTTCGTGCTAAAAATAAATGCAAAAAAAGCACAGTGAACACCAAACATTCTGTCAGTCATGTTCTTAACATACATTTAAAATACATTTTTACTGCAAATGGTGCATTAACAGTGAATGGCATATAATTATGCGCTGTGACCTAATAGCGTAATCTTGTGAATTTCGCATAAGTGCCATGGAAAATTACCACAATTACACCAGCATAATATAAATTTCACCTAGCTTCAGACTCCCAAATATAAGAGCATGCAGGCGGCCTCCCACAGAACAGCAACCACTGGTTGGGATTTGGACTCACACAATATGCCGGCCGTGGGTGGGGTTCAAACACCACATATTAGCTGCATCATGTGTATGACGTATATTCTGAAAGGCAAAGGTAAATTGGCGAGTGAGAATTACCATCCCCTAGTGCGATTTTCAGGTGTTAGGAGGGCACCCGGTGAGATTTTCCCAACGGGGGCAGTTGCAGCCGGTCGTGACCGTTTACGGCGAGAAAGCTGCTGCTCGAATAGAAAAAAGCAGCGCCCCCTGATGCGCCGCGTGGTGCCGTTCACGCTGACTTTTCAACCTGGAATGAGCCCCCGGAGCTAAAAATCATTGTGAGCAGTGCAACATGCCGATTTTCGCCCATGTGCAGAAATTCAGGGAATCTCGTGGAGTTTTCATGTAACTTTGTGGAGTGAAGCTTCGGGAATTCTGCCCACTCCTACTTGTAGTTTCAAATAATCAATAATTAGATTTCTTCATATTAGCATACTTAGTGTAACTATTCTTCAGAGTCACATAATACGCCTTTTCACAGGCATCGGTAGAGCAGGATACACAGAAGGAAGAGGTAGGGCAATGTTAGTACAGCTTGCATGGCATGTAAATGTGCAATCAAATTATGTTGCTGATGAAAGTTCTTCAAACGATTCCTAGTGAAAATAATGCAGAAACCTGCTCATATTTAAAAAAAGGAAAACAATGGTCTCTTTATTGAAAAACAGATTAAGGAGAAAACAAGTCCCCCCAAAACGCATCCATAAGCGCAGAGACTGACAGTGATCATCCGTCCTCTCATCTAGGGGGCAGTGAACTTGGCACCTTTCACATCTGTAGAGAAGTGTCTTTGGCACAGGTTGCAGCTGGTGTAATCATGTATTCAGAGGTCACTACCAGTTTCTGTTGTCAACATGAGCCTTCAGAAAAATTTCTTTAAACTTGCATCTTTCTTAGTCCTGCAAGGAGAAACCAGAAGGAACAGAGGAGGGTGTACATATGTGAAAATAACACAACAAGAAAGGCATTCAGTGGCTCTCAAACTGTATGAGGTGCTAGTGTAAAACTGTTGTTGGACATGACATCTCTGGTGTTGTTTTCTCCCAGCTTTTTGCCTTCAATGCTCCTGTTTTGCTGACTTTGTTTTTGCTGGACTTATGACTGTGCGCACCTCTAACCAGTACTACACTGCTTCGGCTCTTTCTGAAACATGGCAAATTGGCTTACACCCCATTGGAACATTTAATTTACTTGTGAGTCCCTAGTACATGGTACTACATGTGCACAGGGACTGTAAATTATATGCAAGTACTGGGCCTGCAGCACTGATTGCGGCAATCACTTACATTAGCCATTTAAACATGTCTCAGGCCTGCCACTGCAGCCTGTGTAAGCAGTTTTAAACTGCCAATTCAACCTAACAAAAACTTTTTACCAGGCCTAAACTTTTCTTTTAATACATATATTTCATCCCTAGGGAAGGTCCTAAACAGCCGGTAGGGCAGGGTGCAGTATATTTAAAAAGTTAGACATGTCCTTTTAACTTCTACATGTTCTGGTGGTGAGAACACTTAAAGTTGTTTTTCACTACTGCAACCCCTACCTCTCCCATAGGATAACATTAAGTTACTTTATTAAATTTAATAAGTGTTAACTTTCAATTGGGAGAAAATAGGAATGTCAAGTTTGGTGTCTACAAATTACAAATTGTAATTTGAAACCCTCTTTACTAGTAAACTTGAATTTTATGGGCCTGATTTAGAACTCATCAGACGGGTTATGCCCTATTGGATTTAGATTTCGGTGGATGGGATATCTGTCAGCATTGTGACAGAGAAACCCGTCCGCTGAGTTCTAAATCAGGCCCCAAGTCACAATTCTGAAAATGCCACTTTTAGAAAGCTGACATCTTCTTGCCCTAACCATTTGGTGCCTGTATCCTGGGTCACATGACTAGGTGTAGCGGGCAGTTGGTCTTTGCATATTCCTCTCAGACAGTAAGACAAAGAGAGAGTAGATGTTGGCGCGACAGGTTGCTCTGGATTAGGCCCCTTTTCTGACTCTTATTCCTGTGTCAAGTCTGAGACCAATAGCTGAGGGGGATGTCTGCCCAGTCTGGAGTGACTTTGCCAGGTACAATCTAAGTTGGTTGTAAATACCTCTATTGCCGCTGAGGGAGGCCATGGTACTGTGGTGGTTATGAATGGCTGTGTTGATTTATTCTACAGGACATTTCTCTGCTGTCTACCAAACTTTGGTCTCCTATCTTAACACTGCTCTTCATCCTTTTGCAACAGGATTGTGAATTGGCTCTCTGACCGCCATGATTTTTCTTTCTGAACTTGACCAGTCATTATTACAGATATAGTTCTGAAATCCTCGCTTCCCTGTGGAGAGTTAAGCTGTCCCTCAAATAAACTGCTACCCTCCAATTGCAGGGAAATTGGCTTGGCGGGGACTTCAAATGGTGAGACTTTACGAGGCTGGCTGCCCCTGAGGGCGGTGCTTTTCTTCTTATGGGCCACAGCTCGTATTTATCCCCCTTCAGTTTAGAGGGAGTTGAACTATTGGCAGCAGCTAATCCTCTCAGATGTTGTTGTCGCATATTAGAAGACCATCCCTCTGAGATTATTGATTCAGTGAGAGTAATACGTCTAAAGTTCGAGAGGCTAGACCCCAGGGAGGTCTAAAAAGATGAGGAGCTGCTGACAACAAACAATAACAGCGGCCAGTGGAGGTTGCGCTGTGTCCAGTGGAGCCGAGAGTGTACGTGTGGCAGATCACAGAGAGCAGGATGGAAGAGTGGCCCCCTCTCCGACTCCTCCCGGTGAGAGCTCACTCACTTCATCTTACCTCGGGTCCTGACTGCCTCCACACTGGGACACTGCTACAGTTGCTGCCTTGTGACCTGGCACAGTGAATGCTATCCACTCCCACCCCCTCGCTCGTTCCTTGAAAGGGTTGCCCATTCCTTCTGGTGCCCGATGCCAGTCGGGAGTTTAGCTGCTTAATTTTTGCCATCGCCCAGGAGCCTGCTGTTGGTGTGCAAGGTGTCATGGTCCCACCACCGCTAACATACTCATGTGCTTCTTCAGCTTCAAGCTCAGGACATGGAAGCAAAAGCGATACAAGCTGGAGGAGGAGCCAATGGGTGAGCCTAGCAGCAGAGCATGTGGGCTACGCCTGCCACCAAGTTGTTCTTATCTTGTCACATTTGCTGTGCATTTAAAGACAGAGGTCCAATGTCAGGCTCTGGCTTCTGAGGGAGCTTGTGTTTACTTTTCTTTCTCTGATTTCAAAGTGAGAGGATTTATCTGACAATCTGGGGGTGTGAAAGGAAATATTTATTTCTACCACACAACACAATTTAAATGTCTGTAAATGAACTGTGCAAATATTTCAGAATATATCAGAATCAGGAAAGCCCAAATGAATGCCACAACACTATGAAAATCTATACCCCTCCTACAAAGCACCTTCACTCTACCCCCTTCCACAACACTCAACTCCACTCTATGCCCCCCCTTCTCCACTCCATGACATTTTCCGACCCTCAACTCTACGACCCTCGACTCTATGACACTCTACTCCACTCTACCCCACTCCACTCTATTCCACTTCACTCTATGACAATGTACTCCACTCCACGCAATTTCCTCTACACCACTTTACTCCACTCTGTCACTCCACTGCGACACACTACCACTCTACTAATCCATTCTGCTCTATGCTACCTCATGCTACACTACTCCATACACCATTCTACTCTACAACACTCCATTCTACGACACTCCATTCTACGACACTCCACTCTACTCCATGCCATTCCACTCTACTCCCTTAGGAGTAAAGTGTACATTTAGCCATTCCAAAAGATCACTATTGAATTTGTACTGACATAATATTGTATAAGGATACATAACTATGAAATGGTAGAAGAGGGGAAAAGCACCCACAGTAAGCTAAAATATAAAAGTAAAGCAAAGCTCCAACCACATTTATAATTACATAGTGGACTGACCTGTACGCAAGATAACATATTGTACATATGGTTTGCATCAGAAGGAACAGTAAAAAAATGCCGCTGGACACACATGAAGGCACGACTGGAGCTGCTGGGCACAGAGGTCTATGGCCATGCACCTGCAAGAATTGCAATATCATGAATGGCTTAGACTGTGTAAGGGAAAGTTCTAAATTGACTTACTTAATGGAGAAACATGTTAAACTTATGGCAAATCTCTGCCACCTCAGACATGAAATCAAAATAGGCTTAAAGGGCTTTAGGCACCCTTTGGCCTACAAAAGAGATGGTAAGCGCCTGTGCTCCTCACTGCCCTCAGGAAGGAAACATTTGTTACTTACATGACTGGTTTATTAATGTCCATTAGAACCAAAAGACCCAGAGGAGTTTTAAACTTATTGAAAATAAGCAGACAACATGATACAGGGTAAGAGATGAGCACACCACAGTTAAGGCTGGCAGAGAAAATAGTGATGCCCACCATATCCCCATTGTAGACCTAGTGACCTGGCTTAAAAAGTTTATTTTACCTAGGATCCTATATTTCATGACGTGATCGATCTATGGGGGTTTCCTAATTGGAAAATAGGACCTCCTGATGGGGAAGTGGATGACTTTAAAGTGCTGTGGGTTCCTCCTGATGGCTATTTTTGTTCACTACAAGACTCTCCAAGTGACATTTTGTTTTGACTTTCGTCCTACATAATACAACTGTAGTTGTACAGTGTGTGCTGATGCTGGACAGAATGTCTAAGGGATTCTAAAGGTTTAGTGGTTTGAGCTGCAATAACCTCATGGCTGTTTGGCAGCTCAGTGGTTAGTCTGTATGGGCACCCTAAAGGCTCGGGATTTGGACTATGATGTGCTCTCACCTAAACTCTAATTAACTCTTGATTTCCTAGTGGTTTGTCTTTATGGTGTTCCCAATGGCTTTTCTTTGCACTAAAGTTTGTTTATTTTGGTTCAGTGTTTCAGGTGTGGATCTATCCCAAAAACTCAGGTGGGGTGCCTTTTGTCCGTTCCAACAGGTCAAGGATTAAGACTTGGAATCATCCTGATAACTTTTTGGCAGTGCTCAGAAACACATCTGAGGAACAGGTTTTATAAAAGCTTTCCAGGCTAGGAAGAGATGCATGAAGGAGACAGCCTGGGCCTCGTTAATGGCAGCTGGTGCTGCAAATGACAATCTTGCCTTTTAGAAAGCCATTAGTTCCTCGTATTTTAATGAGGTCTCCACACCAGCCCTTGAAGCTTTGATCTCTGCACAAAGAATTCACATACCCAGTGGAAGTCTGGTCCTGGTCAAGGTTCGTCCCTTCATCCCGGTGGAACAGGCGGTGACTTCCCTTTTGGGGTCAGTTTGTCTCATTGGGAAGCTGAGATCTACATCGTATCCATTTCACTCCCAATGAAAAGGTATAGGCCTTACAGACAGACATTTTGACATATTGCTGGAGTGGCAACTTACCGCCCGCTTCGGTGCGCCAGAGCGCGCCCACACCCAGCAACTCTCGATCTGTTAGGAGGAGCGCTCTGCCCACCGCCAGGGAGCGCTGAGAGGTGCCAGCGGAGCTGACACTTTGCGCTGCAACCCTGAGCCTCACACCCATGGGGCCCTTCCTCCTGCCCATTGTAGAAGTGGCTGGGCTGGCTGCCACAGTGCGCACGACACCGGAACACATGCTGCGTGTGTCAGTGCTCAGGACGTTGGAGGCTCTCTCTGCACAGGTGCTCCAGTGGACTGCTGAGGTGACTAATTCGGTGGAAACGTCCCTTGTTTTAATCCTAGCTTAAGAATACTTTTTTTCTGTCAACAAAGCTTGAAGCCAGCCATTTTATACTTAATTGGAAAGGTTAGACTGTAAGCATTTCAATTGTATGAGACAAACGGATGCGCTGAACATTGAAAGGGGGACTACAAGTCCCAGACTGGTTTGGGCCCCAGGAGGCGGCCATTTCCAGCTCCAGCTGCCCCCACTTACCTGCCAGCAAGCGCTGTAAAGCACCAGGGGGCCACCACAGCACGGGACGTGCTGAACATTGAAAGGGGGACTACGAGTCCCAGTCTGCTTTGGGCCAGACGAGGCGGCCATTTCCAGCTCCAGCTGCCCCCACTCACTTGCCAGCAAGTGCTATAAAGCACCAGGGGGTCACCGCAGCACGGGCTGTGCCCAGGAAAGCCCGGGCCAAGAGCAGGGCCGTCCACGCCCATCAGAGCCAGAGGGAGGCTGAGTTGGGCCACCCTCTTAACATCTATCATCAAGCAGGCCCTGTTGGTGTTCTACATTACCTCATATCGTATTGCTGTTTTCTTCATCTGGGTTCTAGTGCACTCAAGTTAAAATGGGCAAAAGAAAGGTGAGCGCTATGACTTCCTCGAAAGATACTAACCCTACAGCTTCCATAGTATCATACCTTACCGCTGCCATGTCCGCATTAAACACCGAAATTGAATCGGTCAAAGAAAGACTGGGGGTATTAAGGAAAACACCTGTTTCCTCGCACCCTCCCATGTCCAAGTCAAGTAACATTGTAACTATGGGAGGGAAGGAGGGCGGGACCCGCCTGGAGGCTAGTAAGCCAAAGAAGGGGACAGATAACAAGTATATGAAAGGGGTGCGTTCTTGCAGGACGAACTTAACATCTCCTCTGGTAGAGAAGACGACCTATCCATTATAGATAAAGACGCCATTGTTTGTGTGGAAGATACTGCTTCTCCCCCTATAAAACAGAAGAAGTCCACCCCTGGGAATTTGAGCATGTCCAAGTCAAAAGACTGCAAATCCAACGGGTCTAAGTGGGGCAATTCCCTGGTCTGTAAGCCATCTATAGCTGGGATGCAACCTGTGGGCCTCCAAGATCCTGAGGCCGAACATGGGGACAAAGCCTACATGGAATTCATGTTAGAGAGAGCCCTTAAACCTCTAGTAAACTTGTTGCAGAGTGTAGACTCCTCACTAAAACACTTACTAGAATCTACAAAGTGTAGCCCAGCCGGAGCCGGACACAGTGACCTGTCCCCCAGGCACAGCAGCAGAACATTGTGCAGCGGTACATCATAAGGGCCATTATCCTAGATCAGGAGGACCAAGTAAGCTGATAAATACTCCTATGGACCGGCTCGCCAACAGCAGTAGAAATCCAGCTAAATCCTTATCTGCACCGCTAGGGAAAAATGGGAGAGGACAGGTCCCTGGGAGTACAGGGCTGATGGAGTTTAAAGCACATTATTCACCTAAGGGAAAGAACCTACAAACTCTGCAACTTCCACCTCAATGTATCCTCTACGTAATCATGCTAAAATGTGTCCCACCCCTGTCACTCAATACTAACAAGAAGGATGACCAACTTAAAAATAAAGTAGTCCATTGGCTAAATAAAACACTGGGGGGGAGAGCGAGTGCCTTTGAAGTGGTATTATTGGAGTAAGGAGGGTACTTTGGCTGGGTAACAGTAAGAAAAGCCTCCCAGGTGATTATGTGGGAGTACATTTTAAAAATCCACAGCAGGTAGCATGGATACTAAACCAGTGTGAAATCGTGCAGGAGAGTAATGTTAACATCCAGGCTGTACCGCTGAGCTATTTCTATCAGCCACCCAAGGGCATCGTCAGCAACCCTGGTAATGCCCCAAAATGTTCTGTCCCCACTCAGAACAGATATAGGGGGTCATTCCAACTTCGGCGGGCGGCGGAGGCCGCCCGCCAAAGTTCCCCCGCCAGAAGACCGTACCGCGGTCAGATGACCACGGCGGTCATTCTGACTTTCCCGCTGGGCGGGCGGGCGACCGCCAAAAGGCCGCCCGCCCGCCCAGCGGGAAAGACCCAGCAACGATGAAGCCGGCTCCGAATGGAGCCGGCGGAGTTGCTGGTGTGCGACGGGTGCAGTGGCACCCGTCGCGATTTTCAATGTCTGCTTTGCAGACACTGAAAATCTTAATGGGGCCCTGTTAGGGGGCCCCTGCAATGCCCATGCCAGTGGCATGGGCACTGCAGGGGCCCCCAGGAGCCCCACGACACCCGTTCCCGCCAGCCTCTTCCTGGCGGTGTAAACCGGCAGGAACAGGCTGGCGGGAAGGGGGTCGGAATCCCCATGGCGGCGCTGCTTGCAGCGCCGCCGTGGAGGATTCCCTGGGCCAGGGGAAAACCGGCTGGAAACCGCCGGTTTCCCTTTTCTGACCGCGGCTTTACCGCCGCGGTCAGAATTGCCCCAGAAGCACCGCCAGCCTGTTGGCGGTGCTTCCTCCGTCCCCGGCCCTGGCGGTCCATGACCGCCAGGGTCGGAATGAGGCCCATAGTTTCCTGGGCCATTATCTAGAGGAAGTTGATTGACTGAGAGAGAGTAACAGGCCTTTGACTTTGACCCACTCGCTCACTCTGACACAAATAACGAATGCAGTCACCCTCAAAATAGTCCAGCTAATGAGGGTTTGGGTGAACATAAATGCAGAAAGGAAAACGCTCTCGACCAGAATTTGGAAGTTGAGAGTTCTCATATACAGGGGCACAATTCTATTTTGAAGCATGTGGGGCCAGCACTGGCGGACACTCTTTTTTTTTCGCATAGCGGGCATTGGGGAGAATGACCACAATAATGATTGGCTTGCCCTGTTAGAAAACAAGCAGGTGGTTTGCCTCCAAGAAACATGGGCCAATGGAGCGATTCACATCAATGGGTTTCAGTCAGTCACGACGCTGGCTACGCGAAAACTTGTCGGGCGCGGCAGTGGGGGGGTTTATGACGCTGATCAACATCACCTCAGGTGCTAAGGTAACTAAATGTGGGATGGACTCCCCTTACTACTAGCTAGTGTAGCTGTCTATGAAGGGCAGCTCGTTAATGCTTTTGGTTAATTTTCACCATAATCATTTTGTGAGATCTAACGTTGAGATTTTACACGCCCTAGAGAAGGCCATTGAGGAAATGGTTTGCTGCTTGGATAAGGATTTTATAATTATATGGGGTGGGGATTTCAATGTCTCCCTTTGTTCCACAGGGAATGATAGGATCTGTGGATTAAATGATGACGATGATTGCAACTATTTCCACTTTATTCACAACCCCTGAGTGGACAAGTTAAATAATCTTATGAGGACTCATGATTTAGTGTTGGCAAGTGGCATCTCACCGACATTTACACCCCCTCATATTACTTTTATTGGGAGGGGTACGGGTCTGTAATTGATCACGTAATGATGTCAAGGTCCTGGCGGGACAACCTGGGTGCTTTTAAGGTTCGGTAAGTGGCCCCAGTGATCATTATCTGCTGGTCCTATCGTTCCAATATGGTTTCAAAAAGAGAAGTCTGCAGAAAATGGGAGGCCCTGTGGATTACCATTGGAATAAAGGTTTGCTATGTAAATGGCAAAAAGTAGACAAAAAAAAAGTAGGGTTGTGGGCAAAAACGTGGACACCTTTGAAACCTGCCTAAACACTGAGTTACCCCCATCTCAGATCCTGGGAGCTTTCGCAGACATCTGCATGGCAGTTAGGACATATTTAACTCTACCTACCCAATTTCCCAAAATCAAACTTGTAAAATGGTTCGATAAATCAACCACTTACGCCCATTCAAATCTCATGTGGGCATTAAAATCCACTCTGAGAAACAAAACAGAGGTCACGAAATGCAGGGCTCAGTACAAGAAGGCAGTTTCAGCTAGGAAGAAAGTGATAAGAGAAGAAGGGTGGGAGAAATTGACCATTGCCTCAGCTATTAATGACGGGGCACAATTTTGGAAAGTCTTCAATAACCCTTTATTTTAGCTCTGACACAAACACAGGCGTTGAGGTACACATCCCAGAGCAGGGATGGGTCAGTCATTTTACAAAGCTGTATGAAGGTTATTCGGATGACTGCAAAATGACCGTCGTAAATGCCCCTGCCATGCCTGGCATTGAGGAACTGGACATTCACCTGAACTATGTCATACTAGCTATTAAGGGCTCATTGCCAGATAAGGCCCCAGGGCCAGATGGGGTGCCAGCTGATCTCTTTAAGTACAACATTGATCTTTGGGCACCTATTTTGGTAAACGTTTTCAGAGCTGCATCAACCTCTGTTCTCCCTCCATCATGGTCTAGTGCCATTGTTGTACTGATCTTTAAGAAGGGAGACCGGAGTGACCCTGCTTGTTATCGTCCAATTTCTCCAATTGATGCCACCGCAAAGATTTTTGGGAGATTCCTCCTGGAGCATTTGGAAACCTGGGCTCTAGACAATAACATTATCTCCAAGTCTCAGTTTGGCTTCAGGAAGGTGGTGGGGACAGTCGACCAATGTTTGAACTTCCACCTGATTAGAGAAAAGTATGTGGGGGCGAAGCAAGGGTGTCTTTATTTGGCATTTATGGGTCTAACTGCAGCTTTTGACAATGTGGACAGAAGCAAACTATGGCCTATGCTAACCGATAAAGGGCCTAATCCAAAGATAGTGTCCCTGTTGGCCCAACTCTACTATGATGTGGAAGCTAAGGTCAGATTTGGGCAAGAGGGGCAATGTACCAGCCCCTTTAAGGTTAGGAAAGGGGTAAGACAGTGTTGTGTTCTTGCACCCTTACTTTTTACGTTTTATATAAATGGTCTAGAGGGAGCTCTGATAGACGAAAAGGCAGATCCCCCTAAGCTCGCCGACAGACCACAACTCGTATTGATGTACGACGATGATGGTGTTCTGATGGCACTGACTGGGAGGGGCCTCCAAAAACTCTTAAGCAGATTTGTGGATTTCATGACGGCCTTGGGATTGCCCACAAATTAAAAAAAATCATACACTATGATTTGTGTCCGCCCAAGAACTAGAACCCCTCATTTTTATATTGAAGGTATCCAACTGAGCAGTGTGAATACCTTCACGTATTTGGGGATTCCCTTTAACAATGCGTTTAACTGGAAGCACCTCAGAGAAATCAGGGTCACACAATACAACCAAGCAGTGGCAGCTCTACGCAAATTCATCATCAAACTAGGCTGCGCACCAATAAAGCTCATTACCACCATCTATAAGGCAAGGCCTACTTCGATTGTCAGATATGGAGCTGGGGTATGGGGCTATACGGGAGCATCATCTCTGCAAATAAGAGAAAAAAAAATTCTGAGAAGTCTACTCTCACTCTGATAGAGCGTTCCCGCTATAATTCCACATGCAGAATTAGGTGTCCCTTTTCTTGAGGACCTGATTAAGTTAGCCCCTTTAGCCCTCTGGATGTCTGTCTGGAGTAGGCAAGAAGCAGCTCTCACTCAGACACTGCATATGGACCGCATGAGGCAGGATGTAGTACAGAGATGTGCCTGGGTTATGTACATTAAAGAGTCCCTCAGCAGCCTTAACAGATCCGACTTATTCTTCAACCCTGGGGCCATAGGCAAGCAGGACATCCCAGCAGTAAAAAATACATTCCAAGAGAAATTGGCTACTGGTAGAGAGAGGCACGGTCTGGGGAAAGGCATGGTGACAGCTTATCTACCCTTATGTACTACATCTAAAATCGAACCTTATCTTTTAACTGTCCCGCAGCACCATAGATTTTTCTTGACAAGGTTTCGGACCTAATACCCTGTCCATGTGATATGCGTTCAAAACAATCGCAAATGCATGTGTTTTTATTTTGTAAGCTGTACAAAGAGAAGACGAAAGTTTTTTTAATGCCACTTCTTAATTCACTAAATATCAGGAGGTGTAAGGAAGCTATTTTATCATCTGCAGTTACGCCAGTCTGATATGATTTGTATAGCTATTTATCGCATTATTGCTGCAGCGATAAAAGAAAGGAAATATCTTGATTCTAGCTGCTGAGCACCTTGCTACAAATTTGCACAGCTCGGCAAACAATATTTTAGATGACCAAATGACTATCTGATCAGGTATGCAGATTTTAAGAGGTTCCAATTATTGTACTGATCTTCTTATGTACATATATCCCATTTGCTCTTTAAGACTGCACAGTTTTACAAATAATATTTTAGTTGACCAAATGACTATTTGATCAGGTATGCAAATTTTTAGAAGCTCCAATTATTGTAGTGATCATTTTATGTACACATATTCTACTGCTATTTATTGATGTTTTTTTTCTCTTATCATTTTAACCTATTAATTAACTTTGTACATATGCTCTTTTATGGATTTCTATGAAAGATCGGAATAAAGATTTCCTGAAGGTGAAGGCAGTGCTCAGAGACTGGTATGGCATCTCAGTGTGTGGGCTGTGGAGTCAGTGGGATGTGGAGCTGTTCTGACATCTTAGCGGCTGGACTATGGTGAAAATGGCTGTTGGGCAGTTTTAACATCTCATTGGTTGGGTTATGGGGAAGTTCTGATGGCTCAGTTGTCAGCATGTGGTTCACTTGTGGAGGCTATGCAATAGAGAAATATGGTAATGGAATGCAAAAAAAAAAAGAATACCAAATGAGAAGAAAACTAGCAAACTGATTACATTTGATATTCATACAGATTTTAACTTCTCCTCTCACAGGCTTGCTGCAATTTAAATCCTGAAAGGCCAGAGAGCTTAATTTAAGAGAGTGGTTTCAGGTGGGGCCCACTGGCACCTTTCGACACCAGGACTTATTTTTCATCATAAGACTTTGACCAGAACAAGATACAGTAAAGTAAAAAAGAGAAAAAGAAGAAGAAGAAAGGGAAAGAAGGAGAATTGGAAAGACAGGGAAACTGTGACAAAGGGAGAAAGCAAGGATGAAAATGAACCTATAAGAGTGAGATAAAATGCAGGAAGTGTGGTACTGTGTAAATGGACCATGCAGAAGGTGGAATCAATACTAAGAAGCCTTAGTATTTGGCAATCCTCATATTTGGCATCGCCAGAGACAGCATTCTGAGAAAAAGCGTGGGCTCCAGGTGCTTACTCTTTTGCAAAGTAAGCACTGAAGACCCAAGACAGAAATCAGGTGAGATGGTAGAAACTATGAATGGTGCTGGTTCTTCTTCTTTGATGGAACAGCAAGCACTCCCCACTCACAGTTCAACACCAATATCACACAGCGACTTACTGGGTTCTTCACCAGGCTCTGAAGACTCCTCTTCACCACGTCAAAGTGTTCCTTGATGTCAGAAATACTGCTTTGAGGACCAGCACTAGATCCAGCAGATTGGGGCATCTCCTTTGCCTTTGCTGTGATCTTTCCAATGTTGGCTCTGTGAAGGGAAGATGGATGAGATGTGACAGCACTCTGACATAACACCAGACCGTGCTGCGCACAAGGATAGATATGACTTGACATTGACCTTACAGGATGCAAGGAAAGTTCACAACACAATCTCAGACCTTATTGAGTACAAGAAAAACTCTGACTTAATACCAGAACTAAAGAAAGCTCTGCTTTCACATTGGGTCTTAATGAAATAAAATGTAATCCCACCAATGAGACATCAGACCCTTCTGAGATAACTGGAACTGTTGATGCTTTCATCTTATAAGAAATAGTCGACCTGCAGGATCGGTAGGAGGTCATGAGAATGTAAAACTGTTCCAAAAATATTTTGCCAAAGCCTCTCGCTTGTTCTTTTTATTACTGGGTTTTATTATGTAGCCAAAAAAAATAGAACAAAACGGAAAATCAGCCGTATGCTATCTGCATATAGATTGCCTTAAGAAACAATACACGATCCAGATTTAAAGGCACAATCAAATATCAAGGTCAATTAAAATGAGCAGCAATTATTCTGCACAATGAGAAATAACAACGTGTACTCGGAGAAAAACAGCCCCTAAACTTTGTACTTTTCGAGCGAGTTTGACATTACTTTAAAGTAAGCCAAAAGTGCAAATATGCAAAGTAAGTTGAAGTGAGCCTGCAGTCAATATATCTGTGAAACAAATAAAAAGCAGCACAGACTAACAGAGATCCGAGTAGAAAGAAGCCCAAATAAAAAAATACCAGAACCCCACTTACAATAACATTCATACATTTATACTGCTTCATACAATACGTGTTACACAAAACAAATTCTTGAATACATCACATTCATTCAGCAACAGATCTAAGAAACGAGATGTTACATAAAAGACTACTATCTTGCTTTCCATCCGGAACCAAGCAACCATGTATCACGTGAGATACAAAATACACATTACATTTTGTGCAGTCATTCAAAATGCATATAGTCTTTCCATCCAAAGTAAAATAACTTTAAAATGCATTGCATTAATTCATTTCTTGCGCATCGTCGCATCATTCTTCCTGCACGTCTCACGGGGGAACAAACTCTACTTAAACAATGAGAACAAAAACATTCACTTTTGCAAACAGGTTATAGCATTCAACCTTCGAAACTTACATTTTATTAGCTAAGGAAAGATAAAGAGGACAACAACAAGACCAGCAGATGAAAATTATTCACAATATTTTTACAGAGAGAGAAACTCATGTTGTGCACTTTATTTAAATCCTTAGAGTTAGCAAAACAAACCTAATGTAAAGTACATTTTGATTTGTTAAGTAGCTTTCTCAATTTGTGATTTAACATGACATTGGGTCTCAGTGATAGAACAGGGGAGTGTGCTATCAAGATATTAAACCCTAAAACCTTACTGGAAGAAGACAATAAGAAGACAATAATCTGACATGACATCAGACCTTACAAGTGGAGAAACATTTGTTTACAGTACCCTTCTTAGTGAGTCTGCCAAAGTTATAACTTGATACATGAAACAATCAAAACTAGTACAATGCAATGAAAACATGAAATGAAAAATGCTGTGTTTACACTAATTAGACCCCCAACTTGTGACGAATCCATTTTAGTTTCCCTGGGACACAGGAGTCAGTTTAGCCTTCTGCTTGCCCGTCACATAGTGACCTTTTACCCACTTAGCATGTTCTCCTTTATTTTTATTTTTTTTATTTATTTTTTTAGCTTTTGCCAGTTGTTTATATTTTATAAGAATGTTTGGATTTTCATTATCAGTGCAATTCTTAGAAGGCGTCTGTATCAGCTTCATTATCAGTGTTATATATAGGTATTGTCATTATGTCCCTTTCTCACGTGAATTAGAAACATAATGCGCACTTGTTAGGGATTATTTATGCAATTGCCTACACGTCTGCCACATTATTAATTGTTTAAGAACATACCTGTGTCCTGCATCCTACATGACCTGTATAAATACACCTCACAGGAACAAGGTGAATAGAGGGGTTCCTTCCAGATGCCATCTATGCTGCACGTCACCTTGCTGCAGATTTCAGCCTTTGAGTCTGATCTAGAGACCTCACTCCAAAGTAACGAGGGCTCGGAGGCGGTTCTCATGGACATGGTACTGGCAGATTAGGTTTATCACACATAGCTCTCAGTAGAGTAGAGATTAGGCTCTCTCTGCTAGGAATCACATATCTTATGTTTATTGTAAAATGGTGGGGGGGTTATATTCATAACTCATCTTCACAATTCTGCTTTTATTACTGTTCATTATCCTAATCATTGCAACACATTCATTTTTTCGTAGATTGCGGTCTTTTCAATAAATATATTGAAAACTCTCCTGCATCTCCTTCATTGCCTGTGTGTGACTGAGATTGATTGCTAACGAGAGAAAAGGGTAACCTCCGTTCCACCACAACTCCCCTGAGAAGTCGCAATCTAGAGTCCATGCATAGGCAGCCAGAAATCACCTTTACTGTCTGAGTTTCGGTGAGGTACTGCTTGTGAGCCGGGAGGATTGAGCCGACAGCTGTGACTTGTTGAGGGAGTGACTCAGTCACCTCCAAACAAAAGAGCTGCCATCCCTAAACCAGCAGTCTCACTAGGGAGAGAAATGTTTTGGCACTAATTTACAGATATCCTGAGTATCTCTGTCTCACACAGGCCACTGCGTACCATGAGTACCATTATACAGAGCAATATGTGGCATTAGGGACAATCCTCTTCAGCTGAATAGGGAGCACCTAACTAGGCTGTAGGTTGTTCACGCTTGTTCACGCTTGAACCCCTAAAAGGATTTTTCCTCATTTGGTGTTCCTTCTCTGTACTCATTATTCAACATGACTAATGCAGAAAATGCCAGACCTGCATTAACACAACATCTAGTAGCCCATGGCTTAACAGATGAATGTGGGGGCATCATATTTACTGTGGAAGCTCATGAAGCGTACCAAACAGAAACATTCTATTCCTGGGTCACCTTTCCTGAAGAAGACAGTACAACATAGAAATTTCACACATACAAAATTGCAAACATTATGCAGCAGTACCAGGCTTACTGGTATCTAGAGATACTAACTTATCAAGAACATCAAAAGTGGTTCAATGGCACCCAACCACATGTAATACAACCCATGAGATTAGGACCCTTAAGTAATGACAGACCAACGTGTATGCGCACTTTATAATGAGCTAGTGGTACTTTACAGACGACTTGTACAATTCGCTATACAGTCCTTGAATACCACCCCAGCACGGGCTGCACCAGCTGGTCCCCAATTGGCCATTACTGCGATTATGCCACAAACAGTACATTCTACCATGGGAAAGGTGGCCACGAAATAGAAAACAACCTTGGATATTTCCAATGTTTTTTTCTGCCAAAACTCAGCTCATGAAAGTCAGGACCTGAGTGCATTCTCATTTGGTTCACAAAAAAGTTTTTGCTGTTTGCCACAGGGATATAAGAACAGCCCAGGGTTGTTTTCTGCTTGTATAATATCAACATTGCATCATATTGATTCTGAGGCGTTGTCCTATGTGGATGACATCTCTCTCACAGATGACGGCCTCAACATTCATCTTGCCAGGGTCGATCAGATCATTTTAGGGTTCGCAGCCCTTGGCTACAAATTCAGTAAATAGCTTTTCTCAGTGTTTCATTTTTGGGATATGAGCTATGAGATGAAGGCAAGAGCCTGGCACTGCACTTTCTAGAGAAATACATTCAGCTTCAACCACCAAATACGATCAAGATCCATCATCAGGAATCACGGCTTGAACATCGTCTCCTATGCCGACGACACCCAGCTGATCATCTCACTGACCGAAAACCATACAACTGCCAAGAAGAATTTCCACAACAGGTTGGAAGCCATCACTGCCTGGATGAAGGACAGCTGCCTCAAGATCAACTCTGACAAGACTGAGATCCTCACATGGGATCCTTCACATCAGCCTGGGATGACTCCTAGTGGCCTGCTACCCTAGGCACCTCCCTCACCCCAACAAACCACGCACGCATGGAACCTTGGCTTCATCCTGGATTCATCGCTCACCACTAGCCACGTCAACTCAGTCGCATCCTCCTGCTTTAACACACTCAGAATTATCTGTAAGATCTCCAAATGGATCCCAAAAGACTGCCGCAAAACTTTAACCCACACCCTGGTCACCAGCAGACTCGACTATGGCAATGCCCTCTAAGCTGGCACCACTCAGAAGAACCTGAAAAAACGACAGCACATCCAAAACACCTGTACCAGACTCATCCTGGACGTCCCTCACTGTAAACACATCACCAGACACCTTAGAGACCTCCACTGGCTTCCTGTCGAGAGAAGGATCAACATCAAACTTCTCGTCCATGCTTACTAGGCTCTCCACAACCTAGGACCCACCTACCTCAACCACTGCATCACTTTCCAATCCCCCGCCAGACCTCTCTGCTCCGGTCAACAGGCACTATTCACCGTACCCTGCATATGGAAGACCTTGGCTGGAGGAAGATCCTTCACCTACCTCGAGGCAAAAAGCTGGAACACCTTGCCCCTTCACATCAGGTTGTCACCATAATTAGCTCAATTCAGGAAGGACCTCAAGTCCTGGCTCATCGACTGAAGCACAGAGGACTGACCCCTCACAGAGCTTTGCGACTCTTACGGGTGAGTAGCTGCGCTCTAAAAATGATGATTGATTGATTGAAGTTACTGCAGTCTTTACTTGGTTTCATTAACTTTGTCAGAACTTACCTTCCAGATTATGCACAAGGCATCAAACCACTCTATGATTTAATTCACCCAGCAAACACTGGACAGCAGGACACATACATCATTTCACAAAATGTTTAAAACCTTTTACTGTGGGCAGATACGAGCGCTAGGATAGTCCTATTAAGGAAGAGTGAGACTTGCCTTTCAAGTTCAAATGTATGAACGGTGAAACAGAGTTCTTCCTGAGTGGAAGCAAATGTGAGACTACTGTTAGTCATTCAATGATCTGCAAACAGGTGTCACTTCATGGCTTTTGCAATGCAGAGTTCGTGAACTTGACATGCTTTCTGAAGGGTACTCCCATCCGTTTGATTCATCCAGCATTTATACGCTTTCGAATGGAAGTTATGTGGTTCTGAAAGATCAGAGTTGCTGTGGAATGAGACCAGGAATTTCCTACACAATTTCAGTTTCTCAAGTTGTAACTTGTTGTGGACATCTTTTATTCCTCTCCACACAAGAGATAAGAGTAGCAGAATTGTGACCTCACGTTGATACTACTACTGTAAATTTTGACAAGCTGAGCAGACTAAAGGCAATACTGTTCCAAAAACAAGTCGCGTTGACATCGGCCAAGGAGACATACGCTCTCCAGATAGCAAGATCATCAGCAGAGATACAATCCTTATTAGATACCAACTTCCCCAAGCACTTTGGAGACCTGGTTTGCAGAATATTCAATGCCTCAAGCACTGCAGGGATTGTATACTTTTTTAAGGCTGTCGGATTTGGATTTGTTTCCACCTTCCAGACTGTCTTTGGAGTCATTCCTTCAGCTATCCATTCATCACTCTTTTCAAGTGTGCTTGGCAGATTTCCCATAACTTTGGCGCAGATTGGTGGAATGCTGCTGCTGCTATTCCTAATATGCAGTGGTTGTATTTTCTCAGCTAAGCAGCATGATGGAGTTAACACCAGCCCAGCTTTGTCATGACTGCATGATTCAGTACTTTGGCACTCCGTTGCTAGAAGAACTGGAGCATGATGGGTCATTGTCATTCCGACAGTCCTGTGGTGCGTGCAACCTGTTTTCATAGCACCTGGTGCCTCTTCTACTGTACACTGTTGGTGTGTCTTGCTGTTCAGCCAGTGCCTCCTGTGGAAAAGGAACTCTTAATGTTCCCGATGAGGGTTCATTCACGATCGTGCCCCATGAGACTGAGGTTGATTTGCGAGGCCAGGTATGAGCCACCGCTTGTGAACTACTTGGCTCCAACGACATCTGGCGCAATGGATGGTGCTGCCTACGTGGGTGATTCTGCGTCTGAGGCTTCTGCACACTTCTGCTCTGTGGATCCGCCTGACAATCCTGTGAGCGATCAGACATCTGCCAATGGTCCTTGCTTGACACACTCCCATTTGATGACTTGGGAGACATTCTACAAGATCATACTTATTGTTGAATGATTTGACCATTGGCCTTATTCAAATTCTGAAATGTAATACAAAATTGCTGTATTAATTCAGGTCACATTTGGCCTGTCTTGCTTGTCATGGTTGACATTCTATCTCTTTGTATGTTTTTAACATAATTTTAGGTAGCTTTTATACTTTTATTTTTTGGTTCAGAGTTTTTTGAGACTTGGACTCATGCACCCTCGCTAGTGAGTTAGCGTCCTTGTTTCGGCAATGGGGATGGTGTGGTGAATTCATTTTAGTTTCCCAAGGACACAGAAGTCAGCTTAGCCTTCAGCTTGCAGGCCTGTTGCCCCAGTCATCTAGTGAACTTTTACCTACTTATCATGCTCTGTTTTATTTCATTTAGTTTACTATTTTGTTTTGTTTTTGCCAGTTGTTTATATTTTATAACAACGTTCTGATTTTCATTACTAGTGCCATTCTGAGAAGGCATCAATATCTGCATCATTATCAGTGATATACATAGGTATTGTCATCATGTCCCTTTCTCACTTATGTGTGATAGGAACATAATGTGCACTTTTTAGGGATTATTTATGCAGTTGTCGACACAAGTCTGCCACGTTATCAGTTGTTTAGGAACATACCAGTGTCAGGGATCCTAAAAGCTCTGTGTAAATACACCTCATGCGGACAAGGTCTTTAGAGGGGTTCTTTCCAGATGCCATCTATGCTGCACGTCACCTTGCTGCAGAATTCAGCTTTTGTGTCACCACAGAGTCTGACCTAGAGACCTCATTCCAAGGTAACGAGGGCTGGGTGGTGCTTCTCATGAACATGGTACTGACAGATTAGGTTTATCACGCCTAGCTCTCGTTAGGGTAGAGGTTAGGCTCTCTTTGCTAGGAATCGCATATCTTATGTTTATTGTAAGATGGTGGGGGGTTTTATATTCACAACTCTCATCTTCACAATTCTGCTAATCATTGCAGCATATGCATTTTATCGTAGATTGCAGTCTTTTCAATAAATATATTGAAAACTGTCTTGCATCTCCTTCATTTCCTGTGTGTGACTGAGACTGATTGCTAACAAGAGAAAAAGGTAACTTCCGTTCCACCACTACTCCCCTGAGAAGTTGCAATCTAGAGTCCATACGTAAGGCGACCAGAAATCACCTTTACTGTCTGAGGTACTGCTTGTGAGCCTGGAGGGTTGGGCCGACAGTTGCGACTTGTTGTAGGAGTGACTCAGTCGCCTACACACAAAAGTGCTCCCACCAAGATTTTCCTGTGCTTGTTCCAAGTGCCCCTGACAACGTAGATGGGTTTGCCCAAATTCGAACACCAATCCATGCCTTTTAAAAAAGCATCAAAGGGGTGAGGTTACTCTGATCACCAGTGTTTAGTAGTGTCTTGTTTGCCTAGTAAAGTACACAGTATCACTAAGGAGAGCAGTGTATACTGACACCAGACATTACTGCAATAAGAAATAAAAAATACACTGCTATGACATTTGACCTTTCTGAGGTGAAAATGAGCACTTCAGTATGACATTAGACCTTACTGAGAGGAGAAGACTGAAAAATTATATCAAACCATAAGGCGATGACAACAGATTATAATGAGTTAAGATTAGAAGACTCTAACATGACACCAGAACCTTACTGAGATATGATAAGAACCCTCTAAAGGTGTCATCGGACCGTGAATGGGAAAGAACCATGACAGAGCATGGTTCAGAAGCTTCCTAGCATCTGTTGCCAACCTGACATGCCTGGCCAACACATAATAGTCAGATCTGAAAACACAGACTATCCTGGCAGTTTAAACTTCCATTCTTCCCAAGAAGAAGGAATCAAGCAAACTCTAGAATGCAGCAATCAGAATTCCACCTAACCAGACGTATAGCAATATGTGTATCAAAAACATTAAATGGTTCATGATAAGTGCACCTCCACCTCTTTGAATGGGTCATTATTACACGCCTTGGCCCTCTACGTTTTGTTTTCAGTGCAGGAGAAAAAGTGTAAACTTGCTTTGTCTGCCTTAATTTCTCAATGATAGGGAAGCAAACATGGACGTCATTTAGGGATCGCCAGGGGTCTCAACTGCGACCTCTGGCTTGCCCTTTGTAGACCCTGGCACAGCCTTTGCAACCCCTGGCCTCAGAGGTGGCAATATCAGTGACAGGAACACAGTGGCAGCTCGCCCTTATGGACGTCTGCTGGGGCTCCGCTCTCTTTGTTTTCTGTCAATTTTCTATTACACTAATAGTGAATAATAACACATTATTCACTATTAGTATAATAAAAATGGAGTACAATTAGCTGGAATATGACCGTCCATGGCAGCTGAGGCAAGTAAAAAATGTATGTTGTGTGTGTGCTTGTGGGTGAGAGTGTGTTTATGAGAGAGAGAATGGATGTAAGTGTGAATTTGTGTGTATGTGTAAATATGTGCGTGTGAGTGAAAGTGGAGGTCAAAGGGCATGCTATGTCACTTCCGCTACCCCTGGCATTTCGGTGAATTGATGTCCATGGAAGCAAATGGTCCACAAATCAACATGAAACAACAGATTAGGCGTCCTTTCCTACTGCCCATACACTTTCATATACATGTGTGCCTGGCCAATCTGAGTAGATCAACTGACCTCCTCTCTCATTCGTATGCCAATTATACCCAGCTGCAATATAATGTGCACCCAGGCTATGGACTCCCCATAACTTGATGTCAAACTGCCATGTCTGTTTTAAGGTGCAGGAACAGGCCTGTACTCAGTGGTGCAAGACTGAACTCATCTTCTGCAACCAGTTTAAGGCGTGGACAAAGCAACAACCCGTCTTGAAAAAAAATTCTCTCCTCCAAGCAGGTAATCAAGCATGCAGGGAGCTTCTAGTATCAAGCATGTGTCTCTCAACTCAGGTTGTGGCAACTGCCATAAGACTGCCAAGTTTAGCAACATCGGCATCCAAAAAGAATTGCCTGATCTTAGGGTTCACCTCAGTCATGATATCGAGAACAACTCACGCGCTTGCTGTGTCGGTTCATCATCGTAGACCTTATGGCAAACATACTTCAAAACCTGCAGGCCATCCAGTGCTCAGCAGCCAGGCACCATGTCTCAGATCAGACGGACATTTTTCACTTCTGCATCAGATGAGCATCCTCTAACTTCAGAAGTAGTTTGGATCTGACTCAAGGCCCCAAACCTAATCCATAAAAAATCCAAACATAGAGCCGAAACTATCCCCCCCCCCCCAAAAGGTCCACACTCCGTTTCCGCCTTTCATTTAATTTTTATCCATTTATGATTTTTAAGTAGAGCAGCACTCACCCCAACGGTAGAGTGTACTCTACAGTTCACTTGAACAATGCAAAAAAAGTTTAAAACAATCAGATTTAGATAATTAGAAGTAAAATTCCAAAATAAAAAGAAAATAATTAATAGATTTTTTTTTTTTTTTAATGGACGGATGATCAGACTGTCTGATAAGAGGACTAACTGCCCCCACTGCTTGGCAGCAAATACCAGAAATACCAGCTGGAAAACAATTACATGTTAATAATTTGAGAAAGGACAGAAGTTCCGTGGCACTAGAAATGGGGAAAAGGAGGGGAGTTACCTAAGCTTTGAGCTGCAGCATGAAATGCCCTGCTGAAATACTCGACAAGCCTGCATCTAGGAAGTTTTCATCACAGCGAATATTTTCTTCAAGGTTTCCTTATTCCCAGAAACCAAGGCCAATATTTAAGAAAAAGTGGTGCACCAGCTATGGTGCGCCACTTTGCTTGCCCCCCCCCCGCCTTAACGGCACCTAACGACACCATGGTTGCGACGTATTGATAATACGGCGCCCGATGGCGGTCGTTAGCACAATAGCGACAACATGTTTGATGCCATTGTGGCGCTTTGCAAGTGCAAAGACGCCCATAGGTTACTATCGGAGCGTCATTTTAACGCCTGCTCTGAGCAGGTGTTTAAAATAACGGCAAAAATTACGCAGTGAAATCTTTTAAATTTCACTGCGCCATTTTTGTGGGCCTCCTAGTACCAGAACTCCCCCTTGCATAAATGATGCCTGGCGCAAGATAATGTGGCGCAAGTGGCTGCAAAGTGGTGGTAAAATACTTAAAGTCAATGAAGGTGGACGTGGGTGGTTTCTAGGAAAAATCTGGCAGTTGCTTGGCTGTTAGTAGCTCATGACGATTTTCATTGACTAGAAGTAGCTCTCACTACAGAAAAGGTTGGAGACCCCTGTAGTAAGGTATACACCAATATGCGTTTTCGTAGTTGGTTAGGGTTTACTCTTCTCAAGACACAGTACGTTCCAAAAGGCAGACAATGAATACTCTACTCTACGCAGCAAATTATACTAACCCTAAGGCTTATCATGGCCATCTCCTGCAGATACTTCATTTGAAATGTTTTCGGTATTGAGACAACAGATCCTCAAATATTTTCCAGCTGCATCTCCTATTCCATTTGGGGCAATATTTACCTCCACACATATATGGACACTATCATCATGAATCTATGCCATGAAAAAAGTCTAGATGACGAAACACGTGTCGGCTTCTTTTTGGAATGTACTGTGTCTTGAGAAGAATAAACCCTAACCAACTACAAAAATGCATATTGGACTTTGGTGTATACCTTAGTACCTATATGGACATTGTGGACTATACCGGAGTGCCCTGGTAGTCTTTGATAAGTATCTTAGTTCTGATTGGCCTTCCAGTCAGCCGAACTTACACCCTTGGTGGTTGAGTATAAAACCAGTATGGTACCCATTGTATAACTTTATATCTACAGGAGAAGGAATCTCCCCAGAGAATCACATATGTACGCTGGATGTGCGAACCTCATAGCATAAGCCACTGATTTTTCATGTTGTTATTACTACATAGCTATCAATCACCCTGAATATCTTGTGTGAATTTGGCCCTCAGAAATCAATAAGAAATGAACGGAGGGAGACAGGACAGATGGTTTGAAGGTAAATACAGAGCTTCATAACAGGGTACGAAGTATAGAGAAAACATGGTGTGATGGAAGAAGGGGGTAGGGATAAATGACTGTAGAGGTGTGAATGGATGAATGTTGTGTGTCAGAATAGAAGGAGCATGTACCAACTGAATGAATGAGATTGGACAAGGGGATGAAGCGGTATAGATAAATGTCTAGGAACAGATGGATAGGGTGAGACTGTACTCTTTAATCAAATTCAATACAGATAAAATGGTTACCGAGTGATGGACAGAGAGGGCATAAACTGATGGATATCATGAAGGAAGACTTGGGGGTGAAGGAGTATAGACAGACTGATGAGGATGTAAAAGGCAATGATGTGGACAGGGTAAAACTGGAAGGATATATAGAAAGAAAGAAGGGGGCGATGACAGATGGAAGGAGACGGACAAGCTACCTAATGACATAAAGCTGCAAAACAGAGGGCACCACTACCTTTAATGTAGACCAAAAATTGGACATGAGCGGCAGAGCAAGATTAGCTGGGGTCTGGGGCATTCTCTTCCTAGAAATGTCTGTTAGGGAGATAACCCAAGATTGATTTGCAATCGGAACAGTACTCTCTCCCAAACACAAAACTGAGCAAGATACCTAAATGTTTCTTGTGCCCACGTGATAAATCCCTTCAGAAAGAGGCGAAGAATCTAATTGACACAGACAGAGAGAATGTGGTATGAACGTGCACAAAGCCCCGGGTCTTGACAGACTCTTAAAATAACAACAGCAATAGCACCCCTGACTCAATACTAATGCACAAGGCTCTGATCCAATACCAATAATCAGCTATCACTCAAAAACCTCCATCAAATAGCAACTGTCAGTCCACACTCAAGATTGAGCACCTATTTGAAATATCAATAATCAGCCTACATGCTAGACCCAAACCTTCATTCTAAAAGCAACCATCATCCTCATTGCATACCCTACTTCAAATGGCAATAAACCACCCATGTATTTATTTCAGAGTTTCCTATAGCACGTAGTAAATCCAAGGACATCAGAACAATTACAATGGTACAGTTCAAGTTACATAAAACACAAACACGAGCACATATAGAAGAGTAACATAGGCCAACAGAACAGCTATTACAAAGAACCTAGGAGAACTGGAATGTGATTCAATCAGAAAGATCAGAGGAGTGGAGCAGGGTCAGGGTCAGCAGACTACTGTGGGGCACTAAAGGAGACTGACACACTCAGCAACAATCCCCCACCAACATCCATGGACACCAACACTTCAGCGTGTAAACTTCACCGATGGATTTCCAACTGCGCCAACTCTCTGGCCCCACTCAAGTTACTACCTAGCAAGCAACTCACCAAGAAAGCCAGCTGGTTCTCCCCCGCCCTCCAAGTAACGAGACGCAACTCCAGATAACTTGAAAAAAGATGGAGGAACAACAAGACCTCAGAGAACCACACAGCCTTCAAATCCACAGTCACCGCACACTACCACCTCGTCAGATCAACCAATGGAACTGTCATTCAGGGACACATTCTCGCTAATGCACACAACTGCAAAGAACTCTTTGCAGTAGTCAAAGTATTCGCTAAACCCAGATCAGAGTTGGCAGAAATCCCCCCTCCCAAAATCTGTGTGACCAGCTCACCACCTTTTTCCATTACAAAATAAAGGATATCTATGTCAGCTTCACCATCTAAGACCCACCCTCCATACCCACAACCACCGGACCCGACCACCCAGACTCCAGCAGACTCTGCACGAATGGACCACGCTCATCACGGACGACACCCTGAGGATCATAAAGAACATCCACTCAGGAGCTCCCTCAGACCCCTGCCCCCAACACATCTTCAACAGAGCCAGCGCCTCCATCGCATCCAAACTCTTTCGCACTATCAACTGTTCCATCCAGCCCGCCACCATCCCCAAAGACTGACAACATGCAGAAATAAATCCCCTGTTGAAGAAACCATCCGCAGACTCACCGGACCTCAAGAACTACAGGTCAATCTCCACTTCCCAGCAAGTCATCGAGAAGGCCATCAACATGCAACTCTCAATTCAGTGAGACAAACCACATCCTGGACCCTTCCCAATCAGGATTCAGAAACAACCATAGCACCGAGACCGCTCTCCTAGCTGCCACAGATGACACCTGCACCCTTCTCGTCCAAGGAGAAACCGCTGCCCTCATACTGCTGGAACTCTTGGCAGCATTCAACACCGTCCCCCACCACACACACTGCGTAAGACTCCATGATGCCAGCATCCGCAAAAAAGCCCTAGCCTGGATCCACTCCTTTCTCATCAGCTGAACTCAAAGAGTCAGACTCCCATCATTTCTGTCAGAACCCACTGAAATCAGCTCCAAAGTGCAACAGGGCTACTCCCTGAGCCCCATCCTCCTCAACATTTACATGGCCCCACTTGCAACCATCATCAGAGAACACACTCTGAACATTGTCTCTGACGCCAACGACATGCAGCTGGTCCTCTCCCTCACAAACGAACCTAAGGGTGCCAAGAACAACTTCCACAATGGAATGAAGGCAGTCGCCTCCTGGATGAAGGACATCTGCCTCAAACTCAACTCTGACAAGACCGAAGTCCTCATCATGAATCCTACCTCCTCTGCCTGGGACAACTCATGGTGGTCTGCAAAGCTTGGAACCCCCACACCCCTAAGGACCACACAAGAAATCTTGGCATCATCCTGGACTCTTCACTCTCGATGAACTGCCAGGTTCATGCCATCTCGCTATCCAGCTTTCACACACTCCACTTACTCTGGAACATCGTCAAATGGATCCCCATTGGATCCAGGAAAACGGTCACCCACACACTCGTCAGCAGCAGACTTGACTACAAAAGCGCTCTCTATGCCGGTACCACCCTGAAGATCCAAAGAAAACTCCAGAACATCCAGAACGCCGCCACCAGACTCATTCTAGATATCTCCCATCTCAGCCACATCTCCAGCAACCTGCAAGACATACACTGGCTCACAATCAACAAGAAGATCATTTTCAAACTCCTCATCCACATCTACAAAGCCTCCCACAACGCCTGACCCGAATACCTCAACCACTGCCTCTCATTCTGCACACACATCAGACACCTCCACTCTGTCCAGCTAGCCCTGGCCACCATCCCACACACCTGCAAAACCACAGCTAGAGGAAGATCTTTCTCCTACCTTGCAGCGAAGACCAGGAACTCCCTGCCCTTGCATCTCAGGCAAGCTCCATCCCTGCCTCAATTGAGGAAGGACCTCAAGACCTGGCTCTTCAAATGAACCATGGATGCTAAGCACCTTGAGACCCTAATGGGTGAGTAGTCATACTTTACAAACCTTGATTGATTGAAAAAGGAAAGTGGAAGTAGCGCAAGTACACAGCATTGCCTTGATGCTGGGCTTCAATTTGCATCAATGACATTTCTTAAAACTATAATTTGTGGACCATAGAGTCTTAAAATTTACTTTAATTGCTTTTTCTTTTTTTTTTTAAAGTGGATTAAGTGTAATTGCCTAAAAATAACTGGTTCCTTGAGTTTTTTGGGATATTTATTTTTTGAATGTTCATAAAGTTATATTAAACGGCATGCTTAAGTGGACGGTTATTCCATTGGAGCGTAGATAGCTGCTTGTACCTTGTATACTCGCCGCAGAGACACAGAGGCCCTCATTACGACTTTGGCAGTCTTTTTCTAAGACTGCCAAAGCCACAGCCGCCAGATGACCGCCAGTGCTGGTGATCTGAAGACCGCCATATTACGAGTGCTGTGGGATTACTGCCAGAAATCAGGTGGAAACATGTCAGCAGTCGTGCTGGCGGTCAGCGCTGAAAAGGTAGTCCCACCGCCGGCACTGCCACACCAAAAGGACGCCGTACGCCGTATTACGACCAGTAATATGGCATGATGGTGTCCTGATGGCGGTGCAAGCACCAGGACCCGTCTGCTCCCGGACGACCTCCTCGACGGACGAGGTAAGTTGATCATCTGATAGGGGAGGAGGGCGTGGGGTGATGAGTGAGTGTGTGTGGTGTCTGCGTGTGTGTTTGAATGCGGGGGGAAGGGGTGTTGAATGCATACGTGTGTGAGTGCATGTTTGAATGTATGAATGCTGGGTAGTGGGGGTGCGTGTATGTTTGTGTGAATGCACTGTGGAGGGGGAGTGTATGCGCACGTGCAGTAGTGTATGTGTGAGTGTGAATGGGAGTTTATGTCGAGTTTGCATGGGGGTGTGTTTTGGTGCATGCTTGGAGGTATGTTGGTGTGTGTGCAAGTGTGTCCTGGCGACAGGAATGTTTATTCCTGTTGCCAGGATGCAAGGCCGTCAGCATTTTGCTGGTGGTGCGACCGCCAGAAGAATGTTGGCAGTCTCCCGCCTCGTAATACTGCTGGCGGTACTGCGAGGTCCACTGTGCTGGAGGTGCTCACCTCCAGCACAGCGGACTGTGGTAAAGCGGCAGGAGGGGTGGGGATTTGGCAGTTTGGTTTCGGCCGAACAACCAACCTCGTAATATGGCGGTCTTCTCCGCCGGCCCATTGGCGATGAGACCGCCACCACGCCAGGGTCATAACGAGGGCCAGAATATGTTGAATGTGTTTTGCAGTTTCATGCCGTTGCATGTGGGCTGTTTCAAGTGTCCTATAGTATATTCTGGAAGTGTTGTTTTCTGTGCTCTAGATTCGGCTAGTTCGCCTAGAGAACTGTTGTCTTAATGACCCTCGATTCCCAGCTTCATCCCTTATAACACCACAGTCCTTCATGCAGAGGGGTCACCCCACCATGCCATCAGAACACCATGGGGGTTATTCTAACTTTGGAGGAGGTGTTAATCCGTCCCAAAAGTGACGGAAAAGTGACGGATTTACCACCAGCCGTATTACGAGTCCATTATATCCTATGGAACTCGTAATACGGCTGGTGGTATATCTGTCACTTTACCGTCACTTTTGGGACGGATTAACACTCCTCCAAAGTTAGAATAACCCCCTATGTTTCTAGCCCTGGACTTTCACTGGACAACCTAATGTGTTCTGGAAGGTGTGGACTAATACCTGAGAAGAATGATTTGTTGTAGAAACATTAAGCAAACTGGCGCTGTACCTACTCTCCACTTACGGTGCATTAAGCAACTTATACTAAACTGTCGATCATCCTTCATGTGCCCAATTTTCAATCACAACACATCACAAAAAGTTGTCCTTCATACATTTTAGGTTTGGATATATATATATATATATATATATATATATATAGAGAGAGAGAGAGAGAGAGAGAGGAAGAATGCGAGGACACGCCGGTGAGTAGAAAGAGGTTTATTGGTATAATGATGTAGCAGGAGCGTCATGAAACCACCACCCTCCACGCCACTTTAGCAGCTACAGTGGGGGCGTGGGGTTCTTGCTGGGCCTCTTCTGTCTGCAGCTCGGCAGACAAAGGCTCATAATTAACCGGAAGGGGTGAGAAGGTGAGTGAGTGAAAGGATGAATGGATGGATGGATGATGAATGAAATGGATGGTGGTTGAGTAGATGAAGTGAAAGGGTGGATGAATGCACGTATGGATGAATGAAAAGATAGATGTAAGGACTTATGAGTGAAAGAATGGATGAATGAATGAAAGAGGATAGATGGCTAGATGGCTAGACGAAAAGGATGGAAAGATGGAAGAGTGAAAGTGTTAATAGTTGGATGGATGAGTTGGTAAAAGGATGGATAGGTGAAAGGGTAAATGGATGGGTTGAGGGATAGATGAGAATGTGCAAAGATGAATAGAAATCTGCATGGATGAATGAGTGAAGGGATGGATGAGTGAAAAAGAGGAAGAATGGATGGATGAGTGAAAGGGTGAATGGATGAATGAGTGACAGGGTGGATGGATGGTGAAACTGATGAAAGAAAGGATGGATGAGTGATAGGATGAAAGAGTGAAAGGGTGGATGGATGGACTGAGCAAAAGAGTAGACAGATGGATAAGTGAAAGGATGGATGAAAGGTGAGTGAAAGAATGGATACAAGAATGGATGAGTGAAAGAATAGATGGATGACTGAAAGGGAGGGTAGATGGATGGCTGGATGAAAGGGTGGATGGATGGATGAGTGAAAGGGTAAATGAATGGATGGGTGAGTGAAGGGTTGGACGCTGAGTGAAAGGGTGGATGGATGAGTGAAAATGAGGATGGCTGGATGGATGGGCGAAAGGATGGATGACAAAGGATGAATGGGTGGATGGATGAATGGGGATGGATAACTGAAAAGATGGATGACTGAGTGAAAGGATAGTTATGTTTGGTGGGTAGGTTTGAAGATGTTTAGGTCTGCATATGGGCGGGCTCACAGATGGACGTAATGGGGACAAAAGTGGATGAAGGACTGAATGAATAACAAATGTAAAGGTGAAATGGTGATGGGAGGAAAAAAAATGAATGGATAAATGCTTTGATGGAAGAGACAATGAAGCTCCTCTGGGAAGGGTCCTTATGACTTGCTTGGCTGGTTCCTTAAGAGCTTTGGTTCAAAGTGGGGGGAATTTTAATGACCTATCTCTCTCTCTGCCACATATGCTATATCATTTCATGTAACCTAAAGTTTCCTTAAGGTGCCCATTTGTTTACCAGAAGGTTTGGGGTGATGGGTTTTAGCTCAATGTATGTGTAGCAGTGTAGTTACTCACCAGTAGTATCACCCCAGCACACCATGAGATGGTACAAATACAAGTAGGCATAATGTGAGCTAAATCACCTCAAGGCGCTTGAGCATGCACACTCATTGAAGGTGACAGATTGGGAGCACTGAGGGCTGAAGTCTCGATGGTGAGGAAATGCTGCCCCGTAGCTGTGCTGAGAAGCGCGAGAGGTTTGCGCAGGACACGAAGGGACGGTGACTAATACAGAGACGCCATTCAGAAAGGTCTGCCCCTCTGGCCAACTTCACGAAAAGACTGCGCAGAGCTGCAGGCAGCGACTATTATCTCGCGATGACAGGGCCTGGCCTTTGCACAGTGCCCAGAGGGGGTGCAATTAAAGCAGCTGTCGGACCAAGTGCTGTATGCCCCACTAAATCCCCCCTCACGCAGTTGCTGCTGAGCACCACAGGACCAACGCATCCCTTTGCCGCAGCACTTATGAGTGTTCCTGTTTTTATGAAGGAAGGGTGGAACTGAGGTGCAGCAATCTCTTTCTGGTAAGTGCCGGAGTGCCACATCAGAAGAAAAGAAGGTGTAGGGCTACGCAGGGACATCTTCGGGATTTTAGGGGACCTGGGCCAAACGTATTTTGGGGGACCCTGGCCGGAACAGCTGTGAATTTATGATCTAATTTCAGCTCTTTCGTGCCCTCTTTGGCCAGGTCAGTGGCAGCACACTGGCACACTTGTCCTAATTCTTAATGTGCTGACATCCAATATTCAGGGATAGTGATGCGTGTTTTCAATATTGTAACAGCAGCATCTCACTAATATTACTGCAAATAATCTCTGTGACCCCTTCCCATTTCTTATATGTGTACTTTTATTTGTGGATGTTGCATAAAACATAAACACATTTTTCTGTAAATCGTCTGTAATAGATTCTTAGACATCACACACATTGAAAATAAATTAAAGGAAAATGATATTTACAACAATCTGTTTAAAAATTTCTCAAGGTCATCAGGGCAAGACTCTGAAGAACAGAGCTGGTTCTATCAGGGGACCCCCTGAAAGGCTGAGGCCTGGGACCAGAGCCCACTTTCCCCATGCCTTTAAAGACTACGAGCAACCAAAGGGGGTAGTTAGTGGAACTGTCCACTCCATGAACTGTGCAAGTCCATAGCACTGCTATTCACTGACTTACGTAGGAGCAGAGTTATACTTTTTCTTGCAAAACTGCACAGACGCAGTTTTGTGTGAAAAAGTATACTGCCAGCTAGCTCCATTCCAAGACGCCGGCCCGGTGTCATATTTATGAAATGACGGTAGCCGGCGGTAAGGTCCGGCTAGCGTCCCCCGGTTGGGGGAGGCATAGGGGGAACAGGAGGTTGTGCGTCAAAGGATGACGCTAGTCTGCCTCTAACCAGACTAGAGTCATCCTTTGACACACAACCCCCATAGACATGACCCCTGCCTTAGTAAAGACAGGAGTCATGCCACCACCCCAATGGCCATGCCCAGGGGACATATGTCCCGAGGCATGGCCACTGGGCCCAGTGCCATGTAGGGGGACCCAAGTTAGGCCCCTCTATGGCACTTTAAAACAAAATACAAAATACTCACCTGTACTTACCTTACTTACCTGGGATGGGGTCCTCCCATCCTCAGACGTCCCTCTGGTGTGGATGGGGTGTCCCTGAGGCTAGGGAAGGACACCTGTGGGACGATTCCATGGTCTCTGACCATGGAACTAGGCCCACAGGTCCCCTAACGCCTGCCCTGACCCAGGCGTTAAATAATGGCGCTAGGCAAGCTTAACGATATTTTAAGGCCTCCTTCCCCCCGTGCCTGATTTTAGCACTGGATAATAAATATGGTGCTAAGGCCATATCGTCATTTTTTGCATGGGAAGGCCTACCTTGCATCTCATTGACGCAAGGTAGTTTCCCACAAGCAAAAAATGACTAACTCCAAAACTTTGGAGCTAGACTGGTCTAGAACCAAAGTTTAAATATGGAATTAGCTTTGTGCAGAATTTGTATAAAAAACGAGACACAAATTCGGTGCAAACAGAATAAATCTGGCCCATAGTGTGTTACAATGCATGGGCTGGTCTTTTATTGCCTTATTATAAATGAGTTCTGACTCGCAACTCGCTTATAAGTAAATGACAGGAGTTGTTAGTAATAATGTATTGTGTTGACCCACAATGATCCTGTGGTCAGGACCGCTACATAGATTCTTCACTTGACTCTTTCAGCTGCTTAATTTAAGAGGACAGGCAAATGGGCATTGGCTTAGCACTTGGTGCTCCTCCCTTATGAAACCGCAATGCAACAGAAACTAAAACAACTGCTCAAAAAAGTAAACAAAAGGTTGGTGACTTGCTAACAACTCTGAAAAGGCACTTGTAATAAAGTACATCATCTTTCTGTCCGTGGCAGTCTCCTGAATACATTTTTCCATGTAATTTATATTAGGATATCTTGTGGAAAGAAGCTCTGCTCATTCCCAGTCCCAACACTGGGACCTGGATTTACTAACCTTTCACTCAAGGCAGTGCAGCAAGGGAAGTCACCGTGCTGTGTTATATGAAAGGAAAGGAGCAAAACTATGTCATATTTACAAAGATATGCAGTGGGTCTGGTGTTGTTGTGGCTGCCTTACCCCAACGCAGGCACTCTTCCATTGTGTCCCAACCAAATGTGTCTGCATTGTGGTCAGGATAGTTTATACAGGACAGTTTTTGTACAAGTAAACCTGCAAGAAATGCCACCCGACAGGCACCTGCGTTTATCATCAAGTGAGGACACCACACTGGATTGTGTAGCCTACAGTACATATGGGAAAAGAGACAGGGAATAGACATAGATGTAGAAATATGGGGTTAAGTTAATATTACACTTTGGGAGAATATTTATCTGATCTTTGGTTGCCAAAATAATCATTCACCCCTTTCCTGAACTTCATGGAGGCCCCAAGGCCCATATTTATGGTTGGTTTGTGCCGTTTTGGCGTAAAAATGTTTTACGCTAAAAAGATGCAAACTTAACGCCATATATATACTTTTGATGCTAGACCCGTCTAGCAGCAAAATTTTGGGCTTAGCTCCATTTCTAGGATGCGCCTACCCACCTTGCGTCAATGAGATGCAAGGTAGGCATTCCCGTCCTAGGAATTACTCTAACCCCCTAATGCCATATCTATACTCCGGTACAGAGATGAAGCGCACGGAGTAGGCGGACACAAATAATGGTGCTAAGCCTGCTTTGCACCAATATTTAATGCCTGGGTCAGACCAGGTGTTAGGGTAGGTGTGGATCCATTTCCATGGCCAAACACCATGGAATGGGCCCACAGATGCCCATCCCAAGCCCCAGCAACACCCCCACCCACACCAGAGGGACACTACAGGATGGGGGACCCCATCCTAGGTAAGTATAGGTAAGTATATTTTATTAATTTCAGGTGTGCCATTCGGGGCCCCTGGCATGGGGCCCCCTGCCTAGCACTGGGTCACGTGACCTTGCCCAGGGGACACTGGTCCCCTGTGGTGGCCACTTGGGTGGTGGGCATGACTCCTGTCTACACTTAGACAGGAGTCATGTATGTGGCTGCTTGTGCGTCATAAAATGACGCTAGGCTGGTTAGTGGCATACATTTTGCCACTAACCAGTCTAACGTCATTTCAGACCCACTAGTGTAATATTCCCTTACGCCATCCATGACCGACTAGCGTTTATTTTTCAGATGCTAGCTATTCCTTAGCGCCATCTTGCATCATTCCATAAATATGACGTTAAGATGGCTCTAAGGAATGGCGTTAGCCAGCGCTAATATTTTTCACGCAAAACTGCACTAGCGCAGTTTTGCAACAAAAAGCATAAATATGGGCCCAGCTTTATTCACTCATTTTTACAAGGTCATAATAGCAATTAGTCTTTTTACATCTGGTGTTAGCCAAGACCTTACGAAAGTGAAATTAAAATATACTTAGAGGGGCTTTAAGCCTGCCAACTGCATCCATTGTTTTCTTACTGTGTCAGTCAAATTTTTCTTCCATCCACTACAGCATCTAGCATGGGTAATGGGTCAGCCCACTCTGCCATTGGAATAACTCATTATGAGTGATGTAACCTTTCACAAGGAGTACATACAAAAGAATTCCCTTCAGTACCAGAGACTATATATCAATGTGAGCTTTTTGAGACCCAAAGATATTTTAGTTTTTTGCCACTTTTTCGAGTAGAGGTCAGGTATTTTAAGATATGCAGTATCTGTGTTAGGAGCTCCAATTACTGATGTGGATTTCAGTATGTAACACATACAACCTGGGTTGTTACCACGCAAGATGTTTACAACGTGGCCATACCATGCAGATAAGTACCAGGCATGTCATTTTCAGGCACTTTATAGTGTGGGACTTTACCATGCAGGCGGTGTTTTGTTTTTATTTAATTACTTTAAATAAGGAAATTGAGAGGCTGTATGGGGTGTAGTAAATGACTAGGAGTTAAGGGGTGGTTAAGGGTGCAAGGTAGTAAAGTGCTTTAAGGGCTTAGGGGTGGTTATAGGTACAGTGAGGGGCTCAAGGGGTCGTTAGAGTTAAGGTTATGGGTAGAAATAGGTTTTTTAGGGTGCAGGGATGAGTAGGAGTGCAGGGTAGAATGGGGTTAAGAATGTTTTTAGCATTGAAAAAGAACTGGGTAGTAAGAGGTTTATCGAGGTTTCTAGGGTTCAAGGATGGGTAAGGACAAAGGGTAGTAAGGGTTCCAGGGCTCAGGGATGGACAGGGGTATGAGGTAGTATGGAATTTTAGGGGTCAGGGGTGGAGTAAGTGTATGGGGTAGTAACAGGTTTTTCAATGGTTGAGGGATGTGTTAGGGTATGGGGCAGTAAGGGGTTTGAAAGGTTTAGGTATGGTTAAGAGGTAGTAATGAGTTTTGGGTTCAGGGATGGGTAAGGAGTAGTAAGGTTTTTTAGGTTTCAGAGATGGGTAAGGGTCGGGATAGCAAGGTAAAGCTTTTATGGCTCACTCTAGGAGGTGGTAGTCATTAGAAACTCAAGTACAGCAGTTACCACACCGCATCCGGAAATGGAACTCTGAACAACTCAGTGGGAGTGAGCCCATGGGCCTGAGCTGCCAGCAAAAACACTCCCAACTCTAACAGTGGGAAATGAAAATTACTTCAACTCAAACCGGGGTTCTACCCAAGTCCAAAGGGTATTACATTCGGCCAACCATAAGTACACATCTTGGTATCCAGTTTAAGTGACTAACAGGAAGCTGGTGATTGGGGTACTGATGTTATGACGTAGGGAGACCCGCTATGAGACGAGGTGCTGGGATTGACAATGATGTTGTGTTGCAACTAGCATCCCCAGCATAGCGGTGCCCCGGTTAGTAAATTTCACAGACCTTTATCTTAAAGCTGGCCAGTCATAATCAAGAGTTCCAGTTGCTGGGAGTACCCAAACAAGTAACAATGCTCGGTGAATGAACATGTTTGACCAGTACGCACTGGGAAATTGGATTTCAGGACTGTAGTCAACTGAGACTATAAACACAAATATCTCCATAGTGATAAGGGCTAGAGGGTCTAATCAAATCGTCACAGAATCATGGCAAATAGATGCAGCTAACTCAATGCTAATTGTAGACCTGAGGTAAAGACAAAGCACCAGTGGCAGCCGCCACAAATCTCAAGAAAGGGGGAGGGTGGGAGTTTGGGGGAACCAAATAAAAAAACATTACCTGTGAGCCGCCGCTGGCTACCTCGTGCTCCTCTTCCAATGGTGTCAGTGCTCCAGCAGTCCCTGCAACACCAGCACAGGCTCCCCTTGCAATCCTGGTGCTGCTCTCATGATATACCTAGCATGAGAGCAACATCAGGATTGGTCTGCAGCTCAGACACTGCATGAAAGTCTGTGCATTTTCTCCCACCTGGCTGTGTTAGGTCGACCAACCAAACTGCGCACTTAGTACACTCACTCCACTCCTTCTCACCCTCTCCCCTCCCATGCCCAGCCCCACTCCTCCCTTCACACGCTGGCTGAGCCAGCAGCTGAAAAATTTAAGAACAGTAAACTATTGTTATATTTTTCAGCTGCCATTGCGAAAGAGCCCCTCATGAAAAAGCACTTCAGCTTTTCTTTTACGTCTGTGAATGGAGAAAAGAAGAGACTATGCTAGGATTGTAGCCCTGGAAAAGGTTTCTCTAAGTCATTGAACTATAGACATTCAGCAACTTCCGGAGAAGGTTGTGGCCAGGCAGGTCCACGTGGCTAGACTTCCTCTTTGGTTAGCTACTTTCTTAATTTCTTATAGATGTCTTCTCTATAAGGCCAGACCTAAAAATAAGAGTTTGCAAAAATTTTTTGAAATTAGAAGATACCCAAATAAGTGCTGATGACATGGAACGTTATTCATATGAACTTTGATTTTCACTGTAGCAGTTTAGTGAAAGATAATCAACTGTTTTGTCAGCAACTGATGACCAGCATTCATTGCGTTTTAGTTCAAACCCATTCTGGAGTTGAATTTGTTTCCTCCATTATTGTTTGCCATGATATGTAGTAAAAGGTTTTGGTCTCCAAATTATCTGCCCTCAAATAATAGGTACTTCAGCCACAACTAGATGGAAACCAGGACATTTTTAAAACTGTTCCTCAGCGTATTCTTCAAGATTCAAGTGTTACTGACAGTGTGTTTTTACTGTTTCCCTTCTCATTTCAAGCAATGGAATAGGATATAGGAAAAAAGCGTAGTCCCTGGTACCTTTTTTCAGGCTAACACATGGGAAATCATTGCGCTGCACACGCCTCTGGCGAGGATGTCACCCTGGTCCTGTTTGCACACCACAGGTCGCAGCATATTTGCCTGACCCTTTAGAAGCCTTAATGGTGACCTGCGTGTCTTGCCTACTTAGTGTTCCTCATCTGTCCCTTGGCATCTTCTCACTTACCAAATTAGTGGTCATTCTGTCATCAAAGGTGGATTGGGGGATCAGACCCTTCAAGGGCTTACTCACCAGCAGTTCAGGATACTCACAGTGCCCACCTGTCCTACTTTTCAGATCCTCCTCAGATCTGTCATTCTCAGGTAACTCTTCGAAGCCAGTGAATACTGGCATGCCCAGAGGAGTGGTGATCAACCGCCTTGCTTGATGTCGTTGCACACTTCAGTATGGCAGAACATTCTGACTTAGGTGGGTTTCAGACGCTCTGATCCGCCACCTAGCCTATGAGGCCCCACACACTTGACACACTACAAGCTAGGGCCCGCCCATGCAAACCATTCCTACTCCTCCCATTGCTAAAGGATGTCTACTGGGTATCTCACTCCACTGATCCTTGTACAGCTCTGCGGCATAAGGGGATCAATGGGAGCATGAGCATACTTCCATGCCTACAGAACACTCACTAGTACAGTCATTATATAATGAGGAGCCCTGATGTGAATGTCTCTTGTGGTATGACAGTTGTCTTCTCACACTAGGTGTAAATTCAAAGAGTTACAAGAAATTACACACTAGTGAAGTAAGAAACACCTAATGTTGATTATAAGTGGGAAACTGGAGGCCTTTCCCCGTGTACCATTTTCTATTGGGCAGGCTAGCGATTAGACCCAAGAGGCTAACCTCCTTGGTATCTTCCCCACTCTATCTTCCTCTTTTTGTATCTCACATAGGCTTTCATAATCCCCCCCACCTATGGGTCTGTTGGAGCTCGATTACTGAGAGTCGGACATTTTATTTAGTCAGTGCTGCTGGGGAATCTGGGGATTGAGGATGTTTGTATATATCCCGTATTGTACTAAGCTGCAACAAGTTAAACACATGCAGTGACTACTGTTGCGTCCTCACTAGCCTGGGAACATGTAGCTCTGTAGCAGATGTCTTTATTCTTCCCCATACCTTCGTGTCCTGCTTGCATTGCGTCATAACTTTTATAAACACACCTTAACACCTTCCATCCCACTATGCAGTTCCTGTCTAGAGTCCAGAACTGTGAGGGCCCTGGCATGCATGATATCAAAGACATTACTGCTCCCCCCTTAGTAAACAAAAAGTACAAATAACTTTAGAATCCTACTTCTTCAATGAGCAGCTGAGGCGCTTGCATTGGTCTACCAGATCAAATGGTATGAGGTAGATGAGATGCACTGTCATTATGCATCAATGGCATAAGCTCAGGTGTGCGAACTTACATTCAGGTTGGACCGCCTCGCTTGTGATCTCTTGTGAACATTGAGGTAGATGTTTAAAGTGTGATGAATCCCTTGAGATGGATTTCCCAGGATGATGCGCTGTCACCATGTGTCTGTTTTGTACTTCTGCGTCTATCTGACAATTGCCAAGTCCCCTTTCTCAAAGACTGTTCCCAGGCACGTTGGTGACCGGCCAGCATATGTTTTCATCTTGCACTTTTGAGAAATGTCAATGACACAAACTTTACGGGTTTTCACTGATCGGCTCAATGTCCATTGAGGTCGTGTGATTCTGATGGCTCTACCAAATAGCAATGTGGCAGCGATTTCACCAGTTGTGGAGTGAGGGGTTGATCGAAAGACATGAAGAGCTGGGTACAGGTCTTAATTTAGATAGATTCTTTCCACTGAAGCTCGCTGAATTACTCTCTTGAGAGTGCCCTTAAACCATTCAACAACACCAATGGCTTGGGGCCAGAGAGATCAAGAAACTCCTTGAACTCTTTGTTATTGAAAGGCGGGCCACTGAGTGACGTATAGTTAATCTTATACATTTTTGATTTTTTTTTATTCAACATCATCAGCAAATGGTCGGACACTTGTTTTCTAAGTTTGTGTTGTAATGAGGTCCTTGAAAATGAGCATGTCTTTGTCTGCTTTGGTAGCAGCAATAATGTAATCAATGGCTAGAGCTGTTGGTGTGCTGGACCTCACAATGAAAATGAGATACTCTTAAGTGCTTTGGAAGTCAAACTGTGGTAATGTAGTGGCACTTGTGAAAAGTAATAAGTTTGGGTTTGAGAAACTTACACTTTGCTCTATTCAGAATGAGACCCGCATCAGCAAGTAGTTGCCTTGTCATACTCCTATTGTGTTGCCCCAAAAACTGGTATATCATCAATGTAATTAAAAGCATTCAAAACAAGTTGAATAATGAGGGGAATAATATCCTGAAATATCTCCGCAGCCGAAGATTCCCCAAAATGTGGTCTTTTATATTTGAACAAACCAACATGAGTCCAAAAAGTGGTAATGTACCTACAGTTTTCTTCCAGCTTGAGTTGAGGATATCCTTCAGTTCAAGATGAGAAGACTATAGCTACATTCAGTTGCATAATTATGCATGATATGTGTGGACCAGGATGTCTTTCTCTCTCAATGGCTTTGTTGGCATGGCGCATGTAAACACACATGCACACCCCACCTCCACTGTCCTTATTTTGGCACCATGACTATGGATGAAACCCTCAGCGCAGGACCTGTGGATTGTTCAATGATGTCATGTTTTACCAGTGTTTCTAATCTTTCTCAACAGCTGCTTGTAAGTGAAAAGAGACTCTGTAGTGTCGTTGAGCAACAGGGCCAATATCCTCATTAATATGAAGTAGCACTTTCATCTGCTTGAGTCTTCCTAAACCATGAAACAATGAAGGGAACTGACTCACACTTTCAGCCGGAGCATTGATGTTGTAGTTGAGAGATATCAGTCCCATGCCAGCAGCAGTGCCAAAGCTAAGAAAACATGCGCAAGATGAAGTACCTTGAATGACATGGATTGGCGCTTGCACTGTTTTGTGTCGCAAAGTTGCTGTGAGTGATCCTTGATTCTGTAACCGTTGTGAAGCAGCCCACATGTATACCTTTGTGTTTGATGGGGGTAAGGTGTGGCACAGGGATAAAACTGTTAAATGTTTTCACCAGTATAGTGTCAATCGATGCACCACTGTCTTTAATGCAGGTCACTTTTCCTGTGATTTTAGGGCACAGTCTAAATTAATTTTGTTCCTATTCTTTGTGACTAGTTTCCACTTTTGATCTTCTTTAGAAGCAGCTAACCCTACATGTGCATGTTGTTTCTTAGTCAATATCCTTAGCCCATATTAGTCTTTTTTACTAGTACTTGACAATGACATTGAAGAGCCTTTATACGATTAACTTGAAGATCAACTGGGCTTGGTTTGTACTTGTCGTAACTTATGTTGCCTTTTGGCCTTGTGGGCTTAGCGAAAATGCTTCTGGAGCCTTCTGGTGGCCATTTTCTCTTCTTGCTGTGACTGGCTTGATTTCTCTTTCACTTTGCAGACCGTTATGAACAGGTTTTCCTTCCCGCAGCTGTTGCACATCTGTCCAAAGGCTGGGCATTTTCCTTTGTGGGGAGACGGAAACCTACATCAAAAGCATAATTTTTTCTTCTTCTGAGATGTCGACTTGGAAGTATATGCTTTGTGCTTTTGCTTGCTTTTCATGATCAATGCTGATTCATCACGTGCTGTTCCTGCTTCCATCTTAGCAGCTTGCTATCTGCCTGTTCTTCTGCCCTTGCAGCCATTAGGATTTTCTCAATGCGTCTTCTAAAGGAATCTGAAGGGCAGCCATCCATGACTCTAAGGCGCGTGTCTTCCTCCTCATTAAAGTCAAAGAACTTACAGTGTCTGAGAAGTGCATCAAGCCTCTTAAATTAATCTATCGTTTCACCAGCTTGTTGCTGTGCTTGGTTGAAAATGTACCTATCGTAGTCGACTTTCGGGATCGGATTAAACTTGGCATCCAGTGCTTCCATTATCTTTGGTATGATGCATCAGCTTCTGAGGTTTATCTTTAGCACTTCTTTCACTCCATCCCCAAGGTTTTTAAAATATTTAATCAATTTCTTATTATCTTTTTCACCTAGCGCATCTAGTCATCAAACGTTTTGATCCATGCAGTCCACCTGGCTCCAATATTCTGCTTCTGTGTGGTATCAAACAAAGGTGGTGTCTTCAGGAATGTAGCTGCATCATATTTTGTGCTTCCTTCAGTCTCCATTGGGAGCAAAATGCTGTTGAAGCAGCACTTCCCTTGTACAGTGGTATTGGCAACCTTTCCATGTAACTATTGATGTTTGGGGCCTGGTCGTCACGCCCAATTTTAGAGGAGGTCGTATAGCAAATCACTAGTTGGTGCCGGCTAGTAGGCTTCTGTTTTTGTACCTGGTTGTCACTGCCTTTAACATTTACTTTGTATTGATGATGACTCTGTGTTATTGCACAGCGCAGTATTTCTTCTTTTAGCTTTACCAACAGGTTTTAGCAGGCATTTCAAATGTGCTCCTCTGCAGGTCCTTTAACTCTTCGAAGGCCGTGTGGAGGCTGGAGTGGGGCTTCAACTCCGTATACACCAAACACAGACCGCTTCGCATCAGTTTTGGTGTGCAGGTGGAACACACAAGCAGTTTGCTGTAGTTTTGCAAACTTCAAGGAGAGCAGCTTTGTTTCTTTGGGGCAGGTATCACACCTTCATCAGCAGCTGTATCGCCCTCCCCAGCTTGGGAGCACACATATGAACACGCCTCAAACAGAGCTCTGTAGCAGATGTATTTATTCTTCCACGTACTATCGTGCTCTGCTCGCATTCCATCATAACTTTTATAACCATTTCTTAACACCTCCCATCTCATTACATAGTTCCTGTCTAGAGTACACCCAGAACCGCTAGTGCTCTGGTGTGCATGATTTCAAAGACACTACAGCTAGTACTGGTTGTTCTTGTTTTTTTTTTCTTTTCCCTTATGGCTCTCGCTCTCACCAAATGTGCCAACCTGTAATGCCTTTTCTGAGGCTGTTTTGTAATGTTTTAATCCCAGCAAATCTTGCCCATTGATTGCTTGTATCTAAATGTCAGTAAATAAATGTGGTAAAAAAAGAAAAGAAAAGAAGTGGAAAACTGGGGAGACCAATAAATGATAGTGTACGAGATGTAATTTTGTGTAGTTGTAAAGTCTGGAGGCAATACCTCTTGTGGTACATGAGGTGTCAACTCCTTCTGTCATAGGGATTGTGATGATGACTTTTATGGCATAAGCAATGGAATCTCGTAAACTCTACGAGTGAAGGCCTTTGATAGATATATGTGACCACCACCATTACTCCAAGTGACAATTGTTTTCACCATGGCAATCATACAACTTACATCTAGTGCTTATACCTGTATTTGCAGAGGCTGCACAGATTTACTAACTCCATTCCATGTAATCAGGGCAGTACAGCCTTATTAAAGTTGATGTAATGTCAATAATCAAAGTAATGGCCAGTCATTGTATTGGTCATTCAAAAGTCGAAACAATGGAGGGGCACTGTTATAATTTCATGAGATGTTTCCTTACGCTATCACGAGTTCCATTAGTGATATCGCTCATTGCATGAGATGTCACCACAAGGTGGGGAGGGACCTGCTGCAAGAGATCTGTTACCATCCTCTTTAGTCAGTGGCCCACTGTCATTGTGCCATACCTGAGTATTGTGGTATTGAAATATATAATACTCAGAATCATAGTGTTCTAAATAGTGCTTCAAACTACAATTTCACAATGTTTGTGTGGCTATAAATTAAAAATGTTGTAGTCGCCTACTTTAATGCTACTCAATTTACAAACCCTGGAACGTTGGAAGTCTGAATTTGCCTCTAGTCACATTGCCCACTCATTACAAGTTGGATTTCCATGTGAGGAAACTACTCAAAAACTTATTGGCATTTACAGTGAGGATAGTGCTTTCCGAGCAGAGGCTCCATAAAATTATGTCCCAGCAAACTAATGATCTTCTTTTTGATCTTAAGTGGGTCAGTCCCTCCTTGAAGCTCTGCAATCTGAGCAATAATGAGATAACACTAGCAAGAGGCTCTACTGGTAATCATTTTTTCCATGGTGTGGTTTTCATTGTGCAAGTAGATTGATATTGTTGTGTGAGTAGATCGATATCATGAGATGCAGTCAATGTCCATATGTCAAGGGTAGGCAGGCAATGAGCCATCATGATTGTATTTGCAGTATTTACTTTCTGCCCAGTTTCCTGTGTCATCAGCGGAACCTACCTTACTTCTTCCAGCATCTGAAGCAGATCTGACCTTCCATTCAGTGCAGCTTCTAGAGCAGCACCTGCAGCCTGACCCTGCGGGGGCGAAAGAAAGAAGCAATTAGAAGTTTGTCTTGTTGTAAGTGGCTCTGTGGGATAATATTACTCTACATTCCTTAGAATGGATAATTTTGGAACAGATCATGTCATTACCACAAAGGAGCACACAGCCCTAATGTAGAGGCAGGAACTGGGTCTGACACCTATTACTACTAGCCTATACCCTGCTCCCAAGGAAGAGAAAGATTATTCTCTCCCTTGTTTTACTCCTCCTGATATAAAACTTCCTCTCCCCTAACCACAGCTGACCTCTCCTCGCCTTCTTCCTTTACCTTTTACTCACTTTATTTTCTGTCACCCGATCTCCTCAACACTTTGTAATTATATCCCACCCATTTTCCTCTTGTCCCTCTCTAACTGCTTAATTGCAGCTTCCTTAACAGATATGCCACCTCTAATGCCCTTAGGGGTGCCAGTCTTCTCAAATGTGAGGTGATATGTGATCTGATGTAACGGGTGATCCAATACATGCGGTAATGTGATCAGATGTATGGTGTAATGTGTGAGCTACTGTAGTAGGGAATGTTTTAGCTTATGTCTAATGTAACATGTGATCCAATTTACAATGTAATGGGAGCTGATATATGTGACCTGCCCTATGATAACATCTAATGTATGATGTAATGTGATTTAGTGTATGATGTAATGGGATGTAATGTATGATATAATGTTTGAGATAACATAGGATGTAACGTGATTTAACAAGAGATAATATGTAATGTAATGTCTGATATAATGTGATGTAGTTTGTAATCTAATCTGTAACATGTGATCGACAATATGATGCGATCAATATTTGATTTATTACGTTATCTAATGCGTATTGTAACCTATGTATAATGCATTGTATTAGCCAATGTGATACATGAAGTAATGTGATTTAATGTATAATGTAATCAGTAAGGCAAAGGTTGAGAAATACATTTCGCATTTTAGACTGGCAACGCACCAGCACAGCCTCCTTCCAAGTTCACAAAGCAACTCCAATGCCTACTGGTCAATGCCCGCTCACTCTGAAAACACACAACGGAAATCTGAGACACCATATCCATGCTCCGGCCAGACCTAACATTCATCACCGAGACCTGGTTCACACCGCCTCAACACCCAACATCACCTGCGCCACCCCAAAAGGATACAAACTGATCCACAAGAATTGCCACAACAAACATGGAGGAGGCATTGCCATCATGCACAAGGACAACCCCTGTGAACCACATTCAAGGAAGAGACTCCCCACCTCATGGAACAACTAAACTTCAGAATACAAATCGATCCCAGAACAACCATCAGAGGAACCCTCACATACAAACCACCTGGACTGAGACCCAAATTCTGTAGAGCCATTGCTGACCTTATTGCACTCCTAGCCATCGACTCAACAGACTACAATTTCCTACGAGATTTGAACTTCAAGCTGGATGTCCCCAAGGACTACAACAACACTAATTTTCTAGACAACCTAAACAGCATTGGACTCCAACAACTAGTCACCAGACCCACCCACACCGCAGGACATACCCTGGACCCCATCTTCACAGCCCGTGAGAAAATCAAGTTCACCCCCACAAAACGGAGTTTACATGGACCAACCACCACCTGGTACATTTCACCACAGCCAGCAGACCGGAACAATCCACCTCACCTCCGGCTCTCCTGCTGTGCAGATGGGGTAAGGTCACAGAAGCACAACGAACCACCATCCTCCAGCCCATCAAACCCTGCATCTCCGACAACCTCGAACGAGACACCAACAACCTTTCTGAATGTATCAGCAACATCGCCAACAAAGTCATCTGCACAAGGAGCTCTGCCTCCAGAAGATCTAACTATGCATGCACAAAAGAAAATGCAAACGGCTGGAAATACAATTGCATCACACAAATGACCCTGTGTATCGCACCACCTTCAAAGTTGCACTAAACAAGTACCGTAACCGCCTCAGAGAAGCAAAGAAGGCTGCCCTACTCAGCCACATTGAGGAAAGCACCAGCTGCCCGAAGGAACTCTTCAAGATCGTCACAGAAAACACAATCCAAACTTCCCAGACCCTCTGCAACTCTCTTGCTGACTACTTCCACAACAGGATTACTGCCATCTACAGCAATTTCCAGCCACAACCTACCAACATAGATCACCTTTTAGCTCCGTCTGAGGACTCCACCAGCCACCTCATTATAGACTGGATACCAGTTTTCACACAGGAAACAGCCGTCCTCATGAGCTCAATCCACTTTGGCTCACCCAATGACCCCCTACCCACACTACATCTTCACCCTGGGTCAGAAGGAGAGATAGTATCCTCATGCACATCTGCAACACCTCCATTAAGACCGCCACCACCCGAGAAGCATGGAAACAAGCATAGGTCAAACAGCTCCTAAAGAAACCCTCAGTCGACCCCAGCGAGCTCAAAAATTACTGACCCATCTCTCTACTACCTTTCCCAGCCAAGATCTTGGAAAAAGCCATCTACAAGGAACTCTCTGAACTCCTTGAAAGACACAACCTGCTCGAGCCCTCCCAATGCAGTTTCTGCTCCAACCACAGCTCTGAGAGTGCCCTCATCGCCACAACAGATGACATCAGGACCCTCCTGGATTGCAGAGAAAAAGGTGCCCTGATCCTCCTAGACCTCTCCACTGCGTTCAACACCATCTCTCACTTCACCCTCATTTCCAGACTCCACCACATCGGAATCTGAAGCAGCGTCCATAAGTGGATCCATGCCTTCATCACAGGCCGCACCCAGAAAATCCGCCTCCCACCCTTCCCATCAAATACGAAGAACATGTCTTGCGGCATCCCGCAGGGATCTTCCCTTGGCCCCACCTTCTACAATGTCTATGTGACACTGTAAGCCGAGCTCGTCCACTCCCATGGACTCAACATCATCTCGTACGCCTATGACACGCAACTGGTACTCTCCCTCTCCTAAGACCTCAACGCCCTAGAAACAACTCCAGCAATGCCATGACACACATCGCCAAATGGATAAAATCAAACTGCCTGAAACTGAACACCGACAAAATGGAGGTGATCACCGTCAGAAGCAACCCCTCCCTCTGGGATGACTCCTCGTGGTCATCCTCGCTCGACAACCTCCAAACCCATCACATCACGCACACAACTGAAGCATCATCATAGACAGCATACTTTCCTTCAAAGAGCAGATAAATACTGTGGCCTCCTCTAGCTTCCATAACCTCTGCTTGCTAAATAAGATCTTCAAATGGATCCCCTTCAAAACCAGAAGGATGGTCATTCAGGCCATCATCACCAACAGACTGTGGAAACGCTCTCTATGCCTGACTCCATGGCCAGCAACCCCAACGCCTCCAGACCATTCAGAACGCAGCCACAATACTTGTCCTAGACCGCCCCAGAAAAGCCCACATCACCCCCCACCTCAGAGAGCTACACTGGTTGCCGGTGCACAAGAGATGCAAATTGAAGGTTCTCACCATTGCTTACAGAGCCCTCCCTCCACAACACTGGACCCAAGCTTATAAACCATAGTCTCTCCTTCTACCAGCCAACCAGAGTGCTTTGTTCTACAACTCTCACCCAGGCACAGGTCCCAAGAATCCTACGCAGCCTCAGCAGAGGTCGCTCATTCTATCTTACTGCAAAGTCCTGGAACAACCTCCACCTGCGAACATCGCACACCCTCCTCGACTTCAGGAAAAAGCTCCAGAGATGGCTGTTTGAGGAGTAGACACTGGTGAACAACCATCGTCATAGGCCCCCCAGGGCGATAAGCTGTGCTTTATAAATTCATTGATTGATTGACTTTCAGATTGCCTGTCATTTAATACCTTCAGATTATAAAGAAAAATGTTCTGAGTCAATATTTTGTGTTATTAATTGTATTAACTTTTCAGAGGTGCAGGTGCAATAAGATATGTAACTGAAAAATATAATATAATGTTGGTTAATTGAATTTTCATAAAAAATGAAATCACACTGCTTGCCGGAGGAAAATGTAATCTACTTTTCAAGAGGTGTACGTTGTTGAATTAATTACAGAGTACAACTGGGTAGCTGGACAATCTGTGCTTGCAAAGAATGGTTTTAACATGGATTTCTCAATCTCAATAATAAAATAAAATTATATGAGTTACATACGGAGCTGTTGATCTACTTTATTCGTACAAGTAAGCTTTTCTATCAGCGTGCTTCTCTTTCGCTCCTTGTCTGACATATTCTGAAATAACTTTGAATTTTAAATCCCCAGATCATCTCGATTCAAAAGCATCCAAGTCATGCTACTTGAGTGTACGCGACTAAGATTGTTATCAAAAGTTCTGGATTCTTTTAATCTAGCGAAATAGTGTCCCTGAATGACACTTGTAGCCCCAACCAGAACTCTTCTGATTGTGTAGAGGTCCAGTAACCAGCCAGCGTGTGCACCAGATCCCACGCTGGTTGACTCAGACTGCATGGTCCTCTGGGGCAACAAATTCATACATTGCAAATATTCTGTTTAGTTGTGGTCCCAATGCCATCATCCTCAAGGAGGACATCTCCTGAATCCAAGACGGCTGACCCTGAATGGCCATCACCAACTGAGCTAGAGTCCTCCAAATTGCACTGACGTTTCAGAGGATTATATTGTCCCATCACTTCCTACCAGAGGTGCTCAGCCGAAATGAGCCCTGGAAGCCCATGACTGGCTGTATTGGACAACGGGCATTTTCCCAGGTGGCTGGACGTGTGGGGGAGGGGCGCTGTTGTTACTGTGGGGCAGCAGGGCCAGCTTTTGGGCGGTGCGAGCGGTGTGAACGCACCGGGCGCTGACCTCTGGGGGGTGCTGTGTTTAGCAATAGCGTCCGACACTTGCGATTTAAAAGCACCTGCTGAAAAGTTCCTTGTGCGTTTAGCCTTCAAGAAACAATTAAAATGTCAAGATACCTCTTGTGATTAATGATCCTGCTAGAGAGAGAGATGGGAGTTTTGCTAGTGGCAGCTTTGACTCAACATAAAGTAGCACAGAGGGTTAATATGCCTTCTGCAAAAACTGGGGGCATATTTAAGAAGTGAAGTGCAGCAGCACTTTTCTTACACCCCTTAGCGCCCCCCTAACGCCACCATGTGTGCCCCGTATTTAAAATACAGTACACCATGGCGGTAGTTAGGGGACTAGTGTCAGAATTTTTTACGCTATTCCGGCGCTTTGAGGATTAACGTCAAAAATGTTGACGCTAATCTTGCAAAGCATGCAGAAGCCCATTGTAACCAATGGAAGCCACCTTTTAATGCCTGCTCTGAGCAGGTGTTAAAAGTGCCGGAACAAAATGACGCAAATAAATCTGATAGATTTCTTTGCATCATTTTTTTGCCCCCCCCCCAGCGCAGGCATAATGTAACGCAAAAGGCTAGAAAGTGGCGCAATGCATGCATTGTGGCTCTTTGTAAATATGGTGCAGCGTTTATGGCCTTTTAATGCCACATTAGTGTAAAAGAAATGACACTAATGTGGCGTTAGATTGGCACTAGGGGCTCTTAAATATGCCCCTATGGCAGTGCTTAATTTGTGATTGATGTTTCCGGTGCGGAGTACCAGCACTTATTTTTTAGGGCTGGCGCTTATTTTTCTGCCTCAAGCATTTACTGCGAGAAAAAGACACATATGGGAAAGACGGAGGAAGAGAAAAACGAAAAAGCGTCACAATGGGAAAAAGCAGAAATCTGCAAGAGTGAGCTGAAGGGGCAGGGAGCACCTGTAAATGGATTGAAGAGGCCAGAGATGGCTTCAGGATTACACTGCCTTTGTATTCCGTGTTCACACATTTAATAGCAGCAGCCGCATGTTTAGAGGAGGGCTTTGGGCACCGGCACCTTTTTATTTACAAATTAAGCACTGCCCTATGGGGCATATTCGAAAAACGTTGTGCTGCACACAGTGCTGCGCCACTTTTTTTGTGCCCCTTAGCACCCCCCCAATGCCACTATGTGTGCGTCATATTTAAAATATGGCTCACCCTGGCGGTAGTTAGGGGACTAGCATCAGAATTCTTTATGCTAGTCCGGCGCTTTGCAGGATTAGCATAAAAAATGTTGCAAAGTACCCAGAGGCTACCAATGGAAGCATCCTTTTAATTCCTGCTTTGAACAGGCTTTAAAAGTGCCGGAAAAAAATGACTCAAAGAAATCTGAAAGATTTCTTTGCACCATTTTTTTGCCCCCTAACGCAGGCGCCACTTTGTAAATATGGTGCAGCGTTTTTGGCCTTGTAACGCCATATTAGCCTAAAATAAATTACACTAATGTGGTGTTAGAATGGCACTAGGGGCTCTTAAATATGCCCTCATGGGGCATATTTGAAAAAAGTGGCGTTGCACACAGCGCTGCACCACTTTTCTTGCGCCCCTTAGCACTCTCCTAACACAACCATATGTGTGCTGAATTTAAAATACGGCGCAACGTGGCGGTAGTTAGAGGACTAGTGTCAGAATTTTTTACGCTAGTCCGGCGCTTTGCAGGATTAGAGTAAAAAATGTTGATGCTAATCCTGCAAAGCACACAGAGGCCCATTGTAACCCACAGAAGTCTCCTTTAACGCCTACTCTGAGTAGGCATTAAAAGTGCGGGGAAAAAATGACGCAATGAAATCTGTCTGATTTCTTTGCACCATTTTTTCCCCCGCCCCCCCCCCCCCAACAGCAGAATGCCGCCTTTGCATACATTATGCCTGGCGCAGGCATAATGTAGTGCTAAGGGATCTAAAGTGGCGCAATGCATGCATTGCGCCACTTTGTAAATATGGCACGGTGTTTTTGGCCTTCTAACGCCACATTAGCGTGAAAAAAATGATACTAATGTGGCGTTAGAATGGAGCTAGGGGCCCTTAAATATGCCCCTATATTTTAAGTGGCTAGCTGAGTGGATTTGTAAAGCCAGCCTTTACAAATGCTTTAAAACACATGAATGTATGTGAAAGGGGAACGATGGAGAGATGAGAGGCACATTTTGGGGGCGCCACAATAAACTGTCGCACAGGGCGCCACCAGACCTAAAGCCAGCCCTCAGGTCGGTTTTGTAGCAACGCAGCAGTTTTAAAAGCACTGTGGAGTTCCTTGTATATTCAAGAGTTTTCAGGCAATAATAAAAGTGCCAAGATAACTATTGTGATTAATGCACCTGCTGGAGAGAGATCGGGGTTTTTTGACTCATCGGAGGCTGTTGCAAAGAACGTGTGCTATGCAGATCATCGAACAGTATTTTATGTGAAGTGCTCAGTGGATTGCTGCTTTTGTCACAGAGATCCTTTTCTTACTGTGCGGTTCATAAGTTACAATCATAATCTAGCACAGTGAGCTAGTGACCCCAGGGTAGGTCGCTCCCCTGCCCTCACAGCACCACCAGATCCTCTGTGCCTGCCTTCGCCGTGTCTGTGTGTTGCCTGTACCCCTGAGTGACTGTGTCTCTGCCCGTGTGATTGCGCTCCTCTTTTTGTTTTCTGTACCCCTGAATGCTTGCTCGCCTGATGTGATCGCGCTCCCCCTCTCTTTTTCCGTGTATCTCGAGTGCCTGCTGCTCTCTGTGCCCCCGCCGTCCCCCTCGTCCCTCCGCCACCTTTCTGCCCGTTTTTTCTCGTTTTGTACCTTTTAGGTACTTTTCTTCGTTTTCTTCGCTCTCCTCGTTTTTTACAGGCCTCCTCGCCCCTCCGAGGCCCACCACCGCTTTTACCGCCTTTTTCCCCCCTACCCGCCCTCCTCCCGCCTCCCAGCTGACCCCGCCTCCCCGGCTAACCCTTAAATGGCGGCCGCTGCGAGGCAGTGGTAGCGACCCTTGACCCCAGGGTAGGTCGCTCCCCTGCCCTCACAGCACCACCAGATCCTCTGTGCCTGCCTTCGCCGTGTCTGTGTGTTGCCTGTACCCCTGAGTGACTGTGTCTCTGCCCGTGTGATTGCGCTCCCCTTTTTGTTTTCTGTACCCCTGAATGCTTGCTCGCCTGATGTGATCGCGCTCCCCCTCTCTTTTTCCGTGTATCCCGAGTGCCTGCTGCTCTCTGTGCCCCCGCCGTCCCCCTCGTCCCTCCGCCACCTTTCTGACCGTTTTTTCTCGTTTTGTACCTTTTAGGTACTTTTCTTCGTTTTCTTCGCTCTCCTCGTTTTTTACAGGCCTCCTCGCCCTTCCGAGGCCCACCACCGCTTTTACCGCCTTTTTCCCCCCTACCCGCCCTCCTCCCGCCTCCCCGGCTAACCCTTAAATGGCGGCCGCTGCGAGGCAGTGGTAGCGACCCTTGACCCCAGGGTAGGTCGCTCCCCTGCCCTCACAGCACCACCAGATCCTCTGTGCCTGCCTTCGCCGTGTCTGTGTGTTGCCTGTACCCCTGAGTGACTGTGTCTCTGCCCGTGTGATTGCGCTCCCCTTTTTGTTTTCTGTACCCCTGAATGCTTGCTCGCCTGATGTGATCGCGCTCCCCCTCTCTTTTTCCGTGTATCCCGAGTGCCTGCTGCTCTCTGTGCCCCCGCCATCCCCCTCGTCCCTCCGCCACCTTTCTGCCCGTTTTTTCTCGTTTTGTACCTTTTAGGTACTTTTCTTCGTTTTCTTCGCTCTCCTCGTTTTTTACAGGCCTCCTCGCCCTTCCGAGGCCCACCACCGCTTTTACCGCCTTTTTCCCCCCTACCCGCCCTCCTCCCGCCTCCCAGCTGACCCCGCCTCCCCGGCTAACCCTTAAATGGCGGCCGCTGCGAGGCCGCGCAGCGGACGCGCCAAAGGCGCGCCTAAGGCAAGCCCGTCTGTGCCCGTCCGCGACTGGACCACGTCCAGCGCCCGAACCCCTGGCCCCCGCGCCCCCTGCCTGACCTACGACTCCACCACCCTCACCAACCTCAACCCCGGCCGCACGCATGGCTGCTACCGCGCCACCCCGAAACGAACCCACGGACCCTTCACCTGCAGCAACTGTCGCTTCACCTGCCTACGGACCAACACCGGTCCCGTCAAGAACGACTCCCCCGGAAGCAACCTCCACTGCATCCTGGTCAACACCCGGTCCATCCACAGGCACGCCATCGAACTGTGGAACCTCATCAGCTCAACGAACCCAGACATCGCCTTCCTCACCGAGACCTGGATGAACCCCTCCTCGGCACCCGACATCGCCATAGCCATCCCCGACGGCTACAAAATCATCCAGAAAGACCGCACCAACCGCATCGGAGGAGGCATCGCCATCGCACACAAAAACTCCATCCGCATCTCGACCCACACCTACTACTCACTCCTCGACGCCGAACATCTCCACTTCACAATCCACAGTGACCCCAAGACCACCCTCAGAGGCACCCTCATGTACAGACCACCAGGACCCCGCACCAAGTTCAGCGAAGACATCGCAGACTTCATCAACCCTCACGCACTCTCGTCCACCGACTACATCCTCCTAGGAGACCTCAACTTTCACCTAGAGAACCACACCGACAACAACTCCACCGCCCTACTGGACAACCTCGCCAACCTGGGACTGAAACAGCTAGTCAACACACCTACCCACTACGCCGGACACACGCTCGATCCCATCTTCTCCTCCAGCAAACACATCACCTTTTGCCACACCACCGAACTCACCTGGTCGGACCACAGCTGTGTCCACTTCAGCTTCAAGAAGACCACCGTACACCACCACACCCAGCAACCACCAAGAAGACACTGGAATCGTATCACCACCGAACAGCTCGCATCAACCCTCTCCCAGAACCAACCCACCAGCACCACCGACCCCAACGAAGCCGCCAACAACCTGACAAACTGGATCTCCAACTGCGCCAACCTCCTGGCCCCCCTGAAGACTCAAGCTATCACCAACAACCACAAGAAAAACTCCTGGTTCACCCCCGACCTCAAGGACTCCAAGAAAGAATGCCGCACACGCGAAAAGACGTGGCGCCTCAACCAGACCGAAGAGAACATGTCAGCTCTCAAGGACGCCACCCGCCAACACCACCAACACCTCCGCGCTGCCCGAAAAACAGCCTTCCGGAACAGACTTAACAACAATGCCCACAACAGCAAGGAACTATTTGACATCGTCAAAGAGCTCTCCAACCCGGACGCAGAAAACAACTCCATCCCTCCATCACAGGACCTCTGCGACTCCCTCGCAACCTTTTTCCACCACAAGATCATCGACATATACAACAGCTTCCCGACCACCAACGCGAACCCCCACCCGGAACCCGCCACCGACACCACCACCATCCTCACCTGGAACCCTACCACCACCGAGGAGACCACCCGTGTCATGAACTCGATCCACTCCGGATCCCCTTCGGACCCCTGCCCGCACCACATCTTCAACAAGGCCGACAACATCATTGCACCACACCTCCGAGACGTCATCAACGCCTCCCTCACCACCGCCACCTTCCCGGAAAGCTGGAAACACGCAGAGCTCAACGCCCTCTTAAAGAAACCCACAGCCGACCCCACCGAACTCAAAAACTTCCGGCCCATCTCTCTCCTACCGTTCCCCGCCAAAGTGATTGAGAAAATCGTCAACGCTCAACTCACCACCGCCCTGGAAACCAACGACTCCCTCGACCCCACACAGTTCGGTTTCAGGGCCAACCACAGCACCGAAACCGCCCTCATCGCAGCCACGGACGACATCCGAGCCCTGACCGACAAGGGAGAAACCGTGGCCCTCATACTCCTGGACCTCTCTGCAGCCTTCGACACGGTCTGCCACCGCACCCTGATATGCCGCCTCAGCAACGCCGGCATCAGAGACAAGGCCCTGGAATGGATCGTCTCCTTCCTCTCCGGAAGGACGCAGAGAGTCCGCCTGCCCCCCTTCAGATCCACAGCCACGGAGATCATCTGCGGCGTACCCCAAGGATCCTCCCTCAGCCCCACTCTCTTCAACGTCTACATGACCCCCCTGGCGAACATCGCACGCAAACACGGACTCGACCTCATATCCTACGCCGACGACACCCAGCTCATCTTATCCCTCACCAACGACCCCACCTCAGCAAGGACCAGACTACATGACGGCATGAAGGAAGTAGCGAACTGGATGACAGACAGCCGGCTGAAACTGAACACAGATAAGACGGAGGTCCTCATCCTCGGCCCCACTCCCAGCGCATGGGACGACTCCTGGTGGCCCCCCGCTCTTGGCAGCACTCCCCAACCCACCGACCACGCACGCAACCTCGGCTTCATCCTGGACTCATCCCTCTCCATGACCAGACAGGTCAACTCTGTGACCTCGGCATGCTTCAACACCCTCCGCATGCTTCGCAAAATCTTCCGCTGGATCCCCACCGACACCAGGAAGACCGTCACCCACGCCCTCGTCACCAGCCGCTTGGACTACGGGAACACTCTGTACGCCGGCATCACCTCCAAGCTGCAGAGGAAACTTCAACGGATCCAGAACGCTGCCGCACGACTCATCCTGGACATACCCCGCCACCACTACATCTCCGGACACCTGAAGAGACTCCATTGGCTCCCTGTCAACAAAAGAATCACCTTCAGACACCTCACCCATGCACACAAAGCCCTTCACAACCTCGGACCCAAACTCATCAACAACCGCATCTCCTTCTACACTCCTCTGCGCACCCTACGCTCTACCGGACAGGCCCTGGCAGCCATACCCCGCATCCGCAAAGCCACCGCCGGAGGAAGATCCTTCTCTTTCCTGGCAGCGAAGACCTGGAACTCTCTGCCCAGCCACCTTCGCACCATACATGATCACCTCTCCTTCAGAAGGCAGCTCAAGACCTGGCTCTTCGAGCACTGACCCCCCCCCCCCCCCCTCCAACGCCTTGAGACCCTTTATGGGTGAGTAGCGCGCTTTATAAATGCGAATGATTGATTGATTGAGCTATGAACTGCCATCAAAAAGCTGCAGCACACTGCATGGTACAGTTTAGGAACTTATGTTGTTTTCCCAGGGCTTGTTTGGGTAGAAATAAATTGTTATTCGTAATGTCAACCCTAACTACTGTATTATGTTCTGAATCCTGAGTTTATGCTTCCCCAGATCAAACAATCTTAACAAATGCCTACCAGTGTGGATGACGTGCAACGTACACCTTGTAAGTACCCTTTGTCTTATATAATATTTACTATACACTGATTTATACATGTATGATTCATTGTCTCTGTATATGTGTGTGTGTGAGATCTAAAGTGCACCAACACCCTACGCTGGTAAGAGAGGAGCTATAAAATCAAATAAAGTGCATGTGAGAGAGGGGCTGTGGAGAGATGAGGGGCTCTATTAGAGGGTGATTGTGAGGGGATTATTGAAGAGCCCCAACAAGGATTGCTGTGTCCTGGTTGTAGTCCTCCAATGGCGTAGCAAAGGCCCCCGCAGCTCCAGCCCCCCCCCCGCCAGCACAATGCACTGTGCACGCACGGGCGGCAGGCATCTGACTGGGTCGAGGAGGGAGAGGGGCCCCCTACAGGTACTTTGCAGAAGGGGGGCCCTTAAGTTTCGGTACGGCACTACAGCCCTCGTCTTCACTCACTCAATAGCTTCTTGGCATCATTTCACACTGTCTCTCCTTACCCAAACCCTGGATGTCTCTTCACTTGCTACATTTCAGTGCTAACAAACCTGAGGTTTTAATTCCTGCCTGGCGCCTTTTTACCTGCTCTTTGTATCCTATTCCCTCATCCCCCCCTGCTGGTCACTTCGGTGTCTTCTTTGATCCTTTTGTATCATGTTCTTTTTACTTCGCCTTTGTTCTCCAGACCTATGGATGTCAGCGGTTCGACAGCTAGAAAGTGTGTTCTTCAATCACTTTGCAAACTAACAGCCGAGCGTAACCCGTGGTTTCTCGTCCCTTGATGGAGGCGGCCGCATTCTTCTGGGCCTGCCAGCTTCCACCCTGTGCCCGGCTGTCTATTCTCAGCTCGGAGATCCGCCTTTACTTCAAACCGCCTTTTCCTGCTCACCTCTCACCCGCTCTCAGTTCTCTTTGTTGGCCTGTTCTCTAATCCTGTCTCGAGGCCCACTTTCTATATATTCTTAACAGGTGTCTTTTATGACTCACCCTTTCTATTGATCTTCCGTGTTCTCAAAGATTTAGAATAATGTGCCAACTTCACACCGATACCTCAGTGCCGTATTGGTGGTAATTACGCAGTCTGTATCACCACAGATTTCGTTTTTTTCCAGACTGTATGGTATTAGCATTTTATAGCACTTTCTACAACCTTTGCGCAGCTCACACAGACGGGTACCAATGTTCTCCTCTGGTTATGTGTGGTTGCTAAGGGTGCGGTGTTGTAGCAGAATACATGTCCCGATGTCGTATTTAATGACTGGGAATGTGGCATTAAGCTCCTTTAGCGCTTTTTTAAGAAATCATTTTTTTGTATTTGTCGGCTTCTTTACTTATTGTGTTTCCTTCAAACTATTGAAAAACATCCTTTAAAGTAACTTGTGCCACATTGATGTTTTTGTAATGCTTTTGTATTTGCCTAAAGCGCAGTGGAAGACTTTTTATATTAAAAATAAGAATGATTAAATGAGGTTAAGCGACTCAGCAAACTGAACTCATTGTGGCAAGTACCAAGATGTTGAGTATCATTCGTTGCTTCGGTTTGTGGCACTCTGTGGAGTGACCCTCCCCTTTGGGACCGACACCCCGCTAGCGTGGGATAACATCGCCACAGGGTGGGGTAGGACCAAACGCAACCCCCCTCTCTAAAATGTATGTGTTCGCTCACCCTATTTCTAAATGAATTCTAAATGAATTAAGCATTATCCCACGCACCACAAAGTGGACAGCAGGAGAAGGGTATTCCACTGGTGGCTTTCACAGTATGAACAGGTGCTGCCAAGGCCAGTGTTGTGGGTCATGGGTCACCTGTGCATTCAAACCTTTACCAGCCTTGGAGGAGACTCACAGCACCGCCATGCACCAATGTACCAGCCTGCCACAGCCCCTAGAAGTCCTATACAGCGCCAATCCTCTAATTTACAGCACCGTGTAACCCCTAGAAGCCCCACAGAAGACGCTGCACTAACTGTTGTTTTTTTATCATGAGTGAACCAATCTTTGAATGGTGGTGGTGGTGGCCTGCCCCCAACAGCAATATTTTTTTTTCAATCAAGTCTCACAATGCCTGTGTGAGATGTGGCACAATGGAGAGAAAGTAAGAAGACCAGTTAGGGGGCATTACCCAGACAACAGCAGTGCCAATATGATCTCTCCCCAAGGGTCCAGATAAAAAGTCCTTTGTGCCCATCCCCGAGTTACTATCTCGAGTACCAGCGCAATGAGGAGGTGTGGGAGCAGGATTAGGAAGAACTCCTGCAGGCGATGCTAGCTTTAGAATGTGATTTCAGCAACACCACGTATTTGGGATTGTAAGGGTGGGTTGCAGCAAGCAGGGCTCCTAGGTTCCAAACACCCTTGTGGTGGTTATGGAATGATAGTTTCCCATGACGGTATACCCTTCAAGGTGGAGTGAAGCGAGAAAGCTGATCTTAAAGAAAGCCACATAAGCACTTTTCTGGCGTGCACTGGTGAATAATTAAAAGCCCATCTGCTATGTGCTCAGGCCCAAGAGCCCTCTTGCAGTGTATTTTGGTCTACTGTACTTTCCACATTTCTACGGAATCCCATGTTGTAAGACGTTAAATGACTTTTGCAAGTGGGGACACGTAACCGCCAAAAGTAATGGACAGATAGAGCCAAACTTGGAGGTACCCCCATGTGATACTGGTGAAAGCTTGCCAGTGTCCTTAGTGGGTTGTCAAGAAGTGTAGAAAGCCACCCGGGTACAGTATCATGGTATCCATACACCCAGACCTGTCCTGCTATTTACAATAATAAAAGCTATGTATTATTTAGAGTTTGCGAGAAAGGTTACACTGTCACAACCGTGGAAGATATCCCATCCGCGCTATTACAAGTGTATTACAGATTGTGGCACTTGTAACGCGGCGGACGAGATTTCTGCGATGTGACTGAGTATTCCATCCGCAAAAAGTAAACAAGGCTTTAAGATTGCAAGTCATTTCCAGTGTGTAGCGTTAAAGGGCTGCCATTTACCGACCAGGACAGTGGGAGTAGGGCTTGGACTGGTACTCGATTCAACGCATTGCTCCTTATACATTGAAGATAAACTGAAGGCCCAGGATCTGGCCGTAGCTTGGCAGGACTCAAAGATCAGCAGGGCCGGACTCGCCTTAGCGGGCATCGGGCCTTTTCCCGGTAGACTAGTAGGGTGGGGGCCGTTTTCTCAGCAGTGGGGGCCGGCTTTGTTCCTGGGAGCCAGTTTTGCATCAGTGCTGCAATATCGCCCCCAGCAACAAAAGAACAAAAGCAGCAGTGAATCGTCACCCCTCAACCCCCGCCCCCCCCAACCTGGGGGCTGGTCTGACAAAATTGCCGGGCTCCTTTGGGCTCCCAGTCCGCCCCTGAAGATCAGTGCAATGCTTCTTCACAGACATTATCTGCTTTGATACTTTAACACTCGACCAAGACATGTCTGCACAAGTCCAAAGTATTTTACAAAGGTAGTTATAAATGCCACAGAAAGAAAGGCGCCTCGTGTACATCACGATGTGTGGTAGACTGAAGCAAATCAGGGCAGTTCTGTGTTGGAAGCGTCAGGTAGTCTTGGGTACAATATGAGATATGGACGTTCAAGTTTCAGATGCAGTTTTTAACACAGGATGGTGGATGAGTGTTGTAGCCCGAGATGACAATGAAATGCATATCCTGTGATAGTTTCTTGTACACAACAGATGTAGTAGCCACACATGAGACTTCCGTGTACTTCATTTGATCGTCTCGTAGGGCGGTCTTGTGCACAACAGTGTTCCATGCTGTAGCCTCAGGTGAGAATCCCATGTACATCAAATGAAAGTCTCTTATGGAGTCTTGTGCACAACAGTGGTTGTGTGCTTTAGCCTCACATGAGACTCCCATGTACATAATATGATAGTCTTGCAGGTGGGCCTTGTGCACAACAGTAGTTGATTGCTGTAGCCTCACATGAGAATTCCACATACATCATGTGATAGCTTCTTATGGAGTCTTGTGCACATTAGTGGTTGTGTGTTGTAGCCTTAGGTGAGAATCCCATATACATGATATGATAGTCTCTTAGGGGGTCCTGTACACAACAGTGGTTGCGTGTTGTAGCCTTAGGTGAGAATCCCATACACATATGATAGTCTCTTAGGGGGTCCTGTACACAACAGTGGTTGCGTGCTGTAGCCTCAGGTGAGAATCCCATGTACATCATGTGATAGCCTCATTCGGAGTCTAGTACACAACAACTGCTGTAGCCTCACGTCAGAACCCCATGTACATTGTGTGATAATCTCACTGGGAGTCTTGTACACAATAAATGCTGTAGCCTCACATGAGAATCCCATACAAATCGTGTGATGGTCTCATAGGGGGCATTGTGCACAACAATTGGCAAATCTTGTAGCCTCAGATGAGAATCCCATGTACATTATGTGATATTTTCTTATGGAGTCTTGTGCACAACAGTGGTTGAGTGCTGTAGTCTCAGATGAGAATCCCATGTACATCATGTGATATTTTCTTATGGAGTCTTGCGCACAACAGTGGTTGCATGCTGTAGCCTCAGGTGAGAATCCCACGTACATCACGTGATAGCCTAATTCGAAGTCTGGTGCACAACAAGTGCTGTAGCCTCACGTCAGAATCCCATACACATCATATGATAGTCTCATAGGGGGTCCTGTGCACAACAACTGGTGAGTCTTGTAGCTTCAAATGAGAATCCCATGAACATTATGTGATAGTTTCATAAGTGTCTTGTGCACAACAGTGATTGAGTGCTGTAGTCTCAGATGAGAATTCCATGTAAATCATGTGATATTTTCTTATGGAGTCTTGTGCACAACAGTGGTTGTGTGTTGTAGCCTCACATGAGACTCTCATGTACATAATATGACAGTCTTGCAGGTGGGTCTTGTGCACACCAGTAGTTGATTGCTGTAGCCTTGCATGAGAATTCCACATACATCATGTGATAGCTTCTTATGGAGTCTTGTGCACAACAGTGGTTGAGTGCTGTAGCCTCACATGAGAATCCCAGGTACATCATGTGATGGTCTAATTGGGAGTCTTGCACACAGTAAGTAGGGGAGCCTCCCATGAGAATTCCATAAGCGTCATGTGATAGTATCTTATAGAGTCTTGTGTACAAGGGTTTAGTGCTGTAATGCACATCATAGGGCTTTGTAGCTTAGTGGCAGAAGTGTGGTTAACACAGCATATTTACACTTTGGAACACCCTCTTGTCCCAGGGAAATGCAGTATCACGTGCCTAAGGTGAGTTTTTGCATTTTATTATTGAAGGTGTCACTGCAGAGAGATAAAGTTCTGAGTGTACTGATTATACTGATTATCTTAGAGGTAGAACGTTCAGAGGCCATGGTACAATCCCTGAAGAATACACAGATGTGTTCACTGCACAGGGCAAAGCACATAAAGCTAAGTGTGACATCACAATGCTGATGCATAGGGATACAACCTTGATGTTGAAGAACAAGAGATTGCTGCACAATCGTTGGAAGGGTCTGCAGCACTATTAATCATCAATCAGTAGATCCGATGGAGCAGTTTCCGGTGTTCAGGATGCAGTATTCGAGATGGAGCCTCTTAGCCTGCTTGCTGCACCTGCGACGCGAGTAGAACCAGCATCTCCCAAGGACACCGTTGCAACGAGTAGCTATGGCCTGAGCTTGCTGATACACCAATAAGCTTTTCTTTCTCCTGGCAAGAGTCCCATTTTGGCCCTTGTATCCCACCACTTTTCCATCCATTCCTCTGGCCCACTCCTACCTGAAGCCTACTGTGCAGCTGCAGGAAGAGCATCAGCAGAATGTCCACGTACACACATGTGAAGTGCAATCAGGCATGACATCCTGGTAGGTAGGTCGGACTCCATTTCCTGCATAGATGTGGTCGACATAGACCAGGAACAAGACTTACCACGGTCTTGGTCAGCAGGGTTTACCCTTCATCCTGTTCATTTTACTAGTGAATTACCTTACTTACTTCCCTACTTACTGTGTTGTCTCATAGCCTTGAAAAAGTCACCTGTTGTGACGAAACACGAGTTGGCTGTGTATATGGAACTATGCTCAACTGACTACTAGGCTGTATTTATGGATCAATGCTCAACCAATCTCTTTTGATGCCCTTGGCTACTAATTAAAGGAATCCACTACAATCAACTCAACTGGAGGACATCTTTATTATAAACATTGTTTTGAGTGCTGCGGCTTCTGTGCTAAATGACTTTCTGTGAGGCCTGGGCCTGGTGATGCTTATTTCATATTACACCTGCGGCCACCACCCTTGGTAGACTGACGGTGTCCTGCACCACTGCCACTCCCCGCCTGTTCCTTGCACCCTCTGCTGTGTCCAGTGACGAGAGGTAGACTGAGATGCCTTGAGTGGCCAAGGCAGGATACCCGTTGTGCAGACCCACAAACTGTGAAAATGACTCACGCAGAGGTTCCTGTGGGGGACAGCGTTTGTTACACGGGGGGAGGTGATGCAGGGTGTCCTGTATAATACAGATTTGGAAAGATACTTACCTTTAATGATGCTTAGAAAGGAAAATGATCCCTTGCAAGGAAGCATCCTGGAAAGGTTGCACTGATATGATGGAAGCTTGTGCTGCTGTCACAGACGTGTGCATCGGCTCTCTGAAAGAGGGACGCTTGCTCTGCTGCTGTCCAAGCTCTGTTATCGATCCAGAGCATTTGTATGTCCAACAAGGTCAAAAGGAAACTCATCCAGTATGGGCTAGGTGATCTGCCCACCTTAAACGGTATATCAGAAGGGCTAAGAAAAAAAAAAACTCCCTTTGAAGGGTGCGTTACTCCTACAGGGAATGAACATACACATTTGCATCTGCCCAGCCCTTCTGACTAAGAGGTGTGCTCTGTTAGAACCTCAGCTTACGCCTTTAGGCACATGCTCCTGCAGAACCTGCTGTGATACCTGCTTCAATGCGGAAGAGCCTGCCCTGGCTGCCAGCTTTGTGAAATGTATGCAGTCTGCTAAAAAACTACCGAGTGCCGCTAACTCCAATGGAAGGTCATAATGCCAGTGACCCCGAATGTGCACTTGTAGCATCCTTTCATGCAAAGACCAGTGTTTTGTCATCTTGGGGAAATGCTTGCACTATTGTAATTGTAATAGTATTTATATGGCGCTTACTACCACTGATGAGGCGTCAAAGCGATTTTCGGCTAGTAGCACGCTACTCCGGAACCTAAAAGGAATTAGTGGTAGATTAGTATAGGGAAATATGAAAATAGTTTGAGTTAATTTGAGCCGCGGATATGTGAGTTTGTTAGCTGGATTGACTGGAGTAGAGGGGGAAGAATCCAGAAGTGTTAATTGCGAGTTTATGGTAATAGTTGACTTTAAGGTTTCTTTTTATCACTTCACGGTTTATTGATGAATCCAGTGACTCTCCTGAGTAATATTTCACGAGAAACCTTATACATTGATGGACAATGAGCAATGATTGTTGTTTCTTAATGTAATGTAAAAAAGTAATGGGGACTTGAATAAGCTGCTGGTACGGTTATTATGAGATTTAATTTATATGCACCTTTTATGGTTTCTTTACAGGTATGGTTTTTCAATGACCTAATATATGCATTTTATTTAAAGCTGTGTTTGTCTTTGCAAGATAAAAGTGTTGCTGGTTCGAATTGGTGACAGGCAAGTAGACTCCACACCAAGGCAGGCTCCCCTCAGACCCCGTGCTGTCCACCCCCACACCCAACAACGCTCCTCCACTTCCAGAACCCTTGCTTCTTCTCTCCCCAGACTCTCCTCAGGTCCTCGCCAGCACTCTGTGCTGCTGTAGCACCCTCTGATCCTGCACCGCTCCTACCCCTTTGACAAGGCACTGCTTCCCCCCCCCACACCCTTGGACCCTGCACTGTTCCTCATCCTTGTTCCTTCAACTGCACTTCTCCTGGACTCCTCACCACCCTCCAGGATGTTCAGTTTTACTCCACCAGACCATGCACTCCTCTCGTTTTGGACCCCCCTCGGTCCCCAGGACCAAGAGCAGCACCACCCTTGAGCCCTGGTCTGTGCCCTCCCTGGGTTATATACCGATCCTTGCCTGGACCCTGCACGGCTCCCAACAGACACTACGCTGCCAGCCCTTGGACACTGTGTTGCCCCATCCCTTATGACCCCTAGGCCCAGGGATGCTTGCAGCCCCTTGAACCTTGCACTGCTCCCTGTCACACATACTGTGTTCCTCCCTACATCATAGACCCTGTATTGCCTCTGACCGCTGGACCTTGCAGTACGTCCCTCAGACACTACGCTGCCAGCCCTTGGACACTGTGCTGCCCCACCCCTCATCACCCTTAGACCCAGGGGTGCTAGCAGCCCCTTGAACCATGCACTGCTCCCTGTCACACATACTGCGTTCCTCCGTACATAGACCCTGTATTGCCTCTGACCGCTGGACCTTGCATTACGTCCCTCCGACCCTACGCTGCCAGCCCTTGGACACTGTGCTGCCCCACCCCTCATCACCCCTAGACCCAGGGGTGCTTGCAGCCCCTTGAACCATGCACTGCTCCCTGTCACACATACTGCGTTCCTCCATACATAGACCCTGTATTGCCTCTGACCGCTGGACTTTGCATTACGTCCCTCCGACACTATGCTGCCAGCCCTTGGACACTGTGCTTCCCCACCCCTCATCACCCCTAGACCCAGGGGTACTTGCAGCCCCTTGAACCATGCACTGCTCCCTGTCACACATACTGCATTCCTCCCTACATCATAGACCCTGTATTGCCTCTGACCGCTGCAACTTGCAGTACGTCCCTCCGACACTACGCTGTCAGCCCCTCAACACTGTGCTGCTCCCATCCCTCCTGACCCTTGGACCCTGCACTGCTCCCTGTCACACATACTCTGTGTTCCTCCCTACATCAGAGACCCTGTATTGCCTCTGATCCCCTGACCCCTGGATCTTGCACTGGTCCAGTCAGACACTTCGCTGACAGCCCCTGGACAATGTGCTGCTCCCATCCCCCGTGGCCCTGAGCTGTTCTTTACCCTTGGACACTGTGCTGCCCCATCCCTTATGACCCCTAGGCCCAGGGATGCTTGCAGCCCCTTGAACCTTGCACTGCTCCCTGTCACACATACTGTGTTCCTCCCTACATCAGAGACCCTGTATTGCCTCTGATTCCCTGATCCCTGGATCTTGCACTGGTCCAGTCAGACACTTCGCTGACAGCCCCTGGACAATGTGCTGCTCCCATCCCCCGTGGCCCTGAGCTGTTCTTTACCCTTGGACACTGTGCTGCCTCCAGACCCTAGGAACCTTCACTGCTCCTTGTCACCCATACTCCCCGCATGCAGCCGCCCATTCCTTTGCACCCTCTGCTGCCACCCTGCACTGTGCTGGTACCACACTGACCCCACCCTGCTCCCCGGGGGACCCTGCGTTGCTCCTTTCATCAGATCTTGCACTACTTCACCCCAGACCCTGTGCTGATCCTCGTCACCCTATAGAGAATGTGCTGCTCTTGCCCCATAGACCCTGTACTGTTCGTCACCCTCCTGTGTCCTGTACACCGCCACTGGGACACTGGCCTGTTACCCATAATGTGTGCTGATCTGGTCCCCCTTTGGTCCCTGAGCTGCTTCCCCGCTGACTAGGCGCTGCCCCGCCGGTACCTCTCTGGACCTTGTATTGTGCACTTAGGGCCTGATTTATACTTTTTTAGCACTGCATTTGTGTCATTTTTTTTAACGCAAAGCGGCGCAAACTTACAAAATTCAATTATGGCCCATATTTATACTTTTTTTGCGCCTCATTTGTAGCATTTTTTGATGCAAAAGTGGCGCAAACTTACAAAATACAATTATATTTTGTACATTTGCAGCGCTTTTGCGTCAAAAAATTACGCAAATGCGGCACAAAAAAAGTATAAATATGGGCCTATATTTTGTACGTTTGTGACGATTTTGCATCAAAAAATGACGCAATTGCGGCGCTAAACAAGTATAAATCAGGCACTTGATCCTGTGCTCCTCCCCACCCTCCTGTATACCGCCCCCTGGACCCTCTGCTGATCTCTTCCCCCTTGGACCCTGAGCTGTTCCCCTGCCGACTAGGTGCTGCCCCACTCTGGACCCCTTGAGTCGCACTTGTCCCCCCTTGACCATTCACTATTCTTGCATGCTTACTTCCATCTCCTCCCTTCCCTCCATGATAGCACCAATCGTCTTTTGCATAGTGAAAGGGTGTTCACCAAGCTTCACAAACATGAAAGACAGGAGCAGCATTGCAGCAGCAGTGCATTCCTAAGTGTATGTGGAGAAAGAAGCACCGGTATTGCTTCCCACGTCCTACCTAATTGTAGCAATTGCTGAAGCTTGAAAACATCTATGGGTATACACAAACTAACACGACTGGCATTGCCAGGGCTTGTTTATGGTGGACTACAGATTGCATTGTGATGGACAAGCAGCCCCCAAGTCCTTCACTCATGTGCACACAGTGTTCTGTGACATCTGGCATTCAGCATTAATGTCCTGCTGGAGCCTGGGCACTTTATTGGATTAAAACTCTGTAAACAGCTATAAAAAGAATCCAGTGATAGCAGATTGAGCTGGGAGGGGAACAGAAAAAGGGGGATATGAAGAGACAGGCAGAAGGAGAGGGCGTGGTGTTAGAGGAAATTACATACAGGGAAAAAACACATTGGAGGAAGACAATTAAAGGGGAGCACATTGGCCGGATACAGAGAAACAGAAGACTGAGCTAGAGGGAAAAAAGGGTAGAATGGAAAAAAGATGAGGGGCAAGACACATGCAACATAATGAATAGAAGGAAAACAGCAGAGTGTAGTAAAGACAAATTAGAAAAAATAAAGTGCAAGGAAGAAAGATAATGAAAAGAGCGGTGCTAGGAAAAGAATGTGAGCGCAATAAGGAGAGAAGTGACGAGCAGAGCGGGGACAAACGAAGCAAAACTAAAAGAGAAGGAAATGCAATGAATAAATAGCAGGAAAACAAGGAAAGCAAAGGCTAAAAGGGCGTGAAACTAAGGAAAATGTGTGGAGAAGGGAAAAATGTGAAGTAGAAAAATGTATTAGGGATGGATAACCAGGAGGAGAAAACGGGACAAATCAAATAGACAAGAAATAAAAGGGAAGAAATGAAAGAATACATGCAAGGGAACTGGGACAACATTGAAGAGGAAAGAGAGAAGGACTGAAGAAGAGTGAAAAAATACTAAAATACATTAAGAAATGATAGCAAAGAGAAATACATTACATTTGAAGAGGCTCCCTTTTTGTAATCCCCAAGTCCACTTTGTTTCCCATTCTTGGCTTTTCACTTACAAATCATTGCTATCAGGTGTCTTGGTCGAATTAGTTCAATGATAGCAAACCGAGACTACAACACTAAGAGTGCCTTAGGTTGTTATATGAAACACCAGCACAAAAAATAGTCTCCCAGGCTCCTATGAGAGAGATTGCTACTGAAGGCCTTCTCCAGCCATGCTTGTAGTGTCCTCAGCTCTCCTACAGACACTAATGCCCACTTCCGAACTGGCCTGCAGATATCTCAGGCCCTCATGAAGACATGGCTTCCCAGGCCATTCTGTAGACATCACTCCTAGACCACCCTAGATCAAGCCAAATTCCATGCAGGACATAAGCACATACATATATTTAAGGAACCATGTGATATTCTGTGCACAGATAAGGAATGAAAATGGTACTACAAAGCTAGCTATGAACAATCACGTCTCAAAACACTCTGTACTGACAGGCCAGGCGATCTGACCTGGGAGATTACGCACATCCGGGTACCAAAATGGAGCTGCCCTTAATCCAAACAATTACAGAGGGATCTGTGTCAGCAGCAATATACACAAATTGTTTCTTGTCTCCTGGACGGATGGATATTAGAATGCTTGATTACACCAGCCACAATCCCCTTGCATCAAAGGGCTCAGTCTTCCTTCCAAGCTAATACAGTTGCCATTTTGAACTGCCCCGCCATGCAGGCTGCTCACGGTGTTCTAAACAAGCACCAAAGGTGACACATGCATTGGTCCGGAGGCTCAGTCTGCACCCCAGGGTTATTGTAAACATGGGCATCGTGACATTAACAAGCTGCACTATAATACAGTGGGGCCATGACTTTTTCCTTTACCACGGTGTCAGTGGACAATGACAATCAAGAACACAGAGCTTTGGGGAAACAGGACTACCATGTGGCTGGTACTGTACCCGCCTGCCTTGTAGTGTTGGCCCGTGTTTGGGCCAGCCCACCCAGCAAGGGTTTTGTGGGGGCTTAATACTGTTTACCCCTCCTGTGTGGGCCGAAGTGACCATGCCCTGGCGTGACGTAGACAAGGGTTTAAAGTGAGGAGTGAGGGCGGGAAATGGCTTTCCCGGAGTGGGCGTTCAAGTTTAATAAAGCACACTGTTACTACTGACCTGTGCTAAGCGTCATCTGTGGAGCCACAACGTTACAATTGGCAACAAAGGTGGGGCTAACCCCTACCTCCAACGCCGCCCGACACGTCACTGCAGCCCCAGAGACACACATCCCATCAGAGGGATGAAGGAGCGCTATCCTGTGCTGGCAGTGTGTCGGTGTGCGCACACAGCCTCCGGCCCTGTCGCGCCAGGATCTCTCGGGGCCACGCTTCTCTGTGGCCGACTGCCCCGGCCCGAAGCCTGTGGCCCCATCCCCTGGCACACCCCACGACTCCTGGCAATGCCATGCACCGTGTATGCTGCTGCCCCGCCCGCATGACCTCGCAATGGAGGCACCCCCTGCGGCTCTCCTACATGCCACATGCTGAATGAGAGCAGCCCGCCCTAGTGCTGATCAGCTGACACAACCCTCCTGCGGCTCTCTGACACGCCGACGGAAGAGCTGCCCAGACTGAAGCCACGGAGACCAGCAAACTACAAGCAGGGAGCCCGTTTGTATTCACTCATCTCAAGGCCTGATTCTGCTGATCAACATTGGAATCCTCACCCAACGAGGTGGTTGATCCTGAAGGTCATCCTGGTGGGAAATTAGCCAGATGCTGTACCGGCTGCGTTGACTGAGGTGAGAAGTTGGACAGGCCACTTCTGTGCACCACCCCCACCCCCAAAGCACAGTATCCAGAACTGTTTCCCATACACATGCACGTTGCCCCGACGAGGAAGACGAAATAAGAGCACAATCCATCCAGGGATTCTCCTCGTCGAAGCTGCATAAGCGCATTCTACAGGAGACAAATATGCGGATGAGAGACATCCTCACCCTAGGAAGCTCACAAGAACTGTTGAAGGGAAGAGCTGCAGATGCCAAGGGTCCAGATAAAGACGGAGGCCGTCAATGAAGTAACCACAGATCCACCAAAAGGAAGAGCCGAAAACCAAAAAGGAAAGCCAAGAGACAGACTCTGCAGGTGTTGTGGGAGCCATCTACCGCACCCAGTGTGTTGCCCAGCCCGAGGGAAAACATGCATTGGTCCGGAGGCTCAGTCTGCACCCCAGGGTTATTGTAAACATGGGCATCGTGACATTAACAAGCTGCACTATAATACACTGGGGCCATGACGTTTTCCTTTACCACTGTGTCAGTGGACAATGACAATCAAGAACACAGAGCTTTGTGGAAACAGGGCTACCACGTGGCACCTGCAGTGTTGGCCCGTGTTTGTGCTAGCCTACCCTGCAAGGGTTTTGTGGGGGCTTAATACTGTTTACCCCTCCTGTGTGGGCCGAAGTGACCATGCCCTGGCGTGACTTAGACAAGGGTTTAAAGTGAGGAGTGAGGGCGGGAAATGGCTTTTGCGGAGTGGGCATTCAAGTTTACTAAAGCACACTGTTACTACTGACCTGGGCTAAGCGTCATCTGTGCAGCCGCAACATTACAATTGGCGACGAAGGTGGGGGCCCCCCGCTACCTCCAACACCGAACGAGGGAAGAGCTGCCCAGACTGAAGCCACGGAGACCAGCAAACTACAAGCAGGGAGCCCGTTTGCATTCACTCATCTCAAGGCCTGATTCTGCTGATCAACGTTGGAATCCTCACCCAACGAGGTGGCTGATCCTGAAGGTCATCCTGGTGGGAAATTAGCCAGATGCTGTACCGGCTGCATTGACTGAGGTGAGGAGTTGGACAGGCCACTTCTGTGCACAACCCCCACCCCCAAAGCACAGTATCCAGAACTGTTTCCCATACGCCTGTCAGATACCCACACGCACCCATTGCCATGGCTGGCATCCCTGCTCTGGAACCTTTTACTATCACAGGGGGCCCCCCCACCCAGGCCGCAGGATGGAAAGCATGGATTGAACTCCTCAAGACCTACTTCGAGGATCTGGAGGTGAAGGATGAATTTAAAAGACCTATACTCCATTTTGGATGGGTGGACATTCATAAGGCATCCAAGGTGGTGACAGAAGCACATATGATATGCTTATAGGGGCAATCATGGCGCATTCTGAACCGTACACAAACCTGGACTTTGAGCATTTCCTGCTGCGCCAAGCACACCAAAAAGCCCACAAATCCGTGGATGTATTCTATGTGCGCCTACGGGAACTGGCCAGCACACGCACGTTGCCCCACGAGGAAGACGAAATAAGAGCACAATCCATCCAGGGATGCTCCTCGTCGAAGCTGCGAGAGCGCATTCTAGAGGAGCCAAATATGCGGATGAGAGACATCCTCACCTTAGGACGCTTACAAGAACTGTTGAAGGGAAGAGCTGCAGATGCCAAGTGTCCAGATAAAGACGGAGCCCGTCAATGCAGTAACCACAGATCCACCAAAAGGAAGAGCCGAAAACCAAAAAGGAAAGCCAAGAGACAGACTCTGCAGGTGGTGTGGGAGCCATCTACCGCACCCAGTGGGTTGCCCAGCCCGAGGGAAAACTTGCAGCGCATGTGCCTAAAACTCCCACCCCCAAGAAGGATATCCGAGCCGTAGCTACTTCTCCCACGATCGCGTCAGACAGCGACATGGATGATGATCAACCAGTAGTCCATGTTATACAAGCAACTGGAAACCGGTGGCTGCCCACATGGCAAGCGCTACTACAGCATCAACCCATCTCAGTCTTAATTGACACTGGAGCATCAATTAACCTTATGACTGAAGATGTGGAATGTGAGCTTCAACGGCTAGAGCAAGCCAGCATAATCGAAAGAGTGTCAGGCCCCACCCTGTGGTTATCCCCGATAGTCGTTGCCAGGAAACCCAAACAACCTGATGCCGTCCGAATTTGTGTGGACATGCGCCTTCCCAATCAGGCCATCAAGAGGGAAAGACACTTAACCCCTACCCTGACCACAGACAACATCATTGGAGAGCTTTCATGATCTAAGTGGTTTTCCAGGATGGACCTCCCGTCGGGGTACCACCTGATTGCCTTGCATCTGGCCTCACACCCGTTCAGCACCTTCTCCACACACAAAGGCCTCTGGAGATACACCCGGCTCAACTTTGGCATCTCCAGCGCTGCCAAAGTGTTCCAGCACACCATCAAGGAGGTCCTGAGAGGGCTATCTGGAGTCCTCAATGTGAGCAACGACATTCTGGTGCACGCTCCCACTTTGGAAGACCACCTGGCAAAGCTACAAGCTATGTTTGCAAGACTGCAGGAGCGAGGTCTCACAGTGCACCAAAAGAAATGTGAATTTCTCAAGACGGACATTTGCTTCTTTTGCTATCGATTCTCCGAACACGGAATTTGTCCGGACCCGCTCAAGGTGAGAGACATCCAGGAGACTCCAGAGCCCACGTCTGTCTTAGGGGTCAGGAGTTTTCTGGGGATGGTCACCTACTGTGGCTGATTCATGAAGAATCTATTGGACCTCACCGTCCCCCTGCGAGGGCTGACCCGAGCCGATCACCCTTGGGTCTGGAATGAAGAACAAGAAAGGGCTTTTGAGGACACGAAGAACGCCCTATCCACAGACACCACACTTGCCTTTTGACCCTCGACGTGAGTCACAGTTGGCTATGGACGCCAGTCCCATGGGATTACACGCTGTCCTGACCCAGAAACAAGGCTGTAGGGACTGGACACCCATTGCTTTCGCAAGTCAGACCCTTACACCAACGGAGCAGCGGTGCCCCCAGATAGCACGGGAAGCCATCGCCATTCACTGGGGGTGCCGGCACTTCCACCTCTATCTCAATGGCAAGGCCTTCACTGTAATTACCGACCACAAGCCACTAATTCCACTTTTTAAAAGGTCGTCATCAAAGCCGCCGCCATGGATGGAAAAGTGGATAATACAGCTGCAGGAGTTCAACTTTAGCATAGAGTATCGACCAGGCACTCGAAACCCTGCAGACTTCCTGTCATGTCATGCCCGCCCAGCAACCAAGCAGGAAGTGGAAGAGGCGTTTGAAACAGAAGAATAAGTTGGGTTGGTGGTTGATCGGGCCCGACCGCTGCCCATACCGCTCACTGAAGTGGTGGAAGTTAACAACCAAGATGACTGTCTGCAGTTGGCTATGCAGGCTACCAGATCTGATGATTGGCGCCGACTGCAACACCCCAGGGCCTTTCGCACTGCCAATGCCAGGGTAAAACTCCAAGCATTCTTCAACGTCCAGCATGAACCTTTTGGTGAGCGAGGAGAGGTGCCTGTTGCAAGAGCTCCACCTTGTACTACCCACTTGCCTGACATCCCGAGCTGTGTCTCTGGCACCTGGAGCCCACCAGGATTAAATTAAAAAAACGGCTCCGGAGCAAGGTCTGGTTCCCTGACCTAGACCAGCAAGTAGAGGAGGTGGCCACAGGCAAATGGAGAGGTGGAACGTTTTGTAAAAACATTAACCAAGGTGATTCGCATAGCCACTGCGGAATCGCAGAACGTCGAAAGTGCCATCTACACATTCCTCAGGGAATACCGGGTCACGCCCCATACCACCATTAAGGCCACCCAAGACATTTATTTTGGTCGGACACTAATCAACGCCATCCCACACCACCCTGTGTGGACAGCCCAACCACCGCCCCCAAAATCAATCTATCAGCGGAGATCTCGCACCAACGAATATGCCTCCCGGAAGCGGAGGGCCTGAATAATACCCATCCAAGTGGGGGACACTGTCCGCGTAACGCACCGCCACTTCGGTGTAAAGTTCAGTTTGCCTTTCGAGGCTGATCCCTGGACAGTAACCGCCATCAAGGAAACGATGGTGATGGCGAGGAGGGGGGCCGAGAATGTGACCAGGAATGTGTCCCAGTTTAAATGGTTTTAGGTGGCTGTCCGGTCAGCGCGCAACGACGAAGACTCCACAGCACCCGAGGATCCTGGTGATCTGGAAGACATCCAACCTTGACTCAACACACCGGGGATGCAAGAGTCTTCGACGGCCATAGGCACGGCAGCGAGCCAACAAATGCTGCAGAGTTCACCACAGTCCAAGCCGTTAAACACCAATGGAAGCCCAGAGTTGCCATCTGGAAGGCCTGGAGCGGGGCACACCAGTCAGTAGGTAGTGCATATGAAAGGAATCGGATAAGTAAAAAACAAGAGCGCTCTGGGCCAAAGTACTAATGCTTTGAAAATTATCACAAGGAGAGGGCAAGGCCAAAATCCAAGATGGTGGTCGCATAACCTGAGAGTTCCTACCGGATCTGCCAAAGTAACCCCCCGAGTCCCCTGGAACACCAATTGGTGCCTAAGACATTGTCCTCCCTCCCCCCGGACAGACAGCACCACAAGCGGCTTCGTTGGGGTTCACTGGGGGGGCCGTAGCTGCCTGCGGAGGCACGGGTCAACCCTTGCAGCAGGCCGCGAGGGGGAGGGCAGCTCCCAGCTAGGAGTTTGGTGGACTAGTGCCTGAAACCAGAGGAGTTTGTGGGAGGTGCCTTACTTGTGAAAAGCATGATGGAGTGTGGACAGTTGCGGTAAGGCCACCCTAGTGCCTCTGATGATGATGGTGAGTGAGCCGGCCAAGGAGAAACTCAGGCAGATTCATGGAGGGCCGTGTCAGGTCTATATCTGGATGCCACCAGCGTGTTGGTCTCTCCAGCCACGGACTAGCAGTGGTGCTGGAACTTGGCCTGAGGCATCCGGGGGGTGGGTGGCACGAGGGAGGAAATTGCCCTCCACCTTTACCTGACCCCTTTTGATGGCGGCCTCGGCCTGGGGCCGGCCTCGTGAGCTGTGAACAGAGCAGAGGGACAGCCCCCAGCCACAGGAAGAAATGAGCGCAGGAGGAACAGAGTGGTGCACCCCCTTTGGCCAGAGAACTTACCCTTTGGCCAGATAACTCACTCCAGTAAAGACCTATGGCCCAGCCACCCAGGCTGACAGAGCAGACCTGCTCCAGTAAGATTCCCAGAATTGCCTCATCCTGTGGCGGCCCCAAGGACTGGCCTTGGCTGGGCTGCCCTTGAGCTACACCCATAACCACTGGTAATCGGTCCCTCCCACAGTCTCGGCTAACTGCCCCTAACAGCCCCCCAGGACAGAGTGGTGAGGTGGCAGCGATCCTATGCCAGCGAGGACTAAAAGCAAGGGGGTCCACTGAACCAGGGACGAGGAGAGTGTGACAGGGTTGGCTCGCTAAGAAGGGCCCATACAGTGTAGGTACTGAAACATCCAGTGCCCCTGGACCACCAAGCCACAAGAATACAACACTAGCGCAGCCTTTGGCAGCTCCACAAGTGCCCCGGGTTGACAAACAGTAACTTTTCATCAGGCCACGGCGGATTGGAGTACATCCCCCTCTCCTAGTTTACATTGGCTGGGGTGTTATGTTTGTGTTTCTAGGGAGACAGATGGTTCAAGGGGGGAAGTCTAGGGTGGAGGGAGGGCTTGGTGTCCGATGGCTGTCTGTTGCAGCACCACTGGCGTTATATTGGGGTGTTCAAATGTTTATTTTTCAACTACGCGAGCGCCATGTTAGAGCCCACATCAGTTCACTGCCAACAGATGCATACACACATTCTCTAGCTCCTTGGGTTACTCAGTGATGGCAGGTCACATAGAGGATTACAAGGCAGTCACGTGGAACATTAACGGCCTCAAAGACAAGATCAAATGAGTGGCAGTAATGACTGACATAAAAAGGCATGTGGTGGCTCTTCTGCAGGAGACCCACTTATTGGGGACCCAATGTTCCTTTTTGGGCCACCACTGTTATTCTCGCATTTACCTTTCGGCCTACGAGAGGGTCCAGAGGGGTGGCCATATTACTGCACCGCACCTTCCCATTGGTAGTCAAGGAGGTGCACCACGATCATCTGGGGAGATTTGTAAATATACATGGCACACTTAATGGAGAGGTGTGGACGATTGGTAGTGTATATGCACTACCGCAGTTGCTGGGGCGACCCTTGAGACCTGGCAGTGGCCATTCCTGGGTTCACCTTATTGGGGGGTGACTTTAATGCTTTAATGGATGCCACAATGGACATCACATCCACTCTGGAAACTCCTGCTTTGATCCTGAGCTGACGCCCTGGGCTTGGTGGATGGTTGGCACGCTTATCATCATGTTGAGTTAAGCCACATCTATCATTTGATCCTACACAGCATGTCCTCAGAGCTCGACTATTTCTTCCTCTGTCCTCAGACATAGGACTGGCTGTCCAGTCCTGCATCCTGCCATGGGCACAGCCTCGGTGATAGGGGGTAGGGGCAGCTAAATGTGTGGTGGCTACACAACAAGGACTTCACAGAGGATGTCAGAGAGACTATAACAGACTACTTCAACCTCAATAGGAATCCAGTAGACTTCCCAGTGCTGCTATGGGAGATGTTCAAGACGGTCCTTAAGGGTCAGGGATTTTGTTTCTGCAATCAGGGGTTGCATGTGCAGGCGAGAGGTGGATGTGCTGTGCCTGGAGGGTGAGATCGGGCAACTTGAGGGTACTTCCGAAGACCCCAGCATGCAGGCAGAGCAACATAGGTTGGCACAGGTGCGTCTGGATCTCCGACACAAACTGCTGGATACGGCAAAGCTCAGCATGCTCCAATCCATGGGTAGGGTTTCTTAGATGGGGGATAAGGAGGACAAGCTGATATACTGGCTAGCAACTGCTGTCCATCCTTTTGCCATGATCACGGAGCTGAGAGCTGCAGAGGGCACAATCATAACTGGTGCAGTGGGCCTTGCACAGTGCTTCACCTCCCACTTTTAAGACATATGTGAATTGAGAACTACTGGCAGCAGAAATAGAGCTGTCCCTCATCTCAGAAATCCAAGTTAGGACACTCTCAGCCTCAGAATCCAGCGACCTAGATGAGCCACTCACTGCAAAGGAGATCCAGCATGCAATCTCAGCCATGCCATGGGATGAGACTCCTGGCCCTAACGGGTTCCCACTCAAACTGTTTAAGCGGTTTGCATCTCTGTTAATACCCCACCTGATGGCACTATATGAGTGGGATCTCCTTGGTGGATCCCTCCTGCAACTGTTACAGTCATCCTGAAACCTGATAAGCCACTGGAAGACCGACAATCCTACCAGCCCATTTCTCTTATTAATCTGGAAGCAAAGATTCTGGCCAAGGTTCTGGCCACCCGTTTGTCAGAGGTGATTCGCTCAACAGTACAGGCACACCGGAACAGATTTATACCACAGAGGAGCGCCCGCCACCGCCTGCAGCAACTTCATAGCAGGTGATAGTTTCCGTAACCTAGGCTTAACAGTAGCACTATCCCAGGCAAGATACTGGGATATCAATGTCTTCCGCTTGGTGGTGCAGACACAGCGGGATATGACTGAGTGGTCCAAACTACTGCTATTGATTGTGGGTTTGGGAGCCCTCTGGTAGCTCTCCCCCACTTTCTATATGTGCTGTAGCATTACCCATACGTAATACTATTTTTCACTGTAATACAATCGCACATTTCTACGTTTATCTGGGCCAGGAAGACCCCAGGGTATTGTTTGCTTCTCATATGACGCCGGGCTGGGCAGATGTTTGCCTGTTCTACTGGGCCTCACAGTCCGTCACCATAGATGACTGGTTCCGGGCAGACAGAGATGACCCAGCACACAGACTAGAAATTGCACATCTGCAGTCTCACGGCCTGCTCTCTCTGCTGTATGGTTGGGAACATCCGTGCTCTCTTCCTCCGGTAACTCAGGTCCCACTCAGTTGTTGGCACTCGGGATTCATCGGGCACTCGGGGCTTCATCATATGTGATGCCACGGTACACTTACGGGAGCTACCCCCTTGTGGCATGGGACGTGGTTGGCCGAAACTGCTTGACTGGATGGATTTCGTTCATGTGACATTATTGGCATCTTCACCCTGGAGGATGTCTGGAGGGATAGTCATACGCGATCCTTCCAGGAGCTGGCTAACGACTTATACCTTGATCCCTCCCAATTTTATTGCTACTTGCAGCTGAGGCACGCCTTACTGTGCTATAACAATAAGCTCCCAATGCTCCCCGAATTTAACCCACTCAAATGTAAGTTGGTGACTGACACATTGGGCAGGGGGTTAGATATCTTGGCTCTATAAGTCCCTGGTTACGAATGCACCCGACCCCACTGGGGCACCGAGGTCCAGGTGGGAGGAAGACGTTGGGACTCTGGATGATGACGGCTGGGTTGAGGCAATGATGGCCCAAGGAACCTGATGATATAGATGCGACTACGTGTCATACAATTTAAATACTTCCATAGAATTTACTTCTCCCCATGTCTCTGGTGCCGGGGCCAGGCAAGCAACCCGGCATGCCAGCGCTGTCGCTCCCTCCAGGGAACCTTTTACCGTACTATCTGGACATGTCCAGGGGTGCAGGCATACTGGGCATCAGTTAATAGACACATAGGGCAAATGGTTGGTGTCCTGCTTTAGAGCCTAGAATCATGCTAATGGGAATAATGGAATCATTGGGGGAATCCAGGACCATTCGCTCACTCCTTGCTACAGCGTACATATTGGTCAAGAAGGATCTTGCTAGACATTGGAGGAAAGAGCAGCCCCCATCCCTACAAGAGTAGATCCATGGCATGGACTCGTGTGCAGTCATCGAAAAACTGCATACTGGCGTCCCACAGAAGGTCAGTCAACTCTGAGAAGTATGGGATGAAAAGTCTGACTTTTAATGGATGTGCTCAGACTTTTTCATGTTAGTGGCAGTGACGGCTGCCTTCACTGCTGTGGTGTATGTTATGTGCAGATGATTGGAATTGCCTGATGTTGATTTGGTGGCCCCACTTCACAATCTCCTTTTTTGTATTGTGTATGTTAATAACCATAAAAGCAATAAAATGTGCTATACAAAACAGAGACATATCACAAGGGCTCCAGACTAAAGCACACAGGAATTCTTGATGAAGGCACAAGCGCAGCAAGGGTGAGCAGGGTTTGTGTTCAGGGCTTCTACCACAACAATAATAAACACAGACAAAGGACCACCTACGACAACCCATGACAGTATTCAAAAGCTAGACTCCTTGAGCTAATAATAGAAAAGATTACATCTGTGATCCTCCAGAAATAACATTTGGAACCAACAAATTATTTAGAGCTCATATAAAAATAAAATATATTAAACTAGAAAAGCCGTCGACTGTAAGCAAAGACTGAAATGTATTTCGTCCATAAAATCTTGATAAGTAAAGATCCTACACACATACATAATGTGAACATCCTCAAACTAATGCCGAAATGTATCTCACCAATAAAACTAATGCCAAAATATTTGTGCTTCATTAACCTATGGTATATGAAGGAAAGAATAAAATCTGGTTTCTTTTAATGTAATTTACTTATGGAAATTATTTTCTATATCACTAGCAATTCTTTCAGCCACTTTAAAAGTTCTTTAGCAAATTGTGGTGCACACAACATACACCAGGGCATTAAGGTGCTTAATTTTAAATGTTGATATCAGCTTTTGGGTGGTGCCCTGGCCAATGTCAATGTCTAGGGTGAGGGCGATTATTAGTGATGAAGGGGTGAGGCACCCTTCAGGTGGATGACAGTTATTTTGTTGAAATCCCTATGCCTTTGGAGTGGTCCCCTCTATTGTTTATTGATTTTCGAGGTCTGTCATGTGATTGCTTGAAAATTTCTTATTGATTGCGCTTCACAAATTCTACAAATAAGTTATAAAATACCAGGTAATAGATGCAATCCTCTCCACAAAGTCCAATTCTCAAAACATCCCTTTTTTCAAGTTTCTCCTAGCCAATGCAAAGCTGTAGCCTTCCTGAATATGAAATGGTTTGTCCGTGCTCTCCCGGTGCATTTTTATAAGGTTCCGTGTCTGAGCCGAAATAGATCAATAAGACAGGGAACTTGGGAAACAGGGATGAGTCCTGAGACTTCTGGGGAACAGACAAATCAGGCAGTTGGACAAAAACAAGAGCGTAATCTGGGAAAAGTGATAATGAGATAGAGAGGGGAGAGTGTAGGAACAGACTTCAGTTGTTGGAGAGACAATGTTGACTTAATGAACACAAGGCTCAGTGAGAGAAGAAGGCAGTCAAAGAAGGAACAAATGAAGAGTGACAGAGTCGAGGAATCCCCAATACTGAGGTTTTGCAGTCAGAACTGAGAGCACAACTAAACCAAAGAAGATTGGCATTTGAGACAATGTTGCGGATTAGAGGGGGAGGGATTTGAGAGAGGAGAACATGCAGTCAGTGCTTAATTTGTAAATAAAAACGTTCTGGTGTCTAAAACCCTCCTATTAAACATGCGGCTGCTGCAAGGAGGTCCCGGGGGGATTGCCGAGCCTCGAGGCCCCCCCCCCAGGTGTTTGGGGAAGTGGTTTAGCCCACGGGCGCCGTTTGGGCGCTCTTTGGGCTATGGAGGGAAATATTTAAAGGGACTATTTTAAGTTCCGGTCACCATTTTAGGTAAGCACCAGGTTAGTACGGAGCGTAGCTTTGCCCTCCCTCCCCCTAGTTGTCACACGTTTCATAGGGGAGGGTTTTTTCAGGTTGGCGGGGCCTAGTAAGGGGTACTTTTTGCAGCTGTTTCATGGAAAGAGGTGCACAAGGGGATGATTCTTGTACATGTTGTCGCATGGAACAGGTGCAAGCGGGAACTGAGACAGTGCACAGGACTATGAGAACAGGGAGGGACGGCAGAGCCAACAAGACATTGTCATGTGGGAATGGACTGGATGGCAGCAGGACAACTCAGACAGGAATAGGTGGGCATTAAGGGTTTTTTCGGGATTTGTACGTTCAAGGGGTAGGAAGCAACAGGAGACTATTAACATGACAATCGGTTTCTGCAAGGAATCATTACAATGTAAGGGGTAATAAGAGGCCATGTGGTAAGGGAAAGGGAGGGATGATAGGATAACTCGATGTATAGTGAGGTTTTAGTTTTGTGAGGCGTTTAGGCCAAGGGTTTTCTTATGGTTTGTAAGTGCACCTGTTTCCAATAAAGCGACCTTTTACACACAATAAGGTGCTGTGCAGCGTCCTTCTTCCCCAATGAAATGTGCGAACACAGAATACTAAGGCAGCATAATCCTGAAGGCCTCTTGGGCCTCTTCAATCCATTTACAGCCACTCCCTGTCCCTTCAGTTTACTCTTGCAGCTTTCTGCTTTCTCCCTTTGTGAAGTTTTTCGTTTTTCTATTCCTCCATCTTTCCCATATGTGTCTTTTGCTCGCAGTAAATGCTTGAGTTAGAAAAATAAGAGCCGGCCCTCCAAAATAAGTGGCGGTACCCCACACTGGAAACAACAAGCACAAATTATGCACTGCATGCAGTAAAGGTGAAGAAAAAGTGACACAAAGCTTAGGAAGGGACGTAGGAAGTTCAGCAAGAGAGCTGAGTAGACAGAAAGATCAGGTGATTGTTGAGGGAAAGCCTTGAGTCATATGAGAGGACAAAGTCTACAATGACGTGGAAGATCGGCGAGACATTAGTGACAAATAATTGAGAAAAAGAAGGAAGTGTTAAGAGTTGGATGATGGGCAAATGATTGGATTTGTTAAATGATATTTTATAACTTATTTGGGAATTTGTGCAGCACAATCCCAGAAGATGTCTATGTGCTTGGGAGGATGTACAAATGTTATATTTACTGGGTCATGCTGCATGCAGGACCAGAATATACTTCAGCAGACATCTAATTAGGTCAAGACCCCTCTAGCTTAGGCCACATAGCACTGATTGAGACTGATTACAGTATTTGTAGATGTCACAGGAAGCAAGCTCACTGAGTGTAGACTTAATTCAGGCTGACGTAGAGGTTCAGAGCCAGGAATACATGTTACAGGATGTAAACCACTGTATAAAGCCACAAGGTGGGAATCTATTTTGACTTTTCCCTCACTATTTGAAACATTTCACTTACTAACTGACACAGTTCACTGGTGAATTTTAATTTCCCCAGCTGATGCATTTCACTCATAATCGAAAATATTTTACTCACTGGCTAGTTCATTTCATTGACTAGGAAACCCAGACATTATGTTTTGTTTAGCTTGCTCCTGCAACTACTATGGCAATGTGGGATCTTGGACTTCTGGAGGATTTATTTGTACACGCAAGATGGAGCCAGCTACTCCAATACATGTGATACTAAGTCATAGCGGCCTAGTCCTGGTGTCTCCTAGTGTCCATGTCTGTCTATACCCCTCAGTGACTGCATCTCTTAGTATGTTAGTGTCAGTGATGTCGTGTATTGCTCCCCCACCGCGCAGCTCCACCTGGTAGCTGTGTGCCGTTCTGCACGCCTGTCCTAGGGTTTGAGGCCCTCCTCCACCTGCAGGCTCCGACCTGGGCCTCATCCCTGGTATTCCAGTGATGATTACTGTCTGTCCCTCTGTTATTTTGCCTGTATTTATCTTATTCTATTGTATTTCTTCTTCTCTGCCCTTTGTCCTTTGTGCGCCATTTTCTGTGCCCATTCACTGCCCGCGTCCTTGCCACTGCCTGCCCCTGCAGTCCCACCCCCTCCCAGTGCTGCTTCCCACCTCCCAGCTGTCCAGACCTCCCTACCAGTAGTTAATGGCGGCCAGGGTGAGGATGTATGCAGTGGGCGTGCCGATGGTGCGCCAGATGCAAGCCCGTCCACACCTGGACTGCGTCCAGCACCAGAGACCCTGGTCCCCACGCCCCTCACCGATACGACGCCAGCTTCCTTCACACCCTCAACACCGGACTAATCACCACCTGTCACCACGCATCACCAAACGACACCCAAGAACAGTTCACCTGCTGCAACTGTGCCTTGTCCTGCCGCCACACACCGGCCCCACCAACCACACGGTTCCCTAAAATCAGATACGACAACCTCAGCTGCATCCTACTCAACACACGCTCTGTCAAGAAACACGCTGTGGAGATCTGGGAACTGCTCGACTCCACCTCCCCGACGTCGCATTCCCCATTAAAACCTGGGTGAACCCCACCTGTGCACTGAACATATCCACCGCCATCCCTGACGGTTACTAGATCATCCACAAGGACCGCACCAATCGACCAGGAGGAGGCATCACATCATACACAAGAACATCCTCTGCCTCACAACCAGCACCGATGACCACTCACCTGACATGGAGCACCTCCATGTGGTACCCTCCTCTACAGGCCCCCAGACTCCATTCGCCTTTCAGCTAATCCATAGTCGACTTCATCACACACCATGCCCTCGCCTCAACAGACTGCACCCCCCTTGGTGACCCCAATTTCCACCTGGACAACCTCAGCAACCCAAACACCTCATCTCTATTGGAGAATCTCACCACCATCGGACTGAAACAACTGGTCACCTTCCCAATGCACTCAGCAGGACACACACTCGACTCCATCTTTTCCGCCTGCAGCAACATCTCCATCAGCCACACGTCCGAACTCCAATGGTCTGACCACTGCTGCATGCACTTTTCCTTCACCAGGCCCACCCAACGCCACCGAGCCCACTGCTACCCATGCAGAAGCTAGAACAAAGTCTCGGGAGATCAACTCGCCACTGCCCTCCGCAACACACCACCGCCGACCTCTGTGGATCCCAACACATGTGCACGCAACCTCTGCCTATGGATCTCCGATTGCAGCAATGCTCTGGCTCCCCTCAGGAAACCCTCTAACAAACAGACCACTGAGATAGCCAGCTGGTTCTCCCCCACCCCCCAAGAGTCCTGATACACCTGCAGACGACTCGAGAGAAGATGGAGGAGCAGCAAGACCCTGGCAGACCACGCAGCCTTCAAAACCACCGTCGCTGCACACCACCACCTCATTAGAGCCACTTAGAAAACTACCATACAGGAACTAATCAACCCCAATGCACACAACAGCAAAGAACTCTTCACTGTGATCAAAGAGTTCACCAAACTCAGCATGGATACCACGGACACACCCCACTCCTAGGCCCTCTGCAACAACTTCACTATCTTCTTCCACCACAAGATCTTAGACATCTACGACAGCTTTGCAAAAGAAGAACGGCTGCCTCAAGCGCAACTCTGAAAAAACAGAAGTCCCCACCTGGGATGACTCCTAGTAGAGCCCCCACACCGACCACCACGCAACCTCAGCATCATCCTCGACTCCTAACTCTCAATGAAAGACCAAATCAACACCATCTCATTCTCCTGCTCCCACACGCTTTGCCTGCTCGAAAAGATCTTCAAGTGGATGCCCATTGAATCCAGAAAAAAGGTCCTACAGGCACTTGTCAGCAGCAAGCCTGACTACGGCAAAGAGCTCTATGCTGGTGCCAATCAGAAGCTCCCAAAAAAGCTGCAAAGAATCCAGCATGCTGCCACTAGACTTATCCTGAACACCCCTCACTGCTGCCGCATCTCTGGGCACTTGAGAGACCTCCACTGGCTTCCAATCAACAAGAGAATCACCTTCAAGCTCCTCACACGGGCATACAAGGCCCTCCACAACATCGGACCTCAACCACCTCCTCGCCTTCTACACCCCCACCAGACAACTCCGACCCATCCACATGGCCCTGGCCACCATCCTATGGATACGCAAGAGCACAGCCAGAGGAAGATCCTTCTCATACCTCGCTGCGAAGACCTGGAACTCTCTTCCTCTTCATCTTAGGCAATCTCCCTCACTGCCTTAATTCAGGAAGGACCTCAAGACCTGGCTCTTTGACTGAACCGGCAATTCAGCTCATCGACTGAACTGCAGATACCCCTCCGCCAGTGCCTTGAGACCGTAACGGGTGATTAGCCACACTCTACAAGAACCCTGATTGATTGAGTGCCTTCTGGGTGGGAGTCTCTACCTACCTTAGTGTCTCCCTGTTCAGGTCCAATCACTACCTGAAGCATTTCACGAGCCACTATTTAATTTGTTAGCTAAAGAATTCCACGAGCCACAATTTCATTTGTTATCTAAACACTGCACCTCCTTGCTAAAACATTTTGTTCAATTAGCAGAGCCTTTTCTTCACTAATTAAACTAACTGATGGTAAACCGGGCGAGTTCCGTAAAAGAGTGAAACCCACAACAAAATGAAAGTTTTAATTAAGAAACATTCAGCAACAGAAAAACATTGACCTCGTTTGAATTCACTGTTTATCATATGCATCCCAAACTCTAATCTCAATCCCCTCCCCCAGAGTATCATTGTACCCCATCAGAAGATGCACCACAAACTGCTTTTTCCTGTGGTTTGGATAGTCTCACACTTGTGTTCCTGTTTCGTCTGCCTTATCTCCTGCTGTCTATGTTTGTGTACTTAAATCAACCTTCTCTCTGATGATTTACTTGTGAACCTCTGGAACTCTTAGGGGGTCATTATGACCCTTGCAGTCTTTTGATAGCCAGGAGAAATGTGTTGGTTCCACCACCAGCAGGCTGGCGGTAAAAAACGCCATATTATGAGTGTGGCGGGTTGGCCACATCTCCACTCATACCGCCATGCCGGTCGGAATCATCTCCAAAACGGTGGTCCACAGAAGACCGCCGGTGTTATTAGGAGCCAGCTTTCCTCTTTGGTTTCCGCGCAGTAACACTGCCACAAAAATCATGGCGGAAAGGCCACCTCCCCCCAGCCAGACTAGACCTGCCAACCCTTCACCCCCCATTCCCAGCAAGCACTAGACCCCCCACACCCTCTTCCCAGCAAGCACTAACACCTCTTCCAATACATGCACACAGACACCCACACGCACCACGCATAACCCATTCCCCTACACTTACATACATGCATCCACTCACATGCATACAAACACACAGTTGCAACAACATTCATACACACATTCACTCACACGCACCCAAACACCCATCCAGAAACGGGACAGGTGATAAAACTTCCAGAGCACCTCCGCCCACCAGCATGACTGCTGCCGTATTTCTACCCAAAGTGTGGCAGAAATCCGGCAGTACCCGCAATATGGTGGGCGGGAGACCACAAGCACTGGCTGTCTCCTGGCACCCGCAGCTTTGGCGGTCGTCATGGAAGACCTCCAAAGTCATAATGAGGGCCTTAGTGTTTTGATACATTTTAGTTTGGTCCTCATTTGAGTTTAACTGCATGCCTTATGTGAACAGACTGACTATTGCTACTTTCTCAGCAATGTTTGCTGCCTTTCCTACTGGACACATAGAGACTTGACTCATGCTTTTTATGTGGAATCCTTGCTTGTGCCCCATAGAACAGGCCCGCATAAGGTCTACTGCTCCCTTTGTAGGGGCTTACAGGATGATTATGTAGCGATAATCTGAACAATACAAGAGACAGTGAGTTTCTCCATTTCTCTGGGCATTTCTGAGTCTTACCTGCCTACGCCCCTGGCAGTGAACCATTGTATTTGTCAAGTTATTGGGTTCTTACCCTCCTTGTACACATCATGGTTGTATTGCTTTTTCTTTTCTATTCCTCTGTGTACTTAGCCAGTCTGGCATCCACTAGTTCCTAGTATATGCCTTTATCTGTTTCTCTGAATCTGTTTGCCATCTCTCTCATCATGTTGTTTAGTCTGATATTCACCTTACCTGGGTGATCCCACCTGAGCCCCATAACAGCAGGGTGAGTGGTAGGAGAAGGAATACACAGAAATGTAACTGATAGAAAGAAGAACAGTACTGGGGACCACAAGTGGTAGGAAATGTGAGTCACAGGATGAGCCAGGATCAGGCCAGAGGGCAGCTGTGACTATGAGGTGAGAATGACATGGAGCACAGAGATGCTTGAGAAAAAGAACACTGTAGTAAACTTTAACTATAGGATGGATACTTAAGAATATTGTTAAAAGGCTCTCAAATGTGAATCATATACTTGATTCTGCAACAGCCATGGAAATATGTAAGATATTCTTGGTAGTCGGGGTGGGGAGGATTGTGGATGTCGATGAAAGATAGAGGTGTAGCTTCAAAGGACAGAGTTTGGAAGGCTTATTTCCTCAGGGCTTTGCCCATCATCAATGTAGAGTCCTGAAGAAATCCCAAGTTCCTCTGGATCCCCTGTACTTAGGTCTTGCTAAAATGTACTTTGTTGCCCCAACGTCTCTCCTAGCCACAGAGGGAGGGATGTGCTTTTTCAGACCACCTCCAGTACAAGTACAAGATATTACAAAGGTGATAGGCCTTCGTACTGTTTCAGTACGGTCCTGCGGAGTGCTTTCTAACTAGTGCACATCGCTAAGTAGAGAAGATTCTGGCTCTTATTAAAGGTGGGCAATGTTAGGAGGCAATTGTAGTTTGTGCTAGGAGATTTGAGAGCAGGAAAGTTTCTAGGTGGTAGGCAGGAGAATAGGGCAAGTGCTGAGAACGCACACAAAGTACAAGAAGGAAAAAGAGTGAAGAGTGAGGGAAGCATAAAGAACAAGTAATTGTGCATAGAAGCCTCTGTACTCTTAGTTGAGCAGCTATCCTGCCTCTATACACCTGGGGCATTTTTCCACTTCAAAGAAAAAATACCAGAAAACCTTCCCAGAGTACCTTCCCATAAGTAAGTGCATGAAGTGAAAGGAGGACGTTTTGAAGGAGAGAGGAATGAAAGAGATATTATTCCAGGATTTAGATTCAGTGAATATTTAGACGTCAAGAATATTTATTTCTGTGGTAGACAGGGAGGAGTGTGCGCTTATAGAACCTATGCACCTATTAAAATCACCACAGTATCACCTCCCCCTGCCTGGAAACTCAAGACTTGCTTCAAGCCTTCCAAACGCCTCTATGTAAATGCTCACCCTAGCTCACCGGCTCCTGTAATGAAGGTTCGCCACACTTTAGCTGACCATATGTTAGGGTCTCACTCAAGTTGAGTGGTCCCTCCATACTCCATCCTCATGCCAGCTCACCACTTCTTCTCTTATTCTGTCCTGGACACTTGCTACGGGTAATTAACCCCAGAATACCAATCCCATTCTAGGGGCTCACCCCAGCACATCAGTTCCCAGAGTTGGGAAATGACGTCATGTTTGCTGCCCTTCCATCAAAGTGATCATTCAAAAGCTCAGTTGTCACTACCCTTAGGGCTCTTACAACTTTACTACACTTCGCCCACCATGTTTGGGACTTGCCAACGTTAACTTCAGTTCATATTTGGTACTCCCTCAGCCCCCTTTCCTCATCCTAGACAGTTGCTGAAGCTTACCAGCCTATACCCCCAAGATTCACCCCAGGTTTCCTGACCCACCTCTCGCCACAGGTGGTAGCATTTACCTACAGGCTGCTTACCTGCCCTCCTGTCACAGTAGTGGTTGTCTCATTAGCCAAGTTCCGCTGCAGTAAATCCCAGTGTCTCTTCTGTTCCTCTGATACCATCATCAGTCGCTCAGATAGGTGGCCTAACTCCCGCAGAACACGATTCTGCCCATCCAGTACCATTTCCAGCTCCCGCTGGCTGTCAGACTCAAACAGGTCCTCCACTGTAAACAGAAGTCAGATGCAAACAATCACAAACAACCATCACTGACTGCTGGCGATCCCTCCCTGGCAGAGGTGGCAGGTAACAATTGCCTGTCAAATCCATCGCTCCTCCATTTGTATGACCGTTCACAAAAGCCTGAGTGTATTATCACTAGGGAGAGGATGCAGGATTTCTGTGTTTGCTTCTTTGACTATAAAGATATAAAGAAAGCCTAGCACAGGCACTCATTTTAAAATCCTGTTTCTGATCCTTCCATTTTAGAGCGATAAAGCAATCTGATGTCCCGGTGGAAAATAAAATGGTTTTCTAAGCCACACAGATTTTCATCAAATGGAGACGTGAAGATTAGACCCTCTCAATTCCATAGCAGAATTCTACACCACATCTCCCGTCTATGAGATGTCAAAATGTACAAATTATTTGCCACAAGTGCCATAGAGTGAGAAATGTGTCATGAGCATATTGTTCATACCTTAGATTAGTTAGAAATGAAAAGCACAAATCACAATATGAGGTCAAAAACAAGATTCTACCCTTACCTTTTAGCTTCTTAAAGCTGCATCATCATATCCGTGGCCAGCCCAAAAAAAGCAGCAACCAATATATTATTCAAAGCTTTTTTGCGCAGTTGTTTAAGACATCAAACTTCAGAAAGTTCCAAAATAAACATTACCCTAACGTTCATGTAAACCTCTGAAACATAAGTATTTTCTTCAGAGTGAAACCAAATTTTGGGGGCTAAAGGGTTACTCTCAACTGTAGTGGAGTACCTTCACGCAAATAAAAATATGTTTGCGTTTTGAAACAATATTCCTGTTATATTTCGCCCTTATTTGACTAGTAATTAACACCGAAGGCGTCGTTTTACTGTGACGGCCGCCGTTTTCTTAACTACTCGTGCACCGCGTTACTGTCTTTCCCGATGGTTTCCGGAGGGGTAGGGATTGAACAACCACAATTCCAAACGTAATTGCCCCCCTTGGAGATTAAACCCTAGAAAGCATTGTCTTCTTGACCAGTCTATAGCGTTTTGAGCATTGGGTGTGTAACCAGTGCTTAATTTGTAAATAAAAAGGTGCCGGTGCTCAAAGCTCTCCTCCTAAACACGCGGCTGCTGCAATTAAAAGCGTGAGCACATAATACTGAGGCAGCGTAATCCTGAAGCCACCTCGGGCCTCTTCAGTCCATTTATAGCCACTCCCTGCCCCTTCAGCTCACTCTTGTAGCTTCCTGCTTTTCCCCTTCCTGACGCTTTTTCGTTTTTCTCTTCCTCCGTCTTTCCCACGTGTCTTATGCTCGCAGCAAATGCTTGAGACAGAAAACTAGTCGCCGGCCCTCAGCACCGGAAACCACAAGCACAAATTAAGCACTGGGTGTGACCCTCGTGCCCCCAACTGGTCTGGAGGACTAAAGTGCGAGGGGCGAACTGGGACAGGTCTGTGGGGAAGTCGGGTAGACGTCCCACCAGGGCTCACTCACTGCCTGACATCCAGTGGCTGCCCAAGGAGAAGCCTAGTGCTGGGACAACCGGCACAATTGCCTTCCCTGCCGAGCACTGCGTGTCGGGCTACAGGGGAGCTGGGTAATAGGTGCTGCACTTCGCAGGGCACCTGTGGGGTCAGAGTGCAAATGGGCGGGGTACGCTCGGGTAACAGCAAGTTCAAGGGATTTTCTGGGCCGAAAGAAAGAAAAAACAGGAATAACGCAAATAGAGTAGACGCAGCAACCACAATAGCTTCAAAGAAGAGGTAGACGAAGTTCTCTTTCTTTAGTGATCACAAGCTGGAGCTCACTTCATCAGAATTAAGCCTGGGTCGAGGGTTCTTATCCTTTCCAGAGGGACAGAACACCTGTCAATAGTTTATATGCATAAATAGTGAGTTGTGAAGTCTGGTCAAATTAATACAGTCTCCAGATGCAAACTGGTGTTATGGTATTATTAACCTTTTAGGATCTGCTGGTACACAAATTATCACATGGTACCTGATGGGAAACACCTAGACTTACGGGTTGTGCTGCCACATTTCTTTACAGGACATGATTTGCACCCTGGTTAGTCTATGAGGACCCTTTAGTACGGGCTCCAATTTGTAATTCCACTTGAAATCTTGTAGATATTTGTCATTTTCTGCATTGTATTTATTTATTTATTTGTGTGTGCATTAATGTACTTTTCCTTTGTAGAGTAAAAACCTCAGCTATACGTTGATCTATTGAATGTGACTGTGTGCATTGTTGAGTTCTATGCTTCTAGCCCACAGCACTCCCTGTTCAGTCTTGGACTTCTCTCCTTCCTTCCCATAACAGTTTAGTGTTAAAAAAGGTCCCCTGTGTGAGCGCGTCTCGAATACAGATTTCTTCACACCAGATATGAAAAACTGTATTGACACAGTTGGGATCCATTGCCTTCTAGGGCCACATTTCTAACAGCATTCATTAGCTACATATGTCCTCACCCTTGTGTAGGATTTGGCCCAAAACCTGACACAACCTGTGACAATGGTGCCTCAGATTTTAAACAAATTAGCATAAATACATAAGAAATAACTGTACAGTGTATTTTCCATATACTCCCACAGCACTGTTTAAAATAAATGTTCCCATACACTTTCCCATCACATTCTGTTCCATGTCAAGTAACACATGCTGGACCAGCTCCTGTTACGGTGAAATCGTTTTCTGTAGAAAGTTGTACAGCTCCTTGAAACAAGATCCAGGTGTTCGTTAGCACTCTTCATAAAGTACTCAAGTCAGAGAGAGGAGTAGGATGGACCCACTGTTTTAAACTTTTGACTTACCAGGGGGTCTTTCTTCTGGATGCTGCTTCTGGAAGTCCTCCTTCTGCTTCTCCAGCTCTTTCTCAAAGTGTTCAAAGTCCTTCTGGAACTTGTCCATCTCAGATTTTGAGATCTGGCCATCTGCCGCCTGAGGAGAAGGGTGAGCATCAAGTGATCACCATATCATCAATGCTGAACTTCATAGGTTGGCACGCTGCCAACATAGGAACTGTAGAACAGCCTGGCAAACTACAACTGAGACCCTGATAAGATATCAAGAGGGGCGGGACATTTCTTTGGAAACAGGCTTTGACCACGTCAACCCCTCCACAAGTATAACATGGAACCAAGTACATAGTTTGGGTGTAGGACCGGTAAACATAGGGAGAACAGTGGTTATGGTTGTTTCATTCAGAAGACTGTTACAATATACAATCAATGCGGGGTTTCTGGATTGATGAAGTGCCTCTTGTTATGCTTCTTACCTCATTTTCAGTGCCTACCATCAAGTAGGCAATGACATTCAGGTAGGAAGCATAACAAGAGGCACTTCATCAATCTAGAAACCTCTACCCATAATGGGGCCCTCTAAAATCCTCTTTGGACCTTGTTATCTACGACATGACCCATTCCAAAGGACCACACTCCTCCTGTTTGACATTAACGTTATTATTAGATGGTCACCTGCAGCCATCTTGCATCCACATTCTTGTATCCCATCCTTAATAAAGGAGGGGGTATACCAGAAGGCTTGGACTATAATGCATGTGGAATATCCTTTCGGATGGGTTATGTAAGGTTGCCTCACCCTAGCATTACTCCCCCTAGTCTGTAGACCAGGGAAACATTGATGAGGAGATGGCACAGATTATGGGGTGTCTCCCGATGATTATGGTGACTGTGACCACAAAATATGATTATGCTGTCTCAGAGCATTGGTGAGTTTGGCTAATGGAAGAGACGTGGCCACCATGATGATGCACACCAGCTTCTCCATGCAGTTTTATGTACTGAAATCAGACGGATATCACTCCCATCACCCTAAGAGGAGCCATAGCCTACAGTTCAATATCAGGATACAATCACAACTAGGCAGAGAGTGGCTTTTTCAACTGGTATCAGCATCATATGTTACCAAGGGAATGGCGGAACTTGAGGAGTGGAACGTAAGCTAACATCTAAAAATCATAGTCTGACAGTCAGCTCTGCAGCATACGCAGATTAGAACCATTAATTTGAGATGTAAGCCATCAATCTAGTAACCACGCTGAAGGTTGGGTACACTTGGGCAGATTTAGACTTTGGACCCAGTGGTATTCTTTGTATTGAAAGAAACCACTGTCAGGGTGGTTCCCTTCGAGGTACAAAAAGTTTGTTGGACAGCTGCCGTTGGTTTTGAGAACCATCCACCAAACGTTTTGCATTTTTTGTTTTTCAGAAATAAATTTAAATTCACAAAATGGCTCATCCACCTAGTTTTCTCTTAGGTAGTGGGGGAGTCATTATGTTTTTTCTGTCTATTACTGCATTAGCACCACCAGGTATTTTTCCCGGCTGAGACAGTCAGAAAAAGGATACCATATTTCAACACTAAATAGTGTGGGCGGTGTAAAACCCTTCCTCTAACAGCCCATGGAGGTTCTGTGGATGGAAAGCTTGTGCTCCACCCAACTCACAATGAGGAAGGCAGACCGAAAGGTTAGAGGACAGGGTACTCAGTCATGTTTGTGTTGGGGTACCTTTTGCACCAAAATCTAAATCAGCTCCTCTGTTAATATCTTTTGCCTTGCTATTTAGGGTGCACTCTTCCCATTGGATCTATGTCACCACCTCACCAACTACTACCTCATCCTCCCTTACCTCATCAGAATCATATATTTACTTCTGCCTCATCCGCCTGTCCTTATTATGTATTTCGCCAGTACTACATTTTTATTTTCACTTTGTCTATTTCTTCTAATCCTTACCTTATCCCTTACCTGAAAACCATGCAGTACTCATACCATAAACATTTCCCTTAGTAACACTAACCATCACCTGTCTTTTACCTGAACTAGGCTTGGGCTTGGATTGGAGAATTGGGTAGGTTAACACTAAGGGAAATGTTTAGAAACAGGGTCATGGTAAATTGCGACATAAATCTATCCTAACCCTAAACCTTTCCCATACCCTGGCCATAAACCTATTACTTATATTTATCTTAAACCTAGAGTTTTCTCTTAACCTTACACTACCTGTATAGTTCTCCTTTAGCCATACCTAGCCCTAATCCTCCTAATCCTATGCATTTATCTTACCTTTACCTTACATTTACCCTAACTTTAAACATATTCCTTGCCCTGGCACTACACCTATCTCTTGCGTTTACCTGACGCTGTCTCTTCTTCATTCTTATCTGCACAGTAAAAGGCAACTTACCCTGACCCTGTCTCTAAACCTTTCCCTTAGCGTTAACCTACCCATTCTCCAATCCAAGCCCCAGCCCCAAGCCTAGTTCATGTCCCTCCAGATCTCACCGTGCTTCAGTCACATTATAGGCAGCACAAGGCGACGGTGCTGAGATGCAGTAAGTGAGGGGGTGACACTGGTAAGGTAATAGCACGCGTCAGTGATGGATACTTCATCGTCGGTAGTTTTAGATCTCAGTACTCTTACTCCGAATAGGAAGTCCTTTTTAGACTCCTTAAACAGTTCCCAGTAGGAATAACAGAAGGCCTAGCAGGTCACACGTCTCTGGATTTTAGGTCAGTAGGGATCTAGGAGAAGGGAGGGTCGCAGTAGGTCCAGCACAATCCAATCGTTCCACGACTATCTTGCAATATTTCGCAGAATCTACACCTCAGAAGGAACGTGTAGATCATGCATCATCCCCACTTCAGCGTACACCATCAGCATTCCCGCTCTCCTGTCGTGCAGGAATTCACACCGTTACCTCTTTCCACGTGTCGCTCAGGCTGAAGGTCAGGAAGGACAGGACATCATGGTCGTCTAGAGTGAGGGAGAGAGAGGGACAGAGACGAGGAGTCAGTATCTGGCTTTCAGCCTGGCCTGAGTGGCTTACTGAGGAGGTCGTAGTACAGACCCTTAGCGCTTACTGCCTGGAGTGTGCCCTGGAAGCCATCTGTGCCTCTCTGACCTCAAGATGGATATGGAAAGGAACCATACTTCTGCCCCATCTGTGGGGTCCTGCAGAGATGTTAGAACATCTTACCCAGGGTGACCTGCAGCGCGCTATCTTAGTGTTCAGGACTTAGACGCCTAGTTGCGTTGGCTTGTGGGGTCCCATATGAGCCCAGCAATCATTTACATCAGGACCCAGAGGGTCAAGGCAGGGCTCTTCGCATTGTTTATCCTGGCTGGACCTGCCCAAAGCTGAGGGCTTCAGCAGTGATCCTCCTGTTTGGTAACTCGAGGAGGAAGAGTGGCTAAAGAAGGAAAAGAGCTGTCTAAAAGACCATCCAAAATTCATATGTGGGGGATGCTGAGCAGGGCCAGCTCTAGGGCGGTGCGACTGGTGCAGCCGCACCTCGCGCTGATTTTGGTGGGGGGCGCTGTGTTTAAAAATAACTCATGGGTTTAAAAGCTCCCGAACTTCTTTGTGTCCAGCAGTTTTCCGGCAACAATAAAAATGTCAAGCTATCTCTGGGGATTCATGTTCCTGATGGGGAGAGATTGGAATTTTATCTAGTAGCAGTTTTCACTCATCAAAGTAGCACAGAGGGTTAATATGCCTGCCGCAAAGAACGTGCACCCTGCAGATCACAGAACTGAGGCCCATATTTATACTGTTTTAGCGCCGCATTTGCGTCTTTTTTTGGCGCAAACTTGCAAAATACAATTGTATTTTGTAAGTTTGCCCCGTTTTTGCGACAAAAGGCGGCGCAAATGCGGCGCTAAAACAGTATAAATATGGGCCTGAGTGTGTGAACTGAGTAGCGCTAGGAAAAAACATGAAATATGTCAGAGAGGAGCTATGGACAAAAAAGACACTGCTGGAGGATGATAGGGAAGGAATCCATGGAGACGGTGGTCACGAAATGGGAGGGGGCAGCCAGAAAGACCCCCGCGCCTGCCGTCACCAGCACTAAAGCCGGACCTGATGCTGAGTATGGGTAAAAGCTGCTGAAGGAAAGTCCAAGACTAAAAGAAGATTGCAACTGCAAACCTTTCTGTGTGCTACGAGCACATTAGCAATAGAGCATTATCACTTTAAACTCAGCACATTTGTCTTACTCTTTTAAAAATGACTATTTTCAGCTGTCCCAGCCCACTTTACCCGCCCTTTGTGTTTTAAAATGTTGCCAGGTTGGATCATTTAGGAGGTCAACTACCCTGATATACGACAAAGGTGTGTGAAATTAACAATAGGTAAAATAACTTTAATTTTCTGTGCACATTTCCTTTTGTTATAATATTTAATTTGTTGTTGTGTTTCTACAGTTCTCATAGCCCGAAAGCCACTACGAGGCCCTAATTAAAATATAACATTGTCCCAAACTTTTAAGATACCCGTGGGTAAAAAAAGAACTCAGTCCATGGCACGCTGTGTGCATTAAATACATCTCAAATAGGTTCATTTGGCAAGATAATTAATCACTTATATTAGCGGGATGAGCTCCTAATATGCAGAATAACAGCAGTATATCGATTTTAAAGCAATATTTCCATTCCTTAGTACTATTCTTTAGTGTTGTCTGTCTTGGTTCATTAGTTCAATTGCAGTTATAATTGGATATTTCTAGAAGGATACATTCTCTTTCAGATGTTGGCTCTTTGTACATGTGCCAAAACCGGTGCAGGACCGTCACATGGGGACAAGTTGTTAGGAGAAGGCAGGCCTGTTTACAATACCCCCAAACGTTTCAGGCTCTGCGCTGCTGATGTAAAATTAAATTATAAATCACACAATGAGGAAAACAACCACCGCTAGGTGATGCTATTTGCTAAAGTAGCCTCCAAATGTGGACTGTATTCTGAAAGACATGGCTATGCTACCACAAAAATTAGAAGGTGATCTCGGCCCCACAAAAGTTTGTGAAAGCCCGCACCGGTAGGTTTCACATTCAACAATGCTGGGGGCATCACCCGACCAACATATTGAACAAGTGTGGAACTGCATATGTGCCAAAAAAGAGAGGTGGGGCAAAAATTAACACTACTTTGACAGTGCCCCATCATTTAAGGGAGTCCCCCAAGCGTGAACTGTGTTCAGAAAATAGGATCCGCAGTGGCAGTATGACTGGGAGAAAATTATAGGCACCCACTGGACAGGAAAACAGAGTTTTTGGTCCGAAGGTATCAGCCTGGGCACCAATGCAGATCAATGCCCAGGGGCTAAACTCTATAAAAAAAAGGATGTTTGTGTTCTGCAGACACTACCTGGGGTGATCTAACAGCTGTCAGCCCTGGGTTCTTCACCATCACCAGCTTCCAGCACTCATAATATGAGTGTCCTGTTTGTCTCCAATCAAATTCCTCAACCACATGAACAACGTGTTGCCTTCCTTCGAATCTTGAACAACATTCATCTCCCACACTCCTGCCCACTGCAGCACCACCGTCAGGCCACAGTCTCCTCTCTGCTGGACTGCATAGACTCCGTCTTTTCTACATTCCAGGTTGTACAGAATGTTGTATAAAACTATTGGTCCCATATAAATAGATGTTTTGTGATATAAACCTATTTTGTGATATAAACCTCAGGCCGATAGAGATTTTGTTCTGATCTCAGCTTGATTCGACTACAAGTTCAGGACTTTTATGTTCCCTAATGCAGTGCCTGAGGTTATGTGGAAGGGATTTGGATCTTACCTTGATCCTATTTTAGGTGTCAGTAACCTAACACCAGTGGTGGCTACCGCCAATCAAAACTGGTAGGGTGGCGGGGTTGGGTGGGGTTGGCGGGCGGAATCAGAGGGGACATAAATAAAAATTACAAAAATAAGAAAAACTTTGCTGCTGCTCCTGGTCCAACTGCCGGCCTCTCCCTCTCCTCCGGGCAGTCACCACAAAAGCACAGGCTCCCAATCCTGATGCTGCTCTCATGCTATACCAAGCATGAGAGATGTGCCAGGATTGGCCTGAGCAGGCTGATCTGACACTCGCTCAGGCAAAGGGAGCCTGTGCCATTTCTCCAACCCGGCTGTGCAATAAAGCTGGGTTGGAGAAATGTAAGGGCGCATGTCGGTTTAGCCGGCTTAAGATGACCAGCCAAATGGACATGCGCACTTTACAGTGCCCACCACTCCACCTCCCTATGGCCCCGCCCCTCCTTAGGTTACTTGGCTGTCAGAGAGACAGCGACAAATAAAATAATAATAAAATTGTCTTTTTATCATTTTATTAGTCAGTGCCTGACTTTGAACGGCGGTGGGTGGGTGTCAACACTCCTCCACTATTATGGAGGACCCACCCGTGACTAACACGCTCACTAGGGATAACAATGCGGGCAGAATGCCAAAACAAGCCTTCTAATCCTGGCACTAACAGAGCCGAACACACAACCAAGAGATGATAAAGGAATACCTGCAAGGGCACCCGTCGCTGCCGACACTCCGAAGAAGCCCAACGAGGGGACCACCATATCCTTGATTTCGGTGCACGTCTCGTAGAATTCATCACTGGATGAGAGACCAGTGTTGATGGCAATCTACAACAATGAAATTGAAGGTAAAGTAGATACACATCGCTCGTGTCCATTTTTCCCCAGCCAATCAGGGCTACCCCTAAAAAAGCTCAGAGTCTAGACCAGATACAGAACTTTCTAATGGTGTACGGCCTTCCTCCTCCACCAGAAAGTCAACGTTGAAATGACATAGGAGATGCCCATAGGTTTGTGTCGAGAGAGAGCTAGCAACTATCAGCTTTAAGATCCACAGGGTCCTAACTCAGAGCAGAGCCCTTAAATACTCAGAGCAATGGTGTAAAAAGTCATGTTTAACATATTATGAACAGTTTTCTGCTGTTTTAGTCATTGTACATCATTCAACAGCCATAACCTACTGCATTGAGAAGCGACGTCTAGCCCAGCACAACCATCACTTACTATATTCCTCGGCTATGGAAAATAGGAAATAGATTATGAAACTAAGTAGAACACATTAGACGTCTTGACTGCGCCATCTGAAATGTTAATGGCTCATTATAGCTGATGAATCACCATAGCAAATCCAAGAAGAAGAGCCTCTTTAGGGCCTGGCCTCACATTATTACAGTAATGACCAACATAAGAGACATATAAAAGGTCAGCTGCAGAAGGGAACCCAGCCCTACAACAAATTTTATCATCAGGACAGATTTGCTGCATGTGAGAAACCTCTTCATCATGTGTCAATACTTTTGCCATGAAAAGAAACACACACACCGGTCCATCATGCTTGCCGCAGTTATACAAAGCCACATTCTGCTGCAAGTTGCACAGCTGACTGGCCATTTCCCTCAAGTCACACGAGGGGGAGATCTGGGACGTAGAAGTGTCAATCGTTGGCTTACGAATGGAGCAGCTTCTGAGAATGAACATTTGAAGCCAAAATCACAGAAGGCCTTTAATGGACAACAAAATGCCTTAATGGGTATTAGTGTGAACTAGGAAGCATCTTAACAAAAAGGCCATCAAAGTGAGGATCATTAAACAATTATACCAATGTCATATTAAGTAAATAAAACTAACCACTGAGGCATTAAAGGATGGATGTCAACCATACTTGGGAATAAATGGAAGATACCACCAACGGAGTACCCACGGTACTGTAGGGAAGATACAGTCTCAGAAGACATAACAGATAAACGAGCAAGCAAAGATAATTCACAAATAATTGCCAACTACAGATGACACTGGAGAGAAGATATCAAACACAGGGAACATTCAAAAGGAAGACATCAATCGCATCTGGCATAAAAAGAAGGATATCAAACGGAGAAGGGCTTTAGGGATAACTGCAAATCACAACCAACATTAGAGAGAACATAACATATATTATGGGTTACAAATGAGTACATAGTGCACAGAGGGGGTGAATGCCACCCATGTTAAAAGTTGGCCATCAACCACACATATCAGGTCGTTATATGTATGATAACAAGTGCAGAGGGAGTTAAAGGATAGGTGCTAGCCATAAGAGAGTAAATGAAAACATGCCGGCTACCAAGGACATTATGTTATGTTAAGTCATTTATAAAGCGCACAGCTACCCGTAGGCCTTCCAGCGCTCAGAAGGGAACTCTGAAAGGAAGTCTGAGGGGTTATGCTCTAAAAAGCCAGGTTTTTAGTGCTTGCTGAAAGGAAAGTTCATGGCTAGTAAGACATAGACTGAGAGGTAGAGAGTTCCATAGCTTGGCCCCAAGATGAGCCAAAGAACTCCCACCCCATCTAGGCTTCTTTACTCTAGGGATGAGAGCTATGGCTGCCAACTGGGACCTAAGCTGTCTAGCAGGTATGTAAAAAGAGGATAATGTCCTAAGCAAAGAAGGACCTCTATTGTACAGGGCCCTGTGAACACAGCACAAAGGGCCAGATGTATCAACAAACTATTTTGTGATTTTCTAATAGTGATTTTTAAGAAATCGCTATTTCAGGGTAGCAAAATGGTATCATATTTGCGATTCGGTAATAGCGATTTCTTAAAAATTGCAAATGCTATTACCGAATCGCAAATTGCGTTTCCAACCCCATTCGCACCTATGGGCCCCCAGATTTGCGAATTTTTGGCATTTCCCAAATTGCAAATTCCTAACTGGAATTTGCAATTTCGGAAATGCAAACCCCAGGATGCTGGGGGCCTAAGGCCCCCTCTGCTGCACCCTCAAAATGTATTTGCGGACATGTAAGGTGCACACATGCCAAAGGGGCATGTGTGCATTACATGTCAATTTAAAAAATGCATTTATAATGCATTTTTAAAATTTGCACATGGTTACCACCAAATTGTATTTGGTGGTAATAGTGATTCCTTAATGCCCAAATCTCATTAAGGAAAAGCTTGTTACATGTGCCTAAGAAATCGCAAATAAGGATTCCTTATTTGTGATTTCTTATTTAGAGAATCGCAAATTTGCGATTCTCTAAACGGGGTCGCAATTTTAAGGAATCGCTATTTTAGCGATTCCTTAAAAATGCATTTTTGCATTCACAAATGGCCATTTGCACCGTTTGCAAATGCAAAAACGCTTAATACATCGGGCCCAAAGTCTTACATTTTATGCGCTGTTCAACTGTGAGCCAGTGGAGTGAAGAAATAGCTGATTTAGCTGATACATGCCTCGGTATATTTAGAAGCAGACGGGCCAAAGCATTCTGCACCACCTGCAACTTTCTGATCACATATTTCAGGGATCCAATATACAAGGGATTACCATAATCTAAGCGCAAGATGATAAGGGCCTGGACAATGAGTCTTTTAGCAACAAATGGAAGGATTTTAAAAACCTTCCTCAAGAGTTTAAGCAGACCAAAAGATGTGGAGGAAACCTGATTGGCATGATGTGCCATGGTAAGCTGAGGGTCCAGGCAGACTCCCAAACTCTAAAATAAGTTCCTTAGGTGGAGAAAGATTTCCCAAGGGTTCCAGAGTAGAGGGATTGTATCCCAAATGAGGATGGTGTCCTAGCATCATTACCTCGGACTTGTCATCATTAAGCTTAAGCCTACATTGGGACATCCATCCGGCCACTGCCTGAAGGCAGAGGGCGAGTGACGAACTAGTGTTTGTGGATATTAAAACTACCAGCTGAGGACCTTCTGCATACGACACCAGTGAAAGACCATAAGGCTTGACAATTTCTACCAGAGGTAACATCTAAATGTTGAATAGAGTGGGACTAAGAGAAGATCCCTGGGGTACTCCACAACTACTCTTAAAACAGCTAGAGAGGAAGGACCGGTCAAGGACCTGAAACGATCTTCCTCCAAAAATGAGGTGAGCCATCCCAGGGCATCAACCGAAATTCCGACCTCTCTCATTCTCAGAAGTAATAAATCACAATCAACAGTGTCGAAGGCAGCACTAAAATCCAGCAGGATGATAGCTGTCACAATACCCTGATCAAAATTCCTTCTAGCCTCTACTGTGACTGCAATCAGAGCTGATTCTGTACTGTGGAGGGGCCTAAAGCCCATCTGAGTAGGGTGAAGGATATTATTATCTTCCAAAAAGCAAGATAGTAGGGCATTGACATGCTTTTCAATTATTTTAGATAAAGCTGGCAACAAAGAGATAGCCTATAATTACTAAGCAGAGTGGCGTCTAAATTATGCTTTTTCAGCAAGGGTTTGACAATGGCATGTTTCCAGTGTTCCCGAACAGAGCTCATGGACAATGAGGAGTTCATGAGGTTAGTAATAAAAGGAGCAATAACGGCAGCACCTAAAGACAGCCCGTGAGGGGGTGCTGGATCAAGGGGAGAGCCTGACTTAAGAGTAGCAAGAGATTTCATGACCATGTCTTCAGAGAGAAGAGAGAATTGCAGGAAAGAAATAGGGTATAACGTCTGCTGACCTATCGACTCAGAAGGCTTAGAGGGAGTTGCTGGAAAGGTTGAATAGATATTTCATATTTTTTGTTGCAAAACCGGGCGAGATTGTTACTGTGTTCTTGGGAGGCATCCACAAGATCAGAGTGAGAGTGTGGCTGAACAATATCTGTGAGTACTTGAAAGATCTCTTTAGGAGAGCTCGATGCCTGCTCAATTCTAGAGGCGCAATAAATGGATTGGGCTGATTTAATTTCGAAATGATAAAATCTGATGGCTTTCCTATAGTCCTGTTTTAAGGAATCATCATAGGTTTTTCGCCATCTCCTTCCCAACTGCCTGTATTCTCTTTTTAGATGGTGAAGATGGGAAGAAAACCAAGGGGCGACTTTCGTGCGATGTCCCCCGGCTTCAGTAGAATAAGGGAAAAGCAGATCTAAGCCATCAGTAATCCACCATTAAATGTCTCTAGCAGGCCAGCCATATTGTCCCTGGGGGAGGTTTCAACAAAAGGAAGTACAGCAACAAAAGATAGCATTGAAAAGGTGCCAGAGGTCACAGTTGCCACACCTGACACTATCCTTGCGGCCTCTGGCTCAGATCTCATCAAAGCCCCAGATAAAAGATGGCTCTATGAAAGCCTGGTTTTATTTCCATTGTTTTAGCTCATTGCCTCTCAATTTTTCGCTTTCGTTTTGCAGGTGCATTTCATTTTAATTTTGAAAGTTTCCACATGTGAGATACTTTCAAATTGAAAACAGAAAAACATCTGCAATCTAAATGATAAAACGTACAGGCGTAGTCCCGTTAGATGCTGCAGTAAGGCATTTTAACTTTCCACTGTTCAGACCTCTAGGTGAAAGCTGAAAGCACAGTCCATACAGTATATCTGGGGATCAATGACCCAGCAACAGAGCTCCTTTGCAGATTTTGAAGGTTTTCATGCAAACCAAAAAATGTTCAAATTCATATCTGGAGGATTTTGGAGACAGCATTTCTCTGTGATTTAGCGCAAAGGAGCATACAGTGAAAAGAAAAACACGCATCTCTCTTAGCCAGCCCTACATCACTAATATTAATCAGCTACAGTATTCTAGAATGTTCCTTTGCTTCTGGGGGGTTGTGAGGTCTGTTGTGACACCGTTCACTGGAAGCCCCCTTTAATGTTTATGAGGATGCTGATTACTTCACAGTAAAAAAATAAAAGTGCACTGCCAGACAAAGAACATGAGGGTCTCTTTCTGTAATGTCACCAAGGTTAAAAGTTGAATTATGTCTCTTGCTGTGATGACGGTGAGCTCTAAGTAAATGCAAGTTCACTTCCTGTGATGTAATCAGGGGTCATGTGACCTGTGATGTCACATCGGCTGCCCCTAGCATTTTAGTGAATTGGACAAATCCTGACGGAGCATCAAAGAACCCTCACACACCACTTTTACTGCATGTCCAGTGATTCTTTGAGTAATACAGAGGGCAAGGGAAGGAACAATAGATGAATTAAAAGAAAGGAGGGGAGGGCCAATATAAAAAAGTGAGGAAAAAAGTGACATTCTAAGAAGAAAATTGGAATAAATGGACAAAGAACGTAGGAAGTAACATAAGGGATATACACAATAAACGGCTAAAACTGGATAGAGTTGGGTAATAACTCTTACTTTTATTAAAGCATAAACAAAGAAGACAGTGAACATAGTTCTACTTGAAAGAAGATGGAAAAAACTCAAACCTGGCATAGAGGTGGCGTGGACATTAGAGAAAATGCTTAATATCGAGAATAAGAAATACAAGAAAGGAAACATCCGGTTAATGATGATAAATGTGTCTCGAAACCCACAGTGACATCATCCAACGAAGGAATATTCTAGAATGTGTATTGTTAAAGAGAATTCGAGCTAGCACCTGATTTCATTCTTCTGCTCTTTGGTAACCCTGGCAGTGCTCTTGCTACCCTGGTCTCATGAGTCATGGATGCTTCAGCAGGAGTATAAATTAGGCAGGGCTCCCAGAGTGCATTTCCACTCATACCCGCAGTGTCAAACAGGAGCCTACTGAGGGGATTAGGGTCGGACCAGAGGCCTTCTGAAACCACAGCGGGTGAAAAAGGTTGTGATGTCACTTCCGCTGCCCTCTCGAGTTCTGCACATAGACTATGGACTCGTTAATTAACATCGCAATAAACTGCACGAGTTATAAACCACTCTGGGGACAGATAAATGAAATGAATAGTTATGCAGAACAGAGACAGAGAAACGTTCTGTTAATCGAAAATGAGCAATTTCTTTCAGGACTTTTATCACCAAAATCAATCACTCTCGTGGAACAACACACAATTCCACCACAAAGAACAATAAACAGAGACGGCCAGTGTCTCACTCTATTTGCTCAAGCAGGGTCCAATTCGCCTTTGAGTATCAGTAATCCAAGTCTATAAACTCAACGCATTTAAACCGGGTTCCTTCGAGATGAGGGTAAGACTTGGAGATGGCCTCAATGACCATTATCAGCGAAAGTTTGAAAGTAAAGGGAGAGAAAACATAAAAGGACAAGGAAAGAAAACTTACACTGAGGGTCTTTTTATAGTAGGTGATCCTGGCTCGGAAAGGATGGGGTGTGTTGCGGAAATTTCTGACGCAGGCTCCAAGAACTTGGGACGCTCCATCGCTGTTGGAAAGAACAGAATCAGCGTGAGAGGAGGTGAGAGTGTGCAACTCTATGATCTCATAAGTGTGTATTTGGATGTGCCAGAGCGAATGCCTACGGGCATGTGATTGTATGTGTCTGTATGGATTCTGGTAAGTGTATCTATCTTGGTTTCTATCAAACAGGTTGTGCCTGTCTGTATGCATTCGCGTGCACGTAGCGCCTCGGTGTTCATCCCGGGGTATCTGTTCCTAAGAGCTGCTTGGCAGCAGAAGGATTTGGCATCCGTCTGGGCTGCACCTTACCCCTGCTCTAGGCTGAGTGTGCATTCATAACAGGTTTCTGACTTGTGTTTTGGGTGTTTACGTTTGGAGACTGGCGTGTCTGTGCGCAGGCTGTGTGTGCTTCCACATCCTAGAGCCAGTCAGACTGCAGGGTGACTGTGACGTCATCAGTGAATGATGAGGCTGGAGCAGACTGACAGCCGCATGGCAGGCTACACCATGCACCAACGAGAGATGCGTTTAGGTAAGGTGGCACCACGGTAGACTTTTTGTTTTAGAAGCCTTAATGTTTCATGAGAAGAGTCCCAGGTGTTCAAATTTTTTGCAAAATTGAGTAAACCGACAAAATGAAGACCGTTGACAATACTATACATTTACAGGAGAGAGTGGGAGAAATGTGAAACTTATACACACGGAAGACTAAAGTCTGAAAAAAATATGAAAACTGCGCACAAGCAGAGCAAAGAATACAGAGGGATGTTAAAACTGCACAGGGCTCCAGTACACGAGGAGACGTGAAAATAATACACAGAGGGCTGAGTAATGTTGAGACGTTAAAACAGTGGACACATAAAGGGCAGAATAGCGGGACTATCACCCATTCAAGACTCCTGAATACGGGTAGGTGCGAAAGCAATGCACACGTGCAAGGTAACGTGTGAATTGCGTGAAGTCAATGCAACATACAGGTTATAAAACACTAGTAGGAGATGTGGAAATAGTCCACAGGAGAAAAATTGTGAAAATACAGCACAATTCCAGGCCACAGAATAAAGGGAGAGATGAAAACACGGCACACATGCAGGGCAAATATGGGAAGATGTGACGAGACTACGTGTGCAAAGGTTGCAGAATACGATTGGTGTGCAAAATTTTATTTTACGTAATTATGGAAGATTCAGAAAAAAATGGAAATTTTAAAATTACACAAAATGCAAAAGTGGGATTTGGGGCTGTATTTAAGCATGAAATGCGTCCTAGCGGCCACTTAAGATGTTAAGATGCATTTTGCGCAAAAAGCAGAGCAAAAAAGCAAACGTAACACAAACAACATCCCCGTGTTTTCTGTCTTTTGCGTTGTTGCCATGCATTCACTATAAATGTTTACCATGAAAGGAAAAAGTTACTAAAAATACAATGACTCGTGTTGTCACGTAGTGGAAAGCCTTTCGCAAATCTGGTCACCTTTCTGTTGCTTTTTGCTATATTTGGGTGTGAAGCCGGTACTAATGAGGAGCAACTAATGCCCAGACACTGTTACCGAACTTAAAAATGACAAAATAATGAAGTAATACTATCAGAAAATGTGCCGAATTATGCCACCTAATTTGCCTTTTCTTGCTGCATAATTTACTGAGCCCTGTCGTATAATTTGGTCCTCTCCTGTAGCATGATTCCTGTGGTCCTGCCAATAATGTAATGTTACAAGCAGTGTTTATTTTGTGCTGGTAGTTGCCGGTCCTGCAGTCGACAGTCCTGGTGGGGTGTTTTGGTGACATAGTGTTTCAGTTTTTTCACATCATCATAAATTAAGCACTTCATGAGGTCTGACAGAAGTCTGAAGAATTTCCTATACCTGTCTGGGCCAGGTTAGACCTCTTCATAGTTCAGTATTCATTACCACCGAGCAATGTAGCCTGACCCTCCCACTTTACGTGGCCCACCCACAACTGGCCACCAGCATCCCTCATTATATTCACCTGGGTGGATCGAGTGCTCTAGGATGAACCATGTGTGCACTGACAACAAAATCTCTGCCTGAGTCATGCAGGTGGACCTTACGCATAGGCACAATGGGCAGCTGCCCAGGATCCCACCCATCACACCAGCTTACTGCACCCAACCATACTAGTCCTGTGCCCCCATCACCCATCTTGTCACTCACACCATACTGTAGCAAGGCATGGTTGTTGTGAGGCTCGACAAGGTAGCCTTCCCTTCTGCGACTGGCTTCAAAGCTATGAACTACTGCCACAAGGCCAACGAAAGGGCTCCCTTTCCCAGGCCATGCAGCCACTGTCCAGCACTGAGAAGCCAGGTAGAGGGTTTCTCATCACTGGTTCTTGGTTGCATACTCAGGTGATGAGACCTGCCAGGGACGCAGCTATCAACAGTGAAGCAGATATAGGGGGTGATTCTAACCCTGGCGGTCGGTGTTAAAGCGGCGGCCAACCCGCCAACAGGCTGGCGGTAAAAAAAATGGGATTCTGAGCCTGGCGGGAACCGCCAACACAGACAGCCACCTTAACACTCCGACCGCCACGGCGGTACAAACAAACAGCGCGGCGGTCACTGCCAACAGACAGGCGGCAGACAATGTACCGCCCACACTATTTCAACTCACCAATCTGCCACCTTTTCCGGGGCGGGAGCACCGCCGATAAAAACACGGCGGAAACAGACTATGAACGGGAAAACGCACACCACTACGCACTCCAGGAGGAAGGAGGACAGCATGGAACCTGAATTAAACATCCTACCTGCTCTCGTCTACCTTCTCATCTACCACGAGTACGAAGTCCGGCGCAGACGACAACGGTGAGTACTGCACCTACGACACACGGGAGGGGGAGGACGAAAGGTTACGGGCACACACATATGCGACCCCCCCCCCCCCCCCAACTATGTACTCACCAATGCAGAGCACCAAGTCACAGTGACACCACCCAAACCCCCCTGAAAAATGCTAGGACATAATCATATTTGGAATAAATATTTATGTACCAAAAAGCTCCAGAAAATTATCGTACAACCATGAAAGATATTCACAACAAAACTAATGACATACACATCAGTGTATAACTGAAGTACCAAGTCCTGCACATCCTACGAATTCAGCATGTCCATGGGCCAAAGTCTTGAGAAATAAGGGCAAAGCCCACACAGGAGACCTGAGTCCTTTGGAGAGAACACTGCAGGGGCATCAGATGTAAAAACTACAGGCACCTCAGGGGGAAGGGAAGGGGGGGGCACCACAGCCACATGAGTCCACGACGCCAGATCCACGAGGAGCCACCATGCCCACTGGACCATCCTGGGGAGTGCAAAGCCACAGTCTCTCAATGTCTCTACAGTGGGTGGGCTGCCCACTGGACCATCCTGGGGAGTGCAAAGCCACAGTCTCTCAATGTCTCTACAGTGGGTGGGCTGCCCACTGGACCATCCTGGGGAGTGCAAAGCCACAGTCTCTCAATGTCTCTACAGTGGGTGGGCTGCCCACTGGACCATCCTGGGGAGTGCAAAGCCACAGTCCATCAGGTGGATGACAGTCTCCACTGGTCAAGGAGGAGGCATGGTGGGCACAGTGAACCATAAACAGTGATTGAGACGGGGGTGCCCAGCGGAGCGGTGCTTGAGACGGCGGTGCCCAGCGTAGCGGTGCTTGAGAGGAAGGGCCCAGCGGAGCGGTGCCTGAGACGGCGGTGCCCAGCGGAGCGGTGCTTGAGACGGCGGTGCCCAGCGTAGCGGTGCTTGAGAGGAAGGGCCCAGCGGAGCGGTGCTTGAGAGGAAGGGCCCAGCGTAGCAGTGCTTGAGAGGAAGGGCCCAGCGGAGCGGTGCTTGAGAGGAAGGGCCCAGCGTAGCGGTGCTTGAGAGGAAGGGCCCAGCGGAGCGGTGCTTGAGAGGAAGGGCCCAGCGGAGCGGTGCTTGAGACGGCGGTGCCCAGCGTAGCGGTGCTTGAGATGAAGGGCCCAGCGGAGCGGTGCTTGAGAGGAAGGGCCCAGCGGAGCGGTGCTTGAGATGGCGGGGCCCTGTTCAGCGGTGCTCTTCTCCACGGCGGGACCCTGTTCAGCGGTGCTCTTCTCCACGGCGGGCCCTGTTCAGCGGTGCTCTTCTGCACGGCGGGGCCCTGTTCAGCGGTGCTCTTCTGCACCGCGGGCCCTGTTCAGCGGTGCTCTACTCCACGGCGGGGCCCTGTTCAGCGGTGCTCTTCTGCACCACGGGCCCTGTTCAGCGGTGCTCTTCTGCATGGCGGGGCCCTGTTCAGCGGTGCTCTTCTGCACCGCGGGCCCTGTTCAGCGGTGCTCTACTCCACGGCGGGCCCTGTTCAGCGGTGCTCTTCTGCACCGCGGGCCCTGTTCAGCGGTGCCTATCTCCACGGCGGGCCCTGTTCAGCGGTGCCTATCTCCATGGCGGGCCCTGTTCAGCGGTGCTCTTCTGCACCGCGGGCCCTGTTCAGCGGTGCCTATCTCCACGGCGGGCCCTGTTCAGCGGTGCTCTTCTGCACCGCGGGCCCTGTTCAGCGGTGCTCTTCTGCACAGCGGGGCCCTGTTCAGCGGTGCTCTTCTGCACCGCGGGCCCTGTTCAGCGGTGCTCTACTCCACGGCGGGCCCTGTTCAGCGGTGCTCTTCTGCACCGCGGGCCCTGTTCAGCGGTGCCTATCTCCACGGCGGGCCCTGTTCAGCGGTGCCCGACTCCACGGCGGGCCCTGTTCAGCGGTGCTCTTCTGCACCGCGGGCCCTGTTCAGCAGTGCTCTACTCCACGGCGGGCCCTGTTCAGCGGTGCTCTTCTGCACCGCGGGCCCTGTTCAGCGGTGCCTATCTCCACGGCGGGCCCTGTTCAGCGGTGCCTATCTCCACGGCGGGCCCTGTTCAGCGATGCTCTTCTGCACCGCGGGCCCTGTTCAGCGGTGCTCTTCTGCACCACGGGCCCTGTTCAGCGGTGCCTATCTCCACGGCGGGCCCTGTTCAGCGGTGCTCTTCTGCACTGCGGGCCCTGTTCAGCGGTGCTCATCCAGCAGGTCAAGGGAGCCAGACCTGGCCTGGACTCCCTGCTCAGTCGCCCTCGGACCGTGACGTTTCTGGACCCTTCGGGGACGGACTCCTGGCCTCCTTAGTGTCCTCCTTCCCAGCTGGGATGTGGCATGTGGGGTCCACCTTCTCCGCGCTCCTGCTGCCCTTCCGCTCCTTTGATGGGGCTCTCGGGCCCTTGCCTCCCCTAGATGGTGTGGGTGGTGAAGTGGCCGCACATTGCTCCTTGGGGGCAGCCCTGTCGGTCCTCGCACGGCGGCCCTTGTTTTTGCGGGTCCTCTTGCCGGGGGGGGGCTGGACGTGTCCTTGCTGCTGATCGATGTGTCACTGCTGGCAAAGGGTGGGCTCCAGAACCCAGGCACAACAGTGACACCCGAAGCTGGGCTGGTGGTGGCTGCGGTGCTCTTGGGACTCTTTGAAGATGGATGGGGGAGCTCATCGGGGGGAAAGAGGTTAAGGTTAGCCAGGAAAAGTTTTTTAGGGCCAAGGTAAAGGGTAGGAGAAGTGGAGATGGAAGTGGAGGTAGAGGAGGTGGTTGTAGGAGAGTCAGGTGTGCTGTCATTGGGTGAAGGTGCTGGTGCTGTAGGCTGTCGTGAGGTGGATGGCTGTTGGGTGGGTGTCTGCCTGCGTTTGTGTGTCTTGGAAGAGGGGGTGACAGACACAGTGGGAGAGGACACAGGGGACGTGTAAATGGCAGTGGGGGTGGTGACTGCCCAAGTGTGGACTGTCCTGGAGGGTGAGGTGGTGATGGAAGCACTGGCTGATGTTGGGGTGCATGCAGGTGTGAGTGTAGACGTCACAGGGAGGGAGGAGGGAGACGAGGAGGAGGAGGGGGACACAGGGGTGGCAGTGGCTGTTGGCATGTCTGCATCTGGGTGTTGCTTGGGTGAGTGTTTGTGGGATCTGTGGTGCTTGTGTTTGGATGAGCTGCTCTTGGGTGTTGAGGTGTGTGCAGGCTGGTCTGATGGTGTGGATGGGATAGGCTGAGGAACAGGAGACAGAGAAATGCTGGAGGCAGTAAGAAGAGGGAGGCTGGAAACTGGGACAATGGCTGCCGTCAGTGCTGAGGCCAGAGCAGTGAACGCTCGTTGATGGGCAGCCTGACCCGAATGAATGCCCTCCAGGTACGCATTGCTCTGTTGCACCTCCCTTTGCACACCCTGGATGGCATTCAAAAGGGTCGTCTGCCCAACAATGAGCGTCCTTACCAGGTCAATGAGCTCCACACTGAGGGCAGCAGGGGCAACAGGGGCAGGGGCTGAGGTGCCTGGGGCGAAGGAGACGCGCGCCTTCCTGGGCGAACCGGCACGGAGCGAAGACTGAGGGGCTGCTGGGAGGGCGGGGCTGGTGCACTGGGTGGCGGCTGTACCTGTAGAGGCGGGGGGCACGGATGTTGCCGCCACCCCTAGGGAGCTCCCATCCGAGGACGTGTCGCTTTCGCTGCTCTCACCAGCGGTCCCCGTCGTGGTGCTCCCCTCGCCCTCCGGATCACTGGTGCCCTCGGTGTCTGTTCCTGGGTCCACCGGGGCCTTGTGTCCTGCAGCTCCCTCGTGCTCCGATGCCAAATCTCCTCCGCCTGATGATGCTAATGCACACATGCACAAGAAGATGAAGAGAAAGGGTGGGGGGAGAAAAAAGAAGACCAGGTTGAGTGCATGCAATGTCAACACCGTTGGCGGAGAGGACAGACACAGGTGCCTAATGCACTAAGCCGCGCATTCGGGGTACACTACTCAGTACTACTGACTAAGACAACAGGCCAAGAGACGTCAAACGCGCACATGGGAGATGCTGGACCTTCAATGGCTGTACTTGTCACCCTACCGAGGTGGGGGCCGGGGGCACAGGGCCATGCCTAAGGGAGAGGACTACACTACAGAAAGCGCCCTGGCCTAATGTCACCCACAGCCCTCCTCCCCCACCCAGACGCCTCCACTGCGCAGAAAGATAGGAGAATGTGCTGATACTCACCCCCTTGTGTCTGCTGTGATGTCTTAAAGTGCCCATCCAATTCAGGGTAGGCCACCGCCAGGATCCGGGACATCAGGGGGGTCATGGTGCGACTGGCACCCCTCCTAGGTTGGGAGGCCATCCCCAGCAGTGTTTCTGCGGTCTTCCTTGTTCCGCGGCGGATGTCCTCCCACCTCTTGCGGCAGTGGGTGCCCCGTCTGTTGTGGACCCCCAAGTTCCGGACTTCCTTGGCGATGGCACGCCAAATCTCGATCTTCTGATGGGCGCTGACCTATTTGACATGTACAGGGTGGAAAGGAGGAAATCATCAATGACCTGCATGTTAGATGTTATTGGCCCCCCCCACCAACTTTGCCATATGGCACATGCTCTCATCTGTCGGGCGTTGCACTCCTCATTCGCCCCCCACCCCACAAACTTACATCCACCCCAATCCACACAGGCATAGCCCATTCCATGTGCACCCGGTGTACTCACTTGTTGGTCTGGAGGACAGTAGAGTAGCGCATACTGGGGGAGGACCCCATCCACGAGCTTCTCCAACTCTTCAGACGTGAAGGCAGGGGCCCTTTCCCCAGTCGCAGCAGCCATTGTATCTTCCAGACCGAGGTCACAGCAGCACTTGCAGTATAGGTCCTCTCCTGTGGATGATCAGGTCTCGAGTGATTAAGCAGATAGAAAATGGCGGTCACGCCCGCGGCGGTGCGTACCGCGACCGCCGGCGCACTTCGTCATTGGCTCCTGAAACCCATAGGCTTCAATGTTAACCAATGCGGCTTTGCGCCGCGGTCTTCGACCGCCTACCGCCACGGTGTGCCCCGCCAGCGCATTGACCTCACATCCCATTGTCCCACTTCACAGGTCAGGCAGCCGCCATTTCAAGGGCCTACATGGCTTAATTTTGACTGCGACACACAGGCCTAGGCCTTGCATTGCCACACATACACGCCTTTCAACCCATTGCCATTCTTTAACTGTGCAAGCTGTCTGTACGTACCTGTGGTTTGGCTGACTCTGTGCTCCATGTTGTCCTTCCTAGGCACGGTCCGCTGGGACTTGCGATGAGAAGGAGGAATCCTCGCGTGTACCGACCGCTGGTGGACCTGTCGACAATGGAAGAACGCCATATAATACTTCGATACAGACTTGACCGTGCCACTATCCATGAACTGTGTGCCCAGCTGGAGCCAGCCCTGATGTCCCCCATCCGCCAACCCACAGGGATTCCCCCTCTGGTGCAGGTTTTGTCAGTCCTCCATTTTTTGGCCAGTGGGTCATTCCAGACCACAGTGGCCATGTCATCTGGAATGTCTCAGCCTATGTTTTCTAAGATTTTGAGCAGAGTGTTGTCTGCCCTGATGAAACTCATGCGGAGCTACATCATTTTCCCAGAGGAGGGTGACTTGCCTACAGTGAAGGGTGATTTCTATGCCCTTGGACATATCCCCAACATCATTGGTGCCATTGATGGGACCCATGTGGCTTTGGTACCCCCAAAAGACGATGAGCAGGTGTACCGAAACAGAAAAAATTATCATTCGATGAATGTCCAGGTGGTCTGTTTGGCTGACCAGTACATCTCCCATGTAAATGCCAAGTTCCCAGGGTCAGTGCATGACGCGTATGTGATGCGAAATAGCAGCATCCCCTATGTGATGGAGCAGCTACAGAGACAACGTGTGTGGCTAATAGGTGACTCTGGTTACCCCAACCTGCCGTGGCTACTGACCCCAGTGAGGAATCCCCGGACAAGGGCAGAGGAACGGTACAATGAGGCCCATGGGCGTACTAGGAGGGTGATTGAGCGAACCTTTGGCCTCCTGAAGGCCAGGTTTAGGTGCCTGCATATGACAGGTGGATCCCTAATGTACTCACCAAAGAAGGTGTGCCATATCATCGTGGCGTGCTGTATGCTTCACAACCTGGCTTTGCGACGCCAGGTGCCTTTCCTGCAGGAGGATGGTCCAGATGGTGGTGTTGTAGAAGCCGTGGAGCCTGTGGAGAGTGAAGAGGAGGAAGACTCTGAGGACGACACAGACAATAGGGACAGAGTGATACAACAGTATTTCCAGTAACACCCAGGTAAGAATCACCCACGCCATTTCACAATTGCTTCTAGCCTCCTGCATCTGTACTTTCTGTAGTTCCCACCAGATATTTTTGGGTAATTTTTGATTTTCCCTTCCCTTCTCAGTGCTGTATGACGCAGTGCCTGACTTCTGCTTGGTTTGCCCATGAACTACAGCGTATTGACATTGGTATGTTGTCGTCACTAATTGACAGAACAGATATTGAACAGTAATATGTAATACATTTGCTAATAATACAGCATGACTCCAAACTGATTTGTGTGCAATATGTGATTTATTTACAGGGCTAGATATTGGTACATGAGATTCTAAGGGTGATGGGTGGGGGTGGAGTAATGTCCATGGCAGAGTCCAGTTCTCAGTCTCACAGGTGCATTGTCCTTTTGCCTGTGGAAGGATGGAGCAGAGGCAGTTCATGGTTGGACAGGGTGGCAATGTGGGACAGTGGGAAGAGATCAGGGGGTATGTCCTGCTGGCGGGGGTCTTGACATCCTACTCTGTCTTTTTTTTGGATCTCAGGCTCCTCTTACGGGGTGGTTGTTCTTCAGCAGGAGGTGGGGTTCTGGTGGCCTGCCGTGGTGTTGGGGCCTCCTGTCCACTAGCGCCGGCGGAGGTGGTAGGCTGTTCCTGGTCCGGGCTAGTGACAGGGGCCCTGTGTGGTGCCACATGGTCCTGCAACGCGTCTTCTATCCTGTTGAGGGCCAGGACGATGGTCCCCATTGCGGTCCCGATGGTTCTCAGCTCCTCCCTGAACCCCATGTAGCGTTCCTCCTGCTGTGCCTGGATCTCCGTGAACCTGGACAGTACCGTCGCCATCGTCTCTTGGGAGTGGTGGTAGGCCCCCATGATGGTGGTGAGGGCCTCTTGGAGAGTGGGTTCCCTGGGCCTCTCCTCCCCCCCCTGTCGCACAGCAGCCCTCCGAGCCGCCCGGTTTCCCCCGGCCTCTGTCTCCTGGACGGTGTGCCCGCTCCCACTGCCCCCAGGTCCCTGTTGTTGTTGGGGTGTTGGGTTAGCCTGGGTGCCCTGTAGTGGCAGACACACCGCTGATTGACGTGTCCTAGAGACAGAGGCATGGGCCCGCTGGGTGGGAGCTGTGCTGGTGTTGGCAGAGGGGGTCGGGTCTGGTGTGGCCTGTGTCTGGGTGAGGGGAACCGACTGCCCAGAGGTCCCCGATGGTCCGGGCTGGTCATCAGGTTCAGTGTCGACAGAGCTGCTGTCCTCACTGTGGGCCTGTTCCGGGGGTGGGATGGACATTTCTGGACCCTCCTGGCTGGTGTTTTGGCGTTCGGGTCCTGCATGGGGTAAGAGAGTTTGGTTATTGTTTCTGTGTGTGCAATAGCGTGCGTGTTATGGGTGCCCTCGTCCCCCAGTGCAGGCATTCCCTTGAGGGAGGTGTTGTGAGGGTAGTTAGTGGGGGGGGGGGTAAGTGCGGTGGTCATGCTTGGGTGATGGGTGTCCATGGATTGTGTTGGCATGCAGGAGTTGGTGTTGGGATGGGTGGGTTGTGCTGGTGAGACATTGTCAGGGAGGATGTGTGCTGGGGGGTTGGGGGTGAGGGTGGGGGTGTGGGTTGGCATGCTGGTGGGGTGGGGGGGATCTAGTAGTTGAGATTGGACTTACCAGAGTCCATTCCTCCGGCTACTCCTGCGAGGCCCTGAGGATGCAGGATGTTGAAGACCTCTTGCTCCCATGATGTAAATTCGGGAGGGGTGGGTGGGGGTCCGCCGCCAGTCTTCTGGACCGCGATGTTGTGCCTGGAGACCATCGATCGGACCTTCCCCCGTAGGTCGTTCCATCGTTTGCGGATGTCCTCCCTATTCCTGGGATGCTGTCCCACCGCGTTGACCCTGTCCACGATCCGCTGCCATAGCTCCGCCTTCCTAGCTATACTGGTGTGCTGCACCTGTGAGCCGAAGAGCTGGGGTTCCACTCTTAGGATTTCCTCCACCATGACCCGGAGTTCTTGGTTCGAAAAGCGTGGGTGCCTTTGGGGTGCCATGGGGTGGTGTGGGTGAGGTGTGGGGTGGTGTATGTGATGATGAGTATGTTGGTGTGTGGTGCTTTGTGCTACTATGTGGTGTGTGTGATGGTGTAGTGTGCCTCAGTGTGTATTGCTATGGATTGTCTGCTGTGTCTCTCTCTCCTTCTCTCAGTAATTGTGGTCGTAGGGGTTTGTGGGTGATGTGGGGGTGTGTTTTATAGTTGATTGATTGTGTGGGAGTGGGTTGTGTATGTGTATCAGGTGTGTGTATTTGTAATTGTCCAATGTGCCTGCGTTTTGGTGCTGTGTGTGTATTTTGACCGCGGCGGTTTGTACCGCCAATGGAATACCGCGTTGGAAAGCCCGCCGCGTTGATTCGTGGGTCGTAATGGCATGGGCGTTTTTCTGTTGGCGTGACGGTGGAGGTTTGGTCATCTCCAGTTTATCGCTGCCCGCTGATGTGGCGGCCTGCAGTGGAGGTCGGATTTTTGGAGGTTTGGCCGTTGTGGGTCAGAATGACCGTGGCGGCTTTCCGCGGCGGTGTTATGGCGGTCTTCTGACCGGCGGTAAGCGCCTTTTACCGCCGAGGTCAGAATGACCCCCATAGTGCCATCAGGGCTCAGTGGGTGTTAGGTGTCCACAGCAGCTAAATAATGCCTGTATTTTAATGTCCTGCCACTTGTTAGGTTGGAGGAAGACGACACATTTACCTTGCTTGCACAGGGCCACAACACCATTGCCACATCAAAGGCCCCTGTCCCATGTGCTTTGCCACCATTATAAGCACCACAAGGCCCAGGAGTACCCGCCTCTCCTAGGCCATGCTGCACTGAATAAATGAATGAATGAATAGTTTATTGTACAGATAAAATCCCATACAATTAAAACAAAAAAAGAACAATCAGTAATACATTTGCATTCGGATGTTAATTACGTGCTAAAAACGCTCCATAATTTAAATACACATACCACAATAAGAAGTATTCCTACAATAATAATATAAAACCTTCAATTAAAATAAGAACGGACTGCCACAGACGAGAACCCCACATGATGCATAATAAACAGGAGGGCGCGCAGTGCTCAAAGCCCTAAAGTGCTGTAGTGCATTAAATGATCATTAAGTTAGATACCAATAAGGATTACAACCCATGGTGCAACACTGAAGCTCAGCAACCTGACAAAATTAATACAAATCCAAATGAGGCAAGAGTGGATGAGAATTTCAAACATAATGATCCACTGCTTGCAGTGCCCCTAAATTTGGTTTGAGTGATTTTAATAAATTTGGTCAGTAAAACATTCAACATTAAATTCACAGGATCCAAGGACTTAATAATGGCCTGTCGACAGGAGCGAATCCACAATTCCTTCCACTTACTCGGAAGCCGTGATCTATGTTCCTTAAGTAGAACTGGACACAAACAAACCACATGTTCAATTGTTTCTTCCCCGTTGCCACAACCCCTGCAAATCACCCCCTCTCCCGGAGTTAACCGCCATATGGGTAAATGTTTTTTTTAAAAAAACAATCGCCCATCCTTAAGGCCATAAAAGCCTCTTTCAGCCGAAACCCGTAGAGCAAGAAATATAGCTAGATGGGGTGCCAGGCTTAAATGAATTGATTACCGACCAGGCATGCTTACGTTTGGGAAGGAGGGAGCAATCCAAGTGGTACAAGTATAACTGTGTAATCTTTTTGACACCCAGTTTGAACAAGGAATGGAGGGGTTTGCTTGCCCAGAGGCCATCGGCTTCCAATCCCCATTTACATTCAACCAAAAAATGAAAATGAGACCACTTCGTTTTCGACGCAATAATTTCTTGCCACAGAACTGCCTCCAAGTTACCTTCCTTGGCCGGATGCCGCTTATGACAAAGCTTCAGGAAGGCGCCAACTGCCAGCTGATTCAAAAACCCAAATTCCAACCGCACCTGTGCGGGGGAAGCAAGATGCAGTACGTGGAAAACTCTCTTGTCAATCTTATTAACCAGTCTATTTAATAGAGAAGAGCCTTTACCCAGTAAAAATTCCTGACCATAAGACAATGAGGGGATAATCATTGCTCTCATAACTTCCGTTAGGGGGTTAATATTTGGCCCCTTTAACACACTAGATAGTTTAGAAAAGGCCACCTGCAATGCCACAGCCTTAAGTTCAATCTCCTTCCTATGCCTGAGAAAACTATTCCTAGAGTCGAAATGCACCACTAAATATTTATACGATTGGTCTGAAACGAGTTTACTACTCTTGAACTAACACCTAGCTCCTAAATGCTTTTTTCTTCTGTTTGGTTTTCAGTAAGTTGACTTCTAATTGATTTACAGTATAAGATGCAAGTTGGTTAAGCAGTCGTTGAAGGCCAATCTTGGTATAACTGAACAATGTGAGATCATCAGCATAGACCAAGTGGCTAAGCCTAATACCACCAATCTTGGGGGGATGAGAATTAACAGCGTCAAGAGCAGATGACAAATCTGCAATGAACAGATTAAAAAGCAGGGGCTCAAGCATGCAGCCCTGTTTCACACCACGACCATTGAAAGTGTTTCTAGAAAGAGGACACCGTCACCTAATTTGATATGGACCCAGGTATCCGTTTGTAGTTCCATAGTGGCACCCAGGAGCACTGAAGGAATACCCCAGTAGTGTGTTTAGCAAAGAGGGCACTCCTAGGAATCTCATCAAATGCTGCCCTGAAATCAACAAAATAGCAATGCAGCATAGAGCCTGATAGAATGGCCCTATCGGTCAAAATAGAAAGGGCTATTAGGTTCATCGATATGCTGGAAGCAACAGAGAACTCTGTTTGAACAATAGGGATTAGTCCCTTCGATTCAGACCAGACACAAAAATTTTGCAGCAGAAGACTGGCATACAACCTGGCCTCATTGTCAAGCAGGGCTATCATCCTAAAATTAGCTGGATCTGACCTTGAACCACTTTTGTATAGTGGGTGAAGAATGGTACCACCCCAAGACTCAGGAATTCTTGAGGTCAGAAGACAATACTATAACAGATGCGCAAGATGAACTGCCCAAAAGGAAGAATCCTGTTTGAACAACACCTGTGGAAGGCCAGTGAGAACTAGGGCTCTACCTCACTTTGTGCTAGAGATAATACGAAGGAGACAAGATTGAAAAGGAGTCTTCTCTCCATGAGAGGGCAACTCAAACGCAGCGGACTGGGAACAAGACTTCACTAGAGCAGCAGTGGTGGAGTGAGCCCCCTCACTCAACAATTTCCCATCCTGTTCACTTGCAGAGAATTGACTAATCAAGTAGGAGGTCCAAACCCCTTCAGAGATATTATTAGTGCTTAGACCCCTTTGACTATTTCGTAAATTAATGAGGAACCAACATTTTTTAGAATTTGGATTCTTACTCACACTTAAAAGTTTAGCCCAGAACTGATTGAAATGGCTCTGATGGTCATCATAGGTATGAAAATAAGCCAGATATACTGTTCCAAAAGTAACATAAAAATTAGTAAAGGGATACAAAGGAGTCCTAAATTTTAGGAGCAAGAAACCTCACACACCCAACTGGGTGTCATGCTTCATCATCGGAGTTGCTCCTCATCAGACCGGCGTTGCACTGTCTGACGGGTACCCCCCGAAGGGGGGCTCTTTGCCGGAGATCTTTTCTCGATGATGCCAAGACCCCAAGAGTGAGTTTGGAAAAGGGAAATGTAGGAGAGTCACACTAAAGGATAAAATTAGTTCACAATCCCAAAACCAAGGGTAACAAATTTATTAATCCGCATGAGGGATTGAGGCCAAGATTAAAAAACAATCAGGTGAGTGAAACAGAGACAATGGTCTGACACACTATCCAAAAAGTATTGAGAAGAAGGGGAGGGGAACTTCCAACCATCCCTAACAAAGGGTCAACATGTTTCGCGTCTCTACGGTCCATCCAGATCCAGCAACGCTTCTTCAGGACCTAATGACTACATACTTCTCCTATAAGTAAGCTACAAGGACTACTAACATCTGAAATTATCAGTTATAATGTATCCAGTCACTTACACTCGTCCGACTATAAGCTCAAACGTACTATTCCTAAAAGTCGCCCGTCCCTGTCGAGGAACGTGCTTCCTGGGACCACATCGGCCAATGGCCGGGCGCAAAACACTTGCTGGGGGTCGCGTAACTAGTTAGCATGGAGGAGTCTTGTTCGTTATCGGAATTAACCAGACAAATCGCTCCACCAACTAAGAACGGCCATGCACCACCACCCACCGAATCGAGAAAGAGCTATCAATCTGTCAATCCTTTCCGTGTCCAGGCCGAGTGAGGTTTCCACAGTAGCCTTCCTATAGTCTTTCCTCAGTTCCTTATATCTAATTAGTAGACAATCAGAGTCAGGGCTCTTCCCAATTGCCCTTGCTAATCTATTACATGCTTTCTTTAAACTCCTAGTTTCCCTAGAAATAGCAAAGGGCTGGAATGAGGTGCAATTACGAGAGGGTTGATGAAACCTTGACCATAAGAAGGAAGGTGGGGACGGTGATCACTCTTGCTCCAGGAGGAAATAAATAACTTTTTAATAAGGGAAAACAATTCGATGTTACAAATGGTATAGTCTAAATAAGAGTGGGATCGTCCAATCTTGTCCAACTCGCTGCACTGGCCCATGGCTATGAGGACCACGGGACGGGACCCCACTATTGATGCTTAGCTATCAATAATGCAGCATGTGCAGTGACACAGTGGGCCAAGGATATTAGGGGACACATTGAAATCAAATTATGGCTGTGCTTTAATCTACAGCCAGTTGAAAAGGTTCCAATTGACCTTGCTATGCCACTAGCCCTTCTCCCATAGGCCACCCAGCCATTAGAGAATGCTGCAGGGCCTAAGAGGGCACCACTCCCCTGAGCCTCGCAGTCATTATCCAGTTCTGAAAGTCCCAAGGGAGGAAGCCCCTCTTGTGGACCTCTCAGTATGGGAACATGGCTGTGACATCCAGAGGTATGGGACACTTTCAATTGTATAGCTAGCAATAATGTAGCAAGATCTGTGGCACTGGGGCCCAGAGACCCAATGCACCCAAACTGTGGCTGTGTTTGCCTGCGCTGTCAGTGGATGGTGGAGTTAGGGCAATTTACCTTTCTTGTAGCAGGGTCGATGGCATAATTGCTTGTTGCCAACCCCAAATGGTCCTGCACTGTGAAGCCCAAAGGAGGGGCCCCCTTTCCTATGGTCCTTGCAGCTTAGGGCCACATTGACAATTGACATTCCTTGCAACCAGGGCCCATAGCACCATTGCTACACCAATGCCCCCTCCTATTTGGCTTCACAGGCATGACCCAGCACAGCTATGCCCAAGAGAAGGCCCCCTTTTCTGGGCCTCACAGGTAATGATCACAGCTGCAAGGCCCAAGGGGGGGGAACCACTTCTCCTGGACCTCACAGTACTGCACAAAGGCTGCAAGACCCTGGGGGCAGACGTGCCCAGGGACATAGCTACCAGAAGTGCAACACATATGGTGACTTTGGGCACATATTGAGCATCAGTCCATGGGTGCACTGCTCAGAAGCTATCAAAAGTGCAGCAGGTGCAGTGGCACCAGCTCCAGATGTGTTGGGGACGCAATGTACCTAAATTATGCTGTGTGTGCTGCCCAGCCAGGTGAGGATGTAGAGGGGTTGCTTACCTAGATTGCATAATTGCCCATGGCATTATTGCTATGCCACTGGCCCCTCTCTAACAGCCCTCACAGGTACGGTTATAGAGATTAGTGGCCTGAATTAGCATAGGCATTATGGGATGAAACTCTAAAAATTAGCTCAATGCCTTTTGCAAACCCACACATAAATGTCTTCCTAGTGAAACCAGGGGCATTCAAGATGCCCTGTAATATGATAATGGAAAACTGGCTACTGTCCCGGGAGAGGGCCCTGGCGAAGGAGAGGTGTGGAGTCTGGTGTCTTTACTTTTCAAACTTAGGGCCTCATTATGAGGCTGGCAGTCTTAAGACCGCCCTTAAGACTGCCAGCCTCATGATGGTGTTCAGGACCGCCGCAGCTGTGGGGGTCCGACCGCCACATAAAGACTCTGGCAGTCAGACTGCCAGGGTTCTGCCGTCTCCGCCGGGATCAGTGATCTCAACGGGTTGATGATGGATGGAAGCTGTAATCCACCAGGGCAGCGCTGCATGCAGCGCTGCCCTAAGGAGTACGACCTCGTTCTCTGCCAGCCTTCTCATGGTGGTTTCACTGCCATGAAAAGGCTGGCGGAGAACAGGTGTAAGGGCCACCGGAACCCCTGCACTGCCCATGCACTTGGCATGCGCAGTGCAGGAGTCCCCCTGCCCAGCACCCTCACACTGTTCACTGTCTGCCTTGCAGACAGTGAATACTGCGAGGGTGATGGTGCACCCTGCAGGCAACAGCATTGTCGGCGGCTCGATTTCGAGCTGGAGACAATGCTGTCGCCTGATTCCCACTAGGCTGACGGGGTGAAACCTCAGTTTCCGGCTGTCAGCCTGTCGGGAAACACCTAATAGGACCAGCGAGGTGGTCACCACTACAGAGGCGGCCACCCTGTTGGGAGTTTGGCGGACAGGCTTTCCCGTCTGCCAAACTCAAAATGAGGCCCTTAGTGATGAAGGAGACAGGTGTGGATTCTTGACATGATTTACTAGAAATGATTGACTGAAACATAAAGCTATTGTACAAAGCATGGGACCCTGATTGAATTTTTGGGTATACTGAACAACAGAACTGTCACTCATCCGGTTTACCACTATCTTGAAATACTAAGGCCCATATTCATACTCTGTTTTTGCTGAATTTGAGTTATGTTTTACGCTAATTGAGCACAAACTTAACTCCATATTTATATTTTGACGCTAGACCTGTCTAGCGTCAAAATATAGGAGTTAACGTAATTTTGTGGATGCGTGAAACCACCTTACGTCAATGAGATGCAAGGTAGGCGTTCCCATCCAAAAAATTACTCTAAGCCCCTAGCTCCATATCTCCCCACCCATGCCAAAATGATGCACAGGTGGGAGGCGGACCCAAAAAATTACGGTAACCCTGTTTTGTGTCAAATTTTAACGCTTGGGTCAGACCAGGCGTTAAAATGAGGCCCACACACCACTACTTAAGGAAAACTCACAGAAGCAACATTGGCAACCCATAGGACAAGATGGAAGTGTTATGTTACTGCTCCAGCTTGGGACACGACGCAGAGGACAACAACCACAACAGCAAGTGCCACCACTACTGCAGCAACCACCACTACGGCACTCACAAAGGCAACACAGTAGGTAGGAAAGGATATTCCTGAACAGGACAACCCTCCTTGGCCTCCAGGAACAAGACCTCATTAGGACTTACCGTCTCAACCGGTAAGCCATGCTACGCCTGCTGCACCACATTAAGCCACAGATCACAGCCAGCCTGCAGACACTACACAACATACCACCTGTCACAAAGCTGCTAGCTGTCCTGCATATGCTGGCAAATGGCTCATTCCAGACAAAGATTGCACTGGTTGCTTCCGTCTTTCTAGGTCTTCCAGCTGAAGGTATTAGATGCAATCATCTGCCTGACACCTCGCCACATCTACTTCCCCAACATCCAACAAATGCAGCAGGAGATAAAACAAGGCATTTACCAATTTGCTGGCTTTCCGCATGTGCTGGGTACAATGGACTACAATGTACTATGTCTGACTTGTCCCACCTGCAGCAACAGAACATTTATGCAGGAACCGGAAACATACGCATTCCATAAATGTGCAGGCCATAGTGGGCCGCCGCGGACTAATTACGAAAATTTTAGCCAAGTATCCTGGTAGTTTCCATGATGCCTACATATTCATGCACAGTAGGCTCAACCAACACTTCCAGGATGGCCAATATGGCAATGGCCTACTTGTGGGTAAGTTAACAAAACTTGCAATATACACACACACAACACACCAACCCTGTAGGACACACAAGACATACACCACTCCAAAAACACATGGCCAGGGTAACACAGATGTGCAGGTAATAATACATATGCACCATGCTGTAGTACAGCACAATCAGTGCACAGCACAAACACATACACCCACACGTGCGTAACACACCCACAACTTGACAGGCACACCACATGAAGGACAGGTGGAGCCATGTACCCTTTGCTAACAGAAGATGTCCACAAACCACTACAAGTGCCCACAGGTTCGCTACTAAATACATGTCACACACACACATCACACCAAACAAAGATAGTACAGCAATGTCAATGGCATACATCAAGGTCATGTAAAGAAAGTCACACATAGGCACAGCCCCCTTAAATTATGCTGTGCAAGTCTCTACCAGAACATACATCAAATGCCAGACAACTGGTGCCAATACAAACTACATCTCATCAACACATACCTGACTTACCTGCAGTGTGCATATACACCTGCCTCATGCATTTGGTCACACACATACAAATACCAAATTAACGGCCATTACATACCATGTGCAGATTTGTGAAAAGTGGCACCACACCTATTGTAGTGCCACCTCACATACACCACTTACTGACCCCCAGCACTATCATGTCTGTACTGTAAACAATAAATGGCCCACCATGGGGCAGAGTCACTGTTGAACAGTGCAGATCATGGATGCCATAGTGGGACCTTGTAGGAGTATTTAGGACATCACAGACCTTACATGCATTATGCTAAAGGACACTTTTGTAAAGTAGCTGTGCCCTATCGCATAGCCTGCACTGTTCATGTGTTGACAGTATAAATGCTGATTCATGTATTGGAAGATAGGAGAAACACCGGTAGTAATGTTGAGCATCCTGAAACGATGGGATACACACCCTTGTACACCTGATGGCTGGCTTAAACATCAGCTGCCACTCAAGATCACTAAGGGACATATGTAAGAGCCCCTAGTGCCATCGTCATGCCCTGCACTGTATGTACAAGCTGTCGGATTACCACTCTTTTGTGACTTGATGCCATATTGTATATAGGGCCCCCTCCCACGCAGCACTTTGTGTGAAGGGGCGTGCAATGTGTGTTGCCGTAGATGTGTCACTGCAAGACACATATTATGATGACGCTGACTCAGATGTAAGTGTCACCTAAAACCTGAGGCAGTGCCAACATCAAACACCACCCCAGGGTTGGCGTTTGCAGGTTGCAATAAGGAAATAGACTGTGATTTGACCTCAAATGAATGTCCCACCTATGTGTGCTGCATTCTGCTGCATACACAGAAAGAGCAAATTGCCCATGAAATTAGTATATGTATAGGAACGTGTCCCTTGTTGCACAGATTTATCCACCTCCACAGGGCAGCCATCCAAGCACCATGGTGCAAGGCTGGCAGTGTTGGTGTACTGCTGCATATCTTGCGGTGGTACAGGGGACAACAAAGGGCTGTCTTGTAACATATTGCGCATGGTGCATTCCTGCATAGTGAAAATGATGCAGCACGGCGCTGCCAATTGTGGAGCTGTGTTGTGCACTGTCATTTACTTTTTAAAATGGGCCTAAGTGTTGCACTTCATCTGTACTACCACATGTCAAAAAGGCTGTAATGTCCAAGCTTTGTTGGGCTACATCTGACCCCACTGTGTTGCAAGGATGTGTCATGTCCCATCTAGTAATAGCACACTGCTAAAAACATGCATTACACAACACATGGTACATACAAACTGAGTATTGTTGGAAATGGCCCTTCTGCATGGTTATCCCCAGACTTTTTGACTTCCTCCTTCTCTTTTTCTGACCTAATTTTTGCTGGATTTTAGACTCTGCGCACTTTACCACTGCTAACCAGTGCTAAAGTGCCTATGCTCTCTCCCTTTAAATATGGTAACATTGGATCATGCCCAATTGGACTATTTAATTTACCTATAAGTCCCTAGTAATGTGCACTGTATGTGCCTAGGGCCTGTAGATTAAATGCTACTAAGTGGGCCTGCAGCACTGGTTGTGCCACCCACTTGAGTAGTCCCTTAACATGGTCTCAGGCCTGCCATTGCAAGGGCTGTATGTGCCGTTTCACTGTCACCTTGACTTGGCATTTAAAAGTACTTGCCAAGACTAAAACTCCCCTTTCTCTACATATCCATCACCTCTAATGTGTGCCCTAGGTAACCCCGAGAGTAAGTTGCGGTGAGGGTGAAAGGCAGGACATGTACCTGTGTAGTTTACATGTCCTGGTAGTGTAAAACTCCTAAATTCGTTTTTACACTACTGTGAGGCCTGCTCCCTTCATAGGCTAACATTGGGGCTGCCCTCATCCAGTATTGAAGTGGTAGCTGCTGATCTGAAAGGAGTAGGAAGGTCATATTTATTGTGGCCAGAATGGTAATACAAAGTCCTGCTGACTGGTGAAGTTGGATTTAATATTACTATTCTAGAAATGCCACTTTTAGAAAGTGAGCATTTCTTTGCACTTAAATCTTTCTGTGCCTTACAATCCACGTCTGGCTGGGTTTAGTTGACAGCTCCTTGTGCATTCACTCAGACACACCCCAAACACAGGGTACTCAGACTCACTTGCTTACATCTGCATTTTGAATGGGTCTTCCTGGGCTGGGAGGGTGGAGGGCCTGCTCTCACACAAAGGACTGCCACACCCCCTACTGGGACCCTGGCAGACAGGATTGAACTGAAAGGGGACCTGGTGCACTTCTTAGCCACTCTTTGAAGTCTCCCCCACTTCAAAGGCACATTTGGGTATAAAACAGGGCCTCTGCCCTACCACCTCAGACACTTGCTGGAGAAGAAACCTGAACCAGAACCTACATCCTGGCAAGAAGAACTGCCTGGCTGCTCAAAGGACTCACCTGTCTGCTTTCTACAAAGGACTGCTGCCTTGCTGTTGGCCTGCTGCCTTGCTGAACTCTTGTCTGGCTGTAAAAGTGCTCTCCAAGGGCTTGGATAGAGCTTGCCTCCTGTTCCCTGAAGTCTCAGGACCAAAAAGACTTCTCTTTTTCATTTGGACCCCTTGTGAGCTGAAAAATTCACTGCACGCCGATCCAGAAAGATGCCGCTCGACGCGACGCCTGCGGTGCGACCGGAACTTCAATGCATGGCCTCCCATGGACAACGCCGCCCGACTTCCAAAGAGGAAATCAACGCGACGCCTGCCGTGATAAAGAAAATTCCAGGCACAGCCTCCCGGAACGACGCGCAGCCGGATTACAAGCCGAGGAATCCACGCACAGACCCTGGGACATCTGGTAATCCTGCGATCCATAGAAGGAGACGGTCCGCATGCCGGAAAACGACGCACACCTTCCCCGAGTGAAAAATAACGACGCAAGTCCGTGTGTGAAGGGGCGAAACCGACGCACACACCATTTTTCTTCCCGTAGAACTACGCACGTCTCCCTGCGTGAAAAATAACGACGCAAGTCCGTGTGTGAAGGGGCGTAACCGACGCACACACCATTTTACCAAGCATCTCCTCTTTTGCGGCCCTCTGCGGAGATTTTCCACTTTAAACCAGGTACTTTGTGCTTGAAAGAGACTTTGTTTACTTTTTAAAGACTTAAGACACTTAATATCACTTTTCAGTGCTATCTCTACAATTTCATATTGCATCTTTGATCGTTTTTGACCTGCAATTATCCAGATAAATATTATATATTTTTCTAAACACTGTGTGGTGTATTTTTGTGGTGCTATATCGTGTTATTGTATGATTTATTGCACAAATACTTTACACATTGCCTTCTAAGTTAAGCCTGACTGCTCGTGCCAAGCTACCAGACGGTGGGCACAGGATAATTTGGATTGTGTGTGACTTACCCTGACTAGAGTGAGGGTCCTTGCTTGGACAGGGGGTAACCTGACTGCCAACCAAAGACACCATTTCTAACAAGTATCAATTAGGAATCCACATTATGGGGGTCATTTTGACCCCGGCGGGCGGCGGTCGCCGCCCGCCTGGAGGGAACCGCCATATGGCCGCGACCGCGGAGGCCATTCTGGCTTTCCCGCTGGGCTGGCGGGCGACCGCCAGAAGGCCGCCCGCCAGCCCAGCGGGAAACCCCTCCCCACGAGGAAGCCGGCTCCGAATGGAGCCGGCGGAGTGGGCATGTGCGACGGGTGCAGTTTGCACCCGTCGCGTATTTCAGTGTCTGCTAGGCAGACACTGAAATACACAGTGGGGCCCTCTTACGGGGGCCCCTGCCGTGCCCATGCCATTGGCATGGGCACGGCAGGGGCCCCCAGGGGCCCCGCAGCACCCCCTACCGCCATCCTGTTCCTGGCGGGCGAACCGCCAGGAACAGGATGGCGGTAGGGGGTGTCAGAATCCCCCATGGCGGCGCAGCAAGCTGCGCCGCCATGGGGGATTCCAAGGGCAGCGGTAAACCGGCGGGAGACCGCCGGTTTACCCTTTCTGGCCGCGGCAGAACCGCTGCGGTCAGAATGCCCTTTGGAGCACCGCCGGTCTGTCGGCGGTGCTCCCGTGGCCGGTGACCCTGGCGGTCACCGGCCGCCAGGGTCTGAATCAGGCCCTATATGTCCCAGGTCCTTAAGCCAATACCCAAGATTGTCATGCCCAACAACACAGTGCTACTAAAACTTAGTACAAGGCTAGGAACTCACACGATACCACAAACACAACTGAGTCACAACCAACTCCAATTAACAACTGCCATGCTACATACTAAACCTATTGCAAGCTTTAACAACAACTTCCATCTCTTACCTTTGCAGGGGATCAAGGTTACGGCATACAGACATGGGTGATGACCCCATTTGCAAATCATAACACAGCAGCAGAGCGTGCCTACAATGAGGGACACCGTCTGATACGCAATGTGGTGGTACGGACATTTTGCATCCTCAAATCCAGATTCAGGTGCCTGGACCTGACAGGAGGCAGACTCTTTTATGCCCCACCCATTGTGTGTAAAATAATCCTCACATGTACCCTCCTGCACAACATATGTGTGAGAATGAACGTGCCATTGTACGACCAGGTTGCTGACATGCCTGAGAAGGAGGAGGATGGTGCTGACGATATGGAGGGGGGATAGCACAACACAGCTGCTGGGGTATGCCGGAGACAAAATATTGTTGACAACTTTTATACATAAGAACCATACAAATCACCATGTAATATTTGTTTCCACCAATCCTGCCTTGGTCCATTCAATCTCCACGGCATATGCCTTAGGAATGTGACTCTAACCTCAGGGAGCATGTAACAAACACTAAACTGAGAAGTATTGTAGCGAAATCATATGTGATGTTTTAGATCATACTGCCACCATCACACACATCACTTACAGCCTTATCAATGGTATATGACAACAAAAGGACACAATCCATGACCCCCTACATATTTTGTACATTCACGTTGCCAACTTGCTAATCAATAGCTCATCACACCCAACTACATCATGTCCTAATAGGATGTATGCAAGGGGCCCACACATGAGGTAGGGGATGTCAAAAAATTGAACTTAAGTAATGTTGGAACTGAACACTGTCACAACTCAGTATGATAGTTGCAATGGCTGCATGAAACATGTGTGATGAGGGGGGAGACTTCATTGGTAACTATGGTCATCATGATTTGCCCAGGGATATTAACCAATGGAAGAAGTCAAGCCTGCACAGTCTATCCATGGTAAACAATCCTGCCACTGCCATGGAGCACAACCTTGACACAGGGTAAACATGCCCTCACTCATTGCACACACGTCTGTGGAATGCATATTGGTATGGATGAGAAGCTATGCAGCTAGTGCTGCTGGTCCACAATACAAAAACAACAACTATTGGTAAAAACAATGAGTTAAATCAAAATGTGTGATAAAAGCATATTCTGGGTGGAATGTAGGCAGAGTGTGTCACACACACTATGTACCAAAGATGTACACATGTCAGACAAATATGCTATCTTTACACGTCTCCAGAAAATCTATATCTAAATACGGAGACAGATGTGTGGTTGTATTTTCTAGGTAGCAACAGTTCGCCCATCATCGACAATGCCGCACCTGTGTATGCAGCTTTAAATTGTATGCTCTGTATGACAGCATCACATGTCACATATCAAAACACAATACACAATCACAATACAGAACAATTGCATGGTACCAAATGTAAAAATGTGTCCCATACATGCCATGGACTCCAAAAGCACAACCTGGAGTGGGTGCGCTAACGTGTTGCACTGTCCAATACGATCAGATATTAAACATCACATTGAGTCGGATTACACCTAGCCCTGTAGGTAGGTTGTTCCAAGAGATGAATACAGACCTGAGATGATTTCTAAATGTTACATCATACAGTCATTGTTAGAGTCAGGTAGGTTGTGGGATGCCGGAAGAATTGCATGACCATGTTCCATGGAGGGTGTGGATGGACAGCTCAGAGATACCCACTGGTAGTTCCAAATAGTACACGCCATGTCACCTGGAGACTGCACAAGTGCGATGCCTTAAGTCATGATATGTGTGTGTGGCACTCATTACATCTCACAAATATCACTAATGGTAAAGGAACTAACAAGTTGCCAGTATGAAGGGGACGCAAGATCCCAACATCACCCAAGTCATATGTTGGATTCTGTCGCCACATCACCACACAATGTAGTTGTAGAAGATGCATACAAAGCAGTAGCTGCCAAATATCTGTGAATGATGGAGGACATAATACATAACTTCGCAGTAATGCCAGAAAATAATAAGGAAATTAACAGAGGTACTCCAAAACAGACAGTGCAACACATCAATGATTGCTGGTCTATCCTTTACATATGTATATTGAGGCAGGCCAGGTACGTACATGACCCAGGAATCTTTAACACTACCATAACATGACAATTGGCCTACACCTTGCACCGTGACATGAGCATCTTACGTACAACACCATCTGTACCATGCCTTTAGTTGATCTTTGAGACAACTACACTCATACAACCCCTACACATGCTGCACATGGAAACAGATGATGAGTCCCATGAATGTGAGATGTCCTACATGTGCAAGCATCCGAGCACTGAACCTCAGAGGGGAAGGCCTGACATCAAGTACTGCATAGCACAGCAGCACATCCTGGTCTGTATGAACACATTTGTGCACATGTAGAACCACAAGGGAGTCAGCATAGGCTGCTGACTTCCAATCATTAATGGCCGAGATCCCAGCTTTCTTAATCCACAGACCACTGTCCTGACTATATCAACATATGACATAGTCAGGTGCCTGTTGTAGCTGCACTGGGGCAAGAACAAAGTGGAGTACCAGGAACCTGCAGCCTCCCAAACAAACATGTGTTTCTATTGCCATTCATACCCACACAGTGATGATGGAGAGTAACCCTGCAAACTATACCACACTGCAACAGTGGTACCCCATGGTACAGTAGAGTATGTGACAGTGATGACAAACATGAACAAGACAAATCTGATAGTCCATTTGGAGGCTAGCACACATATACAACATATCACTTCACACTTTCAACCATAATGGCCCTGGCATTGTAACATGTCAGGATTCAGAACAGTAAACAACCTAGCAGTACAATGATGGCATAGGTAGCAAAACACCTGTGACATCCATATATGATCTCCACATGTGTACTCACATCCATATTAAATAGGTGCCAGTAATGTAACTGCATATGCAATAATCAAATTCAAATATCTGCCCGTGCCGTAAGATTATAATGTGACCTTGACCATCCCCTTCAGACCCCAATCTCATAATGTGTTACCAAAATCCACTTACACTTGTTTCTACACACACAGGGCACATAGCATATATCACAAACACTGGTGTACATGACATCACCAGCAACTGAGATGAATGGGTAACCATATGACACACGTGTACCTGAGTAACAAGACGGAATATACAACTACAAACCATAGAGTCAACAAACAATGCAACGTAACTCATCAGTGGAAATGGGATGTTAAAGCAGTTCAAGTACACTGCATACTCTCAGTCCAAATTGTGTAATGGGTGACACATGACAAAGCATGTGATGGAGTCAGGCCATCTCATATCATCAGTCATGGGTATTGTGTAAACACTATTGTCACAGAGTTTACTATGTGGTACACCGACACATTCAGATACCTACACATATCTACACATAGGGCACACATGTGCCAAACATATGTGGACACACTGTTGGTACACATGCATATATATGCACAACGTGCAAATGATTGCGTGCTGTTGACTCTGTAACACACTTATTGGTGGAACCAACCAATCAAACACTTACCACATTGCTGCCTGGTCTTCCACATGTGGCCAAACCTCATATGCCACATGGCAGAACAGCCCATGTCATATGTATGGTGAATCACGATGCACTCAAGGACAATGCAAAAAAACACAGAAACAAGAAATGAGTGAAAAAGCATGATGCAAATGCGTCAAAAACATCCGCAAACGTGAAGAAAATGACACATGGGCATTTAGCGTGATTTCTACGTTCACACTCCTCTTAATGCAGCCTTCTGTCAAATCGATGCATCACCGTCATGCGTCAATGTAAATGACTCACGTATGTTATGTGTCTAATAAAACTACACATAAGCCTAAGGAGTCAAATAAAAACACGCATAACTGAAAAACGTGACGCACACGCCCAGGAAGTGATGTAATAGGAAATCCTGTCTATAAGCATGGTACAGTGGTTGTAGTTTCACTTTCTCTTCACAGTCTGGTCCTTTGTGACTTTGTGTGGTTGTGTATTGGAGCTGGTGGTCGATTGTTGAGTGTGATTGCAAGTTTCTGGTGTCCCTTGTGATGTGTCCTGTGTATTTAGTGTGCATTTAGTCCTAGAAGTTGTTGTTATGTGTAGTTATCGTCAGGTTTTGTAATTGTACTGTGGGGTGTCTGTCAGGGGTTGTGTTTAGTTGAGATAGTTAGGTAAACTAGTGGGGTTAAGTTTCCTTTTATTTTGCATCAAAATTTATTGGGGTGAACTCAATACATCTGTCAACATGTCTGGCAAGGGGAGGATGAGCAGAGTGTCTGCGGATGAGCTCGGAGGAATAATTTGGCTAGTTGCACACTACCTGCCAATGATGCTTCAAATGGGTGGCCGGATGATCCTCGGCTACCGGACATAGGCCAGGCGGCTGCGATGGGTCAAGGTGCTCCACCACCTGAGTCGTGTCTACCAAACAGGCCAGAAGGACCACCAGCTGAAGCAACCCTGGGCAGATCTGGTGGCCAGGGAGCAGGATCTGCTAGATCACATGGAGATCAAGATCGGCAGAACTGTTGGTAAGTCTCCCATTGGCATACTATTGACTGTTTACTGCTTTTGAATGACAGTAGCAGATAAGTTGGAGTGCTGCATGCAATGCTTGTGAACAGGTTGTATGCAACAGGTATGAAGAGTATCTGCGCCAGTTCAGGCCTGGAGTTTACGTGTCCAACAATGATACCAATGCAGGTCAGATGTCTGATGAGTCCTGCACAACCATCACAAAGGCATAAATTTCAGAGCCCATAGCACCACCTGTGCACCGGAATTGTGTCATGTATGAAACGCTAAGGCACCGCCACCCTACCATTTTTCCTAGGACTGTGTCAACAAAGTGGTGCAATGCATGCATAGCACAACTTTGTCAACATTTCACGCACATGAGCCCTGCCCCAGCCATTATGTTTGCAAAGGGGGTTTACCTGTCTTAAGGGGGCAATGAATGTGGCGCATTTGATTCCGTGAGACAACTTTGCCACATCAGTCATGAAATAGTCAACGCATGATCAATGCAGTCAAAAGAGCTGCACTTCAATTACAAAGGGCCTCCGGGTGCTTTGCAGGACTAGCTTAAGTACTTGAGTTGTAAGTCTTGCAAAGCGCCAGGGTAGTGTCAGGTATTTACTACACAACTCCACCTTACACCATGTTGCACCGTTTTGTATAAATGGCCCACACATGGTGTTGTCAGGGGATGCTAAATGGCACACTTCATGTGGGGCAGCACTAGGGGCTGGATTCATGAGAGGTTAGCACTGCCCTTGCATCATTGTGTGACGCATTAGCAACACAAAATTAACATCAAACACATGATTTGTAGTTTAGTGCTGCTTTTGCTTTCATTACTCAAGTCCCCAGTGCTGCACCACTGTTGTCCTATTGGCCCCTTTGCAAGGCCGTGTAAGGGAGATTGAACATGAATTGTGAAGAGAATAGTGTCAGGACCATGTTCCAGTCCATGTTCTGTCACAGACAGCCTCTACCGCCCCCTTACCACATTCAAGCCTGTTCCACTGGCTTACAACTCCTCACTGACAATATGAGGCTGCACTGCATCAACTCCATCTCTGCACACATCACTTACTAACCTGCAATACCAGATGCATCCTCTGACCACAGAGCAAGTGCGTGTGTGTTGAGCGCTATTTCTATGCCCATGTACTTCTCCCTCACTGGACTGACAATAATGTACAATGGCAAAAATGGCAGGCCACCCACTATTTGCGATACATACATGTCACAATGCAGTCAATGTGCAGGTAGGTAAACCAACTACACATGAGTTCACAGCCATAGCAATTCCTTAAGTGTGCCTGCCTTGTGATGGCACACGCATTTAACTCTGTTCATTGCAGGGTGTGTAATGCAAATCCCCAACACCTTGCAATACCCACACAATCCAAGGGTAGTAGCAAGTCTGTGAGCTATGATGATGACACAGTTGTTTCCTACATCTGTTGCAGGTAGAAATGCTATGGGTGTGACAGTGGTCCTGCCACTGCTACAGCCATAGCATGGCCCTCAGTTTGAAAATGCATGATCAAACAGTCCCATTTGGCAATGGAGGTGTCGGGCCCACAGACAGCTGCAAGACAATGCACGTATAAATGTTGCAGGGTGTAGCACCACAGGAATCTCTGGCCCAGTGCTAGTGTCCAGATGTGTGGCTCTACCTCATCTGAATGCATGTGTCATTGAGTGATCGTAGTGGTGTGTCAGTTGCACTGATTTCCACTAGGATGACTAGCTCACTCCGCTTAACGAGTTCACGCTGAAATTTGTTGTCCACTTGCAGTGACTATGATTTGACACTAAGCATGGTTTACCATTCATGTCTTACAGGTGGACCAGCCCCCTACACAATTGGCGAAGTGGCATGGTTTGAAGACCCTGATGCATCCAGTAAGTGTGAGAATGTGTGTCCTGTGAAGTAATTCAGGGTTTGGTGTGAGTGAGTCATGTGTGTTGAATACAATGCCAGATGTGATAAACTGTCCAATGATCAGCTATAGTAGACTGGAGGGTGATATCACGGCCCATTTCTAAAAGCCCCAAGCACTCCCAGAGGGTCACATCTTGTGAGGCTTGTGGTGCACAATGGCCAGCATGGTGTATGCAAGGTGGTGACAAGCCACATTTAGGGCCATATGTAACTAAGAATGACAGAGTGCAACGTTGTGAGAAAACTTGCAGTGGTGCACTCAGTCATTTTCACAACACAGGGATGCACCGTATTTAATCGTATACAGTGCATCCCTGTGTTGTCCCCTGCATTGTTGCTAAATTTGCAGCCAAGCCCCAACGCAGCCACCCTTGTGCCATGGTGCATGGATGGCTGCGTTGAGAAGGGGCTTAGTCGTAGTGTAGGAGGGACACCCTTCTGCACAAAATAGTATCTCCATATGTGATTTGCTCTTACTCTGCGTGTTGCAGAGTGCAGCACGCATACAAAGAGCAACAAACAAGGAGATATGTCAACTTTTCTCCTCATTGCACCCTGCTAACGCCACCACTGGCATGGGATTAGCCAAATTTGCTCTGACTGAGGTGTAAGTAGACTTCAAGATCTGGGGCAGCGTGATAAACTGCAATGGGTGTTGCTGTGGTACACCCACAGCAACACCCATAGCATTTAGACACAGTCCCAGATTAACAGATTTGCTCACTCCAGACTCAGTGCCAAATTCAGCACACTCCCCAGGGGGGCCTTAGCAATGCGCAATGAGGATGAATACTCTTATGTATCCTCCAATTGGGATCTTTCAATGGCTAATGGCTTAGGCAGCACACGTCTACTGTATATCCTCTTTGTTGGTTACTGTCTTGTGTTGGAAGGTGTCCCTTCCGGCACATATTCAAACTCCTCCTCAATGCAGACAACTATGCACCATGGGGCAAAGCTCACTGGATTGACGTATGTAAGCTATATGTACCCAGGCATAGGTGACAACACAGGGGTGCACAATGTTGATTGTAAACTGGTGCATCCCTGTATTGTCATGAAAGTGGAGGACTGGGCTGGCAATTGTCCCCCAGCATGGCGCTCCGTCTTTTGCACTCCATGTGTGTTTCACTTTTGTGGAATGTCATTGGCTTGCATGCAGGCCAAAGCCCAATGTGTGCTGGCATGGAACTGTGTGTGAAAGGAATAGTTCTGGCAGATCCCGTATTGATGGGTGTCTACACCTGGACACATGAATGTAGATGTGATTGCACTATGGATACCAACTTCCTAGTTGGCAGCCCTCCTAACATATGGTCCACTCCTTGACTCCATGTATGAGTGGTCAGGCCTTGGTGGATGACCAGGGCTGTTGAGATGATGGATAGCATGACCATCCCCCCTTAGGTTCAGAAGGAGAGGAATACCAAATGTGTAGGTATATGTGATGTTCACAGTGTAGGTGACAGTTATGATGATCAGGCTTGCATGTGTACCTATTAGCTCTGACCCATTATGGTTACCAACAGCATCCCCTCCTCCCAATGACATGTCCAAGTTACTGGTGATGTGTGGTTGGAAATAGACACAGAGGAGGAGGACATTTGGGCCCAATTAATGAAAAGTTAGCACCACCTTTGCATTCTTTTTTTTTTACGCAAAAAATTTAAGTTTATTTTGTAAGTTTGCACCGCTTTTGCGTCAAACATATGATGCAAAGGCGGCGCTGATGTTACATGTATCAGGCCCTTTGTCTTTTCTAGAATGTGAGTTGGAGTGCGTGTGTAATTAGATGTAGCAGTGTAAGCTAGCAATCTGTACAGACTCCACCCAATGCGGACACTGATGGTTGCTTGTCTTCATATTACAGCTGCCAACATGACAAATGAAGAGAGGCGTGAATTCCAGTATAGTACCGCCACATCCTGGCAGCGGAGTCAGGGTACCGACGTATGGGTCGCCGCTTCCGGGCAGAGATGGCTACAGGAGATCGGGGCCCCCACACAGCCTAAAAAGTTTCAGCAAGCTTCAGGCTCCTCAGCAGTGCAGGAGGACACAGCTAGCACCACCCCAACGACATTGGCGGAAGCAGTCACTACACCAGCACAACAGCCCACACCACCTGCTGCCATTGCAACACGGTTGCTGCAGAATCTGCAGAGAGACATGTCCCTAGTTCTTACTCATTTGGACAGATTGGAGGAAGAAGTTGCAGGCAACAAGATGATGTTAAAATACATCAAAAAGAAGCTCATAAAGGCCAAACTGTGACTGTATTGTGATTTGCCACCTCCCAGTTTAGTCCCCTCCATTATGAAGTTATTTTATTGTGGGTTTTAGAGGGTTAGTGTTAGGTTAGTATAGGTTTATAGATTAGTTAGGATAAGTGTAGTTGAGGGTTGGGATGTTTTCTTATGTGTTTATTTGTGGGTGGTGGTCATATTTGGGTATCTATGTGTTTTATTACAAAAATTATTTAAAAAAAAGGAAAATACAAAAAAATACAAAAAAATATATATTTGTTCAGGATTAGTTAGTATATGTGTAGTATTAGTATTTGTTGTCCTGCATGTGCCTTGTAACTTAAGGAGGGTGCGGGGACAATGTTTAGAGTACGGTGTTCAATGTGTAAGTTAAGTTTAGCATAAGGTAGATAGCTTTAGTTGTTGTATAAGTATAGTTATAATAGGTTGGTTTGGGATAGGGTAGGTTTTAGTGTTTTTTAGGTTACTGGAATTTGTAATAAAAATGTTTGCATTCTCCCATACAATTTGTGTAATATGCTTGAATCTCAGGGTCTTCTCATGAGTGCTGCACAGGGCAAATTTGGGGGTTGGCCTAGGGATTCCGTCCTGCCTTCAAATACCTCTCTTAACATGTGTGTCACCTATTGACAACTGAGCTGTCACATTGGCAGCAACATCACATCTACTAGTCCATGCATCTGCCATCCAGTGTACCCACCACTCATGATGACTATGTTTATTTTATATTGGACAGGTAGGTCTGGTCCTTCAGCTGTCACTGTTGGGGTCCTGTGTAGGAATGTTCGGAACTGTGACTCATCTGACAACAGCCTAACTTGGAATTCTATCCTGCAAAACTGACCGTTGGCCATCACTGACGAGGTTAGCTACCTCTGTATCACACCAATGAGTTCTTCTGGTACTCCCAGCTGACGATATTGCCATAGATTTGATTTACAGCCATACATGCCATATATAGTGAGGGAAGCATACATAGGTTCTTCATTTGTGACATACTCAGTGAATTGCTTGTAGGTGATGAGACCAACATACACATTTGTCATGTTAAGGACCTTGTGTGTAGCTTTGTGCCCCCACAGTCCTGCACTCTTGTACTGATTTCCTGTGACCAATGATATGGATTCACACATTACAATCATTTAGCTAAGTCAAAGGATCACAATAGATGTAGACATGTTGATTGTGCACAAGGTGTTTATTTATACGTGGAAGTGTTATAGTGAGATATTTACAATAGCCAGGTTAGTGGCTCCATTTGTGAAATCCATACATTTGTGACACAACACTAGTCCAGGGTTGAGGGGCATGTCATGGGACATGCTTGGGAGTAGTGTTGATAAGTGCGGAGGTACAATAATTCCCAATTGGCAAGTGAGTGACAATGACAGTCCATAGCAGACAGATCAAAAGTGTGTGGGTGAAGAGTGCACATATCAAACTGTGCTAACACTGACATGATCTTAAGCACAGAACAAAGAAAAATGCCCATGTTGCATAGGCTGGTACTACCAGGAACTCTTCACAGCAAAGGTGATCTGTTTCACATCTTCATCCTCCGATGTGTGTGGTGTCTCCTGTGCCATTGGTGGTAGTGGTGGGGATGTAGAGGGGGCCACACATACTTCAGTGGTTGAAGATGTAGAATCACAATTCCCTGTAGCTGCCATTTGTGGAACAACATATGGCATCACTGCAGCAAAGAGGAGCTGCTGATTTTTAAGGATAGCAGCAACATCCCGGTGGTAGGCAGCCGTGTCTGCCCTGAGGGATGCCACTTCACACTGAATGGAGTCCAGCTTGTTGTCAATCAATGTTTGGGAGGGCAGTTGTTGTGACTTCTCCTTCATGGCAGCAGCTATGTACCTCAGACACTGCTGGACTCCATGTAGTGGGGAGTGAGTGCCTCGTTTGGCTGCTGTATGTTCATTGGCCGTCACGAGGCACGTGCGCATTCCCTCAAGGCTGGCTGCTACGGTCTCCATCCCCACCTCCACCTGGTTTGCCAGCTCCCACTGGACTCCTACCATTGTCCTCTGGAGGCTTGTCCCTGGGTCCTCGGAGTCCTCAGCTGTGTCGGGCTGGTGCTAGGTTGTACTATTTGGGTGTTAGTTGGGTAATCTAGGATGACTGCTACATTGGTTCTCCTCCTTGCAACTGGAGGTGGTATCTGGAGGCATACCAGGACATCCTGGAGGGTAACTTGGCTGATGGTTGTCAGCTGGTCATCCAGGTCATCAGAGAACTCCAGGACAGGCAGATCAGCAGGAGAGCCATCATCCTTTGCAAAGAGATGGTGTAATATCAATCTTTCTATGTTGTGGCAGTTGACATGTCATGTCACTGACTTGCTATTGGAGGCTCAGTGACAACTTACAGCCCAAACATTGTTCCTGTACATCATGGGTGCAATTTCTCTGCCTTTTGCCCCACCTGACTGCCACGTAAAGGGAAGCTCAGGTGGCGCTATAGGCTGCATCATATTTACTAGGTGTGATGTATTTCCTTTTGGTGGCTTGACACCATCTTGTTATTGTGGACCCTTCCTATGCATCCATTTGCATCGTAGGGCCTTGCAGTGGGTGTTGCAGTGGTCAAGCCATAGCAACACACATTACAATATGTCCCTGTCCCAGTTCTACATGTTTTACATACGCCAGGGCGGAACCGTAACCTTCCACCACCCCAGGGAAGGCATTACCAAGGCACTGTATTGTTGTTTCCTTTGATTGCTCCTCATGTTGATGTATGTGTATGTGTGCTACATTGCACCTAGCAGATTGCCTTTTCAGTTTCTGGTTGTACTGGAAGGTGCTCCTTCCTACACAACTACGATCTCCTCCTCAATGCAGCCATCCTTGCACTATGGTGCAAGAGATATAGCATTGTGGCAGTGCAGCTATTTTAACACAGACACAGGGGTGGACCCAGGAATGGCCAGCTTGGGTATTATTTGTTGATGTGTACATCATTTTCTACATGACAGTACCTGATGCCACAAAATAATGGACCTAGCCAGTTGACTAATATTGAACTTAAATAAGGGCCTCTTGCTAGTTTGATGGAGATTTTGTAGGTAGTTGTACTGGTGCAAACATGAACCTTCATTACAAGTCTGGCAGTCCTATGAGCACCAGACTGCCATTGGCAATATGACCAACGTCAACAGCGCAGGTAGAAGTGGCACATGTTGTCCATGAGGAATGCCTCATGGGCCAATAAACTGGCAGTGGCAGGTTGCCGGCAGCTTACAGACTGGCAATGCCACCTGTCTTGTGATACCAGACCAGTATTACTATCAGCTCTTCCCTCCAGGTATGTTCCCGCTTTTCTGCCAGCCTTTGCATGGCGGTGAAACCCCCATGCAAAGGTTGGTGGGAATGTGGTGTGGTGTGCCCCTGCACAGCACATGCACCTGGCATGGACAGTGTAGGGGGCCCAATGACTTGGTCCTTTGCGCTTTCCACTACCTGATCTGCAGTGCTTAAAGCAGCGTGTGCTGTCACACCCAATGCACCCTAAGATTGGCACTGACTCTATTTGATCCATCAACACTGTAGTGGCAACTGCCCCACCGAGCTGACATGGCGAGACAGATTTCCACCGCCATCCCACTGTGTAACTCATACTGCCAACCACAAAGGGTACACTGCACTAGCAGTCTTACCAATGTCAGACTTGCCCATGCACCACCCCCGCCCATCAATGAGTAATTGTACACCATGATTTTCACAGACATACACCCTATGTTGTGTTTGTGTGGTTAGTTCCCCATTCCTGTGTGGCTCACATGGTTGTGTCAGAGTAGTTGTGGGATCAGCCTGTATGTGTTCTGACCTACAGATTGCAATTTGTACAGCATATTTTCCTCTAGTTGCACAGTTCTGATCAGCGTCAATATGTGTGACTCCACATTACACCAGTTTAGTTACCCTGGGTAGTGCCATGTTTCCTGTGATACAGGGCAACCCTGCAATTCCCCCAGCGGATGCCCTGCACCCGGTAAGGCATTCTTACTGCATGATGGAGAAGAGGCTGCCTTATGAGGATGTGTTGTGAATGTGGGGGGTGGTGGTGCTTCCGGCACATGTCTGAGTATTATAGGTTAAGGTTGCATTTTAATGTGTGCTGTAAGATGCAGCACACGTGTTTTGGCAATTAAGATGCAGCACACATGTTTTGGCAATGGGACAAGGCAGTTGTGAGGTTATTCTGCAAGGGACCCCACCAGGAGGTAACCCCAGGAATGGTATTGACTGACTTCCTAGTCTCTGATGTCTTGGTTGGGTTGGTAAGGTTTGTTTGACTATATGCAAGGGATTTTGTGATGACACAACCACAGGCAAAGTAATTAGACATGCCTTCCATCCTATGTGCTGCATATGTACATGTTGGTATGTAGCCCTGGTGATTAACATATGTCCAGGTTGTGTATGTGTTGTGTTGCATGGTACATCCAAGGCATGTGTACATGTTGCTTATGTCTGAATGGTGCAACTTAATTCATGTGCAATGTGTCCCTCTGCGCTCCTTTCACATCGATTGAGTGTGTCCTATGTGCTTCTCTCTTCTTGCATTTGACAATTTTGCATTAATTTCCTCCATGCAACTTACCCTGCAGTTGTAGTGGTTCTTGGTAGTTTGCGCTGTCCTGTCTTGCGATTCCAGTGACTAGTTCCTCTGAGATGACTGTTGCAACTATCTCCTCCATCTCGTCCAGGTCCTCTTGTGGTGCTGAACTTCCACCTCCAGTTAGCAGTGCTGCCTTGTGCTCCTTGCCATTTTCTCCTTTGTTCTTCGCTTACAATCATACCAGTGTTTCTTGCACTCGGTTACGGTTCTCCCCACCTCTGCCACACTGTTAATCTTGCCAAGTATTTGCTGCCATATTGCCACTCTCCTACTAATTGGCAATTTGGAGGTGATCAATAGTTGATGTTGGTGCTCCGTCACCTGTCTCACAAGGATTTCATGCTCCTCTGCACTAAAACGACACTTGTGCTTTTTCTTCTCTCTCCCCTGGGAATTGTGTGTGCTCTCCTGGCTGGTTCCTGGTTGTATGGGATCACCCCGGGGTCTCTCCTGACCTGCTGGTTCTATTTTGCCACTCCTTTGCAATGTTTTCTGCAGTTGACGCTAATACAGGCTTAAAATGGTGCATATCCGTTTGCAACATATTTACGTGCTATAAAACAGGTTAGAGTCAATTTTGCAGCATTTACGTCAGTTTGCCTTACGACAGGGCACAAGGGTTAACGTCAAAATGTTTTACTTTAACCAGTTTTTAGCACCATCCTGCATCATAGTATTAATATGATGCTCAGATGGTGCTAAAAAATGGCACAAGACAGCGCTAAACTTTTTGACACAAAACTGCATTTGCGCAGTTTTGCATCAAAAAGTATAAATATGGGCCCAAGTCTACATGGTCTTCAGTTGTATTCTTGCTTTCTCACGTTCACAAAAAAAAGTCAAAATAGGAGAACAAGCCTTCCCTATCTATGCACCTACGAGCAAGAACAATACCCCCATATCCATCAGAACTGCCTAAACTGTGTTCCTATTTAGGAAAGAGGCCAGCCCCATCTCTTTAAAGAGCTCTACACAATGATCCAGTAACCCCTCCTATCGCATGTTTACTGTATCCTTGCCTTTGAACCTGTACAGTACTTGACTGCCTTTTGGCTAAGTTCATACTACACAAATACCACATTCATATATAACATGATTATGCACTAATCCGGAAATAATTAGTTAACATTTGAATAAAATGATCCCTTTTTGAGAGACTTGGATCAAGCTTTTCCACCCAGTGAGACTAATATGATGTATTTCCAGTTAATAAAACTTTAACATATATGCACCTACTTTATTGGAGTTTTTTTATGTTTTTAACGTTTTACTAATATTTATACAAAAAATGTTGCTTTTTGGAAAGTTCCTTTAACAATGAATTGATGCAACTTCCTGTGATTACAAATTGTATGCAAATTAGAGGGGTCTCACATATTCCCCTTTTGCCCAGTATCCCAAAAATGCTAGAACTGACCATGAACCATGCTTCGGCTGTCGAGTTCTGCATAGCGCCTGTCATGGCCTGCAGTCTAATCAATCCGGATGCAGGCTGCTTCGCCTGTGACCTTGGAACAGCACCTGCTGCTGGGTGGTGGCACTCACATTTGTTGAAGGTGGACTAACACTTATTGAGCCGAGGTCAGAGTGGGTCATTCCTGTGACTGACTAGCCAAAGCATCTCCTGGCTTCACCTGGGACCTCACCCTGTTGCCAAATACCGTAACTTCCTCACCACCAGACACGTTTAAGGGCAATTCTCTACAGGGCAACACATGACAGCACCTACTGGCTTTGGGTGTTCATTTTGAAACAGAGGTGCATTAAAAAATCAAACAAATCCAGTTTGTTTCTCGAGTTTTTTTGTCACTACAGCAGCCAGAAATATATTGTGCAACTGGCAAATCATTTTTGGAGAGCCCAATATGTCTATATTTTATAGATACCACTTAATATCAACATTTAGCCCATTTCTAGGCGGTCACAATGTTGGGGAATAAAGGAATATTTATTAGTTTGCCTGGATCTCAAATCTGTTGAGGTAAGGAGGATCACTGAAGGAACGTTCATTTGGTTACTACTCGACAATGTCTCACTACTCAACACCCACAGAAGGGTGTAAATGCCCTTCACGAGTTCCTGAACGCGCTGGTAAACGAGCCATTTTCTGACGCTGACAGTGGGCAGCATTAGTAGTGAAGATGGAAACACTGACTGGGTTGCATGACTTTTCAACCGGGTGAAATGCTGAGTCCATCCAGTTAGCGCTTCTATAGGGTGCTTAGGTTTCCTTGCAGGCACGTTATGACGTGCTTTTAGTGAGAAATAGTGCTCGTGGACGACTGTTGCAGCCTGAAGTTTCAGAATAGTTCTGTACAGAATAGTGCTTAGAAGTGGTGGACCCATGTAGAAAACGACAGAGTGCTGAGAAGGGGGCTCTAGCCTAGTACTATTTACGATTGTTTACGATGGAAACTATTCATGGCGACAGATATATTTCGTTTTACACCAGTGTAATTTCCAGCATTCTACCTCTTATGTGAAATTATGCCATTACACCACTTGATGTAACGTGGCAGCCGCTCTGGTTACAATTCTATCGTGGGAGCAGCAGTACAACACAGACAGGCAACTATTGTTCGCAGCAATTGCGTTTGTACTTTTTTTAGTGTGAAGTGCATCCAACTGTGACGAGTTTATTAATTTTGCACCGAAATATTGCGCAAAAATGTCACATTTGCGTTTCACATAATGCCGCTTGATTTCCATGAAATGTCGCGTAATTAAACAAAATGAAAGTACACAAATTTCACACACTCCTAGCTAGCGGCATGGCAGAGCTGTGACTTCCGCTCCTAAGCTGACAACTCCGCTACATACGAGTGGGGAAACAAAGCCACTTCAAGTGTAAGGCCCTGCTCTGGATTCAGTCATTGTTTGCAAAAAAAGAGAGGCATAAACAGCAGGCCCAGCGTGCGCGCGCAGGACCCACAGGCATTGCTCTAACAGTGCGCATATGTGCGTGGGTGCGTGGGGGGAGGGGCCGGCACATGGCGGGTTTGCTACTTGGCAAAGCGTGAAGTCTCTCTCTCCACAGAGCAGGGATGTATATATGGATTTGCCAGAAAATGTGTCAATGTTTTTCCCCCCAGAAAATTCAATGTTCATGAAAGGTGCCACATTAGGCAGCGCGGCGCAGTAATGAAGCCCTGCTGAAGACATCCCTGTGATGAAAACAAGCCGCATTCGAGAACATCTTGCAAGCCTTCTGCCAAGGTGTCGGGCCCACTCACAGGAAAAGCCGCTAGCACAGGAGAAAATCATGTCCGCTCTCTCTCGCGCACTAGACTGAAAGGCTCTTTGTCACTGTTGTAATCCACAGTCCACGCTCCCTAGTCCTAGGGTGAAAAGCTCTGTCGCCACGTGCCAACCCATAGATCCAGATCCTGTACGCACTAGTCCTAGGGTGAAAGGCTCTGTAAAACCATGCCAACCAAAATAAACTGATCCTGCTCCCTCTAGTCCTAGGGTGGAAGCCTCTTTGTCACTGTGCTAATCCAAAGAACCAGATCCTGTTCTCTCTAGTTTTAGGGTGAAAGGCTCTTTGTCACTGCTAATCCACAGAACAAAATCCTGCTCATTGTAGTCCTAGGGTGAAAGGCTCTGTAGCCCCGTGCCAACCCACAGATCCTCCCCGCTCTAGTCCTAACGTGAAAGGCCAGTTGTCACTGGGCTAATACACAGAACCAGATCCTGCTTTCTAGTCTTAGGGTGAAAACCTCTTCGTAACTGTGCTAATTTGCAGAACCAGATCCTCTACCAACCAGCAGAGCGTGATCCTACTCTCTCTAGTCCTAGCTTGAAAGGCTCTGTAACCCTGTGCCAACCAGCAGAACTTGATCCTTCTCTCTCTAGTACTGTGGTGAAAGCATCTTTGTCACCATGCTAATGCACAGAACCAGATCATGCTCTATCTAGTCCTAGGGTAAAAGGCTCATTGTCACTGTGCTAATCCGCACAACCAGATCCTAATTTCTCTAGTCATAGGGTGAAAGGTGTTCTGTCACTGCTAATCCACAGAACTAGATCCTGCTCTCTATAGTCCTAAAGTGAAAGGCTCTTTGTCACTGTGTTAATCGACTGAACTAGTTCCTGCTCTCTCTAGTCCTAGGCTGAAAGTCTCTTTGTCACTGTGCTAATCCACTGAACGAGATCCTGCTCTTTCTAGTCCTACAGTGAAAGGCTCTTTGCCACTGTACTAATCCACAGAACAAGATCCTGCTCTTTGTAGTAAGTGGGTGAAAGGCCTTGTAACACTGTGCCAACCCGTAGATCCAGATCCTGCTTGCTCTAGTCCTAGGGTGAAAGGCTCTTTGCCAGTCTGCTAATTCGCAGAACCAGTTCATTCTTGCTCTAGTCCTAGGGAGAAAGGCTCTTTGGCACTGTGCCAACCCGCAGATCCTGCCCCCTTTAGTCCTGGGGTGAAAAGCTCTTTGTCACTGTGCTAATCCACAGAACCACATCCTGCTCTCTCTAGTCCTAGGGTGAAAGGCGTTTTGTCACTGCTAATCCACAGAACAAGGTCCTGCTCATTGTAGTCCTAGCTTCAAAGGCTCTGTAACCCTGTGCCAAGCAACATAACTTGATCCTTCTCTCTCTAGTACTGTGGTGAAAGCCTCTTTGTCACCATGCTAATTCACAGAACCAGATTATGCTCTATCTAGTCCTAGGGTAAAAGGCTCATTGTCACTGTACTAATCCAAAGAACAAGATTCTCCTCTCTCTAGTCCTAGGGTGAAAGGCTCTTTGTCACTGTGCTAATTCAGAGAACCAGATCCTGCTCTCTCTAGTCCTAGGGTGAAAGGCTCTGTAGCCCCATGCCAAACCACAGATCCTCCCCATTCTAGTCCTAAAGTGAAAGGTCAGTTGTCACTGTGCTAATCAACAGAACCAGATCCTGCTCTCTCTAGTCTTAGGGTGAAAACCTCTTCGTAACTGTGCTAATTTGCAGAACCAGATCCTGTGCCAACCAGCAGAATCTGATCCTACTCTCTCTAGTCCTAGCTTGAAAGGCTCTGTAACCCTTTGCCAACCAGCAGAACTTGATCCTTCTCTCTCTAGTACTGTGCTGAAAGCCTCTTTGTCACTGTGTTAATCGACTGAACTAGTTCCTACTCTGTCTAGTCCTAGGCTGAAAGTCTCTTTGTCACTGTGCTAATCCACTGAACCAGATCCTGCTCTCTCGAGTCCTAGGGTGAAAAGCTCTTTGTTACTGTACTAATCCACAGAACGAGATGCTGCTCATTGTAGTAAGAGGGTGAAAGGCCTTGTAACACTGTGCCAACCCATCGATCAAGATCCTGCTTGCTCGATCCTAGGGTGAAAGGCTCTTTGGCACTGTGCCAACCCGCAGATCCTGCCGTCTTTAGTCCTGGGGTGAAAAGCTCTTTGTCACTGTGCTAATCCACAGAACCAGATCCTGCTCTCTCTAGTCCTAGGGTGAAAGGCTCTTTGTCACTGCTGATCCACAGAACAAGATCCTGCTCATTGTAGTCATAGGGTGAAAGGCCTTCTAACCCTGTGCCAACCCGTAGCTCCAGATCCTGCTTGCTCTAGTCCTAGGGTGAAAGGCTCTTTGCCAGTGTGCTAATTCACAGAACCAGTTCCTTCTTTCTCTAGTCCTAGGGTGAAAGGCTTTTTGGCACTGTGCCAACCCGCAGATCCTGCCCCCTTTAGTCCTGGGGTGAAAAGCTCTTTGTCACTGTGCTAATCCACAGAACCAAGATCCTGCTATCTCTAGTCCTAGGGTGAAAACCTCTTCGTCACTATGCTAATTCACAGAACCAGATCCTGATGTCTCTAGTCCTAGGGTGAAAGACTCTGTGACCCTTTGCCAACCCACAGATCCTGCTCTCTCTAGTCCTAGGGTGAAAGGCTCTTTGTTACTGTGCTAATCGACAGAACAAGATCCTGCTCATTGTAGTCATAGGGTGAAAGGCCTTGTAACACTGTGCCAACCTGTAGATCCAGATCCTGCTTGCTCTAGTCCTAGGGTGAAAGGCTCTTTGCCAGTGTGCTAATTCGCAGAACCAGTTCCTTCTTGCTCTAGTCCTAGGGTGAAAGGCTCTTTGGCACTGTGCCAACCCGCAGATCCTGCCCCCTATATTCCTGGGGTGAAAAGCTCTTTGTCACTGTGCTAATCCACAGAACCAGATCCTGCTCTCTCTAGTCCTAGGGTGAAAGACCCTTTGTCACTGTGCTAATCCACAGAACAAGGTCCTGCTCATTGTAGTCATAGGGTGAAAGGCCTTGTAACACTGTGCCAACCCGTAGATCCAGATCCTGCTTGCTCCAGTCCTAGGGTGAAAGGGTCTTTGCCAGTGTGCTAATTTGCGGAACCAGTTCCTTCTTGCTCTAGTCCTAGGGTGAAAGGCTCTTTGGCACTCTGCCAACCCACAGATCCTGCCCCCTTTAGTCCTGGGGTGAAAAGCTCTTTGTGACTGTGCTAACCAACAGAATCAAAATCCTGCTATCTCTAGTCCTAGGGTGAAAACCTCTTCGTCACTATGCTAATTCACAGAACCAGATCCTGCTGTCTCTAGTCCTAGAGTGAAAACCTCTTCGTCACTATGCTAATTCACAGAACCAGATCCTGCTGTCTCTAGTTTTAGGGTGACAGACTCTGTAACCCTGTGCCAACCCACAGATCCTGCTCTCTCTAGTCCTTGGGTGAAAGGCTCTTTGTCACTGTGCTAATCCACAGAACTTGATCCTGCTCATTGTAGTCATAGGGTTAAAGGCCTTGTAACACTGAGCCACCCGTAGATCCACATCCTGCTTGCTCTAGTCCTAGGGTGAAAGGATCTTTGCCAGTGTGCTAATTCGCAGAACCAGTTCCTTCTTGCTCTAGTCCTAGGGTGAAAGGCTCTTTGGCACTGTGCCAACCCGCAGATCCTGCCCCCTTTAGTCCTGGGGTGAAAAGCTCTTTGTCACTGTGCTAATCCACAGAACCAGATCCTGCTCTCCCTAGTCCTAGGGTGAAAGGCTCTTTGTCACTGTGCTAATTCACAGAACAAGATCCTGCTCATTGTAGTCATAGGGTGAAAGGCCTTGTAACACTGTGCCAACCTGTAGATCCAGATCCTGCTTGCTCTAGTCCTTGGGTGAAAGGCTCTTTGCCAGTGTGCTAATTCGCAGAACCAGTTCCTTCTTGCTCTAGTCCTAGGGAGAAAGGCTCTTTGGCACTGTGCGAACCCCCAGATCCTGCCCCCTTTAGTCCTGGGGTGAAAAGCTCTTTGTCACTGTGCTAATCCACAGAACCAGATCCTGCTCTCGCTAGTCCTAGGATGAAAGGCTCTTTGTCACTGTGCTAATCCTCAGAACAAGATCCTGCTCATTGTAGTCATAGGGTGAAAGGCCTTGTAACACTGTGCCAACCCGTAGATCCAGATCCTGCTTGCTCCAGTCCTAGGGTGAAAGGCTCTTTGCCAGTGTGCTAATTCGCAGAACCGTTTCCTTCTTCCTCTAGTCCTAGGGTGAACAGCTCTTTGGCACTGTGCCAACCCGCAGATCCTGCCCCCTTTAGTCCTGCGGTGAAAAGCTCTTTGTCACTGTGCTAATCCACAGAACTTGATCCTGCTCATTGTAGTCATAGGGTTAAAGGCCTTGTAACACTGAGCCACCCGTAGATCCACATCCTGCTTGCTCTAGTCCTAGGGTGAAAGGATCTTTGCCAGTGTGCTAATTCGCAGAACCAGTTCCTTCTTGCTCTAGTCCTAGGGTGAAAGGCTCTTTGGCACTGTGCCAACCCGCAGATCCTGCCCCCTTTAGTCCTGGGGTGAAAAGCTCTTTGTCACTGTGCTAATCCACAGAACCAGATCCTGCTCTCCCTAGTCCTAGGGTGAAAGGCTCTTTGTCACTGTGCTAATTCACAGAACAAGATCCTGCTCATTGTAGTCATAGGGTGAAAGGCCTTGTAACACTGTGCCAACCTGTAGATCCAGATCCTGCTTGCTCTAGTCCTTGGGTGAAAGGCTCTTTGCCAGTGTGCTAATTCGCAGAACCAGTTCCTTCTTGCTCTAGTCCTAGGGAGAAAGGCTCTTTGGCACTGTGCGAACCCCCAGATCCTGCCCCCTTTAGTCCTGGGGTGAAAAGCTCTTTGTCACTGTGCTAATCCACAGAACCAGATCCTGCTCTCGCTAGTCCTAGGATGAAAGGCTCTTTGTCACTGTGCTAATCCTCAGAACAAGATCCTGCTCATTGTAGTCATAGGGTGAAAGGCCTTGTAACACTGTGCCAACCCGTAGATCCAGATCCTGCTTGCTCCAGTCCTAGGGTGAAAGGCTCTTTGCCAGTGTGCTAATTCGCAGAACCGTTTCCTTCTTCCTCTAGTCCTAGGGTGAACAGCTCTTTGGCACTGTGCCAACCCGCAGATCCTGCCCCCTTTAGTCCTGCGGTGAAAAGCTCTTTGTCACTGTGCTAATCCACAGAACCAAGATCCTGCTATCTCTAGTCCTAGAGTGAAAACCTTTTCGTCACTATGCTAATTCACAGAACCAGATCCTGCTCTCTCTAGTCTTAGGGTGAAAGACTGTGACCCTGTGCCAGCCCGCAGATCCTGACCCCTTTAGTCCTGGGGTGAAAAGCTCTTTGTCACTGTGCTAATCCACAGAACCAGATCCTGCTCTCCCTAGTCCTAGGGTGAAAGGCTCTTTCTCACTGTGCTAATTCACAGAACAAGATCCTGCTCATTGTAGTCATAGGGTGAAAGGCCTTGTAACACTGTGCCAACCTGTAGATCCAGATCCTGCTTGCTCTAGTCATAGGGTGAAAGGCTCTTTGCCAGTGTGATAATTCGCAGAACCAGTTCCTTCTTGCTCTAGTCCTAGGGTGAAAGGCTCTTTGGCACTGTGCCAACCCACAGGTGCTGCCCCCTTTAGTCCTGGTTTGAAAAGCTCTTTGTCACTGTGCTAATCCACAGAACCAGATCCTGCTCTCGCTAGTCCTAGGGTGAAAGGCTCTTTGTCACTGTGCTAATCCACAGAACCAGATCCTGCTCTCGCTAGTCCTAGGGTGAAAGGCTCTTTGTCACTGTGCTAATCCTCAGAACAAGATCCTGCTCATTGTAGTCATAGGGTGAAAGGCCTTGTAACACTGTGCCAACCCGCAGATCCACATCCTGCTTGCTCCAGTCCTAGGGTGAAAGGCTCTTTGCCAGTGTGCTAATTCGCAGAACCATTTCCTCCTTCCTCTAGTCCTAGGGTGAACAGCTCTTTGGCACTGTGCCAACCTGCAGATCCTGCCCCCTTTAGTCCTAGGGTGAAAAGCTATTTGTCACTGTGCTAATCCACAGAACCAAGATCCTGCTATCCCTAGTCCTAGAGTGAAAACCTTTTCGTCACTATGCTAATTCACAGAACCAGATCCTGCTCTCTCTAGTTTTAGGGTGAAAGACTGTGACCCTGTGCCAGCCCGCAGATCCTGACCCCTTTAGTCCTGGGGTGAAAAGCTCTTTGTCACTGTGCTAATCCACAGAACCAGATCCTGCTCTCCCTAGTCCTAGGGTGAAAGGCTCTTTGTCACTGTGCTAATTCACAGACCAAGATCCTGCTCATTGTAGTCATAAGGTGAAAGGTCTTGTAACACTGTACCAACCCGTATATCCAGATCCTGCTTTCTCTAGTCCTAGGGTGAAAGGCTCTTTGCCAGTGTGCTAATTCACAGAACCAGTTCCTTCTTGCTCTAGTCCTAGGGTGAAAGGCTCTTTGGCACGGTGCCAACTCGCAGATCCTGCCCCCATTTAGTCCTGGGGTGAAAAGCTCATTGTCACTGTGCTAATCCACAGAATCAAAATCCTGCTATCTCTAGTCCTAGGGTGAAAACCTCTTAGTCACTATGGTAATTCACAGAACCAGATCCTGCTGTCTCTAGTCCTAGGGTGAACACCTCTTCGCCACTATGCTAATTCACAGAACCAGATCCTGCTGTCTCTAGTCTTAGGATGAAAGGCTCGTTGTCACTGTGCTAGTCCACAGAACCAGATCCTGCTCTTCCCAGTCATAGGAGGAAAGTCCCTTAATGTGCTAATCCACAGAGCCAGACTTTGTTTTCTCTAGTCCTAGGATGAAAGGCTTTTTGTCACTGTGCTACTCCACGGAACCAGATCCTGCTCTCTCTAGTCCTAGAGTGAAAGGCTCTTTGTCACTGTGCTAATTCACAGAACCAGATGTTGCTTTCTCTAGTCCTAGGGTGAAAGGCTCTGTGGCACTGTGCCAACCCACAGATCCTGCCCCCTTTAGCCCTGGGGTGAAAAGCTCTTTGTCACTGTGCTAACCCACAGAATCAAAATCCGGCTATCTCTAGTCCTAGGGTGAAAACCTCTTTGTCACTATGCTAATTCACAGAACCAGATCCTGCTGTCTCTAGTCCTAGGGTGAAAACCTCTTCGTCACTATGCTAATTCACAGAACCAGATCCTGCTGTCTCTAGTCTTAGGGTGACAGACTCTGTAACCCTGTGCCAACCCACAGATCCTGCTCTCTCTAGTCCTAGGGTGAAAGGCTCTTTGTCACTGTGCTAATCCACAGAACTTGATCCTGCTCATTGTAGTCATAGGGTTAAAGGCCTTGTAACACTGTGCCAACCCGTAGATCCACATCCTGCTTGCTCTAGTCCTAGGGTGAAAGGATCTTTGCCAGTGTGCTAATTTGCAGAACCAGTTCCTTCTTGCTCTAGTCCTAGGGTGAAAGGCTCTTTGGCACTGTGCCAACCCGCAGATCCTGCCCCCTTTAGTCCTGGGGTGAAAAGCTCTTTGTCACTGTGCTAATCCACAGAACCAGATCCTGCTCTCCCTAGTCCTAGGGTGAAAGGCTCTTTGTCACTGTGCTAATTCACAGAACAAGATCCTGCTCATTGTAGTCATAGGGTGAAAGGCCTTGTAACACTGTGCCAACCTGTAGATCCAGATCCTGCTTGCTCTAGTCCTAGGGTGAAAGGCTCTTTGCCAGTGTGCTAATTCGCAGAACCAGTTCCTTCTTGCTCTAGTCCTAGGGAGAAAGGCTCTTTGGCACTGTGCGAACCCCCAGATCCTGCCCCCTTTAGTCCTGGGGTGAAAAGCTCTTTGTCACTGTGCTAATCCACAGAACCAGATCCTGCTCTCTCTAGTCCTAGGGTGAAAGGCTCTTTGTCACTGTGTTAATCCACAGAACCAGATCCTGCTCTCTCTAGTTTTAGGGTGAAAACCTCCTCGTAACTGTGCTATTTCACAGAACCAGATCCTGTGCCAACCAGCAGAACCCAATCCTTCTCTTTCTAGTCCTAGCTTGAGAGGCTCTGTAACCCTGTGCCAACCAGCAGAAATTGATCCTTCTCTCTCTAGTACTGTGGTGAAAGCCTCTTTGTCACCATGCTAATTCACAGAACCACATCATGCTCTATCTAGTCCTAGGGTAAAAGGCTCATTGTAACTGTGCTAATCCAAAGAACCAGATCCTGCTCTGTCTAGTCCTAGGGTGAAAGGCTCTTTGTCACTGTGCTAATTCAGAGAACCAGATCCTGCTCTCTCTAGTCCTAGGGTGAAAGACTCTGTAGCCCCATGCCAACCCACAGATCCTCCCGCCTCTAGTCCTAAAGTGAAAGGCCAGTTGTCACTGTGCTAAACCACTGAACCAGATCCTGCTCTCTCTAGTCCTAGGATGAAAGGCTCTGTAGCCACGTGCCAACCCACATATCCAGATCCTGCTCTCTCTAGTCCTAGGGTGAAAGGCTCTGTAGTCCCAAGCCAACCAGCATAACCTGATCCTACTTTCTTTAGTCCTAGCGTGAAAGACTATGTAACCCCATGCCAACCAGCAAAACCTAATCCTGCTCTCTCTAGTCCTAGGGTGAAAGCCTCTTTCTCACCATGCTAATTCACAGAACCAGATCATGCTCTCTCTAGTCCTAGGGTAAAAGGCTTGTTGTCACTGTGCTAATTCAAAGAACCAGATCATGCTCTCTCTAGTCCTAGGGTAAAAGGGTAGTTGTCACTGGGCTAATCCACAGAACCAGATCCTGCTCTCTCTAGTCTTAGGGTGAAAACCTCCTCGTAACTGTGCTAATTTGCAGAACCAGATCCTGTGCCAACCAGCAGAATCTGATCCTACTCTCTCTAGTCCTAGCTTGAAAGGCTCTGTAACCCTGTGCCAACCAGCAGAACTTGATCCTTCTCTCTCTAGTACTGTGCTGAAAGCCTCTTTGTCAATGTGTTAATCAACTGGACTAGTTCCTGCTCTGTCTAGTCCTAGGCTGAAAGTCTCTTTGTCACTGTGCTAATCCACAGAACCAGATCCTGCTCTCTCTAGTCCTAGGGTGAAAGGCTCTCTGTCACTGTTCTAATCCACAGAACAAGATCCTGCTCATTGTAGTCATAGGGTGAAAGGCCTTGTAACACTGTGCCAACCCGTAGATCCAGATCCTGCTTGCTCCAGTCCTAGGGTGAAAGGCTCTTTGTCAGTGTGCTAATTCGCAGAACCGTTTCCTTCTTCCTCTAGTCCTAGGGTGAACAGCTCTTTGGCACTGTGCCAAACCGCAGATCCTGCCCCCTTTAGTCCTGGGGTGAAAAGCTCTTTGTCACTGTGCTAATCCACAGAACCAAGATCCTGCTATCTCTAGTCCTAGAGTGAAAACCTTTTCGTCACTATGGTAATTCACAGAACCAGATCCTGCTCTCTCTAGTCTTAGGGTGAAAGACTGTGACCCTGTGCCAGCCATTCAGATCCTGACCCCTTTAGTCCTGGGGTGAAAAGCTCTTTGTCACTGTGCTAATCCACAGAACCAGATCCTGCTCTCCCTAGTCCTAAGGTGAAAGGCTCTTTGTCACTGTGCTAATTCACAGAACAAGATCCTGCTCATTGTAGTCATAAGGTGAAAGGTCTTGTAACACTGTACCAACCCGTATATCCAGATCCTGCTTTCTCTAGTCCTAGGGTGAAAGGCTCTTTGCCAGTGTGCTAATTCGCAGAACCAGTTCCTTCTTGCTCTAGTCCTAGGGTGAAAGGCTCTTTGGCACTGTGCCAACCCGCAGATCCTGCCCCCATTTAGTCCTGGGGTGAAAAGCTCTTTGTCACTGTGCTAATCCACAGAACCAAGATCCTTCTATCTCTAGTCCTAGGGTGAACACCTCTTCGCCACTATGCTAATTCACAGAACCAGATCCTGCTGTCTCTAGTCTTAGGATGAAAGGCTCGTTGTCACTGTGCTAGTCCACAGAACCAGATCCTGCTCTTCCCAGTCCTAGGAGGAAAGTCCCTTAATGTGCTAATCCACAGAGCTAGACTTTGTTTTCTCTAGTCCTAGGATGAAAGGCTTTTTGTCACTGTGCTAGTCCACAGAACCAGATCCTGCTCTCTCTAGTCCTAGAGTGAAAGGCTCTTTGTCACTGTGCTAATTCACAGAACCAGATGTTGCTTTCTCTAGTCCTAGGGTGAAAGGCTCTTTGTCACTGTTAATTCACAGAACCAGTTTTTGCTTTCTCTAATCCTAGGGTGAAAGACACTGTGCCCCCTCGCCAACCTGCAGATCCAGATCCCGCTCTCTCTAGTCCTATGGTGAAAGGCTCTTTATAACTTTGCTAATTCACAGAACCAGATCCTGCTCGCTCTAGTCCTAGGGTGAAAGGCTCTGTGTCACTGTGCTAATCCACAGAACCAGATCCTGCTCTCTCTACTCAGAAGGGTGAAAGAATCTGTCTGTATCACTGTAATTGTACCAACTCACACAACCACATGCTGCCCTCTCTATTCAGGAAGGAGAACAGTTTTATCCTTGTACCAACTCACAGATCCTGATCCTGCTCTCTCTACTCAATGTGTAAAAGGATCTGTATCCCTGTCTCAAACCCACAGAACTAGAACCTCCTCTCTTCAGCCCTAAGAGTGAAAGGCTCTGTGTCACTGCTAAAATCTGCAGAGCAAGAATCTGCTCTCAATAGTCAGAAGAGTGAGAGCCTTTGTATCCCTGTGCTAATCCGCAGAACCAGATCCTGCTTGCTCTACTTAGAGAGGTGAAAGGCTCTTTCCAGAGAACCACGGGCTGCTCCCTTTATTATGAAGGGTTAAAAGCTCTATCCCTGTGCCAGTCCAGAGAACCAGATGCTGCTCTCTACACAGAAGACTGAAAAGCTTCTTATCCCTAAGCCAATCCAGAAAACCAGATGATGCTCTCTCTAATCTGAAGGGTGCCACTTAGCAGTCCCAGATTCTACTTTTTCTAGTCTCAAGGTTGAAAAACTGTGTGTCCCTGTGCAATCTGCAGAAACAGAGCCTGGTCTGTCTAGTCAAAATGGTGAAAGACGTTGTATCCTGCTCCTGCCAACCCTAAAGATGAACAACCCTGTATCTCTGTGACGTTCCACAGAACCAGATCCTGCTCTCTCTAGTCAGAAGAGTAAAAGACTCTATATCCCAGTGACATTCCACAGAACCGGATTCTACTCTCTACAGTCAGAATGGTGAAGGTCTTTTTATCTGTGTGAAAATCCACAGAACCAGTCAGAATGGTGAAAGGCTTGCATATGTATTCAATCACACAATCAGTCTTTTTTAGAAGGGAAAATTCTCTCTATCACGTGATAGTATCTTTCTTTCTTTTGTCAAAATGGTGAACAGCTTTATATCACTGTGCCAATCTAGCAAAACAGATCCTGTTCTCGCTAGTCAGAATGGTGAAAGGCTCTGTATCCTGGTACCAATAGACAGAACCAGACCTCCTATCACTAGCTAGAATAGGAAACGTCTTGCATATCTATCCCAGTCACACAACCATCATTCCTAAAAGGGAAAAGTGCCTACATCACATGATAGTATTGTAATCTCTCTTGCCAAAATGGTTAAATACTCTACATCTCTGTGCCAATCTAGAAAACCAGATCCTACTCTCTCCAGTCGTATGGGTGAAAGACTCTGTATCCTCGTACCAGTTTGCAGAACTAGAGCCTGCCCTCTCTTGTCAGAAGGGTAGAAGGCTGTTTGTCCCTGTGCCAGTCCACATAACCAGTTCCTGTTCTCTTTAGACAAAAGGATATATGATGGAACAACGTATGCGTATAACTCGAATGCCTTTACTACGAGGTCTCTACAAAGACCGCGTCTTTACCACGCATGCCTTTACAACAAATTGCATTGTAAAACCATTTTTGGTAAAGGAACATGCATGGTAAATTCTCCCCCGCCCTTCCCCCTACACCCTACATCCCTGCCCTAAACCCTAAAAGCTACCCTGCCCATTCCTAAAAGCTACCCTGCCCTGTCCTAAAAATGACCCTGACCACGCCCTAAACCCTAAAATCTACCCTGTCCTAAAAACTACACCCTGCCCTAAAACCTAAAACCTACCCTGTCCGAAAAACTACCTCCACCCTCCACCCCTGCCCTGAACCTTAAAAGCTATGCCGCCCAGTCCTAAAAGCTACCCTACCGTGCCCTAAAAACTACTATGACCCCCCGTCCTAAGCCCTAAAACCTACCTTGTACTAAAAACTACCCCACCCTGTCATAAAAAACACCCCGACCCCTGCCTCCACCCTGAACACTGAAACATACCCCACCCTGCCCTAGAAACTACCCCAACCCCTTGCCTTCACCCTAAACCCTAAAAGCTACCCTGGCCTGTCCTAAAACCTACCCTGATCTGTCCTACAAACTGTCCTAAAAACTACCCCACCCCACTCTACACCATTAAATCTACCCCGCCCTGTCCAAAACCTACTCCACCCTGTCCTAAACACTACCCGACCCCCCACCCTAAACCCTAAAACCATATCATATTATACAAAATGAAGAAAATATTTACATATCAGAGATCTCAAAAGGGTAACAACATTTATTATTAACCTATTGTGGTATTGTGAGCTGATGTCAGCAAGCCTGATATCAACTCAGCGTGGAATTGTCAAGGATTCCATGGAATGGTGGGAGTCAAATGATGACAAGGCGACCAACAGGAGGGTTGGATGGCTGAGTTGTTTCCTCCAAGATACCTTCAATAAAAGTCTGTATGTTCTACTTAACCATCAATTTGCTTACTTCCAGTTAACAGTGACGACAAGCGAGTTGTGGAAATATTGACACAGCGCAACAACGTTCAACAGGAGTTAAAAAAAAATAAAGGAAAAAATAAAGAGATAGCAGATGGAATTGGAATGTCTTCTCACAAATCCAGGTGAGTTCGGATATTTTTTTTTAATTGGCTGAGATTGGCAGGGCAGGCTATCTTAGGCAACGTTTTTGCTTTTCCCCTCCGCGTTTGTGAAAGAAAATAGGGTAAAATTTGGGGCACGCAGTGGTGATTTTCTACAATACATGTTTTTGCTCTGTCAATTCTCTACTAACCGCCCCATCACTGTTCAAATCCTCGCTCTGCTGAACATATTCCTCAAGACATTTTTCAATCGTATGAGAACACTTGCGTGTCAATTCAGCAGCATTTTAGCCTTTCTATGTAAACAGGAAGTCTGGAACCTGAAACGTAATTATGTCAAGCGTGACAGCGTGTTGCCTGGATACTGGCAGCTCTGTACTGCGTTGCAGCAGAGACGCTTTGTCGGCTTCAACGGATATTGTTACGCTCTTTATGCTTAAAAATAAAGAAAAGTAGCATATCGCTGATACACACAGCCAACCTCATTGAACAAACACATATCCGTTTATTAAAATCACATCGCTGATGTGCACAGCATTTAATAACTAACATACAAAGAGTGTGTACAAAGGGAAAATCGTATTGCTGATACGCACAGCAAACTTTATTAAACAAACACATATGTTTGTTAAAGGCACATCGCTGATGTGCACAGCATTAAGAAAAATACATTGATAGTTAACTGCATCAATCTAATTTGGAAGAGGCATATCGCTGATGTGCACAGCATAAACTGATATAAAACAACAGGGAAAATATACATTGATGACATTAATTATACTGTATAAGAATTTGCTTCAAATTCTAAACCTCATATCATAGACATACATGGCAACAGGTTAGACCCATATGTACTGGATATATTTATGTGTAATACATAGTATTTGCCTAATTGTAAAAAAAAATTACATTCATAATTGCATTTAGTCTTATAGCATACGGCAAAATGTCACAGCACCTCCATTTTTTCTGTCTAGCCCTGGAGACCCTCCCATCAAATGGGCCAAATGGATAAATGTGTTTGAGTGTTATGCAAGGGTGTGCAGTACTTCATTGAGTGCTGAAAGGGGGACTGCATTGTTACTTTATTGTCTTGGTACAGAAGGACAAGAAGTATTTGAGCATCTTCCTGATGTGCCAGATAGTGAAGCGGTTGATCCTAACGAGTATGACACATGTATACGTAAGTTAGACATACATTATTTGCCCAAAATAATCACTATTTTAGAACGCTACTGTTTTGGTAAGAGAGTACAGAAAGAATGAAAATTTATTGAAAACTATGTAATGGAACTTAGAAGATTAGCATCCTCCTGTAAGTTTGGAACACTATTGGATGAGAGAATAGGGGATCCATTTATCTTTCGTTGTCACATTGAGAAAGTGAGAGAAGAGCTATTGCTCAGAGATGAGTTGACTCTTGATAAAGTATTAATAATTGCTAAAAAAAATAGAACATTCCCTGGAATGTGTAGAAGTGATGATGAAAGACATCCTATGAAGTGCATACCATAGTGAGTGAAGGCAAGAAAAGAGAGACTGGTAAAGAGGGTGTGAGAAGGAAAGAGAATAGAGATAATAATAACAAAAAAACTTACAAAGTTACAGAAGAAATGTTTGAGGTGTGATAAGGTAGGACATTTTGCAAATAAAAAAAAATGTCCAGCCATATTGCAAGAAATGAGGGCATTTTGTCTCAGTATGTAGAATGAGGAACAAAAAACAAAAAGTACATGAAGTTGATGTAAGTGACAACGAAAAACATGCAAGTTCCAATTTTGAATGTGGACAGATTGTTTTACAAGTGGTGAGTAAGAATAAGAATAGTGCTTGAGATTACAGTGAAATAGAAGGGAACAAGACTAAAGTTTTATTTGACTCTGGGGCCAAAATCAACATTATATCAAACAAGTTATATAGAGAGAAATTAGAAGGAACAGTGACTTTACTGAAATCTGATATTAGACCATTGTGCTTATGGTGGGGATCCTATTGAAAAAACAACAAGTGATGGACGGAATGCTGAATATTGTCAAGCATTCACCCCCAGTCACAGATCTGGGTTTAATCCATCGTTTTTTTGCTGCCCATGCCATTCCAGTTTGGACCCAGCCATATGCAAATCAGTCTTGACCCTGTTCCCCATGGGAACAGTCCAGCCCGAACTGCTAGGCCAGGTCTTCCCTGGACTGGAAACAAGCATCCTGGGACCGGTTTCGGGTTTCACCCCTCATCAGCCAGGCTAGCTTGAATCCAGTGGCATGGGAAGCACGGGACCCACGTCTGGGCATACCCTTCCCACTTAGGGCAACAAATGCAAAAACAACAAGTGATGGACGGAATGCTGAACATTGTCAAACATTCACCCCCAGTCACAGATCTGGGTTTAATCCATCGTTTTTTTGCTGCCCATGCCATTCCAGTTTGGACCCAGCCATATGCAAATCAGTCTTGACCATGGGAACAGTCCAGCCCGAACTGCTAGGCCAGGTCTTCCCTGGACTGGAAACAAGCATCCTGGGACCGGTTTCGGGGTTTCTCCACTCATCAGCCAGGCTAGCTTGAATCCAGTGGCATGGGATACCTCTGGATTCATGAGCTAGCCTGGCTGAAGAAGGGTGATACCCTGAAACCGGTCCCAGGATGCTTGTTTCCGGTCCAGGTTACATGAATATTTTATAGGTTTGATTGAATATGAAAATTGCTATACCTCTGGAAAGATGTATGTCTTCAAGAAGGGTGATTTTATTATAAGGTGGGGGCATCAAATGGATTTAGGAGTCATGCTAGATCGCAATAGTGAAAATCTCATCATATTGCAGGACATTAATCTTATTAATACAGTAGTACAAAAAACTGAAACAAGTTTGCTTAAAACAGATACTGAATTACAAGGAGTGTTACAAATTAATTTCTGCGTGTATTCAGAAAGGGTTAGGGTTGCCTAAAGGGATACTGTCACAAAATCAAATTAATCCCTTGATCAGTTCCCTGTTGTAGTAAAGTACAGGGTGTCTCCATGAATTTAAGAGAAAAGATGCAACCTGAGTTAGACAAACTTAAAGATCAAGAGATAATTGAAGAAGTTGAAGGAACTGCATGGTTAGCTCCAGTAGTTGCTTCCAGAAAATCTAATGGGTCTTTAGGATTATGTATTGATCCTAGGCAATTAAATAAATGTGTTTTAGTAGACAGATATCCATTACCTAATATTTCTGAAAAGAGAAGCAAAAGTCTATGGTACGATTGACCTTGCTTTAGCCTATCATCAAATACAATTAGAGGAAACATCTAAAGACCTTACTGCTTTTATTACACTGTCCGGAACATTCAGATATACCAGACTTCCATTTTGTCTAATATCGGCAGCATCAGCTTTCAATGGGTCATGGAAAAGATTTTAATTAGAATGGATGGAGTCTGTATACACCAAGATGACATACTTGTATATGGAGTCCGACAAGTTTTGAGCAGGTTGTGTTTTCATGATCTCACTATAAAATTAGAACAGTGCAAATTTGGCACTAAAACATTTGATTACCTAGGCCATACAATAACAGGTGAAGGAGTAATACCCAAATAGGGGCTCCTAGATACCATCCAGAAAATGGTTCCACCCACCACTAAGGAGGAACTAATGTGATTTCTAGGGATGACAGACTATTATCAAAAATTTGTAAAAACACTTTGCTGACATTACATACAACATGAGGAATTTGTAAGGAGTCAATTTTTCATGGAATGCTGAGAATGAGAGAGAAATGTATGAAATTAAATGCAACTTGGCACAGGCTCCCAAACTCACAAATTTTGATCCAAAGAAAAGCTCAATTATTACCACTGAGGCCAGCCTCAAGGGTCTCAGAGCAGTTTTGCAACAAGGAGGATGTGGCCTGAAAATACCATCATGTTTATATCATGTAGTCAAAAAGGTGCAGAATATAAGTACTCTATAACAGAAAGAGAGGCTCTCGAAGTTCAGTGGGCGATTAAAAAAAATGGAAGAAGTTTTTGTGGGGAAGCACAAGCCTTTGTGTAAAGGTGTTCAGTGAAAAAGGAATTGAATCTTTCTGCTAGAATCTCAAAAGGGTTGTAAGTTTAAAAGAATATAATTTTAGCATGAAGTATATTCCGGGAGCAGAAAATGTGATAGCAGATACATTAGCAAGATTAGCACATGAAGGAAAAGGTGATCAGGATATTGATACTGACAGTGATCACACAGAATTTGTCTGTGAAGTTGATTCTGAGATAATATCAGAAGAAAGATTGCATGAGGAAGGAAAGTGAGATGAAACTTTACAAATGATGATGAACCTTATCTGTACTGGTTGGAAATATAAACAGCAAGGAGGTGCGGAGTGCAGAGATTTTTGGATGGTGAAGTACCAGTTATCCTCTAATGATGATTTATTGTTACGAGGGATTAGATTAGTTCCTCCAGTTAAACTACGAGGAGAGTTACTGGATTTAGCACATAGGTGTCACTTAGGTATATCAAAAACCAAAGAAAGGTTACTGTCACGTTATTGGTGGCCAGGAATGGATACATAAGTAGAACGTCTGGTAATAGAATGCATGCAATGTGCTTTGAGTAAAAAGGACATGAAACTGAGGACTCAACCTATGGTAATCAGAAATCGGCAGAGTGAGCCATGGAAAGATATTGCTCTAGACATTCTAGGATCCATACATGGGGACGGACACAAGAGTTACGTTATTGTTGTTATGGATTTGTACTCCCGATGGCCTGAGACATGTTTTTCCAGAGGCATTGAAACACATCATGTAATTAATTTTTTGAAAGATCTCATTGCGAGGGAGGGTCTTCCAGAAACATTAACAGACAATGGGGTGCAATTGGTTCCAAAGGAGATGGAGAAGTTTCTTCAGGGTTGCGGAATAGTACACAAGAAATGTGCTCTATATCATCTGGAATCCAATGGAATGGTAGAAAGATTTAATTGGGTGTTAAAGGAAACCATTTCTTTAAGCAAAGATAACTGTCTAGTTTGGCTGGAAGAAGTATCAAAAAGGGTTGGAGTGTACAGGTTTACACCTCACACAACCACGGGAATGTCCCTGTTTGTTTTGTGGGTGAGACCCAATACCATTCTAGAACCATCTTGGGGGGGAATACATTTTTAGAATGTAAAAAATTAAATGTTGAATCCAAGCAATGGAGGATAAAAGATTTGAAATTAAAAAACAGTAATATACGTTTTGATGAAAAACACTGTTAAAATAACAGATGTAAAAGTTGGTGATATTTTTATGATAAGACAACCAGGTTGGCATGTGAGTGGAAACAAACTGTTGAAACCAATGAGAGTTATCAAAGTCTTCATGAATGCCATAAGAACTGAAAATCACCGGGTGTGGAATCTCAACAAATTGGTGATATATAAAGGAAAGATGTTTGATGATGCTGAGTGTCATTCTCAGCAAGAGAAGAATGACAAGAAAAAGGATGTTGATGATGGTAGAATCAAAAATAAGTCTGACTTTAAGAAAAAGAATAAGGATATTGGTATCAAAAACTGAGGCCAGACCATTTTGGCCACCTTTTTAGGGCACACATCCTAAAAAACAGAAGTGGGGGGGGACTAACCAAGTTAGGCAGTATGCAAGTGACATCATGGTGCGTGACATCACACTGCAACATCACGCCACCACAGGACGCAATATCACAACCCAGGACCTCACAGGAAATGACATCACAAAAAGTGACATCAGATCTTAAATCTTAACAAAGTTTTCACAGTTCTATCATGAGTAAATTTGAGCGCATTCTGAGATTTAATAAATTAAATTTTGTGTGGTTTGGGCCAAAATCATGACGCAACCCAACACAATATGTGGTCCTCAATTTATACTTTTATTTTTTTAAAACCCTGCCACAAAGACGTTTGCAACGAGGAGAAACATAGCAGTAAATCTATTCTGCTTAATCAGTTGAAAAGTATATCTAATGGAGCTCCACATCTGTTTATTCTGAACACTGTTCAAACTCTTGAGCAGAGATGTAGAGACGCGGTGAGGCAGAGAGGCAGAGTCTATCAAAGCAAGGAGCAGCGGGAGCTGTGTCGCGCCAAGCCATGCTGCTGGCCGCGTTGTTGGCAGCCAGAGCCGCGGGCATTTGGTACATTGGGTGGGTGGAGAGTTGCCAGCTTCTCTCCTCCCTACCCCCGAGTCTGGAGCCCCGAGCTGAGCCCCACTCCGTGCTCCTACTCAGCTCGGCACCCTTCAACCATTGACCCAGTGTCTTCGGCGTCTTCGGCTCCCCCAACCACAGTTGCTGCGAGGGGCCGCTCGACCGGCGCAGCACCTGCAAGTGCTGTGAGGCCTGCGGGAGGGTCATACCTTGCCGCTAACTTTGTAATAGCTGCACCAGCTGCCCTCCACTCCCCTGAGACCCCGCGACGAGTTGGTGTGATCAGCGCGAGGGGCAGAGGGCCCAGTGTTCTCCCACACACCGGCTCCCATACTGGTCTGCTTTACTGCCTATCACCTGTTGCCTATCTCCTGTTGCCTGGACCAGCCCAAGGGGGTGCAAAGCACGCAGCAGTGACCCACAGGAGATTCATAGGAGACCTACAGGGGGGAAGGAGTGGCCGAACGCTAGAACCTGGAACCTGAACCCTGGCCTTGGGCCTTGGCCCTGGGACCTAGACCCGGATCCTGGACAGGGACTACAGGCAACAGGCATCAATCGGACCTGGAGCTCAGGAGTGCACCATGAGGGAGTTGGGAGCCGTGAGATTGTGTGTGGCGAGCGTAGTGGGTTAGTTACCACTGCCGAGTGTGTGCCCCGCCTCCCTGCGGAAGCAGCCCAGCTAGGTTGGGTGCGGCTTGTGGGGTTGGTTTGAGGGTCCCGCTCGCCCTTGCTCACCCCAGTCAAATATATCCCATAGAGCAAGCAAGTACACAAGCAAGTAACCAAGTAAGCAAGCAGGCAAGCAAGCACAAAACTATATAAGCATATAACCAACATATAACCAGCCGCCTAGCCATCTAGCAACCACGCTAATCTGCCCATCCCACCCACACTTGCCGTAACTGCAGACAGCAGAGGTAAAATACGATGCAGGTCTGCATTTACAAACAAGAGAAAGAGAAAGGAGGAGTAATTGCCCGCTGGAACTCAAACAAAAAGAAGAGCAGCTGTAGACAGTAGCATCCATCTGGTGAGATCACCCAGGGCCCTCTGCACAAGCCCCCAGAGCCCCTCCACTTCACCTATGGAGCCCTCGTCATCACAGGACCCTGCAATCGAAGAGGCTATAGATAATCCACAGAGGTCCTTAATCTTCAGGACGGGGGGATAGCCTCCCCAGCATTGGCACCAGCTAAAACCCACAAAATAACGGATTACTTTGGGGTAACAAGCAGGTCTGCAAAGCATCAACCACTCCTCTCCACCTCATTGGCCCAGGACCCGGCCTTGAATCAGAGAAGGGGTCGGAAGGATAAAGGTAACAACCCTCCACCCCACCACTTTCCCCGATTATCAGTATACTAGAGGGTAGAGCTACAAGGGCTAGGTCCATGTACCCAAAAGACACCAAAACCCCCAAAGTCAGTTCTCCTACACCAGGAGGGTCACAGACCACTACAAGTGGCCAGGAATCAGTACTTCATCCCCAGGTGGGGGAAAGCCTGCCTAAACAGCATCCTGCCTCCCCAAACAACTCTACAGATGAGGAGGACAATGCCCAGTGGGGAGTGGGGAGAGAGAAGCGACTGTCACCTCCAACAAGCACCAGACCCAATTATTTTTATTTTCTTGCTATTAGCCCGAAAAACGCAGACCAAGAGGATACAGCGTTAAGGACACTGGAAGAAGGTGGGGATATATGGTGTCCCACCCAGATTACTCAAGTATCCGGGACATCCCAAAGAAGTGATTCAAACATGCCCACTGCCTCCCTGGCGCCTGTAACAGATATATGGGAGGCAATCTTGAATTCAATGCAGACAACAGTAACAGGCCTACAGTTCCAGTCTCACAAAATGGATATTCAGGTAGATTTGTTAAACACCCTTGCAGTTTTTGACGCAGGATGGCAAACTGCACAAACTAAACTCATTAATAACAAGAACACAACAAAACCAAATTAAGGACTTCACCATTTGATCCTGTAAGGAGGTAGTAGATGGGATGAGTCAACTGCCAGTAATCTTCAAAGACATCTTGAAGGAGATTCGCCGCCCAAGCAAAGAAGAGGGCATGGGCTTGGCGTCCATTCTGCCACTAGGGTTGCCCCCAACCTCCAAACCTTCAACACCCTCAGTGGTGAGTCGGAATAGCCTGCAAGACCACTTAACCACAAGGCCATTCAATCTGGAGGGGAAAGCTACTAGGAAAATAGTGTGGGTCACTCAAGGAAGTGCTCTGGATCATTCTCCTCAAATAACAGAGCCTCGAGCTTTGTAAAAGGCAGTCCGGCCAACGGTTGACTAAAAGAGAGAGGAAGCGGGCAAGGAAGGGCAGAAAGAACAATCAGGTGGCGTCCGGATCCAATACAGAAACCCTATCTTACTTAGTGCAGGAGGAGGTTGTGGGGGCAATAAACCCTCTGACAGCACAGCCCCGCACATCCTGGGGTAGTGGTAGGACCAGAGCAATTGGGTAGGACCCCAGGATCGGCAAGCATCCACTGCATTGCGGACCCAAGCACCCATCCAGGTTAAGCCAAGGCCCACCCCCTAAGAGGCAAAAACCAAAGTTGATGGGGCCGACGCAATAATATTGAACCATCACCCAAGGGCGGACTTGGTGGAGACCAGAACAGTAGAGTCAAATCTGTCAGACAGTTCAAACCAGGCCACACCTGTCCGAGGCTTGCAGTTGCTATGGATTCCAGAGTATAAATCTAGAGGTCCACAAGATGTGCTTAACCGGTCCACTATTCTCAAATTAATAAAAGCCCTACCAGATCTGGCAGCAGTGAGGTCTGATGACATAACCGGCATTACATTTATTCAAGCGCAGGGTAGCCAGCTCACGGACTCTACAGTGGTGATATTTGCTTCTCCAGAACTACCAATGCAAATCATATAAAAAAAGCATCTTGAAAGATTGGGGAATTGAGATATGTTTCTACTTAGGAGAAAGATGCCCATACCCATTAACACAGAGAAGTGGACAGGAAAACACGAACAGGAAAAAAGTAGCCACCCGGTCCGTCCTACGAGGAGTATCTTGGAACCCACAGACTGGAGAACTTGGCCAAGAGCCATCAGGACAAGGAGCGGCATCGCCACTAGATCTACAGATCAAAATAAGGGAAGAGGAGGGCTGGAGAATAGTTGGACAATCCCAGAGAGATGGCCATTTACAAGATAATCGTGCCTGGCTCCCAACAGTGCTAGCCCCCAGATTGCCACAAAAAGCCTGAATGACCCATCAAACATCTTTGACACAAGGGTCACTAAGCATCTGCTCATGGAATATAGGGGGTTTGCAATCGAAAGTGGAAGATGAAGAGGTCACCAAATTCCTGGGCTCCTTTGATATTATAATGTTGCAAGAAACATGGGCACTTACGAACCTTCCCTTAATTAGTTACAAAGAGTATAATATACCTGCGGTTAAACATAACATGTTTGGAAGAGCAAAAGGAGGTCTGTCAATCTATATCAACTCTAAGCTTGAGGCAATATCGTCCGGAGGTCAAACGGGAGATCAGCCTTTTTTGTGGGTTTGCTTGGACAATTGGGCCAAAAACATACAGGACCCTCTGATCTTAGTCAATGTGTACATTAACCCCAAAAAGACAAATCTGGAAGCTAACATTCTGTTAAAACACCTGCTTCATATAATAAGCACATACAATTCGGCCTATTGGCTAGTGTCCTGAGATCTTAACCTATTCCATGATCTAAGCGAGGACCATGTACAACTAGCGGTTCCATTACCCATTCAAAAACTACCACCCCGGAGAAAGCAGGACAAAGTTGGTACTAAGTTGGTAGAAAGCCTCTTTGCACTAAATGGGCGGCTACCATCTGTCACCCCCCGGCCTGGACAAAAGCCACAGAAAGGGTTGTTTCATATCTGGATTACACTCTGGTAAATGCCCCCCTATTCAAATTTGTGAGAGACTTTAGAATTCAAGATCACACAGAAAGTGATCACAATCCACAAATAATCACGATTTGGAGCCAGGTGCCTATCCAGGAAGTAACAAACCTCCTTAATTGGAAACTTTGTTCCGAAAATCTAAAACGATTAAAATGGAGTTTGTCTACAATCATGGGCCAAGCAGAGGATGCTGCAGGGAAATTGGAAAAGATGGATAATAATCCACCAAGGGTAGTTGCTATATGGGAGTCATTCACTGAAAGCCTTGTAAAGCAATCCTCTGAGAGGGGTAGGGCAACGGGGGCTCACCTGGGGCATAGAAAGGCCATACTCATGCCGCTGGCAATACGAAGGAGGAAAGCAGGAGTAAATAGGCTCCTGAGACAATTACAGAAACATCCCACAGATGAATCAATTTTAGAAATTCTACAGCAAGAAAGGAAACTGTTAAAGAGGGCCATCTAGCTTTTTAGATGAGCAAAACAGGAGACATTATGGGCAAAACTACACTATGCATCAACATTGGCAAATTCGAGCTGGTTCTGGAGCCTGATTAATAACATCGAGAAAGGTCCCAGAGCTGCGAACAATGCAAACGTCACGGAGGAGGCATGGGTGGGATATTTGAAATCCCACTCCAAAGAAATATCCTCGACAGATACCAACATAACCCCACAGGAGATAATTGAACGGTGAATAGAATAGAATAGAACGGTGGGCCATGGACAAAGGGAGGCTCCCATTAACTAAACAGGTTTTACAAAAAAACAGGACACTTTGACAAACCTCATGGCTTTAAGCCTGGTAATGAATAGAGAAAGGGCCACAGGAACACCCCTTTATATGTGCTTCCTGAATTTTAAGGCTGCATTTGGTGGTGTCCCTAGATATAAATTATGGACAAAACTATAGCAGTGGGGGCTGCCGGTGAATTTATTAAATGCTATCATTATGCTCCACTCTAATACATGGGTTAAAATCAAACTGGGAGACGGCTCTTTTCTATCCAGGCCCATCAAAACCACTGTCGGCCTGAAACAGGGTTGTGTATTAGCACCGCTTCTCTTCAATCTGTATATATCAGATCTATCCCCTGCACTGGATGAGCAGTCAGCCCATCCACCAAGTTTAGGGGGTCGTCAAGTATCCAACCTACTTTATGCAGATGACCTGCTGCTGCTCAGTAACTCCAGAGTAGGTCTACAGAAACTCTTGAACTACCTAAGACAGTGGTTCCTAACCTTTTGACTTCCGTGGACCCCCACTTTATCATTCCTGAACCCGGGGACTCCCACTGAATCATTTCTGGAATCTGGGGACCCCCCAGAGGGTCATTACTGAAAGCTGAGGACCTAATCTGTTAATATTATTTAATTTTCTAAGCAGTCACGGACCCTGTGAGGAGGCTTCGCGGACCCCCAGGGGTCCCCTGGACCACAGGTTGGGAACCACTGACCTAGGAGGTTATGCGCTAGCTAACGACTTAGAAATTAACTATGGGAAGTCAAAAATAATCCCCTTTAACCGCAAACCAAACTTACGCCCAAGTGGTTCTTAAACGGGCAGCACATTGAAGAGGTAGCAGCATACACATATCTAGAGGTCAGGTTTGACTCTAAGGGCACATTCACAGCGCACAAAGAAGCAATAAGAGAGAGGGCTCAAGCTTTAAACCGGGCATTCGGCAACTTGGCAAAATCCATTCTCGGGTGGCCCCTAAAACCAATGACCATGATCATGAGTGCAAAATTACTGCAACCCTTGCTTATGGGGCAGAAATAATGAGGGGGACAGAGGTAGCTATACTGGATAAGCTATTAGTGAAATCCTATAAACAAGTCTTCCAGCTACCCAGATCGGCCTCTCCGGCCCAGGTCAGACTAGAATTTTCCTTAACAAAGCAATCATTGGCAAGGTCAGCAGCTTTTGTTAATGGCTGCTACAAACTTCATTCAGCTCCCATGGGGACTTTAGCAAACCTAGTCTGGCATGAAATCAATCTTGTGAGGGGTAACAACAACTTCAAGGATTACTGGGAAAAAAGCTTAGCCCGGCATAAACTGGGTGATTTGTGGGACAGCACATTACTAGTGTTAGTTTTCAGGAAAGCAGCCAACAAATCCGCTAAGATCTTAAACCGGCTAGAAGACATGGAGGTTCTATCGAACCAATCCCATGGATGGCTAGTACTAAATTCATATGTGCGGGATAAGGAACCTTGTTTCCTTACCTCCACGTTAGCACAAAAAACTAAGTTGGCCTTCCTACAGATGAGGTTGGGAGACTTACCAACTTTGGATTTCCTCCCAAAATGGAAAAGAGAGGCAGGATGGCAATCACAGGTTTGTAGACTATGTCATCAGACTAGGGAGACCCTAATCCATGTGGTTTGCATCTGCCCAGTTCTGGCACGCCAGAGAAGGGAATTACTGAGAAATGAATTTAAAATCCTAGGAGTCCGGTCCTGTAGGTCGGATGTTATAACAGCTCTTGACCCAAGTAATGAAAAATTGAACACCAGATTAATCCAGTTCCTGAGAACCTTTACATCCCTAGCGGTCCCAGCAAACTCATCTAGCACCCCTTAAGTAAAAAAGATAATTGTCCAATCCCATAATACCAGAACTCACTCCACAGATGTCAGCTATCAGCGATGTAGGGGCTTGGTCTACCCCAAATGTAACCTTTAGATAACAGGCCGCCTTCCCGGCATCAGTTTAGTTCATTCCGTCTGCCTTCTTAAAAATATAGGTTTTTAGGTTCTAATTGTACTTGGGTTCTCCTGTTTTTATTTAAGAGGGGTTTGCTTTATTTTTTACCTTTTGTCCATATTTTATTGTTTGCATGTTTTAGGTCAATAGATATATGTACTTGTATTCTTCCGATGTGTTCATTTGTAATGGTTTTTATTAACTAATAAAATAATTGTTCTACCTACCTACCTTATGGGGTTAAGGCACTTGCTGCAGACATTTTTGTGAGCCCAGTAAATTCCAGGTAATGGTAAGATAATTTTGGAGGCTAAGATATTTGCAGGAGAGACCTGTATATTCACTAGTCTCAGTTTTGAATCAAAGTACTGAAGAGGGTTCATATGTCTCCTGCAAAGCATCTGCAGATCATAGATTTTTAGTTTATGTCGCTAAGTGAGCTACAACTTTTAACACCGATATTCTTTTGTTACTTGCAGTTCCTAAGTTGCAATCTTACTATAGCACAGCTAGCTATGAATGAAATGTGACCGCTACATCTTGTAACCTTCACTGTATAATGTAAAACATATTGTACATTGATTTACACATTTATAGAATTTATTGTCAATGTATACGTTTGATGTAAAGTGCTCTGATACCCTGAATTGGGATGAGTAGCGCTATAAAATAAATAAAACAAAATAGTGGTATTTAAATTGTTATTTGTCTATATAATGGGACAGACCAACACATCTGACATTCTTACAGTGCATGCATATCTCTTTTATATAGGGGCTGAACACCGTAAAATGTATGTCTCTATTAAATATTTGTGAAGTGATAACAACAAGCGCTGTGTCTTTGCTTCCTCTCTTTTGCATTTATATCTAGGTGTGAGGATCAGCTAGTTCCCAGTCAGGACAGTAGAACAAAAGGAGGCCTGATGACCCTTTAAATTTGACCTTTGTTATGGGCCCAGCAGGAGTGTGAAACGTGAAAGCCCCTTCGCCGCCTGCACATTGCTGTTCAAAACTAGAGCAAACAAGTTGCAGGCGCTGCTGAATGTGTCTCGGTGTCTGAAAATTACACTGGGATATGTTCAACATACTTCAGTGGGGCCCACTTCTTGCATGGTGTATGGCATCCACCCTGTGAAAATAGTGGGTGGACGCCATGTACCTGTGTGTAGCCCCGACTTGTGCCCTGCACACATGGGTGATTGGACTAGTGGCTCTGCCCATGGACAACAATGAACAGGCAGCAGGCAGCCCGGGCGGAAAGAGGCTGCAAAGCTGGGTAGCATAAGCGGACCACGGTGGCACACAACTGTGGAGAAAGAGAGAGAGCCATGGTGGACACTGGAGGCCCCAAGATGTGCTAGGGAGGGGTTTCAGTGGAGGGGGGCCCTCTCTTTTCCATCTCCCCCGGCAGGGCCCACGGTGGCAGCAACCACAGAGGGAGACAATGGCACCTCCTAAACAATCGACAAATGCCTAGGGACATACAGACTGGAAAACACCCAGGAGCAGTCGCAGCAATCTACTGCTGCATCCAGAGGATAGTGTGGAAGGCATCAGCAGCTAGAGACACTTATCAACAAGGTACAGAGGAGTAGGAACAGGCACTCATGCCCAGGGTGCATCAGCTGGGTGGCCAGGGGCAGAGGCAACCCGGAGCCTTGGCTCCTTGCGATCGGTCCTGGGTGGTGCAGTAACATCCATCAGAGGTGGCTCCCCAGAACACCAGGGCACACAGCTTCAGGAAGGGACTGGCCAGACAGATCCTTCATAACTAAAGAAATAGAGAAGACGTAGGACATAACCTTTGAGGACCAGAGATGGTTCACCCCAAAGCTGTCAATCTCACCCAGTGTGGGGACACTGCCCGGCAGGAGGGTCACAACAATGGACAGATGGCAGCGTCCGCAGTCCACAGCCTGGAAGCACACACAGCGACCATACTGGTCACCATAAAAGAGACGTCAGTAGCATAGTCAATCAACTCGGTGGCACAGGATGTCTTCCTCCTGAGGGCCGACCATAAGAATCTGATGGAGAGGGTGGCAGATGTGGAGTTTACTCTGGCAAAGACAGATCGATGGTGGTTAAGAACACGACCCGCTTGAAGGCACTGGAAAGGGAAGTGGCCATATTGATGGAGAAAGAGAACGATGCTTAGTGGCGGTCCCAGGGAAACAACATTCAACTCACGGGAACCCCTGAGAAGGCCGAGGGTCTCATAATGGAACTATTCCTGGAGGATAGGTTGTCTTTTATGGTGCTGGGAGACAAAATCTCAGAACAGTTCACAGTGGAATGGGCCCGGAGAGTCCCAGGGAGGCCACCAATGCCCGAGGCCCTGCACTGGTTCATTGTGGCCCGCTACTACATTTTCAAGCCAGAGATGCAATTTTGCAAACCTCATTGGTACAAGGCCCCTGGCGGATAGAAGGGGAGATGTTTAACATATACCCGGACTATATAGCAGCAGTGCAGTGCCAGAGGAGCCTGAATATTAAACATGCTCTCCTGTTCCCAGCCAAACTCCAAATCATTGAGCAGAGTAAATATCACCTCTTCATGGATGTGGAGGGTGCATGGGAGTGGCTGGAGAGACCAGGCTACCCACTGCCCAAGGACAGGAAAACCTCCCAGGCATTGGTACGGCAGGAACATAAATGGCATCACAGAGAGTGACAACATCTGAGAACGGTCCCCACAAGGGACCAGGCAGAAATGTAGAGGGCAAAGGTGGTGGCAGACACTCTAAAGAAACAATCTTTGATCCTTGTCAACAAATGGGAAGCCTTGGTGCTAGAAAATGAGGAATCCGGAGAGAGAGAATCAGATCAGGAATGCTACTGAGAGGGGAAACCACATTCACCATCGGTGGCTGCCCCTTTAACAGCTGATGATATTATCTAAAGGGCTGATATGACAGCTCCAGGCTCTTGGCATAGAGGCGCAGAATGCTGTATATGCGCTTTCAACATGGTTCTCCGCAGGCTCTGAAAATCTTTTTCAGACCGAACCTTGAGTAGACAGTTGCTTGATATTATATCAATGTTTATACTTTGATTGTTGTGTATGCAGCAGCTATAGACACCTCTTGCACTGAGGAGGCATGTAGGTTCAGGCCTGCAGCATGAGGATGTGGGGTGGGGGTGTTATCGGGGGAGGAGGAGGTTTGAGGTCTGCAAGACTGTCCACTCACAGATACAACCAACTTAAAGGGTTGACAGAGTATCATGGCTGTACCAAAAATTGCATCACCCCGGACATGTAGCGGGGCTCACACTCAAGTTGTTCTCCTGGAACACTAATGGCTTGGGTAGGAAGTAGAAATGGGGCATTGTGGCCAAGTACCTGTGTAGACACGACCCGGACCTGATACTACTTCAAGAGACGCACCAGGTAGGTAACAGGTGCAGAACCTGGGCCGAAGCCGCTACAAATAATGGTGCATGCAGGTTACACAACAAGCTTCTGAGTGATGGGGATCATAGTATGTAGGTCCCTGACCTTTCACATCACCAATACCTGGATTGACCCCTCAGAATACTATGTGACAGTACATAGGCAATGGAATAGCCTCATCCTGACAGTGGCATCCTTTAGCATCCACCGGGCCTGCAGGCAATGGTACTAGAAAAACTGGGCAGCTGAATAGTGGAAGTTCCTGATTCTCTTTTAATGATGAGGAAGACCTCAACTTAATGCTAGATTGTGAGCTGGACAGGGTTACTACTGCAGGAAAACAGCCCAGGTCAGATACGTGCTTCTGTCCCCTACTTGAGGCAACAGGGATGAAAGACTTGTGGTGGGAGACATATCCCTCTAAACAGCAGAACTCCTATGTCACCAACACTCTAAGCTCTATATCTAGGCTGGTCTAAATACTAGTGCCCATTCACAGGGTAGGTGACTTTGAAGCCCATGACTATCTGTTAACAGGTATCTCAGATCACGCCCCAGGGGTGGCGAATTTACAGGTAGGACAAGTGCAGGCAAGCATGAGATGGTGCCTAGACTCCTGGAAACTCCAAGACTGGAAGAAATGATACTCTATAGTACAAGGCACTGACCACAACTTTCAGAAAAATGTAAGGTCTGTAGGTTCAATGGTGGACCTCTGGGAAGCCTACAAGGCAGTCACAAGGTGTCACTTAATAGCACACGTAGCAGGGAAAAAGAAGGAAAGGCAGAGAGCCACGGAAGAACTGGAGGCACAGCTAATGACTGAGTAGGCCAATTATGTAGCTTCCCCAACAGCAGACAGGGAGTGACAGAGCTACTCAGGGGGAAAACAGATCCCAGGTGTCCCAGGAAACACAGACAATATTTTGAAACTAGCATACCCAACTGTATGACGATAAGGTGGGGAAGATGCTGGCATGGTTGGCCCGGATGGAAGAGGACAGGAGATGGGTGCACACAGTGCACAGTAGGGATAGAATGCTGAACGAACATGCATGTTATATGACACAGGCTTTTGTGGATCACCTGATGCTACTATACCAGTCACATGCAAAAACAACAGATGATGGACGGACTGCAGAACAAATCAAACATTCACACCCAGTCACAGATCTGGGTTTAATCCATAAATTAATTTTGCTTGCCATGCCATTCCAGTTTGGACCCAGTCATATGCAGATCAGTCTTGACCCTGCTCCCCATGGGAACAGTCCAGCCCAAACTGCCAGACCAGGTCCTCCCTGGACCAGAAACAAGCATCCTGGGACCACTTTCAGGGTATCACCCTTCATCAGCCAGGCTAGCTTGAGTCTGGTGGCATAGCAAGCAGTGGACCCACATCTGGGCATACCCTTCCCACTTGGGGCGACAAATGTAAAAACAACAGATGATGGACGGAATGCAGAACAAATCAAAAATTCACCCCCCAGTCACAGATCTGGGTTTATTCCATCAATTTGTTTGATTGCCATGCCATTACAGTTTGGACCCAGCCCATATGCAAATCAGTCTTGACCCTGTTCCCCATGGGAACAGTCAAGACCGAACTGCCAGACCAGGTCCTTCCTGGACTGGAAACAAGCATCCTAGCACCGGTTTCAGGGTATCACCCTTCATCAGCCAGGCTAGATTGAGTCTGGTGGCATAGCAAGCACAGGACCCATGTCTGGGCATACCTTTCCCACTTGGGGCAAGAAATGCAAAAACAACAGGTGATGGACAGTTGCATGGGTGGGATGGAATGCTGAAGCATCGTGCATGTGATATGACACAGGCCTTTGTGGATCACCAGATCCTACTATACCAGTCAAAAGCGCGGGACGGCCAAGAGCATATGGTGGAATAGTGTGGGATATCGCAATGCCGAAGCTGGAGATGGACACCCGGGTTGCCCTGGAAACTGAAATTACAGCAAGTGAACTCTCAGAGGCTATCTCTCAGCTGAAAAGTGGAAAGTCTCCAGGGCCAACTGGATAACCTTCAGAATGTTTTAAATGTGTGAAATATAAATTAGTGGATCCCCTCAGGTCAATGCTGTATGGAGCCAAAGAAGATTACCCACAGATCTATGCATGCCACCATAGTACTTATCTCCAAGGCTGGAAAACTGCTATAGGATTGCACTTCATGCAGACCAATCTCACTCCTGAATGTGGAAGTGAAAGTACTGGCAAAAGTACTGGCAAACTGCCTGATCCTGGTGGTGGACTTAATTATTGCACCGGATCAATTGGGCTTTTTGTCATACAGAGCAACCAGACACAACCTGAGCTCCTATTCGGGTGCTTGGCACACAGAGGCTGGATGGAGGAATCAGCAATATTGTTAGCTTTACATGAAGATAAGGCATTCAACTCTGTAGAATGGTCAAATCTTCTGGAATTTCTGTATAAGAAGGGCTTTGGCCTGACAGTCCGAGCCTTTCATGGCCAGAGTCCATATAAATGAAACAATTTTGCACAAATTTTGTGTGCAGTCGGGGGACACGTCAGGGCTCACTGTTATCCCCACTGTTGTTCACTGTGGCAGTCGAACCACTGACAAGATGTATAAAGGGAGACGCATTACTTAGAGGGCTGAGGTGGGAACCAGAATGGACACTGTGATCTCACTTTATGCACTCAATATATATACACTTATACCTAGCTGACCCCGAAAGTTCTATCCCAAGAGTTCTTAAGATCCTGGAAGAGTTCAGGGGGTATGCTGGGATCCACATCAACTGGGATAAATCAGTGGCACATACCTTACAGATTGGAAGCCATGAAGTGACTCGGACTGTCTCCCAAAATGAGAGCCAAGGGGCTTCATGTACCTAGGGATTTTTATAACCAATGACCAAACATAGTTCTTCCGGTAAAAACAGTACGAGAAGCTACAGGGGTACAAATATGACATGCAATGCTGGAGTAAGCTGCCCATATCCTAGATGTGCAGGGCTGCCTTACATAAAATGATCTACCTGCCCATCCTGCAAAACAATCCTTTTGGTATCCCACATAGTTTTTTTCACTAGGTAGATGCAGGTACCAGGGATCTACTGTGGGATTGGGGCACCCCGCGAATAGCGGTTTCGGCTCTCACTAGGAAGCCTTGCAAAGGAGGGTTGGCGCTCCCCAAACTTAGTATATACTATGGGGCATCCCAGCTGCAAGTGATCAGTGACTGCATATTCATGACACTGCTAGAACCTTATTTGCTGACTGGTAGGAGGGGTATGGATCCTAAGGGCTATCTGAGTTCCCTGTATGGGACACAAAAGATGAAACTACTACCAACCCCCACAGCCATAGTAGTGAAGGTCTCACAGAAGGCAACAGCGGCAGCAGCACTAAAGGGGAAACTGGCACTTGAGATGCCACTTTGGGAAACTGAAATGTTGAAAACCTGCTGTCAGTCAATAGCCACAAGCAAATAGACTTTCCGGGCATCTCCAAAATCTTCAACATGTAATAGGAAAGCAAGTTGATGTCTTTCCCAGAACTACAGGGGAAATTCGAGCTCAGAAAGGTCAGTTCCTTAGGTACGTGTACGTGGCACAAATATTGAGAAACCACGCAGACAGGCTACAAGACTTTGCAGAAAAGACATGTTTAGAAATTAGAGCTTTTGCGGCCCCCTACATAGGCATGCTATGTCTCTAATCTACTCTACATTTGCTAAACAACAGCCTACCACCCCTCACAGGGTTAAAGAGCAAATGGGAACAGGACCTGGGCAGGCTGGAGGATGATGCATTTGGGGAGGCCTGTGTTTATATTTGGGTGGTGGCTATAAGGGCAGGGTTTCAGTTGCTACAAATGAAAATAGAGCGCAGGGCCTACCTACACCACAACACGGCTGTTGAAAATGTGAAAAGTGGAGGATGATCAAAGCTTCAGGGAATGCAAAGGACAAGGCAGACTACCAGGGATCCACCAGCGGTCTGGTGGTGGTGGCGGAGACCCTAATCCGTCAGGGCAGCGCTGCAAGTACCGCTGCCCTGAGGATTATTACCTTGTTCTCTACCAGCCTTTTCATGGCGGTAGCACCGCTGGCCCTGATGGTGGCTAGAGGAGATATAGGGGGTCATTACTAGTTTGGTGGTCTATAGACCCGCACACTTGCAGTGGCGGTCTGAACCACCGCCAATGCAGCGGTCGGACCGCCGCATAAACACTGGCGGTTCTTGGATCCCAGCGGTCTGGCGGTGGTGGAGATCCTAATCCGCCAGAGCAGCGCTGCAAGTAGCGCTGCCCTGAGGATTATTACCTTGTTCTCTGCAAGCCTTTTCATGGCGGTAACACCGCTGGCCCTGATGGTGGCTAGAGGAGATATAGGGGGTCATTACTAGTTTGGTGGTCTATAGACCGGCACACTCGCAGTGGCGGTCTGGACCACCGTCAATTCAGCGGTCGGACCGCCACATAAACCCTGGCGGTTCTTGGATCCCGGCGTCTGGCGGTGGCAGATATCCTAATCCGCCAGGGCAGCGCTGCAAGCCGCAACTCCCTGGGGATGACAACCTCGTTCTCTGCCAGCCTTTTCATGGCAGTAACACCGCCATGAAAAGGCTGGCGGAAAACAGGTGCAGGGGGCCACAGGGCAGTCCCTGTACTGCCCATGCACTTGGCATGGGCAGTGCAGGGGCATCCCTGCCCACCATCATCACAGTGTTCACTGTCTGAACTTGGTTTCTGCCTGTCAGCCTAACGGGAAACTCTAAGGGGGTGACTCTAACTTTGGCGGGCGGCAAAGTTCCCCCAACAGAATACCGCTACGCGGTCAGAAGACCGCCGCGGTTATTCTGTGTTTCCCGCTGGGCTGGCGGGCGACCGCCAGAAGGCCGCCCGCCAGCCCAGCGGGAAACCCCTTCCCACGAGGAAGCCGGCTCCGAATGGAGCCGGCGGAGTGGGAAGGGTGCGACGGGTGCAGTAGCACCCGTCGCGATTTTCAGTGTCTGCAATGCAGACACTGAAAATCTTTTAGGGGCCCCCAGGGGCCCCAGGACACCCCTCACCGCCATCCTGTTCCTGGCGGTCACGACCGCCAGGAACAGGATGGCGGTGAGGGGGTCGGAATCCCCATGGCGGCGCAGCAAGCTGCGCCGCCATGGAGGATTCCTCAGGGCAGCGGAAAACCGGCGGGGGACCGCCGGTGTTCCGTTTCTGACCGCGGCTGTACCGCCGCGGTCAGAATGCCCTTGGGAGCACCGCCAGCCTGTTGGCGGTGCTCCCGCGGTCCCCGGCCCTGGCGGTCAATGACCGCCAGGGTCGGAATGACCGCCTAAATGGGGCCGGCAGGGAGGTAGCCTGTGTGGCAGCAACCTCCCTACCTGAAGTTCGGAGGACAGTGAAAACCATCCGCCAAACTCGTAATGACCCCCATAGTGTGATATTGGGGGGGAATTGAAGAAGCCAACAGTGGCTTAGTGGGAATCTGGCCTCAAGTGGTGCATGTGAAATGAAGAACTGGTGTATAAGGCTCTGGGTTGCCTGTGTAAATTCGACATAGTGCGGGGTCTATAGAAAAATGCAGAAGGACATGGAATAGTGCTAGTAGGTTCAGGCGAACAACTGATGATAAACCGGGCTGCCAGGTGTCCCCTTGACTGGAGAGGTTAGAGGGCCAGCAGGAACAGAGTAGGGGTAGGCATATGGGACCATATATAAGTAATGCGGTACTAGAATGTGACACGTATATGGGTGAAAACATTGTTACGATGACGGCCCTTGAACTAGTTTATTGTTAGTTAACGTTAAGGGTTGGAAACTAATACGCAGGTTAAAAGTAAAATGAATCATGTGAGAGAAATTAAAAAGAATTCGGTTTTTGAACAGGTGGTGCCAAAATAATCTTTATGTGCAAAGCCTTGAAGGTTCACAGGAGAGAAAAGCTACTGAGCACTGGTTTGTAATGCTTTTAATTTAAAAATTAGAGAATTTGGGATATATATACATGGAACTGTCCCACACAAAATGATTAAGGCATGGGCAATTGTGTGTTCTTGGTTTAAGATTGTTCATTCATACCTAGGCTCTATATATACCACTTGTTGGTGGTTAGGCTTAGTGTCTTGAGTATATTATCTGAACGAGTCAGTCTTAGTGGTAAAGGCTCTCTATCGCCGTGAGGTTGTTGAGTAGCTCAGTGCTGGAGGCGGGCGGCCATTGCATTTCTATGCAATCTCATCAGCTGCTCAAACAAAGATTTAACAGTCAGTAATGTGGCTAATTCATTGACCTGTTCAGACGAGGAGAATTATTTGAGCTGGTCAGGAGGTGAAAGGGTCAGTAACAATGTGGTGATCTATTGAGGAATCCTGTCCTACAGGGGACATCCTTCTCAACCCTGCACCACGACCTGAGCTACCAAGACACAGCAGTGAAAGGCTCAGCATGTATGGCAGTCCAAGAACCGACAAGCAGTCCCTGGGCCACACCCTTCAAGAGATAAAGGTGATAGGTTATGGACCTGTTAACAATCTCCTGAGCACATCTAGTCCCAGAGGCCAAAGGCTCTGTAGCTGGCCACGTCGCACAAAGTGCAACAATAGGGGGGACAGCTCCTTAGCGTCGCTCCCCTGCTAGGAAGGCGGATGGTCAGAAGAGGCCACAATACCTTGAGAGGGTGGTCCACCCCCTGGTTTATGGGCCCGAGGTGTCAGAAGGGAGGAGTGAGGCCAGGAGGTCTCAAAAGGGGTGACCTCTCGGGGCTGGGGCCTCTTCAGACGAACGCTGATTCCCAGACAGCAGCTGATGCCTGGCAGCGCGACACATGGAGTGGAGCAGAAAAAGTCGGTTAGTCGGATAAAGTAGGGGCCAGGGTGCATAAACGATGACTGCCAGTAATCGGGTTTGTCTTATCATGCTGCAGTTTTTTCAAATCGTTAAGAAAAAAAAAAAATAATAAACCTACCTGCTGTTGGATCCTTGTGCCTGTGTGTTTTCCCTGCTTGCCTTCGCGCTCAGCGCGAGGAGTGGTCCTTCCCCGGGCCTGGGGGGGGGGGCGGCTTGGGCATCGTCCGACACCGTCCTTGTCCGGAGAGGGTGCTGAGGTGTGCCCGGGCAGGGGGGCGTTGCTCCCGCCTTGCACAGGTGCTGCGCTTTCCCGTTTGTTTTTATCCCCCCCGCACCATGGCCCACCATAGCCATGGGGGCGGCAATGCCCACGTGGAGCCCCTTTCCTGGAGGTGCGGCGCAGTGAGCGGGCGTGCTGCTGCGTCACGGTGCCCTCCGGTGGCGGCAGCTCGATGCAGGAAGGGAGTTTGTCGCGGCCCCTCGGCGTCCTCCCTGCGGAGTCGCGACCTCGCCTGCCGCGATGCGGCAGGGTCGCTGGGAGCTGCTGGTGACTCGGTCGGGGGTGGCGCGGCAGTTCGCACAGCCGCTCGGACACCCCTCCATCCCCCACCCCCTCCCTACCCAACACGGTCAACGGGTGGTGGGGGGAACAGAAAACCAACACCTCCGCGAGCGGCGGTGAAAGCAGGGAAGGGCTGGGGCTTGCCCGGCGTCAGGCGCACCAAAGAATTAAAAAAAAAGAGAAAGACAGCGCGCAAGAAGAGCGTGCAGAGACCTACCCGCCATGCCCTTAATGTGAAGTACAGGCAGATGGATCCGAACAAACTATCCTCTACTAGGATTGTCCCTACCACCACCCCCCAAAAAACAAGTTTCTGCTCCGCGAGCGGACAGAGAGGGAGATTACGCACAATATCGGGGGTTAATTAAAAAAATAAAAAATAAATAATGAATGAATAAATTAATAACTATAAATATATATTTAGCACCTAGGTATACTGAGACTGCAGAATTGGGCAGGATGCTATCTGGGCTTTCCGGAGGGTTAACGGAATGTGGCAGTAAATTGGTTTGTCTGGAACACGGCCCCACATGCTAGTTGAACATTATTCCGGGCATCTAAACATATGTTATAGATAACATGTTGGTATGTGTATTAACAAGCAGATTAGTAACTTACTGGTGGAACTGCAGTCATTAGTGCATATAAAAATAAAATAAAAAAATTAATAATAAGAAATATATAGCGAAAGGTGTAAAAAAATATGTATTTTTTTATCACTGGTGATGCTTTGGTGCTTAATTGTCTATTTTGCTTCCAGGTGGCCAATGAACTGCTAGGTACTTCCTGCGGTTAGCCACATAGGGCAACTACGAGACACAGGCGCTAGCGCACTAAGGTGGATTAAGGTACACGGTAAGCAGGGAAGGGGTACCAGGGCGACTGCCGCAAAGGGGGGGGCAGGCGAACGACAGCGTGGCAGGGCCTGACAGAGGGCACAATGGCGAGGTTTCCCATGGTGAGGGAACAGGTCGCAGGCGCATATTGATGAAGAGGTTTAATTGACAGATACCCCCCGCGGCGTTGGAGTCAAGTGAGTAAGAGGGCAGCGGTTGGTACGTCACACTAGCGGGCATTTACCTTACATCGTCAGAAGGTTACCCTGCTGGGGTGCCGCCTTAACAGTTGAGGGGCGGCCAAGAGGGCCAACATGGGGCGGCAGCAGTGCAGAATGGGGGCTGGAGGGCCAAGGGTGAGCGCCAGAAGCTGAAGGGTATATATATAAAAAAATAAAAATAAAAAAAAAGGGGAGGGAGCAACAAAGCAACACCGGGCAAGTAAATAAAAGGGTGATGCATCTCCAGGGATGTGTTAATAAGGCTGTCTTCTCTCAATTGCAGACTTAAGATCACTCACCAGCACGCACTAAGGGACGATGGAGGACCACGGTTCACCTACACTCTTTTCCCCCGAAGAGAACCAAGAAGAGGCTGATATATGGACGAGGTTCATGGCCATGGGTCAGGCGAAAGGCCTTGAATGGGCAAAGATGATGGTGGCGGCACAAGGGGTGCAGCAGCCTTTAGAAACTCCCACCCCGACGAACACGGACGAGGTGCAGTCTTTGGACTTAGGCCTCTGTCTTCTAAGCGATGAGAGGGTAGCAGCGCCTGCCAAAAGGAAGAGGCCGGCAAGGGCCGCAGCTGGGAGCAAACTCAAAAGAGCCAAGAAGGACATGGTGGACAGCAATTTACCAGAGGGCCTCTCAATTTCCCAGACGGACAGCGGGCCAAGGAGATCCAGGAAAGACAATGAGGAACAAGAGGTGGCCGGGGCAGGCGGGGTTCCCCTCGCTGCTGGGGGGTTGGCCCCCGGGGCAAGCGCGCCAATTGCTCAGGAGCAGATCAGCCAACCCGCAAGGAGTGTGGCCTGCAGCCCCACCATAGGAGCATCAGGGCAGGGGCTGCAGGTGGGACTGGGTAAGATGATGGAGGCAATGCACAGCTTCATGGCCTCAGCGAAGGCCCTAGCTGGTTTGGGCATGGACGAGCAGAGTGCTAGCAGCAGGCGAGCAGGTGCCGGGCAGGTGTGGGGGTGGGACACCACCTCGCATCCGACGGTGCAGGGCGAGGCTTCTGCGCTGGGAGCTGAGGTAGCAGACAGGGTCGCACCAGATACCCCAGCAGGCGGGAGCGACTAGTGTTAGGCCTGATCCCCCCTTGCTGTCAGGGAGATCTTCCCTGGCGTGGTGGGTCCCTTTAGAAGATAGGGAGAGAATATGGAAGAGGGAATTCATTGATATTGCCTCGCTGCTCACATTTGCCAAGAAGGGCGCAGAAATAACGGTACCCAGCAAGGAGGTAGAGAAGCACAAATGGAAGAGGAATGTTAAGCCAGAGGAGTCAATAGACAACTGGCTAGAGGCATTCGCAATGCTGTCCACAGTGATCATGGAGAAGTTCCCGGAACAGGGACCGGCTCTCTGCAAGTACAACCGGGTCATATATGAGGAATATACCCGCAATGGGGGCACAGGGTGGCTGAACTACGACCGAGAGTTCAGGCAAAAGATGGAACAGGCACCAGAGATGGCATGGGACTGTCGCGAAATTGAACTCTGAGTGCAGTACATGGGTAACGGCAGCAGGCCAGCAAACAGTGACACCGGTTTCGCAAGGCACAAACAGGCAAGGCCATACTATTTTAAGCAGCAGCTTAGGCCCCCCTTTCGAGGGAAGCCCCCGCAGAGGGGGAGAGGGGCTTCGCAGTATAGGTTCAACAATAATTCATGCAGGCTGTACAACAATGGGGCATGCTCATGGGGCGCCGTTTGCAAATTTGCCCACAACCAATGTTCCCTGTAAGGCGCGCGCGCACCTTTCCTTTCCCCAGCACGCAGGCCCCTTTGGCAAGCGTGCACGTTCTTGCAACGTCGCTCCCTGCATCGTGCGGCAGGGAGGATGTCAGCGCTGCGTCTACAAAACAGACTCAGCACGAGGACAGGGTCACTCTTTGCCGCCGACGAGCAGGAAGGACATCTTCAGGACGCAGGTTTGCAGGTAAGGTATTATCACTTTCTCAGCTCAAATAAGCCTTTTAGAGCGATAGTCGTGCTCTCCTATTGCAGAAAATGCTTATATTTGAATCTGGATTGAAGTCAATGAAAACATTGTTTAAAGGCCGCGGGGAGTGTTTTAAACATCATTTGGCGTACTTTAGCATACAAGCGAGCAAGTGATATTTATGTTGAAAAGGAATGGTTAGTGAGCTAGGAAATGCTTCAGAACAGTAAAAAATGTGCTGTTATCAACTTTTCCATCATTGTCATACTTCATAGTTGTTTATATGCATTATCACTTTCTCAGCGCAAATAAGCCTTTCTGATGGATACAACTACCTGTGGATTCCTCACCTAATGAATACTCCCATGGCGCCAGCATTCAACGGAAATCTTCTTACTAGTCTCTGCACGTCGACGAGGACGTCACTCTAGCCCACGCGACGCCGTCTGACGTCATACAGGCAATAAGAGGTCCTCGCCGACGTGCCGATGACAGTTCCCTTTTTTCCGTGCATTCGAAACGGTTATCTTCGAGGGAGCTACTGTTACCTTCGTGGTTACAGTGTATTGTCTGCTGCGTAGTCTTCTCTGCGGTAATAATGTCTCAGAGGAAGTCGGGTTTCAAGCCCTGTCGAGAGTGTGGGGGCAAGATGTCAGTTACAGATCCTCACTCCGACTGTCTATGGTGTTTGAGCTCCGACCACGACGTCTCGAATTGCGATTCATGTCAACACATGAATCCGAAGGCCCTCAAAGAGCGTGAGGCCAAGTTATTCATGGCAAAGTCAAAGAAGAAGGAGAAACATCATAAGAAGTCTTCTTCGCCAAGGTCTCACCGGCGTCATCGAGACTCCCGGCGCCGTAGAGACTCACGACGTCATTCCAGCAAGGAGTCTCGTTCGAGGTCACCTTCGGCTCGGCGTCGGAGGACTTGGGAGGTCAGCCCCACGGTCACGCCGCATCCATCGACGCCGTTGCCCTCTCCGGCGTCACCGACTTCGCCTGGTCAGGCGTCGGTGATTGAGGTGGTGCAGGCTCTTGTGTTTTCTGTGACGTCGAGGCCGGCGTCGGGGTCGCCCTCGATCCAGGCACCCCAGTATCCAGCTTTTCCCACTCCTGGAGCCGATAGTACCGCGTTTCTTAATGCGATGTATACCATCTTTCAGCAGATGGCTCCAGGAGCTGCTCCGGTTGGTCCTTCGGGGCCCTTGGCCTTTTCGTTGGGTGATCCTGCGCCTCTTCGGCCGGCACCCTTTATGCCCTTTCTCCCTTTTGGGAATGTGGGCTCGGCGCCGGTGCCGGCGTCGGTGGCCGCTCCGGTGGCTTCGGATGTTTCGCCCCCGGAGGTTGCCCTTCCGTCGAAGTCAGGATTTTGCCCTGTGACTCCGGTTGGTCCATCGGCTCCAAGACCTCGTCCTCCGGCTCCTGCCTCGGCGCCGAAGCTGCCTGTGGCGCCGGACGCGGCGTCAGATGCTTCTGGAGATCGGCGCCGTTCTTCGACGTCAGCGGAGGCCATGTCGACTCCGCGTATCGAGGAGAGACTTCATTCGAGGAGGCGTGCTCTCCGTCTTTTAGAAGAGCAGGAGTACCAGCGAGTCTTAGAGGAGGGAGAGATTGAGGACTCTGGAGACGGACTACATGGTCTGGATACAGCCAGTGGGCTGGACACTTCCCCTGAGTGGGACCTTTCATCTCCAGGGGAATATACGGAGGAGGCTGCTTCCTTTCATGCTGTGGTGAGGAAGGCAGCGAGCTTTTTGGACCTGCCTTTGCCGGTGGCAGAGGCGAAGCAGAATTTGCTGACAGAGGTATTGCATCCGGCCTCTGCTGCAGCTGAGCCTCTCTTGCCATTTAATGAGGCTTTGCTGGATCCGGTGTTGGAGGTGTGGAAGAAGCCGGTGTCTTCCTCGGCCGTTCATAGGGCTGTGGCCAGGAGGTATCGAGCTGCACCATCTGACCCTGGCTTTCTCTCTAGACACCCTACGCCGGAGAGCTTGGTGGTGCAAGCCTCCTGTTCCTCAAAGTCAGCGCCTGGTTCCTTCCCGACGGTGCCTGGAGACAGAGACTCCAAGAAACTGGATGCGCAGTCCAAGAAAATATTTTCGTCATGCAGTTTGGCGTTGAAGGCCACCAACGCAACGTGCATTCTGGGGAGGTACATCCATGCTCTGATGGATGATATTTCGTCTTCATTTACGGAGCTCCCCCAGGGTCTCTTGGATGTGGTCTCGGACGCCCAGGCTGCCGTGACCCAGATTATCCAGTCTGGGCTGGACACGACCGACTCGGTGGCCAGGGCGATGGGCACGGCTGTGGTGGCAAGAAGACAGGCCTGGCTCCGAAACTCAGGGTTTTCTGCGGATGTGCAGTCGACCCTGCTGGACCTCCCGTTTGATGGGGACAGACTGTTTGGAGCCAAGGCAGATTCGGCCTTGGAACGATTTAAGGAGAGCAGAGCCACAGCCAAATCGTTAGGACTGCAAGCTCCTTCTTCCTCTGCCTCTTCTAGATTTTTCAGGAGGTTTCGGGGATTTGGGCGTGGTTCTTCTTCCTCTTCCTTTCGGGGGAGGTTCCAGCAACCCGCCTCTTCCCTCCCCTATAGGTCATTTAGAGGGAGGGGGAGGGGTGGGGCCCATACCAGAGGAGCCTCTCAACAGCACTCTGCCTCTTCCTCGTCCTCTGGAGGGGTGCAGCAGGGGAAGCAGCCTTAGGCTTCCACCGTTTCCCACTCACTCCTCTCCTGTAGGGGGAAGATTACAGCATTTTCTCCACAAGTGGAAGTCTATCACAATGGACACTTGGGTTCTCGGCATTGTGGGGAAAGGCTACGCCCTTCCCTTTCGGGAGTTCCCGCCCCTCATCCCGCCCCGCCCATCTTATTGTTCAGAAGAACACCTCCTGTTGCTAGAACAGGAGGTTCAAGTCCTCCTTTCAAAGGGCGCGGTAGAGTTGGTCCCAGAGCAGGAAAAGGGTCGAGGTTGTTACTCAAGATACTTCCTGATTCCCAAAAAGGATGGTCAGTTGAGACCAATCCTGGATCTGAGGATCTTGAATTGGTTCCTCAAACAGGAAAAGTTCAAGATGCTGACCCTAGCACAGGTGCTTTTGGCGTTGAACAAGGAAGATTGGATGGTGTCTGTCGACTTGCAGGATGCTTACTTTCATATCCCGATACTCAAGTCGCACAGGAAGTATCTCCGGTTTGTGGTAGGGTCGCAGCACTATCAGTTTGCGGTCCTCCCGTTTGGTCTTACTTCAGCACCTCGAGTCTTCACAAAGGTGATGTCAGTGGTTGCGGCGGAGCTCAGAAGGAAGGGGATAGCAGTATTCCCTTACTTGGACGACTGGTTGATCAAAGCCAAGTCCCCGGAGCTTGTGTCGCATCATCTGCAGTCAACAACCCAGTTGTTGTTCGACCTGGGCTTTTCGGTGAACGTGCCCAAATCTCACCTGGAGCCCTCTCAGCGCCTCCTGTTCATAGGGGCAGTACTGGATACAACATTGAGTCGAGCCTTTCCTCCGCCTCAGCGGATTCAAGATATTCAGGAATTGGTTCCAATGTTTCGAAATGGAGCGGTAGTTCCAGTCCTCAAGGTCCTTCGTCTGCTCGGTCTGTTCGCCTCCTGCATTCTGTTGGTCACGCATGCTCGCTGGCACATGAGGGCTCTTCAGTGGTGCCTCCGAAGGCAGTGGTCTCAACACAAGGGAGATTTAGAAGGTACTGTCAAGATCTCCAGAGATGCTGCTGTGGAATTGAAGTGGTGGATTGCGGGCAACAATCTTTCACAGGGAAAGCCGTTCGCGCAGTCGCCACCAGTGGCCACGGTCATAACGGATGCTTCCACCCTAGGATGGGGAGCTCATCTGGGGGATCTGGAGATCAAAGGGCTTTGGTCTCCAGAGGAACAGGTGTTTCATATCAATCTGTTGGAGTTACGGGCTGTACGTCTGGCTCTCAAGGCCTTCCTCCCATCCCTTCGTGGTCAGTCGGTACAGGTCCTGACGGACAATACTACCACGATGTGGTACATAAACAAACAGGGAGGAGTAGGGTCGTACCTTCTCTGCAGAGAAGCTCTTCGGCTATGGTCCTGGGCAAAGGACCATCAGATTTGCTTGGTGGCAAATCATCTGGCCGGGGTCTTGAATGTACGTGCGGACAGTCTCAGTCGCCAATTCTCGGCAGACCACGAGTGGCGTCTCCATCCAGATCAAGTCTGTTTAATCTTCCAGATGTGGGGGTTTCCTCGGATAGATCTGTTTGCCACTCGGGAGAACGCGCATTGCCCGTTATTCTGCAGCCTCCAGTATCCGATGCAGGGAGCGTTGAGGGACGCGTTTCAGATAACCTGGTGCGACCAGTTGCTTTACGCGTTTCCCCCCATACCCTTGATTCCTCGAGTGTTGAGGAAAATTCGCCAAGACCGGGCCCAAGTCATCTTAATAGCTCCGGATTGGCCAAGGAGGGTATGGTACTCCGACCTTCTCCAACTCTCACTGTGCCCTCCGCTTCGTCTCCCTCTCAGGGCAGACCTCCTCTCGCAGTCGCAGGGGCAGGTTTTACACCCCAACCTCCAGAGTCTGCACCTACATGCTTGGAGATTGAACGGGGCAACCTGAGTTCCTTCTCTCTCCCGCCTGATGTAGTGGATGTTATCTTAGCGGCCAGGCGACACTCCACTAAATCTATCTACGCTAATAGGTGGTCTAAATTTGTTATGTGGTGTGGAGAGAGACAGATTGATCCCTTACATGCTCATCTGTCACATGTTTTGTCTTTTGCACTGTCTCTAGCGCAGAAAGGTTGTGCAGTGGCTACCATTAAGGGTTATTTGTCGGCCTTGTCAGCCTTCATTTGTCTTCCAGACCAACCATCGTTATTTAAATCCCCTATTGTTCTCAGATTCTTGAAAGGTCTTCTGAATCAATATCCTCCAAAACCATTCGTTATGCCTCAATGGGATTTGTCCTTGGTCCTGACTTTCCTTATGGGGTCCCCTTTTGAGCCTATGCATTCTTGCCCCTTAAGGTATTTGGTTATTAAAACAGTATTCCTGGTAGCTATAACATCTGCAAGGAGAGTGAGTGAGTTGCAGGCCTTATCGGTTAAACCCCCTTATATAACGTTTTATGGGGATAAGGTGGTGTTGAGGACCAAGGCTGCTTTCCTTCCGAAGGTTGTTTCACCCTTCCATTTGGCTCAGACAATCACTTTGTCCACGTTTTATCCTCCGCCTCATCCTTCAAAGGAGGAAGAAAGACTACATCGCCTGGACCCAAAAAGGGCGTTGAGCTTCTATATCGACAGAATGAAGGATATCAGGCTGGAGGATCAGCTGTTTGTCGGATACGTGGGCAAGAGGAGAGGAAAGGCAGTCCACAAGAGAACACTCTCCAGGTGGGTTGTTCTTTGCATTAAAATCTGTTACTCTTTGGCAAAGAAGGATCCGCCTGAGGGCATTAGAGCTCACTCCACCAGAGCTAAGTCGGCCTCTTCGGCCTTGGCCAGGGGTGTTCCTGTGGTCGACATCTGCAAGGCCGCAACTTGGTCGTCCCTTCACACTTTTGTGAAACATTACTGTTTGGACTCTGAGGTCAGAAGGGACGGTCATTTTGCACGGTCAGTGCTGCAGGATTTCTTGGTTCGACCATTTAGGCACCCACCGCCGGGCGTGGTACTGCTTTGGGACTCTATTCATTAGGTGAGGAATCCACAGGTAGTTGTATCCATCAGAAGAACGAGTTACTTACCTTCGGTAACGACTTTTCTGGTGGATACATTAGCTACCTGTGGATTCCTCACGGTCCCACCCGCCTCCCCGTTGCCTTTTTGGTCTCTCCAAGCAATCCTTGAGTGTGCTCCTTTTGGTCTTCAAAGTTGCAATACATTTTGCATATATGATATTTGTATATATGTGTATATTTATATATAAATCTATATATATTGTGTATATACATGATTCGTATGTATAAATATATTTATTTGTTTAAAAAAAAAAAAAAAAAGAAGGTTATATTAAATCTACAGCTATTTTATTGCAATGTTGTGTGATTTACAATATTAAGAGATGTTGCTTTGCTCTTTCATTACATTGGGTTATTATTATTCTCATGCACGTAAAAAATGTTGGTACTGTCATCGGCACGTCGGCGAGGACCTCTTATTGCCTGTATGACGTCAGACGGCGTCGCGTGGGCTAGAGTGACGTCCTCGTCGACGTGCAGAGACTAGTAAGAAGATTTCCGTCGAATGCTGGCGCCATGGGAGTATTCATTAGGTGAGGAATCCACAGGTAGCTAATGTATCCACCAGAAAAGTCGTTACCGAAGGTAAGTAACTCGTTCTTTAGAGCGATAGTCGTGCTCTCCTATTGCAGAAAATGCTCATATTTGAATCTGGATTGAAGTCAATGAAAACAGCGTTTAAAGGCCGCGGGGAGAGTTTTGAACATCATTTGGCGTACTTTAGCATACAAGCGAGCAAGTGATATTTATGTTGAAAAGGAATGGTTAGTGAGCTAGGAAATTCTTCAGAACAGTAGAAAATGTGCTGTTATCAACTTTTCCATCATTGTCATACTTCATAGTTGTTTACATGCATTATCACTTTCTCAGCGCAAATAAGCCTTTTAGAGCGATAGTCGTGCTCTCCTATTGCAGAAAATGCTCATATTTGAATCTGGATTGAAGTCAATGAAAACAGCGTTTAAAGGCCGCGGGCAATGTTCCCTGTAAGGCGCGCGCGCACCTTTCTTTCCCCCATCGCGCAGGCCCCTTTGGCAAGCGCGCACGTTGCAACGTTCTTGCAACGTCGCTCCCTGCATCATGCACAGAAAATGTGACAAGACAACAACAAGACGTAAAGGCAACTTCATTGCTCATTCACCGTCTGAATGGACAGAACACTTTTTTTTGTCCGCTTGCCAGAACGAGCCAGTAGGCCTAAAAATGGCTCACCCTTATAAATCCGATTAGTCATAGCGAGTGGCTGAGCAGATAACTTGAGGCCTGTAAAGGCCGCATCATCGAAGGGCTAACGCATGATGTAGGTTTCCAAACAGACGATAATATGGAACCAGAGTTCATCTAAACTGAAAGCCCAGATAACTACTCAATTGCTCTGGAACTGTCATGCATAATGTTTTTGTAACCTCTATAGCCTAAGCTAAATATCTTCTTTCCAATTACAGCCAGTCACCATTTGCATTTGAACAGGCAGGCATGAGTACCAAGGAAGACCAGGTAAATCTGTAGACGTTCCAGGTGGGATTAAGGGTCCCTACATAAATCCCGTTCATGATCCACACCTTTGCTTCTATTACAGGTTTGTCGGACCGAGCAAGTTAAAGATTTGAATGGACCGACATGTGTAGAAGCATAAGGACCAGGTAATTATTTGGTAGGTACCCCATCTGGGCCACCTGGCACATTATAATATGACAACATGATGTAACCAATTGTTAACCATCTTTTCTTTTGCTGCAGGCATCTCAGACAGTACTGGTCATTATTTGGTAGATTTCACTTGTGATGCACCTAGTACATTATAAAATGAAAACATTCTTAAACCCTTTTTTTGTTCTTTTGCAGGCTTCTTAGACAGTTCTAACATTGGTTTGAAAAGGCAGACGTGACTACAAGCAGAAAGACCAGGTAAATATTTAGTAGTTTTCCCTTGCAGTACATCTTGAACACAAGCATGTGCTGTAACCATTTTTTTTCTTCTATTACAGACATCTTAGACAGTGTTACATCGACAGGCAGGTGTGAGATCAAACAGAAAGGCCCAGGTAATTGCTTGCTACATTTTCCAAGAGATAGCTCAGTCTTGTCTGGTAGATTGCATTCAATAGCATAAAAAACAACTTTAAATAATGTTCCTCACTTTAATTAATGTCCTTTTTTTTTTTTGCAGGATTTGCGGCACAGTAGGCTCAGACTGATTGCCACCAAAATGTTCAAGCGCAAAGATGTGACTTCATCAGAGAGCAGTGCTTCACCACAAAGGAAGAAATGCTGTCTTGTGTTCAAAGAAGAATGGCTGAAAGAAATTGTGGAGACTGAGACACAGAAGTCCAGGAGCAAGGTTTGCGTACAACTGGGAGAGCTATTTCTATACAATCCAGAAGTAGGCCTGATTTGCAAAGTATGTGCAGAAGCAAAGATCGCAGGGGACTTTTCTACTGGGAAGAAATGGAGTGATGGCTGGAAGCTGGACTACTTGAAACGCCATTTGTGTAGCAGAGTCCATGAATCTGCTTTGGTGACACTGAGAAATAAAAGTGCTGCTGCCAGGCTGGGTTTTGGAGTGCACACCATGCTAACGGAAACCGCCAGTGACAGAGCAAACAGACTAGAAGTAGTTGAACGGCAAAGATCCCTGCCTGAAGAGATAAAGATTCTCATCAACAATGTGTTGCTAGCAGTCAAAATGAACACATCAATGTTATCTGTTCAAGACATCCATGACCACGTCGCATTGTATGTGAAGATACCAGACAGCTGGAGGAGCAAGAACTATGCCTTTGAGTTTTTGGAGGCCATCAATAGCGTAATACGCTCTGACCTCATGGCAGAACTTCGCAGTGCTCGGTATCACACATTGATAATTGATGAGAGCACAGATATTTCAGTTACAAAAATGCTCATCCTCTACTTCAAGTTCTGATCTGTAACATCAACAGAGCACAAAACAGTGTTTGGGGGAATTGTAACTCTAACTGAGTGCATGCAATGCGGAGGCTATCACTACAGCTGTAAAAGAGTTCTACACTGCCAATAAGCTGGACCTTATGAAAATGGTCATGTTTAAATCAGATGGTGCATCAGTGGTGCTGGGAAAGAACAATGGCGTTGCTACCCGCCTCAAACAATCCATTCCTCATCTAGTTGAGCAGCACTGTGTTGCGCACAGAGAAGATTTGGGAGTTGATGATGCCTGGAAAAAAGTGCAGATGATCAGGGAAATGGAAACATTACTGAGGACTGTCTACACTGTGTTCTCCCGCTCACCTTTAAGAAAGTCCAATCTGGACGAAATTGCTTGGGTCACTGAATGTGAAGCGGTCTCCTTTCGGCCACTCAATGAGGTGCGGTGGCTTTCAAGGCATTTTGCTGTTGGTGCACTCTTGCATAATTAGGAGGTTGCTCTCAAATACTTTGATCATGAAAGAGTTGAGGAGAATGACCCAATTGCTAAATATTGCTACAAAAAACTATCGGATTCAAACTACCATATTTCCTTTGCAGCACTAAATGACATTCTGGGTGAACTTGCATCTTTGTGCAAGTTGTTTCAGAAAAGCTCTTTGACCACCATTGAAGCTGTACAGTATGCAAGAGCAAAAATTACCCAAATAAAGGAACAGTACTTGGGCGACACTGTCTTTTGGAGCGACACAGTAAGAGATCTGATGGCTTTGTGCAGAGAGGACCGAGAGTATGATAGTGAGCTGATGTTATCTTTCATTAAACTTCTTTGTGAGCACATGGAAAGAAGGTTCCCAGAAGATGAATTGAAGGAATGGACAAGCTTTGATTTCCATACAGTAACAACACAATCACAGTTTGATTTTGGGACTGAGAATGTACAAAGACTTGTTGAGAAGTATAAGAAGGTCTTGGTCCTGGGTGATTGTGACATCCCTGGTGATGTTGTTCGGCAGTACAGAGATTATAAATATGTGGTGGCAGCGCATATAAAAAACGGATTGTTTAGGACCTTTCAAGACATGGTGAATTTCACTCTGCGGAATGCTGCACAGTATAGTGTTGTATCTCAGCTTGTTGATATCTGTGCAACTTTCCAGGCTTCAAGTGCAGACTGCGAACGAGGATTCAGCCTCATGAACTCAATCAAGTCCAAATTAAGAAACAGACTAGAGGAGAGTCACCTAGATATGCTGATGAGGACAAAGGCTTACCTCTCAAATGGGAAAGTTGATTTAGACCGAGTTTATCAGCACTGGAAAAATGGCAAGGACCGGCGAGAAAAACAAACATGTCACACATCTAACGTTGACACCTGACTTGTCTAAACTCTGATGCGGCTTCTCCTACAGTCCGTGTGTGGGTGGGGTAGGAACATTTCTCAGCCTGTATCTTGGCAGGGGCATCATGGCATTCATCAGCAGTGTGTTCATCAAACTGTAAATGTTAACCAATTGTACAACTGGCTGTATTTGATGTGCGGGGTCCTCTGCAGCACTCTGAGAGTATTCATTAAAGTTTCATAATGGTTCAACCTCCTGATTTCTGTCTTCTCTAACTGGGGTGTAGGTGGCACTTAACAGGTCATGTCCTTGGGGTGTGCAACCAGATCACAAAACTGCCTTGATGCCCTATTGCATGGAGCAATGATATCCCTTTTTTGCTTTAGTGGTATGGAGAGGCTAATGCCAAAGATCTTGGCTGGTTATGCGCTGCGCGCGCGTGAATGGTCAATTTCTTGGCGCACGTATCCTTGGCTGCAGCGTACAGAGACCGCACACAGTGGAAAAAAATTAGAGGGAACATTGCCCACAACTGCTCCAAGTGCGCCGGCTGGCACCCAGCAGCCAACTGCAACAAAGGGAACAGGACAGACAAGCCAACGGGTACCAATGCCGTTTCCAAACAGCCCTAATTGTCCGGGGTTGCAACACAATACAATAGCACCTTCTCCCATAACCTTTAGCACCTTGGCCCACATTCTCAAAGACTACCCTAGACCAGTTGAACGGGAGCTGTTGTTCAGAGGTTTTAGTGAAGGTTTTAGGATCCCATACTCCGGCCCGGCAGTCACTAGGGGAGCCAACAACTTACGATCAGCCAGGGAAGCCCCAGGAGTGGTACAGGAGAAGCTGGAGAAGGAGCTTCAATTGGGGAGGGTGGCTGGCCCCTTCTCCCAGCCACCCCTTCCAAACTTCATTGTGTCACCTCTGGGGATCGTACCGAAGAAATAACAGGGAAAATATAGGATGATCCACCATCTCTCGTACCCCAAAGTGGCGTCGGTGAACGACTACCTGGAGGAGCGAACGTGCTCCTTTGGTTACGCATCATTTGGCGAGGCGATAGACGTGGTTCGCGCAGCAGGCAAAGGGGCGCTCATTGCAAAGGCAGACATTGAGTCCGTGTTCCGCCTTCTCCCAGTCCACCCGAGTAGCTTCCACCTCCTGGGGATGCAGTGGGCTGGTCAATACTTTTACGACAAATGCATGCCTATGGGTTGTGGGGTGTCATGTTCCTTATTCGAAACTTTTGCATGCTTCCTGGAATGGGCACTGAAAGAAAACAACTCCCCGGGGAGTTCACTCCACTACCTAGATGACTTCCTCTTAATAGGAAAGGCAGGTTCGGGTGAGTGTAGGGCTACCCCCAATGCTTTGGAACACCTGAGTCAGTCACTGGGGGTGCCGCTGGCCCTGGAAAAGACGCAGGGACCTACGGAATGTTTGACATTCCTGGGCATTGAGATTGACTCAATGAACGGGATGTGTTGATTGCCGGGAGACAAGGTCACGGCTCTGCAGGCCGACATTCGGCAGGTGCTGAGTAGGGACAAAGCGACCCTAGCCACAATACAGAGCCTACTGGGCAGGCTAAACTTTGCAGCAAGAATTAACCCAGCGGGCAGAATCTTTGCCAGGCGGCTAGCAAGGGCAACAGCGAAAGTTAATAAATCCCACCACTTGGTGCGCCTCAGTGCGGGCCTGAAGGAGGACCTGCGCATGTGGCGGTTATTTCTGGAGGAGTTCAATGGTACACTCCATGGTGCACCAGTCAGCAGCTCCAGCTATTCACCGATGCTTCAAGGAGAGAGGGCTTTGGTGCCATACTGGACCGTCAGTGGTGTGCGGGAAAATGGCCCAATGCATGGAGTAGGCATGGGCTCACAAAAAACATCACAGTGTTAGAGATGTTCCCAATTGTCCTATCTCTCCATCTGTGGCCACAGGTGCTAGCCAACAAGAGGATTACGTTCTGGTCAGACAACATGGCCGTGGTACAGGCCATCAACTGCCAGTCAGGGAACTGCCCAGTGTTGGTAGGACTGCTGAGGGAGCTGGTGAGGGTTTGTCTGTTAAGAAACGTGGAGTTTCGTCTGCGGCATGTGCAAGGGGTGAAGAATGTGGCCGCTGATGCTCTTTCTCGTTTTCAGTGGACGAAATTACGGACTGCTTGCCCCCAGGCGATGGAGGAGATGACGCCGTTCAAGGCGGAATGGTGGCGATTGGTTCAGTGGAGCAAAGGATAGTGGCACTGGGAGAGTTATCCCTGGCCCCGACTACCCGAGCCAGATACAGGGCGTGTTTCAACAGGTTTCCGTCACTAACGAATGCCTGGGGGGCGTGGGGAGGACCATCCACCGGCCACAAGAGTGCACCGTTTTGTAGTGTGGGCAAAAGACAATGGCAAGTCACACGCGTGGATTTCAAGGCACCTGGCGGCGATCGCACATTTTGCAAAATTAAAGGGGGAGGGAGACCCAACTGTGGGCTTCCCATTGAGGGCAGCACTGAAAGGTTGGGCTAGGGAAGAATAAAAACCACCTGACCAGAGGGCGCCCATCGATCTGGGCATGCTAAAGGGGCTGGTGGGGGCACTCACAGTTATTTGTAACACACAGTATGAGGAGCTGTTATTCGCTGTCACCTTTTCCCTAGCCTTTTTTGGGGCATTCAGGTCTTCAGAGTTAGTGGCGAAAGCGAAGAGCGACACATCCTACAGGGCACTTAGGCGGGGCGACGTAAAAATGGGGCAGGACATAGTTGAACTCAGAGTGTGGCACTCCAAAACCGACAAGAAAGGGATAGGTGTGGTGGTGCGTTTGAGAGGTTTTAGGGACCCCAAGTGTTGCCCTGTGGAACTGCTCAGGAGGTACACAGCATGCCACCCTGCACAACCGGGATACTTATTGCTTCACCAGGACGGCCAACCACTCACACAGTTTCAATACAGAAGGGTCTTCAAGTGGGCAATCACAGAGGCAGGGTACTATGGGCGCAAATGGTCAACCCATTCCTTTAGAATTGGTGCGGCCTCTACGGCCTTTGACGAGGGGCTGCATGCGGGGGCAATCACGCAGATTGGGAGGTGGCAGCCAGACAGATACAAACTGTACATTCGGTCCTAAGACGGGGAAGGGTTGTCATCGGGGGCAGGAGGCTGCCAATGGCCCGAGATGGGTAAAGGGCGTTGCTTTGGGGCTAAATGCAATGACTGTATTGTAACGATGTTTTGCCATAAGTGTATATATGGCAGTCGCAAATGTCAATAAAGTGTGTGGTAATAGTTACCTTCTCGTTCATCTAGGGGCTAAGACGGTATGGGTGATAGGCCACTCCCTAGTGGCCAGAGCAGAACAATGGGCCAAGGAAAGAAGCTGGTACCACGGTTTCAGTAACGTCGAACTCTCCTGGATGGGTTGCCCCGGAATGAGATGGGCCATGCTGGAACCTATAGTTGGCCGGCTGGTGGGGAAGAGAGGGTTTAAGCCCGACATTCTTTTGATCCACTTGGGTGGTAACGATCTAACTACTTGTGGGAGGGGCCCACTGTTACAGGCCATGAGGCAGGGTATCGCCAGGCTCGCCACCCTGATGGAAGACGGTGAGATAATTTGGTCTGAGATTATCCCGCGGGGTGTGGCACGGAGCCAGGTCAGCGGCCGCCATTGAAATGTCCAGGCGCAGAATCAACAGGTCCCTGCAAAAAATTGCAAAGCAACAGGGTTTTGGCTTCATCTGACATACCCTGCTGAGTAGACACCTGAGCGGTAATTTTGCACCAGACGGGGTACACTTGTCTGATGCAGGCACAGATATTTTCCTACTGAATGTTAGGGACGCTCTAGTAAGAGCGGGGTGTACGCAGAGTAGGGGACGAGCACAGGTGGGGGGCCTCGGTTATCGCGAGATGCCATTCCCGAGGCTAGGCGGAGTTACAGGGCGATCCTAAAGCGTTAAAATGATTTAAAAAAAACTCCAGATGGTTATTCCTGGAGCCAAAAGCAATTCCTCAGGCCACTGGGAGCCTTTACGGCGGGGCCTGGGATGACGCGATGGCGCTCCTTAATCCCGCAAGGGACAGTTGAAATCCTGAGCAACTGTGGAGACTGGCCTGGGTCTCGCTCTGACTTGTCAGGAGCATGACAAATAAATAAAGGAGGAGAGTGGTAAACCACGATAAAGGAAAGAGCTGTAAGAATCTAAGTACGCTGGTGCAAAGAACACCAGACGGAACAGCTCTAGCTTTCTCAGGATGGGTGTCGGCCAGCTTTAACGAACTCATCTCCGACACCGGGATCGCCCGTAAGCTAACCCAACCTGTGTAATCAATAAACTTGCGACATATTATACCCACAATTGGTGTCCCGGGTGTCTTATTATGTCGCATGCATTGTATTGTTGTGAACTCCAGTACACACACCTTAGGGGGCTAGGGGTAGCAGCGCTATGTATGAGCTACCATCACACAAATCCCCCAGAAGTGAGAGGCTCAACGTCCTACACCAGTACCCTAACTCTCCCAGACCAAGAGGCGAGCCGCAGGGCCCTGTGTTAACTCCGTGAGTATTCAAGAGCTGGAGGTGAAATGTTCAGTATCCTGGGCCACTGTGCCAATCCTCAGGTTCTTCCACACCAAGCGGTGCAAGGTTCACTGTTATACCACAATTCTGGGGCACAACCACATCTCTAGGCATCGATCAGCAGGGGACGTCCATAAAACACCACTGGTTGCTTTTACTGTGGGGTTGTGAGTGATAACCTAATTTTACATGGTTTTCTCACAAACACAAAAATTGCTTCAAAACAGAAGGATAGGTTAAGAAGGTCAGAAGATGTTCTTTCTTATCTGGCTACAATTTTCCTACAAACCTTTGTAACCTGATTTCATGTTGCCGGTTTAAGTTTTATGAAATGTAATACGTATCATATTGTAGCGTTTATGATCTGAAAATCGTCTACGATTTACTTCTGGTCTAGTGAATTTATTATATTTTTATTCCCAGACACTGACTGGGTGATTTTTTTTTCTTTTTAGGAAGAAATATAAAGTGGTGCACGTAAAGCGAAAAGTGTACAACAGGGAACCAGCGCCACCTAGTGAGTGAAAGAAGTTCTGAGCCATCTGAGTTGCCTGACACTTTGACCCCCGCTTCTCTCTCCCTTGTATGGCCAGTTTCCAAATAGGCTGAACCTTTTAGGCATCTACCGAAGAAAAATAGCACATTTGAGTGGGGGGAGAACCAAATGAGAACATTTGATGATCTGAAAAGGGAGATAATTAATGTGCCTTGTTTAAAATCATTTGAATTTAGTAGAGAATGGGTTGTTGCTGTTGTTGTAAGCAATTGTGGTTTAGGGTCTGTCTTGATATAGTGAGACAAGGACAAAGAATGGATTGCGTCCCATGCTTCAATAGCTTTGAGGCTGAGAGGGCTTACTCAGTGATTAAAAGATAACTTCTGGCCTGCATTTGGGGGTCAAGGTTACCAATTTCCGATGAAGAGTGTGTTATGGGTGGAGCTCGAGAATTGCAGGTTTGTGAGGAAGCCTATTGCTATGTTGAAGTGAACTCAATAAGTGAGTGATGTGATTCATTTGATGAAACAATCTAGGTTGAGAAAATTGGAAAAATTCTATCATGAGTAAGGTAATAAAGTATATCAGTAATGGGTGGCCTGAAGAGCGCAAGGTGCTAGGTGAACAAAAGGGCTCTTTCAGAGTACCCGAGGAGTTCTGTAGGAAACAGCACTGTAATGAGAGGTGACAGAATCATTTTTCTATATGAGTTGGGCAAGAAAATAATTGAGCGTTTTCATGAAGGGCATGTTGACATTTTTGGGACGAGAAGGTGTGTGTGTGTGTGTGTGTGAATATTTTCCATGTCCTTGACTGGATGGGATGGAACTTATTATAGTGGAGTGAAGGACCACAAGAAAGTTGGGAATTGATATTATTGGTCTTTTCACAGTTCTTCCCAGGCAGGAAGTAGTTGGCTTTGTGGTTATTGACTACTTTATGAAATGGTCTGAAATAAGGAAGGCCGAGGAGCTTACATCGGAGGTTATTGTGGACTTCCCGAATGACTTATTTTGTACAGAGGGATTCTGGAGTAAATTGTTTCTGTCAATGGTTTGCAAATTCTAATTCTCATTATTCTGGGTTTCTTTGTTAAGCATGGTATTAAACATAGGAGGATTTCAGTTTTCCATCCAGAGCTGATTGTGTAAGTGGAGACGTTTTACATGGTGGTAAAGGAGTCCACTTAATTGGCAATCAAGGTCAATTAACTAGAGGAACGTGTTCCAAGCAAAGTTTCTTGCAGACAGAACCACACCTAATGCTGTGATTCTTTTGTCCCCGTTTGAGCTGCTGAGAGGTCACAAGCCTGGTACAATGTGTCTACCATGATGGTTGAAGACAAAATGTAAGAGCTCTTCTGAAAGTGACTATCACAGTATTAGAAGCGTAGTGAAAAAGAATAAACAAAAGGTGAAGCTGGATATGCGTTTGAGAAAAGGGGTATGTGGAAAAAACGCTTTTACAGAGGGGGGCCGAGTACAGCTGAAGCATCTTGCAGACTCTGGGAAGGAACAGCCTGTTAGTTTGACACTGCTCTTGTCACAGAAGTGTTGAAGACTGTGGTGAGAGTAGGCGGAGAAACAATGTGGAAGCTTAGCAGGGTTTCCCCTTGTAGAGGGGATGCTGAAGTTTGCAAGAACAGTACAGTGTATTTGCTGATTTGCATGAAACGTTTGTGGAAGGAGGAGATGTGGTCAGGTGCACAAATGGGGTGATTGCTTGAGGAATGGTCAGTTGCAGGTCTCCTAAGATTCCAGTTAAGCTCAATGATTACATTTTACATTGTTACTGTTAGTAATGAGTTACATTTTTTTTTATTTCGTGTTCAATGTTGGTTGTTGAAGGTCTGTTAACTTCCACTCTAATCAGCACTTTGCTCTTAAGCTTTCCTTTATGCTTAGAGTGGAAGTATTACGTACAGAATCTGGTTGGGTGAATATGGAGGATGCAGGGATGTCACGGTTGGAGGAACTAAACTTACGAGGATGGATATCTGTGAGAAAATCATTTTTAGTAAGCAAATACAATATATATCTTCTGTAACATCAAATCAGCAGTTTCAGTCCATGTCTTCATTAACATTAGTTTTCCTGTTTTGTAACAAAGGAGCCCAAACTTGCTCCCAAAATTAATCGTCAAGTTAGGGAAGCTTCGAAGCAATGAGCCTGGAGCAAGTTTGCAACTTTGCCAAGCAGATGGCAACCTGAAAGCTTCAAACATCCCAGTGAAGCCTTCACAATCTACCACAAAATAGCACAGATTTCTGCCATTCAGCATGGATGCAACCAGGAAAAGAAAATACCTCAATGCAACCAGGGCCTTTGCCAATCACTCTGAAACAAGCAGTAATTACTTCTCTCCTAAAGAAAGCTCTGTATTACTGTAGCAGGTAAATGTAGAGAATTCACAAAAGGTTTCACTCACTGGTTTAATCTACAACAACCCATTTTCAGTGCCAGGGTCAAAATGACCTATGTTTAGAACGATGGGATCCATTTAACCTAATACACTCTAAATTGGAAAGTTAGAGGAAACTTTCAAATGTACTAAACAAGAACAATCCCATGCATACTGCAATAAACCGGAGCACAACATTTCCCACCCTTAACCAATATACACAAAAAAAGTGAAAATGTCACAACTTAGACATTCAGGGTAAACAGAACATACAGGTCCACAGCAAGGCAAAATAAGAATTCTGGCACCTCAGAGAAACAACTGATTAAACACAAACTTGTGAATGTTTTGAGAAGTCTGTGTACGCTTTGGGTCCTCTGCATATTGCACAACTTCCCCTTCCTGGCATTGTCCAGCACTACTGTCCCTACTATCCACATCACCACTCTGCCCTTACACTTCACCTCACAGTGTCCTGCACGCTCTCATTCACCATCCATGCACTCTTCCTTTAAATTCCTGATGCTTTTGAAAACCTGGCCGTTACAGTTTCATCTTTCAAAGATTTAAGTTGTTCACATAACTCAGTCCACTTGAATGCTGGTTTTGCCCCATCAAAACTTTCAAATTCTCATATTTGGTCACAAAGTTCTGGATAAAGTTTGAATTAAACAGAATTCACTAAAAGCTGGGCCTAAAGCTAGTTGGTAGGAGTTAGGTTGAAGGAAAACGTTGGTGCCTTTGCAATAGCGTCCACCAACCACGGATGAGGTTTTTTCCCCTTGGTCAGAAAGGATGTGTCCCAGATATTCAAGTTTTGTCAAATTCATATTTTTCTATGCTTACAGTTCCCCCACAATTTGTAAAATTATCAGTACTGTCAAGACCTCCCATTGTTATCATAGGTTGAGCAGCGGAAATAACCAGATAGATAATTCAATAGGCTTTAAACGCTCATGCTCACATGTTCACATCATACCCAAATGGTTCCTAATGCTAAATGGAACATTTCTCATTTTGCATTTTACAAATGTGGCATCATCTTTTACTCATATTTTTTTTATGAACTTCAAATGTTTCTTAGCTGTGTATTAAACGTTTCATTCATCCTACTTAATACATAATTAAGAAGCTATTCATTTTCTTTTCCCACAAATAACACTGTATCCTTTGCACCTAGTTTGAGGCTATACTCCACTATGATTAGACCATTTTTGGCAATGTATAATTTTCCTTGAATTAAGTAAGCTTTGAATACTAATTCTAAAATAGTGTCAAAATAACTAGGCAGCTCTAATTTCCATCCTTCAAATGACACAGAGTTTTTGGAGGTTCAAAAGCTTTGCGCCCACATCATGTTGGTAGATAGATTCCCAGATCACTGTGTTTCAACTCCTACACGATATTCATAGACATATCTTGCTGTTGGACTTTATCTTTACATCTGATCACAATCTGATCCCTTGTTAATTGTGCTGTAAAATTTTCAGTTTTCAGATGTACAATCTGTTACTAATATTTGCAAAGCTGCACATTGTCCTCTAACAAAAAATCTCAGGTCTGTATCTGTGTCTGTCAAATGCCGCAGGGTAGATTGTAATCGTTTGAGACCTGGGCGTCCAGCTGGTAGGAAGCTGACCAAGTAATTGAATAAAAGGAGGTAGTGGAGTTACGCTGCTTGATGTCTGCATAAATAAATACGTTTTGAAAATGGTGGGAAGAGCATACAAGCAAAGCAGCAAATGGAGACTTCAAGTTAAAAAACTGTTTCATGTGTATTATTATATTAATGTTTAAAAGCGGAATCGTGGTAAGCAAAAACGCCTGAGCAACTGAACATGAACACTTGGGAATGTGCAATAGTTGTGCATTCTAAGGATGGCTAAAACTCAAGAACAATATGGATCAGCAGTGTTTAATCAACAATCAATAAATTAGCGTCAATTAGACTGGTGTGCACCAATGGTATGTGTTCTGTAACTTTGGATCACACATCAAGAAACATCCACTTGTCCAAAAGATTGCCAAAACATCGCCTCTGGTAATGTGGTGCATATCACCACTTTGATATATTTTTCTTCCAAGTCCTATTTTGCCCTATCAAAGATGGTAAGCACTACACAGCTGGACATCACCTTAACTACATAGAAAGCAGAGTGCATCAGGCGAAAAGGCATTGTTGCTCTGAACACACTCTAGGCCTAGATGAGTAACACAATACTTGGAGACTGAGTTGCAGACTGCATTCCACTGTGAACTCTGACCAAACAGTGGGTATAAGGCAGCAATCTCAGATCCAAAGAAGCCGCGCTAGACTATGGGGAAGACAGAACAGGGACCAAGGAGCATGTGCCAGATGAAGCTAGAAGAAGAGGAACAGTGCCAGTCTTTGAAAAGATGGGGTATGAAAACAGGCAAAAGTGTGGATTACAAAATGACCAAACTGAACCAGACCTGATGCCAATATGTTGTATTTAAATGAAGAGACATCATGAAAATGTGTGCACTTGAGCAATGATTAACATCCCATCATAAGTGCTAGGACAGGAATCACTTCTGACTGGAATAGTGGGATCACTTTAAACAAGTTCTAAACTAGAATATCAGACGCAACATTTCAGTTTGAATATTGCAGATAAGCAGGTCACTACTCTTACCCTCTTGAACCTTCTATCTATAGACCAATCTCAAACCTGGCATTCTTTAGAAATAACTTCAAGAGTGAGATATCAGGCTAACTTCAACATTTTGTAGCAGAAACCAACACTGTACTTGATGAGCAACCAGTTTTTCGACCTTAAAAAGGTACAGAAATAGCCATAGCTGCTATCCCTGGAGAACCCCTCTCCTCATTGGATACTGAGCAAAGTGAGATCCTAATTCTGCTTGATTTGCCAATGGCCTAAAATACCAGAGACCACAAAATGCTTGCATGAGAAACTGACCTACCATAAGTGGAATGTCTTTTCAGTAGTGTCAATCACTCTTCTTCTAAACATGGTATTTATTTAGACTTTAGTACAAGAAAGACATAATAGTACATTCAAAATCAAAATAGTACACTTATAATCCATTCTCACTTGTTTTTGGTTTCTGTTTGTTATCATCAATCAACGTTCACAACGAGTTGTTTCACTTTTGTCTCCCAAAAAAGCAAAATAGGAAAAGGCTGAAATATTCTCAATAAACTAAGGTCACTATGTATAGGTCAACCTTATATCGTGATGAAGACTGGCCCGGTAAACATTCATATGAGGATATAATATACTTACAAGAGAGATTATATTTCAGGATAGGAATGGGTCCATCTCTCTTCAATGACATAAAGCTGGTCATCTAATTTGAAGATAATTCTCTTGTGAGAAGCCTTAATCACCATCTCTTCACTACAATATTTTAGAGTGGCAGTGTAGCTGTTTTAGGGTTGTAGTTTTTTTCCATCTTTTTGGTGTAGGAAGAGGTGGGTCCAGCCACCGTTTCTTCTCATTAGTAATTTCCATTATGTCAGAAGAGAAAAGGTGAATTGTCAGCTCTTCTGAGAGAGTTAGAGCAAGACCAGTCATATGAGCCAGTTTTTCCCACACTAGAAACCAGAAGTTCTGTATCAGTCTACAGGACCATAAGATGTGGATCTTGGCTCCTCTTTGCTCCTTGCACCTCCAACACATGCCATTGTGTGCCATTCTTGCTATGAATAGTTTATGAGAGGACAATGCCAATAGTGTAGGATCTTATAATAGCTGAATTTGAGCCTTGGTTCCAGAGGTCAGATCATAAGTAGATATGGGTCTTAGAGTGCTAATTATTCTTAACTAATCACATCCAGTAAACCACCACTGGCCCGGGCTCATCAAAAGTGAAGCTGACTTCTTGTGGTGATACAAGAATCTTCATTGTCACCCCTTCTCTTCAACACATATAAGGGACTTTTTGGACAGATAGTTGTTCAATTCCACATTCCCTTCTTAGAGTATGCTCATGGAATACAACTATACATGTGGCTGGACAGCCATGTAGACCATTACAAATACGCCATGAACTAGTGCAAGCACATAAACTAGTGGATGAGGGAATATCATCTCTGCATGGATGCACCAAAGACCAAAACCCTCAAAACCGGAAATCCATCAACTTATGGTTACTGGTCAAGTGGTTGGAAGGAACAGGGAGCCAACCCAACTCCAGCCAAAGCACCCGTTGCTCCAGTTTCCACAAGCATCAAATTTATCACATACTTAATGAATCGATATTGGACTAAAGCAGGTTAGTTTATGCTGGAGCACAAAACAAAAAGTTTGTAAAACTACTGCAGGTTCGAAAGTAAGGGGCAAGACTATAGCCATCGCCAAAAGTCAAGGGCTAAAATCAGATACCTGCACAGCGGTTTGCTCATGGATCGGAACTGCGAGTTGCGTGATCAGTTCTTAATTTGTAAAATAATAAGTGCAGGAGCCCAAACTTTTTCTAAGAAGCCAGCGCTTGATTTTGTCTAATGTTGCAGTTGCCAAATACCAAAAATGCTTAATCTTCATTCAACCTCATGCCGCTTTCATGCACTTTCCCTCCCCTTATTTCACTCTAAAATGTCCTTTTGTTCTCTCTGTTTTTGCCCCTTGTCACTTTTTCAGCCGTTCTCTTCCTCCTCCTTTCCTTCCTTTTATATTTTTCTTCCCTTGCATTCAGTCAAAGTCTGATAAAGAAATATCAATTCTGATTGGCCCCATGTGCAGCCACGTGTTCAAAGGAAGACCTGAAACTTATCACATCCTCGCAGTTCACCCCTGATTCTGACAGGTCAATCTGGCTGCAATTCACTGGGGAAAAGCAATGTGAAAAAAGCAAAATATGCTAAATTTGTTGTGCCTCATTTCAATGTTGAAAACTCGGAATAGGGGACATTTTTCACATATGTTGAGCACCTCACACTGAGTAATGACATTTACCACATGTGTTAAACACCAAAGTCCTATTCTGCCGAAATAATGATGAGGGCTTATGTCTCACTCTTAAGACACTGACCCACACACCTGGGCCCTAAGACACTTGCTAACCTTGGCACAAAGGATGAAGTTCAAAATACTCTGCTCTATTTTCAAAACATGCAAGGGAAACATCCCAAGCTACCAAGAATCTGACAAAGTTCCCCATCAGACACTTAGTCGATCCTTGACAGCCTGCAAGTCAAACTTGATTGGTCAGGTCTGATTCAACAGCAAATCTCACGGAGGTAGGCTGATGGACTGTTAGGCTCCCAACTCTCGAACAGTCTGCACCCAGACCTAAGGAACCAATCAAGTCTGCCAACATTGAAGAAAAAACTGAATACAAGCCTCATCAAATAGGTCTTCTCAACTCACCAGGAGATCAACAGGACTACCCTGTTTTAAGGACAGACCAATTGAATGCCTATCGAGCTCCCTCGAATCAGGGACCCGAATCTTCACATGAGCCTTATGCTCGTCAGACATGACTTTTTTGGACATTAAGGCACCTAATTTTTTTAAGGATTTTAAGGACTCACCATTGCTCCTTGTCGGATTTACAATATAAATGAATAAAAATAAAAGCATACCTGCTTTGTAAATGCACCACTTCAGGTGCACTGGGCATACTTGTGCATCTTAATACAAATTTTATGAACTAATCCCCATGTTTACCCGCATTATTACACTAAGCCTTACCTCTAGTCCAATTTTATTCAGAGCTTCTTGTTACATTTTATGTCCATAATGTCCTTCAAATTCTTCTATCTTTTTTTGTGTTTCTTTTATTTCTTAGAATCAATGGATGGCTTTGTTGTGGGGCAACACAAGTGAAGTACTCAGTTCGTAGAATCCATTCTTTAATCTACCAATAACTCCTTTTAAAGCAAATTATTAAAACACATTTTGTATAACCAATTGGTTTATATACAGCATAGTCTTCAATGGGGATCGGACAGGTGCCCACCAGGGTAGGGTGGGCTATATTGACAAATGTTGTGCATAGAAATAAATTTAGGGCCTGATTCACAAAGTTAATTTTACATTTTTGGAGTAAGTCTACTTCTTTGTATTTAAAACAACAGTTTTAATTTTACTAATTGTAAATTATAACTGCAGAGAGTCCGCACTTGTGATGGAGACTCCAGACATAAAAAGATGGCGCAGGCCTATCTTTTTATGTGCAAAGTTCTCCTTCCCGCCTGCAGAGTCTTTGCAGTCGTAAAATCGTAGTTTGTGAATACCAAAAAAAAAAAAACCATAGTAAACATACCACAAAAATCAAGTTTACCTTTATGAATTAGTTACACACATAATATGCTGTGTTACAATTATCATTCGTTAAAATAAGCTTTCACAGCTATTAAACCTCTAATGCTGAGCATGTTAAGGTCACTTAACCCAGTATGAGATCTCGTTAAAGAACTTCGCTGCGTATTGTAGTCAATGCACCTGCCTGTTGAGAATCTACATCATTATCACAGTCACTGTCAGACATCAGAAGCAGTCTTTGCTGTATCCATTATAGTTTTTAGATGAAGCGGCTCTGTGCAGTGAATTCTGATATGTACTTAAATAGGGGCGGCTCCTCTGCAATGACGAAGAAGCATCGCCCCACTGGCTAAGAGCCAGCAGCTCAAAAATAAAACAGGGCTGGGCGACGGGAGGGGTGAGGCGGAGGAGTGGAGTGCACTTAAGTATCCAATGTCAGTTTGGCCAGCCGTCTTAGGCCAGCCAAAATGATATGCGCACTTAGGTTTCACTAACCCGGCTGTGTTGCACAGCCGGCTTAGAGAAACAGCACAGACTCACATGCACTGTCTGAGTGGCAGATCAAGCCACTCAGACCAATCCTGGCACTGTTCTCATGCTAGGAATAGCATGAGTGCAGTGCCAGGATTGCGTAGGGAGCCTGTGCTGGTGTCCCAGGGACTGCTGGGACACCATCAGGAGAGAAGAGCAGCGAGGCAGCAGGACAGGTAATTAAAAAAATATACATATTTTCCCAGCCCCGTCGTCTCCCTCTCCACACCCCCTTGAGGTCTGCGGCTGCCACTGCTGATCTCTGAATAAAAAAAAAGTACCTACGACAACGAGCGCTTTAGGGCTGTCATGGCAAGGGTTAAATTCCATTTTCTTTGCAATCAGGAGTATACAGAGAGGTCAGAATTACAAGTTATGTGATAGTATCACGCCCTGATAGTTTTCCCGGGTTAGATAATGGATGATCAAACCCACTGAAATTTATCAGGAGAAAAGGCCCGAAAAAGACAAATCATGGGGAATTCGGTGTGGTAAGTATCATGTCTGCATTTTACACCTCATTTTGAAGTTGAAAACTCGGAAAAGGAGGTATTTAACACATGTTTTAAATACCTTGCCCTGGGGTATACTTCAGAGTCGCCGGCTGAACGTTCCCACGCAAGGCAGTATTAAACACATTACCAATCCTTCTACAACAGTGCCACCTGGTGATCAATTTAAGTACAAGCGAAGTACAAACGTCTGTTATCACAATACATGAAACCGAAATAAATACATGCTACCAGACTGCAAGTAAAGGAGAAACTATACCTTTCCCAACCTGCACTCTCTAGTATTTCAAAAGTCTCATCACAGAGTGTATATTAGCAGCAATTTTAAAAAAGTCCCGCAACTCTACAGCCACCACCAAAATGCATCTATGATTGATATGAAGCACAATTCCCCATGCCTCTCTCCTCCCTACGCCTCTCGTGTATAATTTTTTATGTGTGGTAGAATGCAATCTCTGACTCAGGTCCAGTTAGTAACCAGAGCCGTGTGAAAAGTTAGACAGGTCTTTTTAGCGTACTTTTTCATGCCATCCATCCACCCACCCACGCAAGCACGCACATAGTCAGACTTTTGTGCGTGGCACTTATTACCACAATTTATCACTGTCTATAATAGGTATTATTCTGACACTCCATGGTGCTCATTTTACCAAACTTAGCGTGATAAAAATGTGAGCTGGTCACAAAACAAACGAACCCTGGACCTTCAGCTTGCACACAGCCTACCGGAACATGGGCATTAACCCACTGAGTTATCTTTTCAGCTACATTAACGGTCTATGGGCCATATGTACAAACACTTTTTCCCATAGACACAGAATGGATAAAAACCTTTGCTACATCTGGCCCTATGTGTATTAAAGTGTTGAAGCGCATGTTGAGACAGCACACTCTCATTTACAGGGATTATATTTTCAATTGAAATGGCCACAAAATTCGCACGGACATGCAGTTTTTGCATAAAACTATATAAAGCGTACAAATGATAATGTGTGGAAATCTGTTTTCAGTAAATGTTTACCATTTGTACACCACTAAGTAAACCAGTTATTTTACAGGTGTTTAAATGTTATGTGTTATGTACAAACTGATATCTTAGATGCTGTTCTTTCAAACTCCTTGTACCCCAGCAAGATTGTCAGTTAGTTCACTTTACAAGAACCTCCAACTTTGCAGTCAGAGAAAGAAAAGTGAACACCAATCTCCATGTTAAAAGAATAAGCAGCAATTTGTCAGAGTACCGCCTGATATTTGACCTCTGTCTTTGAATAAACAGCAAATGTGACAAGATAAAAATAGAATTGAAAGTCTTCTTTATCGCTTATTCATCTTATAAACTACAGCATTGTTATTCTTAGGGTGCTGCAGCACCCCTCGTACACGTACTTCACCACCTATTGTTAAATCATTTTAACATAAGATTAATGTTGCTTCTGCAGAGCACTCTTTCTGACCAGCAGGTCACCTTTTAAATCTCGGTCAGAAACCTCTCTGGGTTATGCACACCCTGCAAAGAGCTGTGTTGTTGCAAGGCATACATTTGGATCCCTGCAGGATTCGCTCATTCTTTCATTCTTCTAAGGTCGATAAAACTGAAATCCTTGTGTTGAGTGGTTATTATTAAGCACCTAGAATCAGGTTAGTTTGCTTTGTGTGCCAAGTAAATGAACTTCATTTGTATAGCTATACACCAAGATTTACAAATACACACTAAACATAGCAGTTAGTTAGCCACACATCGTAAGGTGATTTAGCAAGTTCTAGTTTTGGGACACCAGCACTAAGTCGGAAGATTGCAAGTCAAGTACAAGCATGAAAGTCCAAGTCTGGCCGAAGATCACCCTTATGACAGGGGGCTAGTTGAGGGCTATGTATTTTCAAATGAAGAATACAACTATTTTAACTCCCTTATCTTACCACAGGATGCAGCACATATTGCCAATAGTTTGCATACTTCTTGTTGTTCTACCGTGAAGAGAGCTTGAGAAAACTGGTGACTTCTATGTATGTACCTTGCTTGGTAGCAGTGGGGTAGGAATCTCATTCACAGAAGAAAAGGTATGGTTAAAATTTAGAACAAAACAAGGTGAAGGAGAACATGTATTTGAATTGTATACTCTGGGTGCTCACCAAACACCCTTATGGATGTAATGCAAGTGACCGGACAGAACTGTCACTCAAACCTCTATACCAAAGCAATGGGAGCACATCCAAACAATCATACTGTAACAGTTCTTCATTAATGTCCAAAACACAAAAGATAAGATTATAAGGTCATAGGCTGGCTTTATTCATTCTTGGTTCGGTGTGCCCCTGAATTTTGAAGGCAGAATATCATGATATGGAAATATTAAGGACAAAATATCTAAACCAAAATATTTAAAGGTTAGCATAGATGTGCTATACCTAACCCCACATATTTATACCTTGATGATCTATATATCTCTAAGGAACGTAGATGTGGAGTTAGGAATAAGAAATCTATATGTCCCCTACATGCACTTACCTATCAATATTCTGCTCCTCAATATGTTTTCCACAACATTCTTATATTACGGTAATTCTATGTTCAATATTCAGTAGTACAATCCTTCCAATAAGCCAGCGCAATGAATGGAGTGCCAATTACTTTGGGAATAAGCTTTTAGGAAGGGTGTACATTGATACCAGTATCAGATATTACATGTTACTCTGTTGACAAGAATGATAAATATATTTATAACCTCTGTAGAGGATATCGGTGCACCCAGGATAAGGAAGAGTGTGAGTTATGAGGGTACCGAAGTGCTGTGCCCAAGAAAATATAATGATGTCTTCAAAGCAATTAGTGAAAGCCATTAGAGGATGAGTGAATTGACAGTTCCACCTGAATCACTACTGCCCTTTAACATTTCGGAATGATCAATAAGAAAAGTGTATCACTAGTCAGACAGAAAAAAGTATAGTGAGGGTGCTCTAGTGATGATTATGTATTACAGAGGAAAAAGAAATAAGAGACTAAGAAAGGTACCTCTAAGAGCTAATAGTAATATGTGGGCAATGCCCTAAACTTGTAAAGTCGGTTGAATAATGAGGAAATTAGGTCAAATGGAACAGGGAAAATGCTCAGGGTTAAAGAATAAAATTCAGATACATACTGGTCTGGTTTAAAGGTAAATGGGTCAAAAGTTGTGATTGTGGAGGCCACAGGTCGATGCGACAAGTTTGTACCGGCCAGTGGGAAAGGAACTATGTTCAAGGTGAATGGCAAAAGTAGAGAAGGAACTGTAAGGTGTGTGAAAAAAACTATAGGCTAAAAACAAGAGATAGAAAGGTGTGTACAGAGCATGATGTGTTGTTTCGCAGTTTAGAATGAAAGGATGCAGAAAGGATGCAGTTCAGTCCATGCTATGCTGAAAATGTGAAACAGGAGAATGTCTTATGAAAGAAGGTAGAACGGTAGAACAGAGTCTACACCGCCTGTCTATGAGACCACCCTTCTGCCATGAAAGCAAGTGTTTGGATCTAGGCAATGGCAATGCTAGACCACCACAAGCGGCGCAACAAGTGGAGGCACCAGGATGAACCTACAAGTAGGAAATCGTGCCTGCAGGCAAGCAGAGAAGTAGCAAAATATCACCTTGCCTAGAACAGGAAACATACTTGCGTCACCCCTGCCTCTACTGAAATACTCTTCCACCACCAGCAGGCAACACCTGAACTACAGAAGCAAATCCCTGAGGGACAGAAGAATCTCAGCCCAAGTCATCAGCAGAGGTGATGGCCAGGGCAGTTCCCTAAGGGACAGATAATTCTGAGGCAATTACAAGTGTGCCCGCCAGGAGGGCAGATCCCTGAGGTACAGGAGAATCTTGGTCCATCCATCCTCCCCACCCTCTACCAAGCACGTACTTGGGGTGGTCGTAGACGAGTTTGCCGTTGTTCCCCACTACCAGGATGATAGGGTTGTTCTTCTGCAAGGAAGGAGAAGGTGGTTAGAGGTGCAATGGACAGATCCCTGGGACACAGCACTAGAAGTGGTTCAAGGGTTATAGCGACTTACTCTGTCATCGTTATCGAAGGTGTCGAAGAAGATTCCAACACCGTCCCAAAGATCAGAGGCACCATATACAGAGCCGGTCTCACCACGCTGCCTGGTGTACCACACTGCCTGCAAGAGAACAAGGGATGAGATGAAGCGATCTCTGACAGTATCATAGGTTCAGTTATACGGTCACAGTGCCCATTATACATTGTCACGGACACTCAGTGACACTTTTAGGGGGTCATTACGAGTTCGGTGGACGGTGAGATTGGTGTCACACAGGCTACTTCCCCGCCGGCCCCATTAAGAGTTTCCCGCTAGGCGGCCTAGTGGAAAACAGGCTACAGCATTGTCACCGGATCACAATCGAGCCTGCGGCAATGCTGTAGACCGCAGAGTGGCACCCTCGGAAAGCAGACAGTGAACATTGCTAGGGTGCTGGGCAGGGGGGCCTGCACTGGCCATGCTAAGTTCATATGCATGGGCAGTGCAGGGTCCCCGCTGTGGCCCCCCGCACCTGTTCTCCGCCGGCCTTTTCATGGCGGTGTTACCACCATGAAAAGGTTTGCTGAGAACGAGGTCTTAATCCACAGGGCAGCCCTGCTTGCAGCGCTGTCCTGGCAGATTAGGATCTCCGCCACCTCCAGACTGCCGGGATCCAAGATCCTGGTGGTCCGACGGCCAGGGTTCTAATGTGGTGGTCCAGACCACCACCGAAAGTGTGGTGGTCTATAGACAATAGCTATAGCGTCGTATCCTCCGTTTTAGCGTTGTTGTGTTTATCTTATTGAACTATTGCCTCCATTGTAGGATCACAAACTCCTTTACACAGTGCCAAAGCCTCGATTATGGTGTTAAAACTGTACTGTAACTATCAGCGACTCTGTTATAACAATGTACAAACCCCATTAACCAGCAACACAGCCTCCAATGTAATGTTATAAGCTGCACTGTACAGTGTCAAAGCTTCCACTGAAGTATCACAAACCCCATTATACAGAATGACAGCCTCCACTGTAGTGTTACCAATTGCATTGCAGATCATCACAGTCTCCATTGTGGTATCACAAAACCATTATGCAGGCTCACAGCTTCCACATTACTGTTACAAACGTCACTGTACAGTGTCACTGCCATCAATGTAGTTTCACATGCCCCATCATACAGCATCACAGCCTCAGTTTTGTGTTACAAACTGCACAGTACAATGTTTCAGCCTCCATTTGCGGCATCACAGTTTCTATTTCTAAGGCTCACTGTCTCTATACTTGAACCACAACCTAAAAATGGTTGCACCCACCACTGTATCATGTCACAGGTGTCATTAACTGTGTCATGCCCAACACTGTGCACCACAACTTATTTTTTGCCCAGTGTCGTACTGTGCAAATTTATATACTGCATTGTACAGTATCAGTTCCACCATTATAAAACATCAGATATTATATTATACAGTGCAGCAGCTTCAAACATATAGGGGCCTATTCACAAACTGCATTTTGTAGTATGTTTAGTAGTACTACTCATGAACTGCAAAATACTATTCACTAATCTACACATGGAGGTCTCGGTCACCGCCACTCCGATCTTTTATGTGCGGACTCTCCATCCCGACTGCAGAGATTTCCATACAAGTTTGAATGTAGGAGGGTCAGGTGGGGTTGATAATTGGAAATACTGATAAATAGGAGGGATTTAGGAAAGAGTAAGGAGAGGTTTGGGGTGGTCAAGGAGGGCTTTTGGGAGGGACACACATCCACCCACAGAAGTGGAAGCCTATTCCTATTCACAAACTGCAATTCAAAAACTACTGCAGCCAAAAAGTCCTCAAAATAGGAGTAAAAATATTCCAGCTCAGACCTGGAATAATTCCAGCATCACACGTGGCTAATCGCTGGTACAGCACCATCCCACAGAAAATAATGATGGCAAGGACTTAAATTAACATCCCACAGGAACTAATGTTAAATTAAAGTAACTTATTTGAACATTTTAACATTTTAAGAATAGAAATAAATTTTATATATATATATGTGTATATATATATATAATTATAAATTCTTTATAAAAAAAAGCAATAAGTCGTACCGATTTGTGCCATTTCCTGGGATTGCTCAAAGAACAAATTGCAGAGTGAAGCAGGTTCCCTGGGTAAAGACAATGATGAATGCGTCTGCAGGTTCGTACGAGGTGAGCACCTGGACGTGAGGAATGGGCTTTCTTCCGATGCAGAGGAAAGGTTTTGGATCCAAGTAAACGCCCAATGCCTCTGGCAAACACACGACACGAGTATTGAGAGGTATCGACTCACAATTAATGAAGAAGCAGGTAACAGGACAGGAACCCTGCTCGCTTTTTAACCTGTAGTGCATTTTGTGACGGGTACGTGGGAGAAAAAAATGGGAAAAGGAGAGATGGCCATATCCCGGAGTCCAGAAGACTGTGAGAGGAGAAAATATAGATGAAATAAGGGCCGACTAAGTTTAGTACAGATCACAGTGCATCAGAGTTTAATAAGGAAATTCGGTACGCACGCTGCTTTTGGAAAACAAATTGAAATAGCATGGAAAGAGGTGACCTACATCAGTGGTTCCCAACCTTTTGACTTCTGTGGACCCCCACTTTATCATTACTGGAATCTGGGGACCCCACTGACTCATTACTGGAAACCAGGGTCCCCCTAATGAGTCATTACTGAAAGCTGGGGGCCTAATCTGTTAATAATATTTAATTTTCTAAGCAGGCGAGGACCCCCTGAGGAAGCTTCGAGGACCCCCAGGGGTCCCCGGACCACAGGTTGGGAACCACTGACCTACATTGTTAAATACTGCAATGTGGACCACGGTAAATGTCAGTAACCAAAAGGAATGATTATTGAAGAAAAGAGGAGCACAGGCTATAGACAATAATTGGAAAATAGCAACAATGATGGATGCATTAACATTTGAAGGAAAATGAGAGAATTGTCCTGGTAAAGCATAATTTACATGTTAGAATAGAGGCTCAATGGGCAGTGATACTTTAATATCATATGAAACAGGGGAGAAATTAGGCCCACACTGCCATCTACAGTCAAGAAGTGGAATAGTCTCTGAGTCTTCATCTGTAATTCAAAATGACTGGAATTAAAAAGATATTAGAGTAACACTCAATTCCACTGATATATCTAATACATTGGCAGAAAAAATATTAAAACGTGAGGAATTTATCAGAGAAATGTTTGACACAAATGACAGTGAAGTTTCACAGAAGGTAGGGATGCAAGGGAATGTGAAAGGAACTGATATTAAGACAATAATGAAAGAGTTGGAAAAATCGCGCACAATGGAAATAAATGGTGGGAAAGTGTCACCTTGAAAAAATATATTGAATGTAATCGAATTCAAAGAGGACTGCGAATTTTCATTTTACCAACGCTGAATGATGTGGACCCTGACCTATTGAAACAGTGGCAAATGGATACAGTTGAGTGTTCAAATAAATTAATGAATACTTTAATTATTCATGCTGAAAGGAGGCTTGCACAGGCCATAGAAAAAATTAAGGATTTGGAAAAAGCCTTGGAGAAATATAACGGCACTGAGGAAGGGGCCAGAAGTCTTGAGGAACTTGTAAACAAATTGGATAAGCATGAAAAAGAAGTTCAACAGAAAAAACAAAAAAAGTTTAATAGAGATAAAATGGATTATTCAGCTGGCAGGTTATACATGTTTGCAAGACGATTTGATGCAATGCACAGCAGACAGGTGATGGATTAAGTCCTGCACAAATCAGGAACACTTTCCAGTGTGGATAGCTCTGAAATGAGTTTGGGGGACGAAGGACCATCGATGACACAGACAACCGAATTGGACTTTACAGGAGAAATGAGATTATTACAGAAGTCAACTCGCAGGAGAGGTGGAGAGATGACGAGATCAGAGAACCAGGCCAATCGAAAAGAAATCGACGGAGCAGGAAGATGAAGAGAAAACAGAAGTACAAGAAAATTAAACCAGGCTTAATTGATAATCTGGTGATCAATTTGTCCTCAACAGTCCTTAATGATAAACACATCAAAATGTTGAATAAAGGCTTGACATTTTGTCTGAGTGCAGGAATGGACCTGGCAACATCAAGGATTGGCTTATATAAATTCTGCAGGAAATTGAAATTAAAGAACAGGAGACAGAAGTACAAGAAAATTAAACCAGGTTTAGCTGATAATCTGGTGATCAATCTGTCCTCAAAAGTCCTTAATGATAAACACATCAAAATGTTGAATAAAGGCTTGACATTTTGTCCGAGTGCAGGAATGGACCTAGCAACATCAAGGATTGACTTATATAAATTCTGCAGGAAATTTAAATTAAAGAAATATTTTGAGAACAAGCCATCTACAGACATAGATCTAGGAATATTCTGACCTATATCAAGCTTAACATCAGGGGGATATAGCACCACTACAGGACTTATGAGACTTGGAACAAGAGTCTGGTATGATGACAACTTTAAATGAAGAGGGATCATCTGATTTGCAATTTTGTAGAGAGATGGGAATAGTAACCAACAAACCTGGAATGAGTGGTTGCAAATTAAAATCCAGATTTTGTCTACAACTACCACCAGGCAATAAGGTGGACATGTTTCAAGAATTAATCGCTGACGATCTGAGAGATATCATTAAAAGAGAGAAACAAAAACATTCAAGTCACGTTACAAACATGACACACGATGATTGGTGGACATTGCAAGATTTACAAAAGGACCAAAATATTGTGATAAAAGCCTCAGACAAAGGAGGGAACATAGTAGTGATGGATCACAATAGATATATTCAGGAGATCAACAGACAATTATCAATTCAAGATAATTATGAGCAATTGAGAGAAGACCCCATGAAAGGAATTATGAGAGATTTCCGTATGAAATTGAAAAACTGGCATGAAAAAGGCTTATTGGAAGATGAGGAATTGATGTACATTAGAAAGAGCCATCCCACAACACTAACGATATATGTACTACCAAAGATACATAAAAGTATGAAGAATCCTCCAGGACGTCCGATAATTATTTCCTGTGACTCATTATGGGAAAATGTATCAAGATTCTTAGATTTCTTTTTATTTCCATATGTGACTGCGCTTCCATCTTACATTAGAGACTCCATGGATTTCCTAAGTCGGATCAATGGCATACAGTGGAAACATGAATACATAATGGCAACAGTAGATGTTGTATCATTATATACTTCAATTAAACACACAGATGTTCTGAAAGCTTGTGCATATTTTCTATGCAGTAGATAGTTGAATCTATTAGTGCACACACAAATGCTGTTAGAAATTCTGGAGTTTTGTCTTACCAATAATATTTTCATTTTCAATGGCAATCATTATATTCAGAAGAAAGGAACAGTGATGGGAACATCTTTCACTCCCAATTATGCTAACCTAACAATGGGCCACTGGGAAGCAGAATGTATATGGACTGACGAAAATACTGAGACTCTCAATAAGGTGGTCTTATGGGTCTGATTCATTGATGATTTATTCCTTATCTAGGAAGAGGAGCAAAATGAATTAGAGCTGTTCCTGAACTCATTGAAAAACAACCCATTGGGAGTGCAATTTACATTTGAAATAAATAAAAAAAGAGTGACCTTCCTGGATACTGAAGTTTATATTGAATGAGAAGATCTGCACAAAATTATATCGCAAACCCACCAGCTGCAATAGCAGCTTATTAGGCAGCAGTTCACATCCCAAAGCGCTTAAATGGAGTGTACCCTATGGAAAAAATTTAAGAGCTAGAAGAAACTGCTCTGAACTAAGTGATTTTAAGGCACAGGTAAGTGAGATGTATGAGAGATTCATTAAGATGGGGTATCCAATATCTGTGTTGGAAGATGCTATTAAAAGAGCTATGAAAAACGACAAAGATGATTTATTGGTTCCCAAAAGTACAAAGAATACAAGAGACAAGAAAAATTGATCAGGATCAAACTATCAGATATGTTTTTGGACTACAATCGAACACATAAAGAAATCAAAATGGTCCTAATGAAAAACTGGAAGGCTATAAAGATGAAGAAATCAGAAAATGGGTGACAGAACATCCAAGGATCTCTTACAAAAAAAGTCCATCCTTAAAAGATTTGCTAATTAGAAGCTTTCTACCCTCACAGGGGAGTAGGACAAAAACTTGGCTCCAAATGGAAGGCTTCTTTAAGTGTGTCAAACGTAAAGCTTGCCGATATGGCAAAAACATGACAGAACTTAAATGTGTCGATGGGTCCATGAAGAGGATTAGGGAAGGGATAATATGTGAAACATCATTTGTTGTTTATATTCTAGAATGCCAGTGTGGAAAAAAATATATAGGGAGCACTGTAAATAAATTAAAATTATGTATATTGCAACACTTAAGAGCTATTTCAAATAGGGATTATTCATATGTTATCGCCAAGCACATATGGGAACATCATGCTGGAGATTGTGACAATGTTCGATACTCTGGCATTCATCACGTAAAGCCCAACATTAGATTACAAAACCACAGAAAATCACCAGTTACATTTATCTCAAGTAACTTTAACTTGTGCCCTAAAGCTAGGGCCGGCTCCTCCATTAGGACGGAGGGGCATTGCCCCACAGAAATACCCCCAGAGACAAATAATAAAATGGTAATGAAGTTAATTCATTACCATTTTATTATTCCTCAACCCATCGCAAACCCAGTTTCAGGACGGGGTGAGGCCATTGTTGCAGCAGGGAGGAGTGGCCTAACCAACTGGTCTTAAGACAGCTGGGGTAGAGAAAGCACAGGCCTTTAGTGCTCTTAAGAGCGCTGTAAGAGGCCACTCCCCTCAGTCCTGGCGCTGCTTTCATGCTGATTATCAGCATGAAAGCAGCGCCAGGATTGTTTAGAGGTATTTGCAGGAGCCTGGAGGAGACACAGCAGAACACGGACCGGAGCGAGAGCGCCATGCAGCAAGCAAAGTAAGTGGCTATTTCTTTTTTTACTTACTGTTGCCACTCACCTTGCATGCATGCACCCACCCACCACCCATCACCTGCTCCCCCACTCTAAGTACTTGCCAGCCGCTACTGACTCACGACCTCGCCATGCACTGCTTCTACCTTCGCACATTACATCACTCATGACATGTTCAATGACTGCATTGACATCTGAAATGACATAAGTGATAACACTGTGCATCGCGGGCTGGAGTTGAAATGGCCGTGTTGGATGTGGTGAGCTCTAAGAATATAGAACGAATATAGAGTTCCCCGAACTGTATCTTCCATTTACAAATACTGATTATTCCAGATTAGAGTCCCCACTGCCTCAGTCAACCAGGAATGCTCTGTGGGGAACAAATGAGGAAATGCATTAATTACAAAAATACTGTAAAATAAGTATTTTGTTCATCTCCAATTCTTTCAACAGCCAATATACATAGTATTCAACTTATTTGGAGACCTGTTAGTCAGTATGCTAGGGCACGGGGGGTCGTAAATAAGAATCAGAAGGTTTGATGTGACCCAGCTTTGTTCACTTCTGGGAGGTGGCAAGCTCTTCCAAGCCTGTCATCAGCTGCAACAATGCTCAATGTCCACACCTAAGACTTTAATATACTGCAGGAGCACTTCCAGGTCACAGGCTATGTAAAGGAAGGCTCAGATTTCACACTTCTGCATTTTAAAGTGGCTTTCACCGCTTATGATCTCTGCATGCATTATTGCTGATGAGGCATTAGAATACTTTGATTCATGGATTCCTGTGCTGTCATAGGAGCCCTGCAGAGCATAGTAACCTCATAACAACAAGAACCTTCATAGACTTGAACTACTCTACCACTATAAAAAGACAGGGCAGGGTCTGATTTTTCTAACTGGCTATGGCCATTAAATCAAATCGTCTCCTGTTACCAGATGTTCTGCAGACCCTCGAAGAAGCACATGTACTCTGTCAAAGTAGAGTTGTGAAATCTGTTTCATGAGAGTGGAACTTTACTTGGTTTTCTTTCAACAAATACATCTGTGAGGATCTGGGTCCCAAGACCTGAAGCAGAAGGCCATCCAACTAGCTCATCTGTTCTGATAGGTGTCTTCCACTAGTAGTGTTGAATGACCCTCAGATTGTGTGTTCATGGCCTGATACAAGGTCAAAGCCTTCTTTATTTCATTTATGTTGCATTATTTACAACCTTTCACTACCCAGGGTTGTCAGTGTATTTTGCTGTATAACAAAATAGCAGAGATCGGGTCTCACCTTACATTAAACATCGGTGGAACAATAACAAGGTTAAGAGTATGAAATTATTTTAGTATTGAGGGTGATAGAATCGAATTTGCAGGTGCCAGAACGTAAAAGTGGAGGAGGTGCGAGAGACTCATAAATGAAAGTTGCGCTTTGCGTTTCTGAAGTTGATGTGGCGAATAACAATGGATTGGACAATGGGGCAAAAATCAATAGGTGGAAGGAAAGGTTTGAGTGATTTAGGGACAGGAGAGATGGTCTATCAGATTTAGAGGTGTAGTTGATGTGAGATCTCATAGAAATGGAATGTTCCATCTAAATACTTAATGATTTTACTTTGGTTGAGGAACGTGTGTTGAAGCCAAACGCTTCAACTTCCTTGAGCCATTCAAAGTTGTTTGTACGCAAGGATGAATTCAGTTTTGTCCAGATTGAGGAAGTGGGTGGCTATCCAGTCTTCCATATACTAAACAGTCTTTCAGAATGAAGGTATGATGAAGGGTGTCAGTTGTGATGTAAATCTGTGTGTTGTCGGTGTATTGACAAATCAGGACACCTGTGTGCTTTATTAGGTCTTTCAATGACTCCTTGCAAAGTTTAAGTAGTATGGGAGACACCAAAGGTGTTATAAAATGTGGTGGATGAGGCATTAAGAGAACCACAGCCACTTCTGTTCTCTGGAATTATCAACCTCTAGTGTGCACCTTCCGTCGAGTATGCACAAGTCCAGAGATTCCAGCATGCATGAAGAGTAAGGGAGCTGGAACCTGTTTGCACTGTCCAATGTGCCTGTCAAATTGTTAAGTCTCTTGCATTGCGATGTCCAGGTGTTAAGTGCGTGGAATGTTTGATGATTGATGCAAGCCCTTCTCTGGTCATACACACATGCATACAATGCCCACACCCAATGTGGAAGAACATCTTACCAGTCCATCAGCACCGCTTCGCCCCCGGCCAGTAATCCGAAAAGAGATCTGCACCTCCCAGTGCTCAAATGAGGCATTGTACTTGGTCCAAATTGATCCACTCTTGCTCCTCAGGGATGGTACTAAACGAACCTCCTCGGTGCCAGGTATGGCATCTGTTAGACAAGAGAATCATTAAAGGCTGCTAAGAATTCACAAGACATTCTGCTACACTGAGTAGAGCATGAGACCAACAGATAATCCCACCCCAGCCTTAATTTCATGGGATCAGCCCAGCATGTGCACACCATGATAAAGGAGTAACACCAACGCTTAACTCAGAGTATAACACTGCAGGAAATACACAATCTATCCTTTGAGAAACTCGACAACTAGGAGGTAATATGTCACCCATCATTAAAGTCAGGCAAAGTCCCAATTACATACTTTACATCTTCCATACTAATTCTTGATGAAGACTCAATCAGGAGGGGGGCATCGACAGGAAGCCAATCGAGACAGCTGGGCATCTTAGGGCTTCCGCAAGGGAAGCTCTTTCATTGCCACCCCTGACCTGCATGATCTTGGTTAGGGGTCAAGACATATCAGGGGCCAGTGCAAATCTACTGGGATCTGGAGCTTGATGTCTATGAGAGGTGGTGTGTGTGTGTGGTGGAGAACAGACCTATGCAACAAGCATTGCAGCATAGATAGAAATTAAAGGGTTGCACTAGTGTTTTTATTTTGGGGAGGCGGTGCTTGGAGGAAGGACCTGCAACCCCAATGCTGTATTCACTTGTGGATTACTATTATTTTTTTTGTTTAGGGGGGGAATAAATGGTGTGGATATCATGCAGCAAAATCCCCTGTGCTGAAGACAAACAAAACTAGGTGGGGAGAGTGGGGCGTAGGGGGCCTGTTTGCACCAACCTGCATCACAACATCTAAGAATCCTATTTTGAATTTCTGCCCAGAATCCACCCACCCCCATCAAATAGGGCCATTTTGCTCATGTTCCAGTAAAATTCAAGATCTACATTAAAGACCAAAGTGAAGTGGGCGATGGAATACTGTTATGTTAGGTTGTCAGTGTTTTTATAGCTCACTAATCACTCGTCAGGATACCCAGGTGCTATGTAGCGGGTGTGTGATGCCAGTCCTGGGGGATCACTCAAAAAGCCACATCTTCAACTTCTTCATAAAGTCAAGAAGAGAGGAAGATGCTCTGATACATTCTGAGAGGTTGTTCCAGGCTTTAGGGGTGAGGTACGAGAAGGTGCAATTCCCTAATCTGCTTCTGTGTATGTGTGCAGTGTGCGCTAGTAAGAGACTGGCAGAGCTGAGATGTCTGGAAGATTGGTGGAAGTGAATGCAGCTGTTGAGGTAGGCAAGGCCAGTGTTGTGGATCACTTTGTAGGTGTCAGTGAGGAGTTTAAAGTGTGCACGCTCATGTATTGAAGCCAGAGGAGTTCTGTAATGTGTGGTGTGATATGGGATCGGCATAGGAGGTTGAGGATTAATCTAGCCTCTGCATTTTGGCAGTCTGCAGTCTTCTTGTGAGCTAGTCGGTAATCCCTGCATACAGGGTGTTTCCATAGTCTAGTCTGATGGTGATTAGGGCTTGGATGATTGTTCTTCTGTTGTTTCCTTGTAGCAACTAGAAGATTTTCTTCAGCATCTTCAGTGTATTGAAGCAGACAGAGACCACTGCGTTGACTTGGACGGTCATGTCTAGTTTGTTTTCTATGATGATCCAGAGGTTTATCACTTGTGAAGCAGGGTGTAGGTGTTTGTCCAAGTTCTGAGAGCCACCAGGTGGAGTCTCATAGAGAGGCGTTCTTCCTAAAGCCTACCACCTCAGTCTTCTCAGAGTTCAATCTGAGGCAATCTGGTTTCATCCAGGTGGCTACTTCTGTCACACATATGGTGGCTTTGTTCCTGGTGGTGGGTGGTTTGTCAATGAGGGGAATACTCATACTGGTTTCTAGGGTCGGCCTGGTAGAATGAGTGGTTTGTGCCATATAAATCCATTCCATGGAGCAACTCAGCGATCCCAAGTGAATGCTTCAGACTGGTGGGAAAGAACTGTCATCCGCAGGACCACAATACAAAATGGAGTATTTGGAACATTGTAGGTATGACAATGCTTTGAGGGCAGTTAGAATCTTTTCACATGTGGTAGTAGGTGATTTGACATGGGATGGCTCACAAACTGCTGGTGCCGGATTTGAATGTGGCTTTGCTAAACCTTGCTTCACTTAGCTGTAGGCTAGAGGTAAGGAAGCATGACCTGTGGAAATCACTGGTCAAGATGGATCTAAAGCCATGATCCATGTATGATGCAACAAGGGGAGGGAGGCTATTTTCATGGCAGCAAGGACAGGGCCCAACAATATATGATTATATTGCTTCCTGGCATTAGCCTATCAAAGACTTCTGAAGATGCAGCAGATGTGACTGAGATTATGACTGATGGTGGTGAAACAAGTGTGCTGTTCCAGCAAAGCCGAGAGTTGTTAAAGAGGGGACACTATACATCTATATGGAAGCTTAGGATGCAATAGTATTGATGGACCTTGTGGGACTGTGTGATTTACGTTCCTGAGTGGGATCTTGTGGACAATGTTTTGCATAATCCTACATAAAGAAAAGTGAAAATCAGACACGACTTGCCCACAGCAAATGAGGCATTCTGGATTTTAAAGTATCATCTGCCACTGGCAGATACTGGTACATGCAGTTATAGAAAAATTATTTAATGATTTTTTAAGTTCAGTCAGCTGAGCAGATTACAGTGGTTAGTCTGGTGAGCACTGTGCCTTTTCATGCCTACACGTCCATGGGCTGCATGTGACTGGTATGGGCTGCCAAAGGCCCGTCAGCTCACAACAGAGGAGATCACTCAGGCTCACTAGAGCGCCTTCACTTCACAATATGCTGGAATCGTGGGCCTGTAGATGTCCACATATATAAACCAACAGACAACTGCACCTGGAAAGCATAGGGTGATTTGGTACAGCACTTCATGGACCAGAGATCTGAATTTTAAGACTCAAACATGTGCTTCCCACGGCATCTTAAACACCACTGGCGTGAGGTCAGATATTGTGACAGATTTTAAGCATTACAAAATGGGTATATGCCTGCACCACCATTCTGGTTTGTGCAAATAACTCCATTAATGTGCGTCATTACAGGGCCACCATGGCTTAATACAATTCCATGAATCAGTAAATTAGCCCTTTATAACCACCAAATCAACCCATGTAGACTCAATGAGCATCACCAGGAGACTAACAGAGCCTGATGAAGAACGTGACCCTGCAAGTCAAGGGCACATGGTCCAAGAACAAGCCAGCTGGTTGCATGGTCAAAATGCTGGGAGCAGGATAGACCAACAAATGAAGTGATGGGTTTAGAAACAACAATTTAGAAGTGAGACATATTTGCAGCAGAAGCTGCAGTGGTAGCTGCCATGACTAACATCTGTTCAAAAAGGCACTATACCACCTCTCACAGCACACTGAGTCAGTGGAAATAAGTAGAAAATAGAGACAGCAAAGTGAAAAATCAGAGAGAAGGTCCCAGCAAGGACACCATACCTCTTCAAGGGAATTGTTCAGAGGCGTTAGTAAATAATCTGGTTCATGCTGGAAAGATGCTGGGAGCAGTTGAATGTGTGAAGAGCTCCAAGGAGGCAAGAGCAGGAGCTATTTCCACATCTTGCCCAAGAAACGCAAGAGCGTGGTTATGGGGGATTAACGATTGACAAATACCCAAAGGCAACAAGTAAGGAGGTAATCTGGACACAGAGGGACAGGAAGGTGAAGCTCAGAACTCAGCACAGGGTGCATCTATTGTAACTGAGCTTAACATCAAGCCCCAAGGAACATAGAGCATCCTATGATCTGGTAGCTGAGGTCTAAAACCAAACCACAGAATGAATGCTTCCTCTTTCTGTAAATCACGCTGAAATGAGATGTACTGTTTCCAAAACTATCTGCTGGTGCTTTTAACCCCCAGCCTCACGGGTTCTTTCCTCTTCCCTGCCTGTGATTTGTGCTTCCCACCACCTTGGTGTTCCTTGAAATATGCCCCCTCTCCCCGCTTTGTATGACATCCAGATCTTGACCCCACTGACAAAAGCACAAAATATGCTAATCTTTGTACTGGGTGACAGTCTGTTTGTCTCGGTGATCTGGTTCCTGTTTCAGACAGCCAAACTGTTGTGTGACCCATGTGTCTGGGATCTGTGCCAGTGGCCAGATTCTTCCTACAGTAGTCAGAATCTGACTGGGCTGCACCAGCGACATTTTCTGTGGCATGATCACTACGTAGAGAAACCTGGGCCTTTCACTGCCTCATCAACATGCCATCTAGAGATTCTGTATGTTCAGGAGTCAAAACATGGCCACAAAAAGGAGCATTGTATTCAGGCAGTAAAATAACATAGGGGCTGTGCTCAAGTGCATTTGTTGGGCTTCAGAACACTTTGGGTTTATTACTATATGGATGAAGAAAGTCTCAGTCAATGAAACGCGCATGTCAAACGTAAAGAATAGGATCTCGCAGTTGCCACCCATTTGACCTGGAACACTATTAGATACCTAGGCCCATATTTATACTTTTTTAGCGCCGCATTTGCGCCTCTTTTTAATGCAAAAGTGGTGCAAAATACAATTGTATTTTGTAAGTTTGCTCCACTTTTGCATCAAAAAAATGACACAAATGCGGCTCTACAAATGTATAAATATGGGCCCTAGTCTTTAAAATTTCTAACTCAAACAGGGCTTTAGTGTTAGGGATCAACTGCACCATCACACAGTGGTATGTCTAGAACTAAAAGGACCCAAGAGATGGTTTAAATGGCTAAAGAATCAGGACAGCTGGCTTCAACGATGAGGCCAGACCGCATGGTCTCTCAAGGACTGAGAAGGGCTGACGCCAGCATCATATATATAATTTGGAGAGTCAGGGTACTGCAAGCTAAGCAGTGATGGTGAATAAAGCATCTCCGTAGTTTCACTTCCAAGGAGTGACCCTGTACAGTGCTTGGTTTCCCTTTGGGTAGGTTAGCACTATAAATATACCACATACATACATACGTACAAATGCTGGTCATTGGTATTTCACTTGTATTGTTTCCAGGTCAGCTGGGCCTCGAGTATCTCCTGGTAAGTCTTGGTTCATGGAGACATCCTCCTCGCATATGTTCAGCCAGCTATGCCTTGGGCCGATCTTCACATAACGAGGGTAGCTCCTCCCTTCATGGGTTCTACAGCTCCTCTTCTCTCATGGGCCACAGCACAGTAGTCTCTAGGAATCCAGGCTAGTCCCCAGCCTAAGTGGAAATACAGAAACCCAGCAGAAGTCCCACTCTTGGCAATGCATATTTTCTGGGCTGCTGCACATAATCTCCTCAAATTCCAGACAATGTACTAGTTGCTGGCCTAAAAGGGGCAGGATTTGTCCTCTATTGGTGGCCGGGGCGTCTTCTTCCAGTCAGAGAGAAATGAAATGTTTTTCTTGGTGTCCAGTGCTTGAGAGGTTCTGGAGTAAGATCTCCATGGTGAGACTACTTTGGGGTGGTTTAGGTGTGGATATTTATCCAATCCAAACAGAGGACAATAGTAGGCCACCATTGCTAGGTCAGAAACACAGGAAAAGGGAGGAGTGAGCTTCACTAAGTAAAGGGAAACCCATGGTCAATGTGTGCTCCCCCTCCCCCACCAGCTAAGAATAGTTTAAGGTGGTAGTGTGGGAACTGAACACCAATATTTTACTGCACCCAAAAACTTTGATCACACCACAAATTACCTTTGGCACCTCAGCTCCGGCACCATTGACCTAGCTATAAGAGTCACCACCTTCCTCGAAATCAGGCCCACAAAATCAACTTAGCAGAGTAATAAAAATAGTAACTGGAACCGCTCAATAACTGTTTCAGATTCATGAAAAGCTCAAGAGGTTTATTAAACAAATCTCAATATAGGCATTACAGAAAACTGTAAGGTATACACTATGAAGGCCCAGATACAGAGTAAGAAACTCGAATTATTTTAAGAAACAAAAATAATAAATGGAACACATAGCATCCCTAGAAGACAAATGAAAGGCTCAGACTAAATGGACAGAGGCCTGTGAGGAAAACGAAAAGTCTTTCAATAATCGGACAGCGTCTCTAGTAGATTAGGAAAAGTCTCTAGCTCATCCCTCAAACCAAGTCTTTTATACACATTTTACACACGTGTAATAAGCTAAAACTGGAAATTCGGCAAGACATGACTAGTATTAACACATATTGGACAAATCAGACCGATCACTGTCACACAAATGATTAGAACACTTTGCTATTTATAAGGTAAGGGGAAATATTCTATAAACTTCCACTGCAACAATGCAATCCGGAGATGTACAACACAAATTGAAACATTCTCAAAGACTCAAACACCAGCATGCTAGCCAGCCTGCTCCAGAACTTCCAGCAAAAATGTCCTTCAGAAAGTTGCATAAGGAACAGGAAGAAAGTTTCATTGAAATTCATGCTCTCCAAGGAAAATAACCAATTGGGTCAGTGCCCTGGGCTCTGCGAAAAATGTGAGGAGAGAAGACACACGGGGGGCGGGGGGGGGCAGTGATTGGGAGCGGTCGGTAAAGAGCTGGAGTCAGATGAACAGTTCAACAAACACCATAAATTTTAATAAAACGATGTCCCTACGAAAATGTGGCATAACTAAACTACATTATTAAACACACTTCTAAACATTAAAATTAAATCGTTTTAAGTGCAACATTATTAATTGGTTACAACTAAATTAATCATAAAAATCACATTGCCATCCGAAATTCCACATTTAGAAAAACATTTCCACAGTAGTACTGAACATAGACGTATACGTGCGGCTGTGTACAACAAGTACAGAGGACATCTTCTGGGGCACCACCAACTGGTGCACCTGTACTCACCAAGGCCCATTCGTTTTTATGCAGGAAAAAAACAGACATAGGAGCTTACCATTCAGGTCCTGTACATATATTATGCAAGAGACCCCAGTTATGAGGGACTAGATCTACACCTAACAGGGTGAGCCAATGGGCAGTCTTCTCATAGCAGTGGATGTAAATAGGTCCCTGCCCCTGCTGTGTACACACCGCCAGTCCACTCAAAGCCACCCTCATTTAGTTTGGAGATCACTTTAATTGACGACCAGTCAGAACCCAGCTTTCCTGATTAACAACAGCACAACATGGAGCACCTCCAGTACACTTGTTTACTGGTAAGTAACACCTCCAGTACACTAGTGTACTGGTAAATAACATAGGTACGAGGGAGGGTGCCACTGCTTTCCAAAGTCATGCACAAGAATTTCACCTGAACAGCGAGTGTGTGTGAGATAGAAAGTGAAAGAGGCAGGGTGTGTGATTGTGTAGGGGGAGCACGTGCTCCTGCTGCCTGTGATGTACTCTGTGTGCAAGTGAAGATTGCATCCCTGTGCACCCCGCACTGCCCCCTTTGAAGCCCCCATTCTCCTTGCAGCTTGCCCTTTTCTTTAAACACTGCGTGCCAACTTTCACGCCACATACCCAACTTGCAAGTGCATGCCCACTTTACACGCCCTCCTTTGCACAAAGTGGTATCAGTCTTATAAGTGCCTATCAACTTGACTTTCCCATAGTGTAAAGATGTTGTCCAAGTTTCACTGGCAGACAGACCAGGTGCAGCCTGGCAACGCAAAGTAACATGACATGTGGTCTCTGTGCTCGCCTCTTCACACACAGCACCGGTGAACACGTGCAGTAACTACGCAGGATGTGCGGGGTACAGGAAACAGGCCCTCATTACCACTACGTACTATCTCTTGCATGAGTTGCTTACATCTGCAAACATCTTTTCGGTAAACAACCACTAAAATGGCTTGCACATTGATGCATTTTTTGCAGCAGCTGTGCTCCAAGGTCCCAGTTCCCTTCGCCCCCAGGCTCCCTCCCCGCACCCCCATCACCTGGCGGACAGCGATGTTTGCTCTGCTAATAAATGCCAGGTCAGGGTGAGCTATTCCGAGCTTTGTGATTAACTCCCTGTCCTTGGATGTCAGTCCGGGACGGGGAGTTAACCACAGGCCCGAGCAGCCCCTGCCCACATCTAAACTAAGCAGAAGGATGGACATCAAAGAACGGGCTTAGACAAAGACAATCGGACGGTCCTCTTACCATCAAAAGCTTATTTTGCACTTATCAACAAAATGGATTGCATGCGTGGCGTTTTGTGAGACTGCTCAGGGAGGAAGGCATTGGTGCACGGTAGCCTCAGCTGAGAAGGCAAGGGCCGAATGGTGTGATGTATACACCTGTATGTAGACTGAGAGGTCCCAGCACTTCTTAGCAGGAATGCTATTCTGACCCTTCTCAGCAGGTCTGAGAACACACAGCTTTAGCCACCTGGGAGACCTCAGGTCATCAGTTCAGGTACCGAAAGAGAGCGGGTTTCAGGCCAGCCCCTCCAGACTTAGGCATGTACGTGTTTGCATGGTTATCTGCCTTTAAGGCCACGGCGTTCTGTGGACGGTTACATTGCCCTGTTTGCGTGGAATCAAGTAGTTCTTTTCGTAGATTCAACAGGACACGGTCTGTGCTCTGATGTATTTCATTTTCTGACACGACAACATTTTAATCTCTTTGGGCGTTTTGAATAAAGAATCGATGCTATTCACTAATCATCTTTGCACGTTCAGTCATTTTTCTTTCCAGTCATGATAACATGTTCTTAGACTTGGGTCTTTTTTTGATGATAAAGTACAGATGTGTGCACACATAGGCTTAAAGATGCAACAGAAATATTGATCCATCATAAATATCAACCGAGCAATATTTTGGTTTCTTTACCTTTTAAATTTGCCATTTGCCATTTACAATTTACACTTCATCTTCGGACTTCCTTTCATAGCAGTATCCCCGAGAGTACAGAGGAATTCTGCTAATGCAGTCTTGGGCAAATGGGCCCTACTTCCAACTGCGCTGATATTGTAGGCCCAGGCCTTGCGGCATTGTGAGATGTTCCTTCTAGAACAGCTGGTGGCAAAACACAAAGCCACCCAACAGTAACCAAACACTTCTACCAAAAACCCAACGGATTGTTTTGCCAGTGTTTATAAATACTGAGGGGGAGGGTAACAACAGATTAAAGGTGGTTTACATAGGATGCTGCAATAGGTGTACCAAACCCATTCAAGTTAATAGAGGTACATTCATAGTGTCACTAAACAGCAGGGGTTGCATATCAAGCCAGATTACAGCAGTACAGTGATAGTGCAAGTGGATAGACTAAATATAAGCCTGTATCTCAGGAAGCGATGTGTTTTGTTAAGGCAGCTGTGCTAAGTAATGCAGGGATTCAGAGTCTTTAGAAAGGGCAACAGTGACATCACTTTGTCTCGTACACATGGCGCTCAATGGTCACTCCCTGAACCATCTCCCAGATAAAAGCCTCAGGTCTGCCAACCCCTGTCTACTGTTAACCGGGACATTTAGATACAACAGATTAGGTTGTCAATCTCCCCTCCCCGTACAGTACTTCTCCCTGTAGTACATATGGGAGGTGCATATAGTCACTTTGGGTCCCGCGTTCTCCTTTTTCCCTTTTTAGGTTGGATCCTGCAACCCCACGCCTTCCAATGCGTTCCTGTAGGGGTGACAAGTCCCTTTCAGGGTCTGAACCTCGACGGATCCCCTCGGAATAAAGAAAACAGGGACTGGATGAAGGTAAGTGCTTCTAAATATGAGGTGGGGGTGGGGTCACCAGGGAGGTGGACGTGGAGGTAAATGGGGGGGGGAATATACAGTAAAGGTGCTTTAACGACTCAGGGGTGCTTTGCGTGCAGTTTTTGTTCCAAGGTACTGGTTGTAGGACCGGCTCAGAGTCACAGGAGACGCCCTCTATAGGATGTGTAGACACTCACCCAGTCTAGTGGCATGATTCATCGTGGGGTCAGCTTCTCACTGATTGGGCACTGCAATACCCTACAGGGCCCTCAAGGAGGCTCTTTTTTCTGCCCAGTGGTCGGAAGGGTACCTCACCAGGACAGTCACCCTTGTTACTGCAGGTGTGGCTTCTAGGAATACACTGGACCAGGTGTACGATTAAAATTAACTAAGGGCTCCGGAATTACCTTTATTTTCAGTGGGTGTTTTTGTCAAAAGTTTAAACGAGGATTTATGACATATTAGTGACCTTGGAGTTTGTAAAAGGGTCTACATGTTTCTTGCCCTGCATGCCCAAACTTAGGTCAGTAAGAATTTATAAGGACCGAAATGTTATAGAACCTATTACTAGGAAGGGCACCCTGGGAATTGTGTGATTAGAGCCCAGCTAAAGTAAAAATACGTTCATTTACCTAAAATCTATTCCCCTGTTCTGAAGGATGGCTCTTTAGTAATAAATGTGACACTAGTCAGGTCTCTTGGGAAGTCACAGGGTAAGACTTCAGGACTATTATTAATTGTCAGTGAAAACCTGCGCAATATTCCTAATAAGTCTCTATGAACCTAAACGTCACTGAAATCACCCTAGTGGCTGCTGTGAGGCAGGATGATGGCCATTTAATTGGCTTTAGTGCTGGGATTCGGAGTAGGAGATCAGGAAATCTGCACTTCTCTATCGCTTTCCTGAGCAGGTAAGATGCATACATGTAAGAGGTAAGGTGCACCCTTCTCCATTCACAACTTCTCTTCCTCTCTCTGATATGGGACACTTCCCTAGGACTACGAGTTACACCCAGGGGCGTCTCCTTTGCAATGGCGGAGGAATGTCGCCCTACTGGCTCAGAGCTAGCAGCTATAAAATTATATTTGATTATAGTTTTACTTTACAGCTGCTGGCTGAGACAGCATGTGCAGGGAAGGGTGGGATTGGGTCATGGGAGGTGGGAGGGGGGAGGCGGGGTGGAGTTCACTAAGTGCGCATGTCAGTTTGGCCAGCCGTCTTAGCTGGCCAAACTGACATGCACTCTTAGGTTTCTCCAACCCGGCTCTGTGCACAACCAGGTTGGATAAACTGTACAGACCCCAGTGCACTGTCTGAGTGTCAGACCAAGCTGCTCAGACCAATCCTGGTGCTGGTATAGCATGGAATCAGCAGCAGGGTTGCATGGGAGCCTGTGCTGGTGTCCCAGGGACAGCTGGGACGCCAGGAGAGCAGAGGAGCGAGGCGGCGACAGAAAGGTACTTTTAAAAATTATTTATTTCCCCTTTCCCAGTCGTTGTCCCCCTGCCCCCTCCTTGAGATTTGCGGCAGCCGCCACTGGTTACACCACAAGGGGGAATATGTCTGCTTTTATGTAACCAATATACCATCCAGCAGTTATGCAGAATAAATGCACTGAGGCTTTTCATCTGTTGGTACTACATGTCCGTACTCTTAAAAACAGTACCTAAAGATATATAGGATATATAGGTTTTGCCTTAAGAGTCAATTTCTTTCAGTTTATATTGCTTTTATTTCTAAAATGCTTACATGCCAATTAGTTTCTTGGCTTTGAAGGACTGACCACGCAGACATGGTAGTGGCCTGTTCACTGAGGAGACAACCACGCCTTGAGAGGTTTCCAAAGTTAGCAGGGGTAGATGTATACAAAATGAATAAGAATAGAGTAGCTTGGGATTTTTATGGCATGGTCACAAGTGAATATAGGCCATTTCTAAAGCAGGTTAGGGTTAGGAGGACGCGGGACGAACAAACCACCAGGTGTACTAATTCTCAAGCTCTGCTTACTTTAAATGTTTGTGTCCCTGCTAAGCGTGCTGCAGTGATAACAGAGGAGATGGAGGTGAGACACACAGCAAATTCTTAGATGTGAGGCAGCCCAGGAAGACAGATGTGTTTAACCGATACACATTATTGAGTCATCGTTTTACACATGTACAAAGGGTCTCATGAACATGGGAGGGCCTCATGGGAACAGGAGCGCCTACCAGGAAAGATCCCTGTACAAGAGGTTTGAGGATATAACAGTCCCCCTAAGCAGAGGAAATATTCGCTGGGTTCATAGGTTACTCGCGTACTCACATTTCACAACTCAGTGTCTTTCCAGTGGATCTAAGCGTATTGTTCTGGTCATCATAACCCCTTCAAATTTACCATCTTTGTAGTGATACAGGTCATGCTACCACTTGATCCTACCTGCGGACAAATTCGGCCACTGGTTATATTGATTTACATTCTTTTACTTCCTTTCCTCCTTTCAGGAAAGATCAGCTGAGAGGGAATATTTGGGGGCTGTACTGTCCTGGAAAAGAAACAATAGACTTCTGCTGCCTGGGACCGCTGTCCACATCCTCCACCTTGTGCAGTTTGAAAGCAGAGCCCTACAAATGAGTCCCACTTCGCTTTTGTAATTAATATGGAAAGCCAAGCTTGAGGATGAACATCAGAGGCCATCTGCTCCAGTGTTTGCAGAATCTCCTTCCCAATGTTTGCATTATTTATCATTTATATATTATGCCACATTGCTATGATCATGAGGTTACTGTTTTCTTTGAGTAAAGCCTAACGTTCTCAATATTTCCCTACATATGCGGCCAGTAAATACTTTATGCTTCCAACCGCTGAAGGATCAGCTGACCTTGCTGGTGCAGTTTTGCATACTCGTATTGTATGCTACCTCAAAAGCCACCATCTATATTTTTCAAAGCTATGCATGAAACATAGACCTTAAAGTTTTTGATGGTTGCCTCCCTTTTTTAAAACTATGAACTGTCATTTCCTTTCGTCTTCTGCATGCCTCCTCCTATGAGCACAACCTACTACTGGTTGCATGCATGTTTGTCTTAATCTCTATTAATGTATGTCTGAAAATTGCCTCCAACCCATTTCGAAGATCTCACCCTCTCATTTGAAAGTCATGCACCTGCAACCAAACAATACCTAATCTCCTCTATCTCATCTATTAATCACACCGACCACCTGAATGAACTCACATAAAACTGCCCTCCATTAATGATCACACCTAACTCCTATTAATTTAACTTGCCAAAAGTGAAAGTATGGAATGGTCTGCTTGAGTGCACTAATTCCAATAACTAATACCAATAACCAACAATAAGTAATAACCAACAGTAAACAGTGACAATGGACTAACCATGGGTTCTGGAGCAGAGTGATACTTGGTGTAAAGCACTTCAGCACCTTGTCAGACGTAGTAAGCGCTATATAAATGCATTTACAATACAATACACTGAAGGAGTGCTTGGTTGGAAGGGTGTTAAAGCTGGTTTGGGTCAATTTAAGGAATTTCATTTTTTTCCACTTCTCACGCTCATATGTTGAGGTGAATACTTTCAACTACTAGTGAATGTCCAATTGTGAATGAAAAAATAACGCCCTTTTACTTGTGTATGGTAACTGATGACAAAACACATTTAATTTCAATACATTTTTACTTTTAACTTAATTAAAGTCACTTGTTAAATCATTTAATTTAGATTAGTGCAAAAATATATAATCAACATTTACGCTTTTCTGTTAGTGTTCAACGTGCTTCCAAATAGGAAACAACTTTACAATACCCAAAACAATATACAGTACAACAGTGAGTCGCAAATTAGCTTCTGTAAGTGTGAGCAACTATGTGAAACTACGCTGCAAATTTACATTTTAAATCAGAAGCAATGCATTCTATCCGACTAACCAAACAAACTACATTTTCCAATATACTCTACATCCTGTCCTAGTATTATTAAGTGTTTTTGTTAAATAGTGCAAAGTGGTGCAATACAGCAACATTCACTGATACACTTTATTTTCAAGTGTTTCCATGTATTCACTGTGACTGTGTGATTCATGTTTTGTTTTGGAATTCTCAATGCTATAGTGTCTTAGAGTATCCTATAATGGCTTTAAGGTGCCATGTCACTGCTATCCAAAGAGACCCTCAGAGCCAACTCCTAATGAAGGAATTGGTGCTTTGCTGTCGCATGCAAATTGAGCAGATCAGTTTAATAACTTTATTCGGGTGCAAAAGCATCCATAAAAGTACACAGTCCAGGAATAAAGCATGCATGCAATAAAAACACAGTAAATACAACAGTCTTACAACATAACAGCTCATTGCATTTTGGGAATTGTACACTTATATATAAAATCTACTGAGACAGGAGTGCTAGCTTAATCAACGTGCATTCTGCTGCAGGACCGGACAGAGGATCTAAAAAAAAGAGGCAACATAAAAACTTGTCTCACCATCAGTCAGTTGTAGCAAAAAATTAAAAGCTGGCCTAGATTGGCTAAAAGTATGGAGTTTAACAAAAGGGATTACAAATTGTTTAGTATAATTTGTGTAAAACTTGCACAAAAAAAGAAAAGTTTGCCCAGACCTACAATTGCATGGGCAAGATCTTTATGATAACCCAGCAGGAAACAGCAGCTACTTAACTGTGAGCGTTTGTGTGGATAACTTCATCCTGCACAATGTTAGGAGCCCATGAACCAGCTACATCGAATGTAACCCCTAAGCAGGAAAAAAGTGCTTGGGATTATTACACAATTTGTACCAACATGAAGGGTAGAAAGCTGTTTACTCTTTGGGCCACAAGCCATGATATACGATTTAGTTTGTTGGTTCAGAGCAGCCGTAAATTCAACAGGTGCGTGCAATTGGTGTGCACCATGCGCATATAGTAGTGTAGGCAGCAGAGCACCTTTTACCTTTTGTACATCCGGAGTAATGGGAGTTAAAAAAGTCAGAAAGCTCATTAATATATCAAATAAACAATAAGAGGGCCAGCACGCAGCCTTGCCTAACACACTGAGAAACGTTTATTTCATCTAAGACTTCTCCGTTTGATACATATGTTAGGTTTCATGTCCTCGTGCAAATATGCTTAAAGGTGCACAGTGTTTCATCCATCTCTTTAAAGAGTAGTAGTCGCCATAGCTTCGGGCGGTTTACAAACTCAAACGCTGAGGACAGGTCCATGAATGACAGATATAATGGTGTTTGCTTGGCTACTGTCTACTCGCCTATGATTAGGTTTAGGCTCAGGCATTGCTCGATCGTGCCTACACAATTTCTGAACTCATTTTGGCCAGGATATAGAATAGCCTCATCTTGAATCCATTCCTTGATGCTATTATATAGGACCCTCCCTAGTATTTGAACCATTGTGTCAATATGCAATATGGGCTTATAGCAAATTGGTTGAGACCAACCACCTTTTTTAAATATGGACATGATGATTGAGTTGGACCATGAACTGGGTACTGGGAATTAGCAAGGCTATCAAAAACATATGTCAATGACGGCGCCAAAAACTCAATATTCCGTTTTAGCAAGTCAATTGGGTCTCTGTTCAGGCCGGGAGCCTTGCCACTAACACTGATGAATAGTCCTCACCTTCACATAGGGTAACCTGAATGCCTTGCCATTTATTGACATTCAGTCAGAATTCAGTGGTCGATCACGTGGAGGAATATATTTTAGAGAAGTAGGCCCCCCATGCCTCTCTTACAATATGGTAACTAATGGAGTTAACAGTTTGATTCATACCTCTCATAGCTGCGACAGGAGACCAAAAGGGCTTGCTATCTTTTATAGTTGCTGCTAGTGGAGTCAAGCCCACTGCTGTGTGATGACCTTCTTCCAATGCTTTGAGGTAACTTCTTTATACTGCTTCAGTAACGCAGCCACCACTGACGGAATGCTGGGGTTAGCAGCAAAAGCCCTACGTAAAGACTGATTAACTCCTGAGCAGTCATGGTTAAGCTATCTCGGAGCAGTACGTGTGGATCTAGGTGGTTTCAAAGGGTCTTTTTATATTTGAGCAAAGGTCGGTAAAGGCACTGGCCACCTGTTCTTGAGCTGCTGCTTCTGTCATACAACTCGCAACCAGTCCGTGATTCTGCTTTATTGTTTGTTCCAGCAATTGGGCTGGGTTTTGGAGGTGCCACACTGATCTAAAATTGTCTATTGATGGCTACAGTTTGCTAATCTCCCTTTCCACTTTGAATTTTACCTTTAATGTTAGTGAAAACGTTATTTCAAATTGGATTATAATTCTCAAATTTTGAAGGGATGGTGGCTCCATATTGGACTATCTCGTTTAGACTACTTGTAATGAAAATACAGGGGGTTATTCCAACTTTGGAGGAGGTGTTAATCCGTCCCAAAAGTGACGGAAAAGTGACGGATTTACCACCAGCCGTATTACGAGTCCATTATATCCTATGGAACTCGTAATACAGCTGGTGGTATATCCGTCACTTTACCGTCACTTTTGGGACGGATTAACACCTCCTCCAAAGTTGGAATAACCCCCATAGTGCCTGATTTAGATATTGGCAGATGGGTCACTCCGTCACAACAATAACGGATATCCCATCCACCGAAATCTAAATCCCACTATTTCCTATGGGATTTACATTTCGGCAGATGGGATATTCGTCACCGTTGTGATGGAGTAATCCTTCCGCTGATATCTATATCAGGCCCTTAGTCTATTACAGAGGAAACACCTCTGCTCCTAAAGGTCAGCAGCCCAAAATCACTGGTACCTGCCACATCCATGACATTATTCAGACCAAATGAAGCGAGGAAAGTCATCAGCTCACTTCCTCTTGGGTCAGCACTCTCTAAGGGGAACGCGTTGTGAGCTGATTTGGGGGTGCCTCACATTAAATTCTCCAGCAAAGCAACAGATAATCCTGACGCCCCTTATTAGCAATCATCTAACAATGAATTGATGTAGTCAAAAATAGCAGGGAATTTCGTATTAGGAATGTTGGTAAAATCATTGTTATAAAAATTGAGTAGGTACAAGGTCAAGTCCCCCTTAAACTGCACAACCTGAAAATCCTTGTTAGCGGTCTCCAGAGGCTTAGCGATCCACCAGTAAGTACATTTAACCAGATAGCTAAACCTCCAGAGGCACAGCTGGGCCGAGGTGACACGGCCGGCACTCTAAAACACTGAAATCCGTCAAGCATTGTGGGCTGAAGGTCCCAGGTTTCCTGAAGCAAAACAATAACATAAAGTCTTACAAAAAGTTGCCACTCGGGTAAATGTATCTTAGAACGGAGCCTTACCATATTCCAGCTTAATATTCCCAATAAAGGGAATAGTGGGTCAGAGGTGACATTCTGGGATAAAAAGAGCACTAGGTTGAGACTTAGACATTGAATGATTAAGTGGTCAATCATTATCAGTTGCATCACTCAAAGCCACAAATCTGTTCCTACATTCCAAAGGGAGCTGGTCTTGGGGTAACTGCATAAACGTGCGGCTCTGAGTACACCTTTGTAGAAATACCCTAGCAGTAGTGTAACAATCCTGGACTTACCATGGTAGCTATAACCATTCGTCCTAATTAAGTTTCTTACACAAGACGGATGTCTGAAATTTATCACAATGCAATTACCTTCTGTTTTTGCTTGAAAGCCCCACCCAACCAAATCTCCATAACATTATAAGATAATTTAGTTCACTTGCATTAAAATGTTTATGTCTGTAAAGCCAATGAGTGGTTATGTTGCGCAGTTGATCCCATGACTCTGATTGATTACTCCTCAGAGGAGGGACACCCGCTAACACAAGTACATATGGGCACACTGCTGGGGGTAAATTCGATGTCTCATCATAGGGAACATGCTCTGTCCTTATACTGCCTCTACTTATTACGTCGCGTTCTTCCACTGGCTTACCAGATGAATTGCTGTTACCGTTAGCGCCTGCTTGATGGGGGCCACCAGCTAGTTCGACAGTTGAAAGTTCCTGAGAACTGGCCCAAGCAGCTACAATCCTCACAGCTGTGTCCGGGGGATTATATATCCCCCTGAGTGACAGCAAATATGAGAGGCATGACCAAGGAGAGGGCAATTCCCACTACTGATAATTATTTTCTGCTTGGGCATTCTTTCCAAATAACTCTCTATGCGATTTAAATGATCAACAATGGGTTTCAGATGTTCCTGTATCAAAATGCGTAGTTTCTCACATATGTCTGTAAAGCATAATGACCCCGAGTTCATGTAATCGCCGACCTTCGTTGGCTGTGGTTGTGGTTGTGATTGAATCCAAGATGATAGCTGACCTTTTTGCTGGCAATTTTTCTTCCACTTGCCTACCAGTTCTTTAGATGCTGTTTTTTCACTCTTGACGACTGGGCCTTTGGGTGACTGAGCGTTTGTGTGACTCGGCAACTCTAGGTGGGTATCCACATTATCTACATGTTTATCGCAATCACTAATTTATGTATTTGATTGCAACACTTACCCTGCTCCTATTTTCCAAGTGGGAGCCTTCTATTTTCCCGGCTCAGCCTCTTGCTTCATCAAATAGTGGTTGCTGCTCTCTAATGATAGCCTGCCTTTGATAAGCGCAATTTTGTTTTAATTTATTTCCACAGCTCTCTAAAGCATACTGTCTATAGTGACCATTGAACATGGTGCAGAGGTAGATCCACCAGCTTTGTGCTTGCCCATGATTTCATATATTTAGGAGCGCGCTCACTTGCCCTTATGGATGTGGTGACTGCTGCTAGTGAACACGAAAGAGAGTGGGCCCAGCCCAGCTTTGTCTGGCCGCGGAGGGGAGCAGATGGGCCAGGCCTTCGTCCGGTCGCATGCCGCTCTATGGGTGTGATCCGGTGCTTAAGAGCACGTCAGCTGCTGCCAGGCCTTTCCTTGTGCCGGGGATGTAACCCCAACCCCAGCCAGGGCATACCTAAACATTTGCAGCAAAGGTGGGCAGGGAAACCACTTCAATGAAGGAACCCGGGCTGCGGGTGTGATCCCACAGCTAAGAACTAGTCAGCTCCTGCCATGCCCCTCGTGCAGGGAAAGGCTGGATGTAGTCCCACCCCAGACAGGGACTCTGTAAACACTTGCAGCAAATGCGGGCAGGGAAGCAGCTTCAATGAATGAATCAAGCAGATATTCCTCACTTTATAATGAAGATTGTTTTTTTCTTTCAGTTTTTAGAACTTTAAAGAAAATAAGCCACATCATTGGTGGAGGGGAGTGATGGCGTGAGTATAATCCTTCAAACAAGGGCCTATGTTTTCCGCGAGACAGCATGAAGTCAATCTTGTATTTCTAACTGCTGAGCAGAGCAGATAAGGGGAAAAGGGGGAATAAGAGAGTCGTGGACCCAATGTTCCAGTGAAAATATACCGGCACTTAAGCCACTTAAATGCCCATTCCCTATAAACTAGCATCAGAAGCACTGAAATTATTTAATTCTATGACTCCAGCATGTTCTGAGAAACTATGGATTTGCCATGCAGTCCACTATTTTATGCATAATCTGCAGATTTAAACAAAAAAACTAATTTTGTTTTGCAACTTCAGCCTCTTCACAAACATTAACTAGTCATCTTTCACCCACTTCACTTCTGTTTTCAGGAATTAAGAGATGAACATTTCGCCTAGCTGGTGTCAATATCTCCAGTTTATGTGCTGGAGAAAGCCATTTAGCTGCAGTAGAAAATTAAAACAATATGTATTGAAGTGTAACATATACAGTGGAAAATATTTATTCTTTGTCATGAAATATATTTTGCTGTTCATGCAACCTCACCCTTGCATCACAGACGCTGCTTTCTAGGCTGCAGTTACTTCAAGAGGGCACTCAAAGTTTAGAGGAATCCCATTAATGACGCTTCTCTGTCTCTTAGGTCTAATGTAGCCTTCCAGTGAGGCATGCACATAAAATGCAATGTACAAAAATGCTCTACGAAGCCTTTACTTGAAAACAGGCACTAACGGAGACCCAACAGGATGAGCACAGAACATATCATCAAGTTGCGTTTTAAATATAACTAAGACGGGCACATTAAATAGGGGTAGCTTTAATGACGAGGTTCCACATGTAGGCTTGGTTTATGCTGAGTGGAACACTGGATATGTTTTGTACTAAATATTTTACTCCGAAAAGGACAGTGTGAAGGTGTTTCTGTGCCTCTGCGTTGGGCAAAATCATCACTTCTTGGTAACATGTCAAACAAATCAGCTAAGTGGGCATCGTTTTCTTTCTTAAAAATGTTTTTTCGCAGGACGGGGAAACTGTTTGTATGAACTGGTGTTATAGTTCTAAAATATCTTATATAATGCCGCAGAATATGCGTTCATTCGCCCTTTCCTATTATTTCACTCTTCCATCCAGCTTCTTTCCTTCTAATCTTCCTTTCGCCCTTACATCTTTTTACTCTTCTACCTATCCATCCTTTCATCATTCAATCCATGCATTCTTACACACTCCACGCTCTTCACTCTTCTCTTATAGTTTTGACCTTTTCTTCTCGCCGTTCACGTTTCTTTCCTTTCACCCATTATTTTTCTTTTCCCTGTTTAGTTACCCATCTTTCTGTCAATCATACCTTTTCCCTCTTACTTTTCTCGCTTGTGTTTACTTTTTCATCATTCATATTTGTTTCCTTTGCACATCAGCGCACAGTCGATACCCCTCTTCCATCATATTCCCTAACAGTGATATGTTTATGTGCATTTTGTCCGCTGACAGCCGAAGTCCAAAAACTACTTGGTAACGCTTCAATGGTGCCACGTTCCACAGCCTGTGAGGCCCAGCGGAAGCCCCCCTAAAGCTGTTAAGGTGGGGGTTCACTGCGCCATTGCCTTGAAGAGAGTGGATGGGAGCCAGGAGAGCCGCACCAATAATCAGAGCCTGGAAGGATGTGAACAGGGAAACTGAGTTTTCCAAAAGAAAATGGAAGAGGCTGGTAAACCACAAAGACATAACATTTGAGCGACCGCCCCTGTTGAGGCCAGATGGTCTGCAGCTTTAAAACTATGACCAGAACTGCACCTGATGAATATGGTGGTGAAGTTCTTAAAAAAGAGGGGACTGATGGTGGCGGGGAGGCAGAAATTACACTTAAGGAGGAATCTTTCTGGGTGATGGAAGAAATCAGTCTTAAAAACAAGCATTTGCAATGCAATGGGTCTCACGTTTGCTCGAGTTAGAGCTATTATCGAAATCAATTCCTAAATGGACTTTTCTTGCCACAACCATTGAAAATGAAAAGTAAAACAGTTGACTTAAGCAAGCCGATTCAAAGCGCCACAGCCACCAGGAGCATGAACGTGAACGAGAGACACAAAAGGAAAAAGAAGTTTGCTCGTAGCCTAACGTATCAGCAAATGTGCAATTATCCATGTAACTGGGTCAATGGCCAAGGTGGTAACAAAACTGCCCCGAGGAGGGACAAACGTAAAGCACTTACAAATGATAACAAAGGATTTTTAACAGACAAGCTCATAAGCGAGTGATAGTGATAGGCATGCGGTGGGTGTGATTAAAAGGCCACAGATAGATCACAGCAGGTCAAAGCACTTGCACGCTCGACCTAAAAAGGTTGAATAAATGTGACACGTTAACATAGTGTTTATTATGGAAAGAAGTAAGACAGGAAAGCCAGGCAGGGGTAGGATCAAAAGGAGGTAAATTCAGAAACACATAGAAAAAAAGGACCTTGGTTGGGGAGTGGCCATACGTGGGGGAGGCTTGAGTTGTAATAAGGGTGTTAGCTGTTTTACATACTAGCAATACACATGAGGTGTATGTCATCCATGGGGCAGAGAATTTAGTGAGGTTTCCACAATCTAAATTGCATGTGTGTTCTCTTGATGTTCTGCAGTGTTATAATTTTTTTAATTTATAGCAGACATCTGCCAGCAGCAAGACCTTGCAGCGCTGTAGGCTGCCTGGGATGCGTTATCTGATGACTAGGTTTAGTTGACCTGGGGAAGACAGTCAAAATCACATGATACATTAATCTATAAAGACCAGTGTGATCTACACACGGACTAGATTGTCACATAAAAATGAATGCCACAGAGACTGTTGCATGAAAATATCACCCTAACGTGAAAATAGTGACCCCTGACAAAGTGCTAACAATTGGAGCCCTCAGGGCTTTAAGTGGGATGAAAAAAAGTGGGGGGTCCCTAAAAGATGAGAGGCATATGTAATTAAGGGTGTGGCTTAAATACGTAAACACTTTCCCAACTGGTATTTTGGTGCCTCTTTGAGCTTTCTATTATAGCCTCCAGAAATATAGCACAACAACTGATGTACACCTGAAGCCAGCCAGGACTAAGGCTTTGTCTGTTGTTGTCAGCTGTTTAAAATACATGAATAACCTCCTGGAAAGCATGGATACATAAAGGGATAATAACCACAGGTCACAGTGTCTCGGATGGAGTGCCTCTCGAATTTCAGGATATTCTACAAAAACTTGGAATATCTTCATATTATTCCACTCAATATCAACACTTCAGAAACATTCTCCATCAACTTTTCTCCCAACCCTCTTCCTCACATTCCAATACACAAACCTTTTCCTACTCTCATGTTTCCTCACAAGTAAAGGCATCTTTTATCCACAAACTTCTCAATAATTCTCCTACTGATAGACCAAATCTAAAGTAGAACTAGAATGGGAACATGACTTTAACCAAATTTTATCCATTACATACCTGGAAGAAAACATGGTCAAAGCTTCATACAACATCTCGTTCAGCTAGTACAACCCAAACATTATTTTATTTTTACAACAGACTTTACCCCTATATCTCTTAATCGATTGAAACTGTCCATAGATACTAAGTGCTGGTCTTGTTTCCAAGAAGACAGTGATTTAATACTCATGTTTTTTATTATCCTATGGTTAAAACATTTTGGGCACAAATATAAGATAAAAATCAACGTAAATTTGGCTACCAATGTACCTTTTAACAATTACATTTTTTTTCTGGGTGGTCCATCTTCCAACTGGCAGTCTAAAGTTATGGTTGGCAAATTTGTTGACTTGCTTATTGCAATTGTGCTGCAAATTATTATATCAAATTGGAAAGATACCACCAAAATTTCATTTGTAGGGTGGTGGAACTTAATATGTCATAATCATAGAATGGACAAAGAATATGCCAACACCACCCACTTGATGATTAAAAGAGATATGTTATGGCTGCCGCTCACATCCTTCCTATTCAGACAAAAGGTCATCCACTAAATTACCAATACCACTTTTGAACCTTCCGATATTTCTTAGAAAAGCTATGGTTGCTGTTTGACCTGATAGCCTTAGGGTGGTCACTCCCACCTTTTTGCCTGCCTCCCTCCCCTTTTTGACACTGTTTTGCTGGTTTTAGGACTCTGTGCACTTTACCACTGCTCACCAGTGCTAAAGAGCATACGCTCTCTCCCTCAAAACATGGTGACATTGGCTTATACCCAATTGGCATACTTAATTTATTTGTAAGTCCCTAGTAAAGTGCACTGCAAGTGCCAAGGGCCTGTAAATTAAATGCTACTAGTGGGCCTCCAGCACTGATCGTGCTACCCAGGTAAATAGCCCCTTAAACATGTCTCAGACCTGCCATTGCAAAGCCTGTGTGTGCAGTTTCACTGCCACTTCGACTTGGCATTTAAAAGTGCTTGCTAAGCCTTAAACTCCCCTTTTTCTACATATAAGTCACCCCTAAGATAGGCCCTAGGTAACCCAGAGGGCAGGGTGCTGTGTGGGTAAAAGGCAGGACATATATCTTTGTGTTTTATATGTCTTGGTAGTGGAAAACTCCTAAATTCATTTTCCACTGCTGTGAGGCCTGCTTCTTTCACATGCTGACATTAAGGCTAACCTCAAACTGTTTGAGTGATAGATTCTGATTAGAAAGGGGTAAGCCGGTCATATTTAGAATGGCCAGAATGGTAATACAAAATCCTGCTCACTGGTGAGGTTGGATTTTATATTACTATTTTAGAAATGCTACTTTTAGAAAGTGAGCATTTATCTGCACTTAAATCCTTCTGTGCCTTACAGCCTGTTTCCAATCCACGTCTGGGCTTGTTGACAGCTCCCTTGTGCATTTCACCCAGACAACTACAAACACAGGATGCTCAGTCACACCTGCACACATCTGTATACTGAATGGGTCTTCCTGGGCTGGAAGGGTGGAGGGCCTGACACTTACATTTCAAAAGAACAGTGACCTGCCCTCACACAAAGGACTGCAAAACCCCCTACTGGCACCCTGGCAGACAGGGTTGTACTGAAACGGTACATTGTGCACTTCAAACCCACTCATTGAAGTCTCTCCCACTTCAATGGCACTTTTGGGTATATAAACTGGGTCTCTCACCCTACCAGACTAGACACTTCTTGGAACAGATACTCTGCACCAGAACCTGCAGCCTTCCAAGAGAAGCTGCCTGGCTGCCCAAAGGACTCACCTGGATTGCTCTGCTGTAAATGGCTGCTGCCTTGGTGTTGCCCTGCTGCCTTGCTGGCCTCTGGCGCTGCTGACAAGTGCTCTCCAAGGGCTTGGATTGAGCTTGCCTCCTGTTTCTGGAAGTCTCAGGCCCAAAAAGACTTCACCTCTTCAAAGAAACTCCTTGTGCAGCGAAAATAGACGCACAGCATGCCGGAATCGACGCACAGCCTATCCAGCGGTGAGAAAATCACTGCATCGCCAAACTGGAATGACGCAGCCCGGCTCCCCAAGTGGGGATCAAAGCAGCGCCATTGTTGCAACCGGAACTTCGACACACACCCCACCGGATCAACACATTTACTGAGCCGGAACGACACAGCACGACTTCCTGCAAGAGGAATCAACGCAACAGCTGTGACTTCGCCCTGCACACCCAGGATTTCCACGCATCGTCTCTGGGCATCAAAAGGCCCTGCATCGTAAAGAGGATTCAAGCCTGCATGCCGGAATTCGAAGCAAACCCCCTGTTGTGTGGAAAAGAATCAATGCATCGTCTGTGCGCACCCATAAAATTGATGCACATCTACCTTTTTCCATGCATCTCCTCCTCTGCGGTCTGGTGCATGTAATTTTGATGCAAACCAGGTACAAGGTGCTTGCAAGAGACAATTGTTGCTTGTAAGAACTAAATACTCTACTTATGATTAAAAAAGTGATATTTCAACTTGTGCTTATTAAATCTTGATTGTTTTTAACTTAATTTAGTCAGATAAATATCTTATATTTTTCTAAACCTGTGTGGTGTCTTTTTGTAGTGTTCTCACTGTGTTAGTGCATGATGTATTGCAAATACTTTACACTTTGCCTTCTAAGTTAAGCCTGACTGCTCAGTGCCAAGTTACCAGAGGGTTGGCACAGGATAATTTGGATTGTGTCTGACTTACCCTGACTAGGATTGTGATCCCTACTTGGAGAAGGTTGTATACCTCTGCCAACTAGAGGCCCCATTTCTAACACTGGTGATTACCAGTGAGGATAGGACTTTAGTTTGTGCAGTAACATACAATAGCTACGTGTACACTATCTACCCACAGTTAAAGGTCAACTTGATTTTTTCTCTTTTTCTGCAATTTCAGTTTTTTTGCTTGCCAGTTTAATCAAATCCTCATACAACATGTCTCTGGATGGGTCTCAAGGAGGAGCTGGAGAGTTTGACCTAGCCAAGCTGGAGACATACATTGTTAGCCAGCTGAAAGGGTTTTGCAAGGGGATGGGAGTACCTACCCGGGGTGCCTCCAGGAAGGAGGAGTACCAAAAGGCGCCGAGGGCCTGGGCAGAAGCCCGTTCACAAAATGATGTTGACGTGGAGGAGGCAGAGGATGGCCTCTCAGAGTTTTTGCCACCAGCAGTGGGGGATGTTACCCCTGGAATTGTGCCCCCTGCTAAACCAGGGAGCAGTGTGTGTAGCCATGGCCTGGCTGGAGAGGAAAGAGAAAGGAGAGAGAATATCAACTGCAAATGGCAAGGTTAAACATGGAGGCAGAAAAGAGGAAGGCTGAGAGAGAAGCTGAAAGAGCTTTGGCTTAGAAAAGAATTCTGCTGGCTCATGAACTGAGTCTCAAAGAGCTGGACATCAAGGTAGGCAGTCCAAGTCCAGCTGTGATGGTGGCAGCATACATACAGACTTTGCTGAGGACAAGAAGGTTCGTATACCCGAAAATGTGGTGCCGAGTTTTGTGGTGGGAGATGACATTGATAAGTGGTTGGCTGCTTATGAATTTGAACTAAGGGCTCATGGGGTTCCTGAAGAGCAATGAGGGGCGGGCTTGTGGGGAAATGCACCAATTGTTGAGAGAGACACACTTCTCACATTAGATTCAAAGGATCAGAACACATACTCACCCATGAAAACCACTTTGCTTGACAAGTTGGGCTGACCTCTGAGAAGTACCGTCAGAGGTTCCGGGGCAGCACCAAGCTTTCCACACAAACATGGGTAGACTTTTTTTATTTGTCCAGTAAGGCACTCAATGTATGGGTGCAGGGCAGTAAAGTAGATGACTATGTGGGGTTGTATAATTTGATCCCGAGAGAACATATGCTCAGTGTTTGCTTTACAGAGTTGCACCAGCACCTAGTTGGCAGTAAGCTGAATGACCCTAGGAAGCTTGCTGAGGAGGAGGACCTCTGGGTTAGCATCAGAGTGTCCAAAAAAGATAGCGGGGGTGACACCCACAAAGGTGGTTAGGGTTCCCATCAGAAGAAAGAGGGGGGAGAAAAACTTAAAAATAAGGAGTTCTCAAAAGGCCCCCAAAAGAGTTCCCAAGGGAGTGGTGGTAAGCAGTCCCAACCTGATTCTGAAAAGAGGCCAGGGTTCTTTGATAAAAAGAAAGGGAAGTTTGTACCCAAATGCTTAGAGTGCACCAAGTTTGGTCACTACAAGGGCAACTCCAAGTGTCCCATGTGGGCACAGCTCCCCACTGGAAGGCAGACACCTGAGTTGGATAGCGTATCGCTCAAAGAGGAGGAGGTAGTCCCAGATAGTTTTGGGGAACAGATAGAGGTAACCCTAGTGTCCCTGGGAGATGCAGAAATGGTGCCACAAGCCCACATGCCTGCCAATACTTCCAAGTATATGCAGTGGGACACCATTAATGGGCAAAGGGTGGAGGCTCTGCGTGACACAGAAGCCAGCATGACAACTGTCAGAGGACAGCTGGTGTCAGCAGAGCAGGCCATCTCCAATACATTACACCAGGTCATAGTCGCTGACAATCGTGAGGGTCACCTACTGGTGGCTCTTGTTCCCTTTGAGTGGGTGGGGGGGGTCTCTGGTGCTCTAAAAGTAGTTGTGGGTCCTGCCATGCCTGTAGATTGTCTGCTAGGCAACAACCTTGAGCATACTACCTGGAAGGAGGAAGTGAGCCCAAGGTACCGGAAGCTGGGGCAGCACTTATGCTGGTGGTCCCCCAGTGCAATCGGGCCTTCCTACTGGGGTTGGCTCATGACATCCCCCCTGGCGGGACATTTGTGGCAAGACAAGGCCTTCGCCAGGCTTGTTACCCACTTTTATTGGCCACAAATGCAGGTAGCCTCAGATGCTTTCTGTAGGTCCTGCCCAACTTGCCAGACTAGTGGGAAGACAGGGAATAGGCTCAAGGCCCCCCTGATCCCACTCTCCATCATTGGCACCCCCTTTGAAGGGTGGGGGCATTGACGTTATTGGTCCCTTGGACCCCAAAACTGCCCTAGGCAAAAGGTTTATCCTGGTTTTGGTGGACCATGCCACCCACTATCCAGAGGTGATCCCTCTAGGGACAGTGACTGCACCAGTGGTGACCAGAACTCTAATGGGGATATTTACCCGTGTTGAATTCCCAAAAGAGGTTGTGTCTGACAGAGGCATAAACTTCATGTCTGCGCACATGAAGTCCATGTGGGATGCTTGTGGGGTGACCTACTGGTTCACCACCCCTTACCATCCTCAATCCAATGGGCTTGTGGAAAGGTTCAACAAGACCCTAAAAAGCATGATCATAGGCCTCCCTGAGGCCATAAGGCGTAAGTGGGACATCTTCTTGCCATGCCTTCTCTTTGCTTATAGAGAGGTGCCCCAGAAAGACGTGGGGTTCAGCCCCTTTGAACTTCTCTATGGGTACCCTGTCAGGGCACCCCTATGCATAGTAAAAGAGGGGTCGGAGAAAGCACCTAGGAAACCCCCCCCAGGATGTGGTCAGTTACATGCTGGCCGTCTGCAACCAGATGCAGTGCTTCTGGAAACAGGCCAAGAGCAACCTCAAGGTCAGTCCAGAGGTGATGAAGCAATGGTGTGACCTGAAGGCCACCCTGGTAGAATTCTCACCTGAAGACAAAGTATGTGTAATAGAGCCAGTAGAGCCTAGAGCTCTCCAGGACCACTGGACTGGCCCATTCAAAATCAAAGAGTGGAAGGGGGAGGCCACTTACTCAGTGTACCTCAAGTCCCCTAGGAACCCCTAAGGGTGCTCCATCAAAACAGACTGAAGCCTCATTTTGAGAGGTCTGAAGTCAGCATGCTTCTGGTGACAGAGGAGGGCATGGAAGAGGAGAGTGAGCCTCTCCACAACCTCCTCTCTGCCAAGGAAGGTGATGGGTCAGTAGAGGGTGTCAATATCTCTGAGTCCTCGACCCTAGGTCAGAGAGGAGATTGCTACGAGTTATTGGAGCAGTTCTCGTCCCTGTTTTCCCTCACCCCGATACTCACACACTAGTGTGTCCATGACATTAAAACAGGAGACAGTCCCCCCTGTAAATAATACAATTTACAGAGTGTCAGATGAGGTGAGGTCCAACATCAAGGAGGAAGTTGCCAAGATACTGGCCCTTGGGGTGATAGAGAAATCCAGTAGTCCCTAGTACAGCCCAGTGGTGTTGGTTTGCAAGGCTGCTGCTCCCGGTGCCAAGCCAGAGCTTAGGTTCTGCGTGGACTACCGGGGTTTCAACTTTGTCACAAAGACAGATGCTCACCCCATCCCCTGAGCTGATGACCTCATAGACAGGCTAGGCGCTGCCAAGTTCCTTAGTACCTTTGACCTCACGTCAGGGTACTGGTAGATCGCCCTGACTGAATTGGCAAAAGAGATCAGCTTTTTAAACTCATGAGGGTCATTACCAGTTCCGGGTCATGCCCTTTGGACTGAAACATTCCCCCACAGCCCTTTGGACTGAACAATTCCCCCACTAAAAATTCCCCCAGTTGGTTAACAGGGTCCTAGCTGGCAAGGATGCCTTCTGTGCAGCCTATCTAGATGACATCACCGTCTATAGTTCCTGCTGGAAGGAACACCTACTCCACCTCAAAGAGGTGCTTCAGGCCCTTCAACAGGCAGTCCAGATCATCAAGGCCAGTAAGTGCCAGATTGGGCAGGGTTCTGTGGTGTACTTGGGACACCTAGTGGGTGGGGGCAAGGTGCTGCCCCTCCAGGCCAAGAATGAAACAATCAAGGCCTGGCAACCACCTAGAACCCAGTCAGAGGGTTCTTCTTAGGTCTCACCAGATACTGCCGAAGATTTGTTAAGGGTTATGGCTCCATAATGGCCTCCTTAACAGAACGCACATCCAAGAAGCAACCTAGGTTGGTAAATTGGACAGAGGCTTGTCAGAAAGCCTTTGACTCCCTGAAGGAAGCCATGTGCACGGCACCCGCGCTCAAGGCCCTTGTTTATTCCAGAGAATTAATCGTGCAGACAGACGCTTCAGAGCATGGCATAGGGGCGGTCCTAGCACATCTGAATGAGGAGGGCCTAGACCAACCAATAGTCTTTATTAGCAGAAGACTATTACCACAGGAACAGAGTTGGAGTGCTATTGAAAGAGAAGCATTTGCTGTGGTCTGGGCACTGAAGAAGCTTAGACCATACCTGTTTGGGACTCACTTCTGGGTTCAGACAGACCACAGGCCCCTCAGATGGCTCATGCAAATAAGGGGTGACAATCCTAAACTCTTGAGGTGCCCATTTCCCTACAGGGGATGGACTTTACAGTGGAGCATCGCCCAGGAATTGACCACAATGCTGATGGTCTCTCCAGATACTTCTGCCTTATCGATGAGAGCTCCTGAGGCCTTGGGTAGCTCTCCCCACTTTCAGCTGGGGGGGACACATGTTAGACCTGACAGCCTTAGGGTGGTCGCCCCCAGCTTTTTACCTGCCTCCCTCCATTTTCTGACACTGTTTTGCTGGTTTTATGACTACACACTTACCACTACTAACCAGTGCTAAAGTGCATATGCTCTCTCCCTTAAAACATGGTGACATTGGCTCATACCCAATTGGCATATTTAATTTATTTGTAAGTCCCTAGTAAAGTGCACTGCATGTGCCCAGGGCCTGTAAATTAAATGCTACTAGTGGGCCTGCAGCACTGATTGTGCCACCCACATAAGTAGCCCCTTAACCATGTCTCAGGCCTGCCATTGCAAGGCCTGTGTGTACAGTTTCACTGCCACTTTGACTTGGTATCGAAAAGTACTTGCCAAACCTTAAACTCCCCTTTTTCTACATATAGGTCACCCCCGGGTAATCCCTAGGTAACCCAGAGGGCAGGGTGCTGTGTGGGTAAAAGGCAGGACATATATCTGTGTGTTTTATATGTCCTGGTAGTGGAAAACTCTTACATTCGTTTTCCACCGTTGTGAGGCCTGCTCCTTTCATAGGCTAACATTAAGGCTATCCTCATAAACTGTTTGAGTGGTAGATTCTGATTAGAAATGGGTAAACAGGTCATATTTAGTATGGCCAGAATGGTAGTACAGATTCCTACTGACTGGTGAGATTGGATTTTATATTACTATTTCAGAAATGCTACTATTAGAAAGTGAGCATTTGTCTGCACTTAAACCATTCTGTGCCTTACAGCCTGTCTCCAATCCAAGTCTGGACTGGGACTGGCTGGTTGACAGCTCCCTTGTGCATTTCACCCAGACAACTACAAACACATGATGCTCAGTCAGACCTGCATATATCTGCATACTGAATGGGTATTCCTGGGCTGGAAGGGTGGAGAGCTTGACACTTACATTTCAAAGGACAGTGGCCTGCCCCCACACAAAGGACTGCCAAACCCCCTGCTGGGACCCTGGCAGACAAGGTTGTACAGAAAGGAGACATTGTGCACTTCAAAACCACTCTATGAAGTCTCCCCCACTTCAAAGGCACTTTTTGGTATATAAACTGGGTCCCTGACCCTACCAGACTAGACACTTCTTGGAACAGATACTCTGCACCAGAACCGGCAACCTGCCAAGAGAAGCTGCCTGGCTGCCCAAAGGACTCACTTGGACTGCTTTGCTGTAAAGGACTGCTGCCTTGCTGTTGCCTTGCTGGCCTCTGGCTCTGCTAAGAAGTCTGCCGGAATTGACGCACAGCCTGTCCAGCGGTGAGAAAATCACTGCATCGCCGAACTGGAATGACAGCCTGGCTCCCCAAGTGGAGATCCATACAGTGCCAACGACGCGACCGGAACTTCGACGCACAGCCCACTGGATCAATGCAGTGCCGAGCCAGAATGACGCAGCCTGACTTCCTGAGACAGAAATCGTCGAAAGGGCCAGCCATGCGGCAAAAATTTTGCTGCATCACCTACCGAATTGACGCAACAGCTGTGACTTCGCCCACACGCCCAGGACTTCCACACATTGTCTCTGGGCATCAAAAGACCCTGCATCGCAAAGAGGATTCAAGCGTGCGTGCCGGAATTCAATGCAAAGCCCTTGCTGCATAGAAAAGAATCAATGCATTGTCTGTGTCACCCATAAAATCGACACACACCCACCTTTTTCCACCCATCTCCTCCTCTCCGGTCTTCATGCATGTAATTTTGATGCAAACCAGGTACAAGGTGCTTGCAATTGACAACTGTTGCTTTCAAGAACTAAAGACTCTACTATCATAACAAAAATGATATTTCAACTTGTGATTATCAAATCTTGGTCGTTTTGACCTTAATTTAATCAGATAAATATCTTATATTTTTCTAAACCTGTGTGATGTCTTTTTGTAGTGTTCTCACTGTGTTATTGCACAAATACTTTACACATTACCTTCTAAGTTAAGCCTGACTGCTCAGTGCAGAGCTACCAGAGGGTGGGCACAGGATAATGTGGATAGTGTGTGAGTTACCCTGACTAGGATTGTGGTCCCCACTTGGACAAGGGTGTATACCTATGCCAACTAGTGACCCCATTTCTAACAGTTGCTATAGTCATTTTCAATTGCCTAAATTTGCATTGCTCAGCATTGACTACATATTTGTCCTCCTTTTCCCACTTTCCTTCTCTTTCTCTTCTACTATTAAAACTTCTTAACATGCTACTTCTTTTATAGTACAATATTGCATAATTATGGATTACAAACAGATTTTCTGCTGTAGATATGCTGATATATATTTCAAGTTCAATCTCAACATTTCGTTTTTAATGAATTTGTAATGCTATACCTAAGTATTTCATATTTGTACTACTGTATGTTAATTACTTTCTTCAATAAAACATTATTAAACTTAAAAAAACATACGAGTAACAGCAATGATTCGGTTGTAAATAACATATAAAATGGTTCAATTCTGAAAAAGGAGACTTAGTGACTATTACTGAGGCGTGCAGGAGTGGCCTCCAGAGTGTATCCATCACTCCTGCTATGATCACTCTGTAAGACAGGTGTGCCCTTGTTCTCTCCACATCTCGTCCATCTACAGATCTTAAACCTCATCTCTTTCCTCTTCAGCTCTCTCTTGACACTCCTCCTCTCATCTCCTTCACTTCACCACACACATATACAACGCACATACTCACCTGTAAGCCCTATATTTTCTTGTCAACATTTTAACACCTGTGTACCTCCGTCACACACGTTTGCACAGAATCACAATTGCAACTGGAATGCATGATCGATGCTCCGTGCGCTCTGCAGAGAGGCCAAGGATTGGATGACTATGTATTGAGCTCTTTTTTTGACCCATTGATAGGCCCTGTGAGGAAGATACTGACTGCTTTCAGACTTATTTCAGGACAATCGTGGCCGTTATCAACGCCTGGCGGAGATATATTTCAAATTATGCTTTATGCAGGAGTAATATGGTACACTAAAATTACAGAGATACAACATCCTCGGAATAGCTTACTTGATGTTGCCTTCTCTAATAGTATTAAATATGTGAAATATATCCGGAAACGAAATCGCCGACACGTATTACTTTAACATTTGCCTACAATATTTTTTCAGAAATGTATCAGCCTCCTTGCCAGTAATGTTAACTGTTTCAATGTCCGCTATTAATTACCCGGACGGTCCCGGCCCACTTAAATCCCTGGGTGAATTATGCAATCAGCGACCACAGGCAGTTTCTGTCCTTTAAACTGGTTAGGCGCTTACTATAGCGCCCGCCCCTGCCTAGTTCACCTGCCTGGATACTCTGCCCCGAGAGGGTGGTTGACTTGCGGACGAAGGAAGGGACCCGAATAAGACTGACCATTACATTAATTAACGGCCCAAATTGTGGGTCCTGCTGGACAATAATGGCCCCGATCGAAACTGTCTCGTGAGAGCGACGCTTAATAGTACAATGGAGAGCCAGTCAACGCCACAGGAACACCCCAGAGATAAACTGTTAAATTAAATAAGTGGTCCTAACTGACACTCAAATGTGAAATGTCAAAGAAGAAGGCTGATATGTGAAGCTATTACCCCACGAAAGAACCAACAACGTGACTAAAGACCCTGAGAGAGATATTGCACGCGAATCCCCTCACACATGCCCCCTAGACCCCCATACATGCGCTCTCACCTCCATAGTAGTCCCAGAAGGGCACATCCCCGTTGGGCAGGCTCAGGTGTGGCCCCTTGAAGCTGAACTTGTATTCAAACCTGCGATGAGCAGTGGGGGGCTCAGACTGGGAGAGGCAAGGGAGTAGGGCGGAGGCCAAGAGAAGGGGAATAAACCCCAAGAGACTCATCCTGTCCCCCGGGAGCTGGGCAAAGATACCTGCCGTGTGAGAGAGGTGTCAGTGAGGGTGGAGGAGGCAGGGGCTAAGACCCAGGGGCTGCCTGCCGGACACTAAGCGGCCACAGCACTGCTCAGGGGCTCAGACTGACTGAAGCAGACCAGGCGCTCCCTGATTGGAGGAGACCAACCCTCCTCTCACCCTCCATACAAAGTTACCCCCAGCCCACCACTTCTCACCCGTCCCAGGAGAAACAGTCGCAGAGCCGGTGAAAAAGTGTCACGTTGTAATACAGCTGCCTTCTTTCTGCTTTCTAAAATTAACGTTTTGTTTATTGATTTTTTGCGGCCAGCGTGTCGTTCGTTCTAACCCAAACTATAAATCAATAAAGTGTACTTCAGGCTTAAACCCCAATACGGCTTGAAATAAAACAACGCGCTGCCATTTGAGATATATATATATATATATATATATATATATATATATAGAGAGAGAGAGAGAGAGAGAGAGAGAGAGAGAGAGAAGATGAGAAATTATATAAAACCTAAAAAATGTTTCAGTGATCACAAAGAGGACGTTTTAAATATGTACATAAAGTGTCGAGACGTGTCCTTATGGTTAATCGTCACACAATGGCGCGTCGTTATAATGTATCAGTTTTAAGCACTGAAATCACGCCTTGCATACTCGAAAGTGTGCCGACTTTAATAGGTTGCTGGGTTACAGGCATGTGAAAAAGGTTTCTAACACCCGTATTTCTTAGGGCTGGAGTCAACCACTTTCTCCGTTGGAGAGAGAGTATACATCTAAAGATAAGAAGCCACACTTTCTTCGTCGGCAGTGCACCGGAAGCAGACCCCAAACTGTCCACATTTCCGTTTGCTCAATGGCGTCTGCTTCCTCATCACAACCAACACATAGCACTCCCCAATGTAAGGACCCCCCCCAAATCCATAGTGGGCTATGGCCTGGGACTCTTCCACACTGTCTTGGCATATAGCCAACATCTACAGGCAGACCCTGTGCGCCACAGGTCTGAACATTTTTATAACAGGCAAAGCCGCCAAGTTTCACAGAAAGAAGCGTCACTAGTTAAGCCAGTCCTAGTTTTAATTAGAATTCTCAGACTTGTAAGTAGTCTTGTTTAGCCGTGTATAAAGCCACGACAAGTCCCACATTTCTAAGAAAAAAATCGAGATTGAACTAACACATAGACCTGGTGCCTTGGCAGCTATGATGGGGATCTTGGGAGCTATTACTTTGCTCATCATCTACTCGAAACACACCGATTTTGGCCTGTAGATAAAAGAAGTATTGTAAGAGTGAAACTACCAGTTCCAGCATGCAATATGCTGCTGCCAAAAAAGCCAAGACTGCCCGTCTCTTGCATTAAGTAAGGCTACTTGGCAGCAATGTTCTGTCAGAATGTTGAACCCCCTCCGACCCTTTCCTTCCTCGCTTTCCAATTCACAGCAGAGCTTGTGTTCCTAGCAAGCAAACCCAGCGCCGTCTTTTACCCCACCCCACCAACCAAAACACAGCATTAGCCCAAACAGTAACCCTCTCCTAACTTAAATGCGCCCCCTCATAGCGCCCTTCATGATTCTGTAAAGAAGGCGCTGTTGACTGCGAGGTATTATATCATGGGATTTAGAATAATAAGCACTCTACATCCCTCCCTGTTCCCAGGACTCTGCTTCGTCAGCCCTCAGATTTCCTTAAACAAACATCAATGTAACCAGAGGAGACCGTGCAGGTGGCGCGAACCTGGAAACAAGGCAGCCTCGTGACCCACTGGTTTGTAAGTGGTCAGGATTGCCACACTGGCGAATGTTTGCTTGTCTTATCTGTGACATGTACAGGCTGTCGGCGCAACATCAGCTTTAAGCACCCGCAACACAAAACAATACAACGATAACATCAAAAAACAGATCAATAGAAACCCTTCAGTTGTTCCCGGAATTATACTCCTCAGAGACACCGTTGCACAGCTGGTAAATTGTTGCATGCCAGCTATGAGTAGACAGCACAGACATGGTTTTGTATTTTTTTGCATGCTAATGTTTGTGGTTTGCCTGTCCAACCATAAATGAGCTGCATGTCCCAGAATAATAATAAAAAAAAAACTTGCCTATCAAGTTATGCATTATCCTCGGATGCATTATGTCAGGATCTCTTTTACCAGTCTGCACAAACGTTGGAGTCATTGTTCAATAATCATCCCTTCAGAAGTATCGAACCAGTAACCTGCTTCTGGGGTATTACCTCAGCAAAGAGCTCCACTTCATAAAGGACACTAGTTTCTGGGCCTGGGCTTCCTTTTCATATCCTTGTATTCAGGTACATTAGTCCAAATGAAATTAACCAACACTACACCTCTCAGAACACATTGGGTTGTTAATGAAAAGCCCAGAGCTAGGAAATGGTGCCTCTTGGAGTCATATGGTCAGCTTACCCTGGTCTTGTTTTAGTCTATTATAGATACCTAGTTCAGTTCCACTGAACAAATAACGTTAATTTCCCATGCCCATGATTCTGAGATTTGTTTTTACCAGTAATCTGCTTCAACTGTTCTTGTTTCAGTAATCAGTGTATGTTTTTGTACCATTAAAGTAATCAGCATTAATAGTTGTGCATTTACTTCTCAGCTATCTCTGAATCGTGCTACCACACCCCTCTTCCATGTGCCAGTCCTTAACTTTGAGGGATACCAAAGCCACCCATTGACTGAACACTATAAAAAAATAACACTGCACGTGACCAACGTACTGCGACACTCAAAATTTGTTGCACAGACTTTAAAAACGTACATGAATGCACTCATTACGGAGCTCCCGTAACTTACCCAGCTGAATGGGTGTTCGGTGTTCCCACCTGAGGTACTGTCCACGTTTTAGCCCTGCAGCTTCCTGACAATGGAGAGATTCGTCTCTATTCAGGTTGCCCTCACATCTGTTGTGGATGTGGCCAGATTTGGCAACTTGCTACCAAATATGCCAGAGCGATGATGAACCATTCTGAGGTAGCCCAGTGCAACTTTGGAAGCCCTGACTCGTATCCGAGGCACGAAAAGTCACAGATTGTCCTCCTCACAGAAAATATGCCAGCAATTCCCTCCTTGCCTCAATACTTGCAGCAGCCTTTCAACCATCACCTCTCCTCACAGGGTGTCAGCCCATTGCTCCCTAAATGTCTTCAGTGCCGCCCATACCAGCCTCAGGATCATTCATGAACAGGCCTCTTGCAACAACAGGAGAATTGACAGGATGTCACAAGGCAGGAATTACTACTTCTGGTGAACACAGTCCTTAATATGTGACCAACTCAATCTCTTTGTGCGGTATATTCAGTTGCTTTAGGGAACTGATGCATGTTTAAGTAAAAAAAAATCCCCAGACACTCTTATGATGGTAGAACACAGCCCTTGAACAGTTCCCCAGTGCCTGCCATGAGCCTAGAGAGTTGAAGGCCTTCTAGGCTGTAGAACTGGCTGAACTAATGCAGAGGAAAGACCTCCTTTTCTAGACCCAACCACTCCTTTCCCACATACCACATTCAGTGTTCCTCGCCTCACCTTTGAAGCTCGGGGCATTGTCCAACATTAATATTCATGTCTTCTTCCAAGATCCACAACAAAATAAAGATGGATCCTTGTGCCGGCTATTGAAAAGTACTTCTTCGTAGTTAAAGGTGTGGTTACAAGCAACCCTTACATTGAGACTAAGGATAAGCTCATTTCAAGGTACAGTGAGAATGTTGTATGCTAGCAAGTAGAAAGTGACTGAAAGTTTGCTTCTTTGTGTGCGTTCAGAATTTGGGCAGCTCAACTGGAGATAAAGTACTGTGGCAGTATCCAGGATGCTAAAAGCAAAAACGAGGAGGTGACTTCTTAGGACCAGGGTCTCATCCCCCATCCCCTGTCCCCTTGTAAGTATCCCATGCAAGATCTTAGATTCTTGACTGCGCATGCCACGTTTTAAGAGGACAGAAACTCTGTACTCCACTCCATCTTCATGCTTACACTGCAAGACAAAGGCCATGGCTGGGTCAGTCTAGCAAGAATACACAGAAGGCAGTACCTGCCAGAAACCTGGACAAGAGATGGACTCATGGAATACACGAGCTCAGTCCGCAAACTTAGTATAAGCATGAGGCAGAACCTACCAGTCAATGTGCCAAGATTTCTCTACCAATACCTGAGGTCTCACAGCACTGAGAACCGAGAAACTCCTCTGTGCTCCAGGGTTGGGGTGTTGTTTGTCAGTTCCACTTCATCAGGTTCAGGGGCCAAAACCTAGGGAATTCCACAGCCTGTCTGGTAGAGTTACCTTGCACCTGCCTTGAAGTAAGTAGCTGGAAGACTGACTAGGAGAAGGTCTGGGGGAGAGGAAGACTGGCTAGGAGAGGGGAAGCTGAAGCACCTCAATATGAAGCTGTAGGCTGTGACTTGGGAAAAGGATCGACATCTCTATGCCGGAGGGTTAAAATCCTGAGATCCCAGTATCATTGCAGCATGATCAGAAGCTGAACTACCTGAGATTGAAGTGTGCAGAAGGAAAAATAAAACTTACTTCGAGGGTTGCCTGCCTGTGACTGCTTGGTGCTCAGAAACTGTGGCCGCATTCAGCAGTCTCACTTGAACTGTAGCTCCGGAAGATGTGTTACTCCATGTTGAGAATAACTACTGACCACCGACATGGGTGTCAACTACACTTCATTGCTGCTGTGCCCCTGGGGGGTGGTCATTCTGCTTTGCTTGGGATGTGGATTTGCCTTTGGGCCTAAGGAAGATCCACCAATATAGACTCAATGGACAAAAAGCATAGCGATACAGTCACAGCCGTATCCCCACTGGTTCAGTAGCTGCCCACGTTCATCTAACTGAGGCTTTCACACCAGAGGATGAGCACAGCAAAGTCAGCTGAGCCAGGGCAGTCGGCTCAATCCAGCTTGGTGGGCAGTCTGAGGACCTATGAGGTTAGCCTGGCACTGCATCACCCCCTGCCAGCTCCTGCAGGCCCGGCCTTCTAACCGAGACAATCAGGGACAGAAAGGTATTGTACAAAGGTGAGACGTCTGGGCCAGGCGAAGTCTCGCACTGGGACCGATTTAATCACAACTTGGGAGATTGGTCAGCTGCATCTGGAAGAAAACTCGCAAACAGTACCCGCTATTACCACCCAAGAGGACAAGTATCTGAGGGGCGTTGTGCTACCACTCGATATCTGTCCTAGCGGAGCAGCCTAGACTGTCTCCCAGTTCACAATAACTGCTACCTTATAACTGTGGACCAATTTAAGTGCCATCTGATTCTGTATAGCACTGTACTGTGTCGGAAGTTAAGTACCTTAAATCGACAGTCTCTGTGAGTAATAAAAATATTTTCCAACGTGTTCAACTTTGGAGAATCATTCCTTTACTGGACCACCAAGTCATAATTACAGTGCAAGTAAATTAAGGCTGAACTGTTGTTATTTCCCCTACGCCGAACTATCCAAGAGGAATTAGTACAGTACCATGTGCCAGACACAGGTATATATCTGTACTGGATGTGCCACAAGCCAGAAGCAATGACATTGGCTCCACAGAACTGGTAGAAACCAATGTAAACTACCATTACTAGTGTACAAGCGTCTCCGCAATCTTGGCCCATCTCATTGGCCTAGTAAGATGGAAATGCACTAACCTGCTCATCTGGTCCACCAGTTGGCTATGGTTTCAGAATCCAAGTACCCAAAACCGGAAATATATTGTGCAAGTAAGCCTGGTCTTCTTCGTCCAGAAGAAGCTAAAAAATAATATATTGCTTATACACAGGATGAATGTCCCCAGTGCCTAGAGACTCTTTTTTGGAGAAAAGAGCATTATATACAATTTCCCATCAATATTTGTGCAGGAAGGGCTCTGCTTTCCCACCCAAACCGTCTTTAAAAGAAGAAGCTAAACAAGAGGACTTCATTTCCCATCATATATCTGCACAGAAAGTGACATTAATTGATTTCCCATCATCCAACTGCACATGAAGGAACACCCCTGGTTTTCTACCAAACCAGTCTTTAAATGAAGAAGTTCCTAGGTCCCACCTAACGTGACCATCTCCAAGCCCGCCTGCACGCCTGGACAGTGCTAGGAACTCTGATCCTTCCACTACTCTGCCATGATTCTCCGTTCTCTCAATCTTGGCCATCACTGCCGTACCACACCACACAACCCGGAAGAAGTATGCACATCCTGCAAGTTCTCATGTACTCTTCCACACCATACACCCACCACACCCACATCAAGATTCCACTCCCTCACACAAACCAACCTCATGCTGACGCAGACCAAACAACACCCACTTAACACACCACACTTGCATGCACTTTCCTCAACAGCCAATAACTCACCAAATAAGCTACAGAGATATGAGACCCACCCACACTCCGGACCTGCCCCTCCTCATAGAAACATTGCTAAACTCAACCTTTGCCCTGGGCATTGCTACAATCATTCCCACCCACTAGAAGATCACCAGGCAAAACCCTCAGCACAGGCCCTTAGTTGGAGTTGCCATTGTATTCAAAGAACCATCAGCTGCACAACCTACACAGGCACTCCACCAGCTACATGACCCCTCAGATTCAAGATGTGCATCACAGCCAACTTCGCCGTGGGCGGAGACTAGTAAACAGACCACCAGGACCCTGCACAAATTTCACCAGTGACATCACAGACTTCGTTGTACCCCTCATCATCAACACCAGCACCTTCATCCTCCTCAGAGACCCTAACTTTCACCTACAAGACCACACTGACCAGAACTCTATGGCCCTTCTAGAAAACTTCAGAAACCTTTGTCTCACCCAGCATGTTAATGAACCCACCCACACTGCCGGACACCTTTTACGCCTAATTTTCTCCCCCATCAGCAACATCACAGTCGACAAGCCAACAACTATTACTTGGACAGATCACACACTTGCAGTTTCAGCATACCCATCCCACACCACCATAGACTCACCACCACCGTAACCACCTGCCTCAGCCAGAAAAGCATCACAGAAGAGGAGTGGACCACCCTCTCCGTACACTGGCCCAATTACACCAGCATGTTGCCGAAAGTCATCAAGAACCTCGACAGCTGGACCAACACGTGCAGACACCCTACTTCCTCTCAAGCGCAACCCAACAGCAAGAGCCCAACCACAGATTAGCTGGTACATAGAGGAACTCAGGCTGATGAAACGCCACTCAAAGCAACTGAAGTGCAAATGGAGAACAAGTCAAGGCATCACAGAAAAAGACATCTTCAAATCAGCATTAAGACGCTACCCCCCCCAGATACAGAACACCAAGCACACAGCTCTTGCATATCGCATCAACGTCAGCACTAACACTAGCAAGGAAATCTTCACCATCATCAAAGATTTTACTGCGCCTCCTGCCACCTCTAGCAACATCACCCCTCACAAGAGCTTTACAATAAGCTGTCTGAATTCTTCGGTAATAAAAGCACTTCCATATGTGGTAACTTTGACCCTCAACTGGATCCCATTACAGTTGAAACTCAATTTTCCATCACCACCAAAGAATAAGCCCTGGCCTTGTGCCCCCACCATCACCATCACTGCCATCAAAATCGTTGCTACCATAAATACGATTCACTTTTGTGCCCTATCTGACCCTTGTGACCATCACGCCTACACCAGCGGGCTCCTACCAATCAGTGAAGCACTAACACCCATCCTCAATGCCTTCATCGACTCAGCCACATTAGCGCATACCTGGAAACATGCCACTGTTATGCCCCTGCTCAAGAAACCATCTGATGACCGAGCCATGCTTTCCAACTACAAACCCACCTCTGTCTAACCATCCTCAGCAAAAGACTTAGAGAAACTAATCAACTGACGCCTCATCAACCACTTCAGCAACCACCAGCTCCTCAATGCCAGGCAGTCTGGATTCAGGCCCTTCCATAATACAGAAACAGCACTCATTGTCGCCACAGACAAGAGCTGCATGATCCTTGACAGAGGATACACAGCATCCCTCATTCTCCAGAGCCTCTCTGCAGCATTTAATATAGCCTCACAACTCATCCTCATCAGGTCCCTGCATTAAACTGGAATCTAGGGACCCGCTCTCCGCTGGATCTGCTCCCTTTAAAAAGATAGGCACCTCACTCCTCGGAAGCCTGCAAACTCATCTGCGAAGTGCCTAAAGGTTCATTGCTCAGCCCCACCCTCTTCAGCACATACCTGATCCTTCTGCTCAACGACATCCGCGTCCATGACACCAACATCCTCTCCTATGCTGACAACATGGAACTCATACGATACCTCATCACATGACATCCAACACAAGGAACAAGTTCAACGCCTGCATGACCAAAGTCATTAACTGAATGAAAAACAACTATCTCAAGGTCAGCACCAACAAAACAGAAGTATTGATCTTCGGCAAGCACACCTCACAGTGGGACTCCAACTGGTGGCCATCTAAATTCAGACCCACACCAACTCCCAGCACACACACCAGGAACATCAGAATATTCATCAGCAGGAAACTGAACATGACCACACAAGTTACTGTCTTTCCTGCATCCTGCTTCCACACCCTGAAGATGTTGAGGTAGGTCTTCAACTGACTCCCAACTAACACTAGAAAACTATCCCCTCTGCCCTAGTCAGCAATGAGTTGAACACAGGAACACCTTATACACTGGGATCACCAAGCAACTCACTATAAGAGTACAAACCATCCAGAACTCTCAAGCTAGACTCGTGCTCAACCTCCCACACAGAAGTCACATCGCATCACACTTCAGGGAGCTCCACTGGCTTCCAATACACAAACACACTCATTTCAAACTCCTCACACACATTTAAGGCACTACACAACTAGGCCCTACCTATCTGAAGGTGCATCTCTTTCCACCAACCACTGAGATATCGCCACTCAAAAAGACTCTTACTTGCACACATACCACACATACACAGAACCAGATCAGGAGGATGATATTTCTTGTACATTGCTGCTAAAGCGAGGCACGGCCTCCAATTCCCACATCTCAGCCCGCTTTCTCTTCTCGAATTCTGGAAGAAGCTGTAGACCTGGCTTTTCAATTTACTAACCTAACCTAGACGGGGCTAAGCACACACACACCTGTTTTCACCCTGTGGGTGAAAGTGCACTTTACAAAAACATAACATAACTTAACAGCCAGCCATAAGGAATCAGTTTTTTATTAGAGCAAATACAGAGCCCTTCAATACCTCATTAAAAGAACAAGAAACAATTTAGTGAGTGGAAGCGTCATAGGATATCAAATAAAACAGAGTTTTGACAGAGTAGGGGCAAGAATGTAGCTTTGGAGGGGGTGTTGAGGTTTGAGAAAAGACTCAACAGTGACTTTTAATGTAAACGAGAGAGAGAGAGAGACAGAGATACCCATCTGGTGGCCGAATTTTGAATTATGAAACCAAATAACCTGGAATCAGTACTGGCTTCCCTGATTGTCCAAATTGTGTGATCCTAGGTAAATATTTAATTTCACAGAGCTTTCTTGTTCTTAGTCACATATGACTCCAATTTTAAATAGTTGAGTGTAGGGTGTGCACTGTCGAACCACCTCTTATGTTTCATTTACTAGACTATGATATTGCTCCTTATATAATAAGAATCCATGCCAAGTTTAGTGTTTGATTACTGGCATGTCTCATAGAACACTAATGGCATTGTGGGTGGGAGAGGGTGTCGTGGTGAGCCATGAACGTTTCTAAAAAAAATATTAATAAATGTCTGTCTAGGCAGCAATATGAACTGATGTACCACAGTGAAACACTCCAGCATGTTAAATAAATACACTTTTTTGAATTTTAAAGCAATTTAATCATATTTTTACATTATGTTTGTTGTATAATATACATGTCAAACGTTTTCATGGTGTGGCTGGTGCATGGACTATTAGAGCCAAGCCAGGCCCTGTTTCAGCTCTGGCTTCCACTGTTAATTTGCCTGCTCTCCTTCTTTTATTTGGAACTCAGAGTTAGTACATGGGGCCGTCAGTCACTTGATAAAATGATTTGTAAAAGGCGAGGACTAGCAACATGGAGGTCTGACCACATGCACTGATTTGACAACTATACTTTCCAGGCATCTCATAGCAGAGGCAAACAAGAGTGAGTGCAATGAAAATACATTTAAAATAAGTGATCTTAGGACAGGGACTCCAGGTCGTTGTGTTGTATGTGACCGCAGTCATGAGCATGAGTTCCCAGGAAGAACTACCCGTCCCAGGTGGGAAAGGCAGTATCAGTGGGGGTGTTTTGGGTGTGACACTCCTCAAATGGATTATTGGTTTGGTAGTTGGGTCCGGGGGCCCTGAGTCAGGTCTGCTATGCTTGTGTTAGTTTTTCTCATCATTCTCTTTTCACTAAGAGATTTAAACTTATTCATTTCTTAGATGACCAGTTTACCAAACATTAGTAAATCTGCATCCACAGAAATACTCCTAGAAATGGGTGCAAATGTACTACTTTTTGGAATTCACAAACATTGGGAGTAGTAGACTTAGAAATCTGTACCAGACAAGTTTCCAGACATAACACTGACAATAAAACAAAGAAAACGTGATGGGATGAATGTTTGCAAATGGTCTAACCAGTGACCATCACTCGGGGTAGCATTCCAACCCATCGTTTTTCACGCACTTGGCCACTCTAGTCATAGGCCCAACTAATGCATATCACTACTGTTAGAAATGGGGTCTCTGGTTGGCAGTCAGTTTGCACTCTGTCCAAGCAAGGACCCTCAGTCTAGTAAGGGTAAGAAAGATACACAGCTCAGATAACCCCTGCACACTCCCTTGGTAGCTTGGCACAAGCACTCAGGCTTATCTCAGAGGCAATGTGTAAAGTATTTGTAAAATCACACACTCTGAAGCCAATGGCGCAGTCACGGAGTCACACGGACCCCCAGGTACGGTATCTTTTGAAAGTGAGAAAACAAGCTGGTGGACGGAGTCAGAGAAGGAAGGAATAGCAGCATTGCTTCCGGTGCTGCGGAGCAATGGAGCAGAGGCGTCGGTGCGAAGCATCGGGTCCTTGCTGGGGAGCAGGGGAGATGAGGCGGCATTGGTGCGAAGCGTCAGGTTCTTACGCTCTGGCGGGGTCAATGTCTGGTGGGTCAAGACGCGGTGTAGTGACCTCACAGGGCTGCGGTCACACCATGGGGCTGCAGGCGGAGTTGGGTGTCACGGATGTCAGTGACTCGGCACTCGGGACTCAAGAAGTCACAGGATGTCAGCGAGGCTGGGGTGGCATCAGGCCTGCGATATCAGTCATCGTCGTCTCTCTCCAGTGGGGAGCACGGCTTCGGTTGCAGGTGGCGTCGTGGAGTCGGACAGCAGCGTCAGTTCGAGCATCATCCAGTGTCGGTGCACTTGGTTTTTCTTGGTTTTCAACCAGCTTTTACTCCCAAGGGCCCAGAAACTGAAATAGGCACCACTTGGCGAGTTAGGGTCCACAGCAAGTGAACCCAGAGACTGGGAGGTGAAGTCTTTTCTGTCCCTGAGACTTCCTAACAGAAGGCAAGCTCAGTCCAAGCCCTTGGAGAAACTTCACATGCAGGATACACAGCAAAGTTCATTCTTTTTCCTCTCTGAGGCAGAAGCAGCAACTGCAGGCCAACCCAGCAAAGCACACCCAGCAAAGGGGCAGTACTCCTCCTCCAGCTATTCTCCTTGACAAAGGTTCCTCTTGATCCTGAAGTGTTCTAAAAGTCTGGGGTTTTGAGTCCACTACTTATATCATTTCTGCTTTTGAAGTAGGCAAACTTCAAAGGAAAGTCTCTGTTGTTCACAAGATCCTTTCTTTCCCAGACCCGGCCCCAGACACACTCCAGGGGGTAGGAGACTGCATTGTGTGAAGACAGGCACAGCCCTTTCAGGTGGAGGTGTCAGCTCTTCCCTCCCAACTCTAGCTCAGGATATGTAGGACACAAATCAGCTCCCTGTGTGTCACTGTCTAGAGGGAATTCACAAACAGCCTAACTGTTAGTCTGACCCAGACATGGATTCCACCGGCAGTCAGAGCGCAGAATGGTTAAGCAAGAAAATGCCCACTTTCTAAAAGTAGCATTTTGAAACAGACAAATTTAAAACCAACTCTACCAAAAGATGTATTTTTAAATTGTGAGTTCAGAGAACCCAAACCCCACATTTCAATCTGCTCTCAATGGTAAACTACACTTAAAAGAAATTTAAGGGCAGTCCCCATTTTAACCTATGGGAGGGATAGGCCTTGCAATAGTGAAAAACTAATTTGGCAGTATTTCACTATCGATACATGTAAAGGCTCTGTTAGTTTTTCACTTTAGAGCATCTTGTGATATGACATAGCCTTTGATTTATTAGTCAATATCCTGGTGTCACTGACCACGATGTTTAGCTGTACTCAAAATCGTAATACAGCCACTTTATAACTTTTTATTGTATGCTTTACCTTTCTTGCCTGAATAATATGGCCGCCTCACCAGTAAAGAAAGTATCCACACCAGTCCTTCCTTTATGTCCTTAACCACGATTTTGTCTCCCTCCCCCGAACTTACTCCCGATTGGTCTGCTGGTCCCGAATCTCCTTTAAGCCCGGCGGCCTTTACGAACGTGATACTTCTGGTTTACACTGGTCTGGCAATCTTCATGTTCCCGTTTACGGGATACTTTTTATGTCTATGCTTTTACACTACTGGCGGACCTTCCTAATGCGTCGGCAGTGTTCCACACATATTCTCTGTCAGTTTATGCATGGACAATATTTGATCTACCCCTGTGTTCCCTTTTACTGGTTTGTGGCAATTATGCTCGTATTTACCATAGTTTCATTTTGATGTTAGCAACATTATACGTACTTCCCTAAATGACTAATGACGTGTACACTGATATTATATACAGATCTTAATCACTTTCATTAATGACCACAACGTTAGTCAGATTTGATGAATTTTTATTAGTTATGACTGACTGACATTCATTTCCATCGCACTGTCAGCACAATGAGATTTTACTTTTCATACATGGCAGTCATTGTTATTGTACTTACCTGTAGACATATGTATCACTTATACATGACGATTCTCATGGCCTGGTCCTACCTGGTCTGTTGATCACTTAATTTTTACCACATTTGTTCAGAAACCAGATTGGTTATTAAATTATCTGTTCTTTAGACATCCTTGATATCTCCATGATGAGTACTCACCTACGGAGACCCAAACGGGTTGCCTTTACTGTGATTCGCCTATCCTTAGGCACTGTCATTTTGAGGTTGATGTATCCAATTCTTTGTCCCTTCTTTTCCTTTTGAGACTTGTGGTTAGGATTTCCTTCCCTCCCCCCTGCCCAGTCCATTGCAATTTCTGACACTCCACATATGCCTTTGACCACTCCAACTTCCCTACTAGCTCTTCAACTCCTTGCATTTTTGTTGATTTACAGATGACGTTTAAAATATTATATATACAAGGTGGGAACTTACCATCTTGTTTTACGTATGTCTTATCATGGGTTCCACCGGTATGCATTTTCCAACGCATAGTAGGGTTCTGCAGAATTACTGAGCTAGAGTAGGTCCACTGGCATACATTTTTCAAAAGGACCCTTTAATGTAGGAGGGCTACTAACAAGTTTCTTTGAAATCCACTAATGTTGTATTTAGTTGCAGGGCCAGGGTAGTTCCACTGGCTTGCATTTTCCCCAGGCGCCCTTTCCTTAATACAGGAGGGTAGGAAATTACGTCGCATTATTTTGAGTACCTTGAGGTGATTCACGTTTGGGGTTGACGGGACCATGCGGGGTAAGGACACTTGCTGTTCATACTCCTAGCATGAGTGCATGCAACCATGAGTGTCAGTCCACTATCTGTATTTCGATGCATAAACCATTACTAACTATGGATGCAAATTTACTTTTGATTTTCTTGTTCTTTTTCTCTTGTTTACACAGGTCATTAACTAGTGTTTTCTAGTAACTCATTGAGTAAGTTTTTCTCACCCATTTATAACTTCAATTGAGTTCATTAGTGAAGCTTAGGAATTCTATTTTTTGGTCCTGAAGAAACGCCACTAGATCCGTCTTAGACTTCACAACATGTCAAACTAATTAAGGGTTGTAGGGCTAATCCTCCTTTCCCCTCTCTTATCTGGTAGAGTGCAGGAACATTATTTCCTTGGCCACTCCCTGTGTTTTTAACCTTGACCCTCTCCAAGGAAGTAATAAATTGACGCGAGGGTTGAGAGTCAATTTTATCCCATGTCTCCAGCTGCTTTCTTTTCTCGTAGGGTTGAATCTACCATTACATACTATAACGGCATCTCTACATAAAAGATCTCTGGCAAAGAGCCTCCTTGAGGGGCCCGTCGGACATTGCATCGCCAGCCCGACGAGGAGCAGACCCTATGATGAAGCATGAGACTCATTGGGTGTGTGAGGGCTCTGTTTTCCACTTTTAAGAGCGCCTTTCTGATCTGTAGTTCTTTAGTGGAACAGTGCATCTTACTTATTTGCATGTAAAACACACCAGTACATGCCACATCTCTTAAATACACTGCACCCTGTCCTTGGGGCTACGTAGGGCCTACCTTAGGGGTGACTTACATGTAGTAAAAGGGAAGGTTTGGGCCTGGCAAGTGGGTGCACTTGCCAGGTCTCACAGGCAGTTTAAAACTGCTTACACTGCAGTGGCAGGTCTGAGACATGTTTACAGTACTACGCATGTAGGTGGCACACTCAGTGCTGCAGGCCCACTAGTAGCATTTGATTTACAGGCCCTGGGTACACATAGTGCACTTTACTACGGATCTACTATTAAATCAAATATGCCAATCATGGAAAACCAACCAGAATCACAATTTACACAGAGAGCTTTTGCTCTTTAGCACTGGTCAGCAGTGGTAAAGTGCCCAGAGTACCAAAAAGCACCAAAAATGAACTCCAGCACACAGTAAAAAAATACAGGAAGCAGAGGCAAACTGATAGGGGAAACCATGCCAAGGATTACAGGACTAACAACTTCTGACCATGTTCCTCATGGAAACAGAGCATTCCAAACACTGGTCATCTCACCCCCTCCAGCCTGCAGCCACTGCTTTATAGCTGGGAAAGTTGAGACTCGCAGTGACTAAGCTACATACCTGCTTAGGGGAATTTCAAAGCCCATCCCCATGTCTCTTATTTTCCAAGAGAAGAGTGGACTGAATCAGTTGGCCCTGCAGAGGTGCAGAAACGGCAACCTTCACGTAGGATTCCAAAATGCTAGCATGCTGTAACAGCTGAACTGGGAGAAAACAGACTGTCAGCCCACAAACCACTCTCCTCTTCTTTCTCAAAAAGATTTGGGAAGGATAACGAGAACTGATATTTATAAATCTTTCTAGAGTGCTCTTCTGAAATAAAGCCGCAAAATCAACATATGAAACATATTATTGTACGGGACAAAGTCAACAGTAATGGTGTAATAAACCTTTATGGCATCAGAGGGGTGTGCATTGCTGTGACATAAACTGGTGTCATATCAACATTTCAGTCCAGCAAGGGAATGGCAGGTGTGGTAATCCAGCCTTTCATAGTCTCAACAGGGCAAACCAAGGAGGAGGAAATATAGAGGCTAATTTAGAGTTTTGCCGAGAGGATACACCTCCTCGAAGGCAACAGAGTACCCTCTCTGCCAAACTGAAGGTCCGCCTGCCTGACCAAATCTTCTATCTTGAGGGAGTACAGGAGGCAGAAATATACAGGCTAATTTTGAGTTTGGCAGAGGGGCTACACCTCCTCAAAGGCAACAGAGTACCCTCCTCGCCAAAGGCTCGACAGAGTAAGGGCCATCGGATGTTTGGCCATGAGTCTGTCCGCCAGATTTACAGTGGGAAGACAGATGGCAAGTTTTTACTTTTACAAAGTGTCGCCGAAAACTTTCCAATGACCTCCATGCATTGGGAGATCACTCTCATGGTGAGAGGTCATTGCGATTTTTAATGTCAAAAACAAAATCCTCACCACGGGGGAATAAATGACTTCGCCATTGTGACAGTCCGAACACAAACTCTAAATCAGGCCCATATTCTTCAAATAGGAACCAGTTCACTTGAGGTTATTATACAAAGGGTATACTGTATGCTGTAGTTAAATCGACAGGGAAGAGCATGTTTCCAACATTAAAAACTTATCACCTGTGCCTAAACATATTTTTCCGTAACAGTCCCAAATTAGTGAACCAAGGCTTATTGTTTTGAGTTCACATTGAAAGCCTGCATGGATATGTACTTATGCTGTTGTTCAAGGTTTGTGGGGTACTCTGTTTCCGTGTCAGTTTTGCACTCTCCTCCTGTTCAGGTTTAACTTTCAGGTCTTCGTGGTTCAACCCTTAAATTCCTATTTATTTGGCACAAGAAGCTGAGGTGCACCTTACAGATCAACTTTTAACGAGTGAGGTAGTTGAACCCCAGTTTGAGAGCCTGCACCATGTAATTGGATATCAAGGAAGGGCTTCGTACTTTTATGACCAGCATCAAAAGTGATGAAAAGTTAAATATTCCTAAGAGGGGCTAGAGTGCAAAATGTGCCTTTTTAACACCTTCACATCTAAGGACTGGATAAGGACCTCAAATCTAGAGATCCCTCAACACCGAAGCATAGAACGAGAATGCCCTGGATAATGTAAGTGTCAGAACAGACCTTGCAACCAAATTCAGGAGAGGGTCTGAGCGTAAGTTGTCTGGGAGGAAGTGCAGGCAGATTTTAAGACCCGGCAGGAATTGAATTCGTTTCCTTCAGCTAATGAGAACAAGGCACAGGGCTATAAGTCGACAATGACTTCTAGATATCTCCCAGGAGTTAAAATGGAAGAAACATCAGGGCCATGAGAACCAAAGGAAGGTCAGAAGTGTGAAAGAAAGGGGGCGTGGGTGTCCAAGGACAAGAAAAGCTCAAAAGAATAGGAGAAAAAAGAGTTGCAGTCTCCGGTGTGGCCTGAAGTCCAGATGGCTGAGGGACTACAGCAGCAGGGCCTGAGATGATGTCTGGAGAGAGGGAATGAACACCACGACACCCCACCCAATGCAACTACTCTTCTTAATATAGAGAGTGAGAGAGACCTCAGTTTCAGTTTTTTTTTTTTAAATGTCCCTTGTTGTCCATGAAACAGTGCATCAGAAACTTCATCAACCAGCACATGCCCGTTTTCTTCCGTAGAACCCGTTAGCTGACAGATGTTTGATGGGAACTTCTGGGCAAGCAGTCCTTCATTAGCAGCTGCTCTGGTGAAGAGAGGTAGCTGCGTTCGACCGTCTTGCAACAGAGCCAGGCCCACTGGTCATCTCCTGTGTGCTAAACTGGGCACTGCACAGAAGGAGCAACCACTCTGGCCCATCCTCCCAACCAATATGTATACTGCTGACTTCACTGGGGGCAAGTAAAGTGTCCTGGCAAGCGAGGGAGCACATGGGAGCAGAAAAAGAATGATGGAAAGCTCTGCTCACTCAGGGCGAAACCAACGAAAGAAAGCTCACATAGCTGAAAGTCCGAGTGATGGTAGGGCTGTGTAATTCAGGCTTCTTATCAAACATAGGCCAATACCATTGAATCCTGAAAAGAAAACACAAAATCATCCAGGGACACCTCTGGAAACTCAGTATTTTTACAAACCTGTCGCCATCAGTGCATCTAAGGAAATGTCGAGTACATTTTGCCATGTGCAACATATACCTCTGCATATATTCTAACAGATTTGCATATTTTTTATACAGACACCCCTTTCTATATATTTTTATTGTTGAAGCGAAATGCTTTGGCGACCTGGTTTTTCACGCTCAAGAAATCAGTGTGCCCAGTGAATAGGAGTTGAAATTCAAGAAAAGTGATGTGAAGTGGTCCCACAATTCCAGAGACTGCATTTAAAATCCATAGATCAGACATTCATAAAATCCTGTTCATACTCACATTGCAGTGTCATAATTAATTATGGATTGCCTGCCATGCGAAAGACATGAGGTGCACATCAGTCATTAAAATGCTTCTCCTCAATCCTCAGCAAGAACAAATTGTTGTCTTTGTTAGTAAAGAACTGCAGTCCAAATAATGAAATAAAGGTGGCCAAAGACTGGTAAAAGCATAAAAAACAGCCTGGGCACGGATACCCGAGTTAACATCAGAAGTTAGTCTGACGGCTGGAACAGAAAGGAGACAAAGCAAAAAGTTATGTAACTTTGGCAAGGTTTCTTCTGATTGATGCAGTGTTCTATTTGCATTCTTTATCCGAAGCCCACCTTCCTTCTTTAAAATGTAGCCACTTCAATTGTGTGCTGTGTCCCCGCTGCCAGCCTGGAAGACACCATCAAGCAGGAGTGTGTGAGTTTCAGTCATCAGTAATGGTTAACTTCAGGCTAGAAGTGGACAGGAGACCTCCATGAAGTTCTGACAGTGGAAAGTGCATCCTTTCTCTGGTAACTTGAGCTGTTAGGAGAGGTTCAAAATGGGGTGGCAATCCCCTGACTCAATTAGATTCAAATAAGGCTTTATAGTGAAATGGGTCTTTTTAAAGTCTGCAGGATTTATCGAAGGTGAAGATTTAATAACTTTGTTGAACAAAATTGGGATGGCCTTTGGTTGTGGTTAGGGATTAGTTTCAAGATGTGCATCTATGACAGACATGGGCCATTGGTTGCTGTGAACCGATGGTCATGTCTATATGGGAGACAGGCATGAAGTTGTTAAGTAATTCTCAGGAGTAAGTGGCAAGACTTTCTCATTTAGTGCTTGAAACGTGCATTAACCTGCATGCATGAGATAGTTTGTCTGTTAGTACTAACTGTATTAGCAAAGAAGGAGAGACTGCCATCCAAGCTCGAGAACAGCTCCTCTCCCAAGCAGAAAGCAATCACATCATGCCAGTGCTGCTCAGATAGATAATCCAAAATAATCGTTTAAGGAGAATTGCCTAAATGACCAAATCTACTCAAAACAGAACTGTTGTAAATCCACCAAACAGATTTGAAAACAGTGTGCGCAGAAATGCAGGTATACCTCAGAGTATGGTTTTGAAAACAGTTACTAGTCTATAAGCTATTTTCTTTTCATCAGTAGGAACACTAGTTGTGGTAAAAATATAGAAGACACCACCAAGCAGGTCAGCAAATTCAAGCCGAAACTGAGGGCTCAATTTAGAATTTTTCAGATGGAGTAAAGGCAGTCGGGGCAGCAGAAGACTTTACATTTGACACCGTGCCTTTATTCCACCCACAAAACTAAAAGTTCACCAGCGACATGCTGGATTTGTATGACAGCAAAAAAAAAGCCACCCACCTGCCTAAGCTAATTTGCTGGGGCGTTTGAATGGCTTACCTTCGATGGCCTGATAGGCTACATCGGCTTTGTAGTAGGCTCCATCTTTATAGTGTGGGAGAAGGACGTAGATCAGCAGTAAACACAGGAACATCCAGGATAGCTGAGAAAGCTGGGTTTATTAATAGTAATGGACCCATGGCAGCAAAAGATCTTGACGGCAGGAAGACCAAGGATCAACTGTCCTCAAGAGAATTCTCCGCACCAGTTTCTAAACATCACAAAGCTCCATTCCAAACTCTAAGAATGCAAATACATACTTAAAACAGCCTACATTGCATAGCAAAGTGGAACCAAAATAAAAGAATATCAAATCATTTCCCTCACTTAATAAAACAAACTAGTTGAGTTCGTAATCTAGAAGTTTCACCGGTAGCATAACAATCTTCTCGTTGGAAACCACTTTCTGAGGAGAAATAGAATCATTAGCATTAGATACAGCAATGAAACATTGGAATCTGTAAGAAAATTTCCAGAAGTACATTCAGAATTGTTAACATCAGAGACTTCATTGGAACTTTGAATATGTAATCCGTTTGACTATGTATCATAAGAATTGTCAGTGTGACTAGTAGACAAATCTTGTGGTTGAATACCAATCGAAGATGAAGGATTATTTTCACCTGAAACATCTAAAGCATCATAAGACTAAAATGTAGGCTCAGGATTTTGGAGTGTATTGGAGTGTATTTTGGCTTGAAAATCAGTGCTGGAAACTAGGCTATTCTAATTCCACCAACCTCTCCCATGTAGTAAAACAGAGTTCTTAAAAATATTTTCAAAAATGTCAGGAGAGGAAAACGTTGATTACCTTTTAGACATATCCAAGTTTTTACTTTTGTCATGAGAAATACTTACAGAGTCACTTAACCACACCAGAACTAAGTTGGACCTACATTTCCTCCCTCTTAATAATTCAAAGGAAGTAACTCCTGTGATTGAGTGTGGAGAAGAATGATAAGCATTGGTTTTCTTCTTGGGAAAAGGCTTTATGTCAAGATTAAAGGCCAAAGCTCTTTGAATACCTTCTTTCAAGAACTAATTTGCTCTTTCTACTAGACCATTAGCCGATGGGCAATACAAGACAACCTATAAATGTTTGATATCATGAGTGGATAAAAGGTTTTTAATTTCATTAGAAACAAAATGAGGACTGTTGTCAGACACAATCTCATTGGGTGCACCTTCCAAACTATAAACATCCTCAAGAAATTTTATTGTGTCCAGAAGATGAAGTAAATGATGCAGAGGTGCCCTGCTGGAATCTTGCACATTGAATCTGAGGGTCCCTCCAAGAGGGAGACCCTACATAGCCCAGGAAGGGAAATTGGTCACCTAGCAGGATGACCACCTATCAGGAGGGGTTGTGGCATCACCTGCCTGACCTTGCCACTCAGATGTTCCCAGGGGCCTCTGCCCACTTTGGATTCAAGATGGCAGAATCAAGTAGTCAACTGGAGGAGCTCTGAGCACCACCCCTAAGGGGGTGATGGACAGGGGAGTGGTCACTCCCCTTTCCATTGTCCAGCTTCGTGCCAGAGCAGAGACCAGGGGTCCCTCCCTGGACTGGTACAAACCAGTTTATGCAAGTAGGGCACCAAATGTGCCCTTCAAAGGATACTGGTGGCTTGGGGAGGCTACCCCTCCCAAGCCATGTACACCTATGTCCAAGGGAGAGTCTGTTAGCTCTCTCTCCCACAGGAAATCCCAAAAGGTAAGTGCCAGGGGCCCCCAAGCAACCAGGAGAAAAGAGGAAAGTAGGACTTTAGAAAAGGACTGTGCAAGACCCAGACAACACTGGAAGAAACCAAAGGTGGATCCTGACAGAAGAGGATCTGCATAGGAGGGGGACCAAGTCCAGTTCGCGTTGGAGTGTCCGGTTGTGGCAGGAGCCACTACCCACCCTTCTGTGGAAGCAGAACCAGGTCGACGATGGACAAAGAAAGTCAGCAGTGCAGCACAGGAGCAGAAGAGGAGTTCCAGAAGTGATGCAAGTGATGTCCCACATCAGCAGTCATGATGCAGTCAGTCTGTGGTGCTGGAAAACTACCAAAAAGCCTTGGCAAATGCAAGACACAAGAAGAGGAGACAGCCCCCAAAGGCGACCCACGGGCAGCAGGCACAGGAGTCGCAGTGAGGCCCACTCAGCACGTCTGGAGAAGTGTCCTATGTTGCTGGAGCAGCAGACAGGAGACCTTGCATTGCAGGAAGAAGTGCTAGAGGCTAGGGCTACACAGACCCTGAAGATCCCTTAGAGGAGGAACAAACAAACCTTGGTAGCTGCAAGAGACGCGGTGCACAAGGGTACTTTCCTGCTAAGAGAGACAAGGGCTAACTATCTCCTAAGTTGGACAGCTGGTAGAAAGGACCAAGGCAACCACTCCAGACTATCACCTGTGATGCAGGATCCACGCAGTTCAGAAGGAGAGAGGATCCATGCAGCCGGTCATCGTTGTAGTTGGTGCCTGCGGATGCAGGGGAGTGACTCCTTCACTCCAAGGGAGATTCCTTCTTGCTTCTTATGCAGACTTAAGACTCACCACCCTCAGAGGCTGCACAGCCAAGGAAATGTTGCAGTTGTTGGAAGCAGCCAGAGAAACAATGTTGCAGAGTGGAGTCGTCACTGGATTTGCAGATTGTCGGTTCCTGGAGGGTCCAGTTGCAGTCCTGGTGTCCAGAAGATGAAGTAAGTGATGCAGAGGTGCCCTGCTGGAATCTTGCACATTGAATCTGAGGATCCCTCCAAGAAGGAGACCTTAGATAGCCCAGGAAGGGAAATTGGTCACCTAGCAGGATGACCACCTATCAGGAGGGGCTGTGGCATCACCTGCCTGACCTTGCCACTCAGATGTTCCCAGGGGCCGCTGCCCACTTTGGATTCAAGATGGCAGAATCAAGTAGTCAACTGGAGGAGCTCTGAGCACCACCCCTGGGGGGGGGGGGTGATGGACAGGGGAGTGATCACTCCCCTTTCCATTGTCCAGCTTCGTGCCAGAGCAGGGACCAGGGGTTCCTCCCTGGACTGGTACAAACCAGTTTATGCAAGTAGGGCACCAAATGTGCCCTTCAAAGGATACTGGTGGCTTGGGGAGGCTATCCCTCCCAAGCCATGTACACCTATTTCCAATTTGTGTGGACGTAGTTTCTACAAAAGAAAAGTAAATCCATTTAGACAAATAGTCTATTAAGACTATTAAAAATCTGTTGCAGGCAGGCAAACAGTGAAATGGACCAGAAAAATCTATGGCCACTTTTTGCCCTGGATCTTGAGGCTATGGAACAGGATGAAGAGGTTTCTCAATAGTTTTCCAGTGTTTGTCAGATACCAGGTTTTGAGGGCAGTGATTGATAAAATAATTAGAAACCTGATCATTCATAGAAGGCTACCAGAAATGTTCTCGAAGTTTATTACAAGTATCAGTGATACCCAGATGTCCTTCATAAGCTAAGATAATAAGAAGTTCTCTCAAGGAAATGGGAGGAACAAAACGCCCATCCTAAGACATATTGATTTCACATGAAAGCTCAGCAGCAATCTGGGCAAATAACTTCAAATGATAAGGAAGATTTCAAAGAGGTGGCCAACCTGTTCTAGTGTAATGGAAAATATTCTGCAGAATATCATACTATCATCCTGGACAGTGGCAGCAATCCACACAGACTCAGAAATGGATCCTTTGGAGATAGAAACAATATCAACTATAACTATGACACATTCAGAATCATATTCCAATTTATCATAGACATTGGGTAATGACAGCCAAGATAGACAGTCTGCTCTGAAAAGTTTCTCTCCTTGAATACCCTTCATGGAAAAATGATATTCTTGAAATTTAGATAGCAGACATACTAGGTGAGCAGAAGACTTCCGCAAGCCAGCATCACTTAAGAGATGAATAAGAGGCTTATGGTCAGTATATAAATCAAAACAAGTACCCCAAAGATAAGTTTTGAATTTCCGTATGGCTCAAAAACAGACCAAGGTTTCTGTCATTATGGTACTATATTTTCATTAAGCCTCCAGCAAAGGCTATTGTAATTTCTTTGGCCTTCACTATTTGGCCAAAAACAGCTCCTATGCCAATTAAGCTGGCACCTACAGCAAGAAAACATTGCTCACCGGCTACATATAGACCAAGAGCAGGTGCATCAATTCAATTCAGAGAATGTATGTTCAAGTTCACTATTCAATTCAAACTTGACCCCTTTTTGAGCAGGGACCTCAAAGGCAGAGCACAAAAACGTATTATCAGGTACAAAGCAGGCGTATTCACAAAGACCTAAAAATTGTCTTTAAGACAGTCCTTGTTGTTGGGAGCAGTAGCTGTAGGAAGCTGGCCTGATGTGTGGTGAGCATCTATGGTGTTATCACCTTATACCAGGTCCAGGTATCCCCTATAAGTGAGGTGTAGGCAGTGTCTAGGAAGCCAGGGCTTTCTAGAGGTAGCTGTGCGTGAGTAGCCAATACTTACCTAGGAGACATGCAAAGCTTATGCAATACCACTACGGTCACACAGCACTCACACACATGAAAGAACTACACAGTGTTAAAAAAAGGTACTTTATTATAGTAACACAAATACTATATTACCAAATAGGCAATACTCCAATAGGAGGTAAGTAAACACACTATCATCCACACATTAGAAATCTGTGATTATCATAGAAAGCAATAGCAAATAGTAAAAACAATAGCAAATAGTGAATGCCCCAGGGTGAGACCAAATCACATACTAAGTAAGTGGAATGTGAAAGACAGTACCCCACCCAAGGCAGTGGAGTCAGTAGAGGGGAGCTGCAGGAACTACGAACCCCAAAAGGTAAGTACCAGGGGCCCCCAAGCAACCAGGAGAAAAGAGGTAAGTAGGACTTTAGAAAAGGACTGTGCGAGACCCAGACAACACTGGAAGAAACCAAAGGTGGATCCTGACAGAAGAGGATCTGCAAAGGAAGTAGACCAAGTCCAGTTCACGTTGGAGTATCCGGTTGTGGCAAGAGCCACTACCCACCCTTCTGTGGAAAGCAGAACCAGGTCGACAATGGACAAAGAAAGTCAGCAGTGCAGCACAGGAGCAGAAGAGGAGTTCCAGAAGTGATGCAAGTGATGTCCCACATCGGCAGTCATGATGAAGTCAGTCTGTGGTGCTGGAAAACTACCAAAAAGCCTTGGCAAATGCAAGACACAAGAAGAGGAGACAGCCCCCAAAGGCGACCCACGGGCAGCAGGCACAGGAGTCGCAGTGAGGCCCACTCAGCATGCCTGGAGAAGTGTCCCATGTTGCTGGAGCAGCAGACAGGAGACCTTGCATTGCAGGAAGAAGTGCTAGGGGCTAGGGCTACACAGACCCTGAAGATCTCTTAGAGGAGGAACAAACAAACCTTGGTAGCTGCAAGAGACGCGGTGCACCAGGGTACTTTCCTGCTAAGAGAGACAAGGGCTTACTATCTCCTAAGTTGGACAGCTGGTAGAAAGGACCAAGCCAACCACTCCAGACTATCACCTGTGATGCAGGATCCACGCAGTTCAGAAGGAGAGAGGATCCATGCAGCCGGTCATCATTGCAGTTGGTGCCTGAGTTTGCAGGGGAGTGACTCCTTCACTCCAAGGGAGATTCCTTCTTGCTTCTTGTGCAGACTTAAGACTCACCACCCTCAGAGGATGCACAGCCAAGGAAATGTTGCAGTTGTTGGAAGCAGCCTGAGAAACAATGTTGCAGAGTGAAGTCGTCGCTGGAGTTGCAGATTGTCAGTTCCTGGAGGGTCCAGTTGCAGTCCCGGTGTCCAGAAGATGAAGTAAATGATGCAGAGGTGCCCTGCTGGAATCCTGCACATTGAATCTGAGGATCTCTCCACGAAGGAGACCCTAGATAGCCCAGGAAGGGAAATTGGTCACCTAGCAGGATGACCACCTATCAGGAGGGGCTGTGGCATCACCTGCCTGACCTTGCCACTTAGATGTTCCCAGGGGCCTCTGCCCACTTTGGATTCAAGATGGCAGAATCAAGTAGTCAACTGGAGGAGCTCTGAACACCACCCCTGGGGGGGGGGGGGTGATGGACAGGGGAGTGGTCACTCCCCTTTCCATTGTCCAGCTCCGTGCCAGAGCAGGGACCAGGGGTCCCTCCCTGGACTGGTACAAACCAGTTTATGCAAGTAGGGCACCAAATGTGCCCTTCAAAGGATACTGGTGGCTTGGGGAGGCTACCCCTCCCAAGCCATGTACACCTATTTCCAAGGGAGAGGCTGTTATCTCTCTCTCCTACAGGAAATCCTTTGTTCTGCCTTCCTCTGCCTGAGCAGGTCAAGCAGCAGGAGGGCAGAAACCTGTCTGAGGGATGGCAGCAGCACAGGCTGCCTGGAAAACCCCAGAAAACTAATTCGAACTATGCTGGGAGTTCTCTAAGGAGCACCCAGAGTGCATGGAAGCATACAACCAATACTTGCAACAGTATTGGGTATGATTCCAACCCAACATGTTTGATATCAAACATGCCCAGGCTCGGGGTTGCCATTGTGTAGCTGGACACAGGTCCCTGTGTCCAGTACATGGGTTATATGGCTTCACGGCACTTAAGAAGTCTAGTGTAATGGAGTTGGAGTTTGTAGGGGCACCTCTGCTCATGCAAGGGTGCCCCTCACACACAGGTACCTGCACCCTGCCTTCTGGGCTTGGAGGGCCTATCACAGGGGTGACTTATAGTGACCAGGTGCAGTGACATGAAGTGAAAGGGTGCATGCATCTTTTCATGCAGGCTGCAATGGCAGGCCTGCAGACACATTTTGCATGTGTTCCCATGGGTGGCACAATACATGCTGCAGGCCATGGGGATAGCCTGATGCCCCAATGCCCTGTACACCTAAGTACCAAACACTGGGAACTTATATGGGGGCACCAGTTTGCCAATTGAGGGGTGTGCAAACTCCTAAGCAACCCCATTTAGAGGAAGCAAGCACAGTCACTGGGGTCCTGGTTAGCAGGATTCCAGTCAAAACAGTCAAAAAATACTGAAAGCAGGCAGAAAGTGGGGTAATCATGCCAAAAAGAGGGTACCTTACTACAGTAGCATTGACAATAGCCTCCAAATTACAAAATGTTAGTCTAATGCTTTCTGCAGAAATAGAATGTCCAGTGTTCTAAACTTGTTGGACCAAAATTGAGCATTTTTCAGACATAATTGTCATAGCTCTGTATTGTAGAATACCATTAATTTTATCAAGAACCTTCAAGTGTTCTTGTTTGGTCCTAGTGAAAATGAAAATGTTGTCTTGAAAAACTTGTACATTCTTAATTCCACCAAATAAATTGTCCATAGATTTTTGGAACACACTTGCTGCAGAGGCAAGACCAAATGGGAGCCTAGAATATTTATACATTCCAAATGGCATAATGAATGCAATGAGGTCTTGGCTGAACAGTGTTAAGGGTACCTGATGATAGGCAGAGTGGAGATCAATAGTAGGAAAATACGTAGACTCCCCTCTATTGGCCACCATCTCAATATGTGGTAGTGGGTGACGATCAACAATTATGTTTCTGTTAAGTGAGTGCAAATCCACACATAATCTGAGATCAATGATTTTTTCTTGGCTAAAACGTGGCCGAGATCCATTCAGATGAATCAACTGGAGCTATAATGCCTTCTTTAGTAAGTTTGTCAATTACACCCTTAAGTTCTTCACAAACACTTATAGGCACTGGTCTGCATTTGTGAATTATAGATACAGCATTTCTTTTAAGTTTTATATTATGGTCAAAACCAAGAGCCGTGCCAACTTAATTTCTAAAAACCATCAGAAATGTGGTAATCATGCCAGGCAGAATATTAGAATTCTCTTCAAGAGATAATAAAGGGGTTTCACCTAGAACAATGGGATTGTCATGTCATGATTTCAAAATAATTCCTAATTTAGCTAAGTCTTTCCACCCAATTATGTCCCTGCCATTGACTGCTACATAAACTTTGGTCCATATACTTCTCCCCATGCATTGTAAAAGAGCATTAAAATAACTAAGTAACGTGATATCTTTGTCTCCGAATGCTTTTGGACTAATGTCAGGTGATTGAAGTTTATTGGTGGTTGGCGACAGTGAGAAAAACGTTTTGCTAGCTAAAACTGTCATACTGTCAGCATTAAGGGCCAGATGTAGCAAAGGTTTTTACCCATTCTGTGTCTATGGGAAAAATTGTTCGTACATATGGCCCTAAGACCCTTGCGACCAATGATAGCCTGTCAAATGGGATCTTTAATGTGAATGTCATGATGACTATCAGCAATAGTAAGAAGTACAGTTGAAAATTTTGTGGTGCAACTCTGTAACATTTGTTCCGAAATATAAGTATTTTCCATAACATTATAAATCTCCACATTATTAATAGAGACAGAATTATTGCCTAACATTTGTGCTCTACAAACTCCTTGAAAGTGTCCAATTTTTCTACAATTTAAACAATTTTTTCCTAAATCGGGACAATATGAACTGTTCCTAATGTGATTCTTAGAACACTTCTTCTCACTGTCTCTAGAATTTATAATATTCACAGCAGAAATGTGAGTATTGTGAGAAACAGACAAAACTGGTGAGAGACCTTCTTGCGCAGTTAAGGCCTGATTTGACATAATAGATCTCTGAATGTTTTTGGCAATGTCAATAGCTTCCTGTAAGCTAGGGTTTCTGCAAGATAGTAATCTCTCCTGCATTTTCTTTGACTAGCAATTAAAAATTATCTTATCTCTTATATATGTATCTACAAAATTCTGGAATTCGCATTTTGAAGCCAAAACTTGCAAAGCTGCAATAAACTCTTCTACAGTTTCATCGCTGTTTTGTTTCCGCTTAAAGAAACTGTGGCATTCAAGAAGCACACTAGCTTCATCGTCAAATTGTGCTTTAAGCCTCTCTTTCACCTCAACAAAGACATTCCAAAGTCTATCACCTGAAGGTACAGGTATCACAGGGAGATTGTCAACTATTATTTGTCCAGCAACACCTAAATGGCTATATACCAGCACAAATTTCCTGGGAGGATCAGAATTTTGCGCAGCTATAGCAACAAGATAGTTTTCAAAGATGCGCTCACAGTACTTCCATTTGATTTCAGGCTTACCATCTCTTTGTAAGAAAGATGGAGGAAGAATCACATTTGTGTTGGTAGCCATGTATTTCTTAATATTCATGTCAAGTAGACACCAATCAAAACACAGTGGTATGCAATAATATATAAAATAAAATTGTTGCCCATAAATTAACAATTAATAATGAAAGTATTAAATTTCTGTGACAAAACTGTGCTGTACCATGGAACGCGACTGGCACTTCAAGAGATTAAAAAGCAAGTCTTCGGATTAAGGGCCAGGTGTACGAAGCAGTTTTCAAGTTGCAAACGGCGAATCGGCCCGTTTGCAACTTGAAAAATACTATTTGGGATGTACAAAGCCCAAACTGCGATTCGGTAACAAGTTACCGACTCACAGATTGAGTTTTGCGATTCGATATTAGGAAGGGGCGTGACAAGGGTGTCCCTTCGTAATACCAAATCCAGATGGTATGTATGATTGTTTTGTGACCGCGAATGCGGTCGCAAAACAATCGCAGTTAGCACCAGTTTTGAACTGGTGCTAACCCATTCGCAAACATCGAAAATATTTTTTCAGGGCAGGCAGTGGTCCCAAGGAAAAAAAACAACATGCTTTATTTAAAAGCAGTCACAGACATGGTGGTTTGCTGTCTCCAGCAGGCCACCATCCCTGTGAGGGCGGCCATTCCCAATGGGGTCACAAATTGCAACCTACCCCATGAATATTCATGAGGTATGTCATTTGCGAACCCATTGGGAATCGCAAACAGTGTCATTGACACTGTTGTACATCATGTTTTGCGACTCGCAAATTGCGAGTCACTCTGACTCGTAACTTGCGAGTTGCAAAACCTGATTTTTGTACATGTGGTCCTAAGATTGCTAACAAGCACTGAAGAACATCAAACACCGGTATCTTGAAGAAAATGAAAGTCTTCTAATCAAAGATGGCTGGCGGGGCATGTGACACCAGAATGCTCCCAGGATCCTTAGCAGAACAAGCAAAGCAGTGCATGTAAGCAGCTTGAGAGGTAGGTCGGCAGAAGGTCAAGCGTGCGAAGGATTAAACAGCGAAGAGGACACAGCTGACTTGCAGAGCTGCCACGTGACGCGAATAAAGGCATCTCTGACACACACTCAGGACACGTGCTAAGGTAACGATCATCAACTCTTTTACCGTTCATGCAAAACAGGGTGGCGACAAGACTGACATATAGCATTTAGGTCCTTCGAAGAGGGTAAAGATTGTAGGTGTAGCCGGTGGGTCGAACAGAAATGCCTCTGAATCCTTCTATTGTACCCCACTCCTGATACCAATATGTATGTAGGAGAAAGATGTTGATAAACAGTAAACACAGGAACATCCAAAATAGCTGAGAAAGCTGGGCTTTTTAATAGTAATGGACCCACGGCAGAGAAATCTCTCGACGGCAGGAAGACCAAGGATCAACTGCCTGTGGGATTGTTGTGTGCAGGAAACAACAAACGACGTAGTCCAGATCTGAGATAAATCTTCAGAAAGTTTATTTCCTAGGTAAATGACACACAACAGCACCATCAACCTTCCAGGACGAGAGTTAACCGACAACTGCCAAGAAGCACCAAAACCCTCGAACTAGAACGTTTGATGAGTGGCACAAGCATAAAATATACAAAATACCAAAACAATACACATTTTAAAGGAAAAAATATAACAAATAATTAAACATCATATTACATCACCTTCCCTCCTTACAAAATTGAGAAAAATTAATTTAGTACATAACCATCAAATCTAGAGGACAATTTAATAATGCGATTAGAACGTGTTTGCACCATAGTGTTCCCACTACAAACAGAATCTTCATCATGACTACGAACATTGGTAGAGACTACACCAGAAGTCTCTGGAGTCCTACCAAAACAAGATGTTCAGAAATGTTACTAGAGCCAATAGAAAAATCCTTAGAGATCATACTATCTGCTGTTGAGTGACTATCTCTGTCAGAGTACACCTTTTCAAAAATGTCAACTTGCTCATTAGGTATCGGAACAACGCTATTCTTGTTCCACCATCCTTTTCCCTCCAACAACAGAGAATTCTTAGTTTCTTTAATAAACTTAACAGGCAAGGAGAACTTGGATTCACCTTTCAAGACCCTATGCGCTTTTCTAATTAAAACATTGGTGGTCATTACAACCTTGGCAGTGGACCGGCGTGCTGAAGACCTCCTGTGCAGGCGGTTTTCCGCTCAGCACATTATGACCGCTGGCAGCCCTCCGTCCTTTTCCGGACTGAGAGCCGCCAGCAGCCATACTGGCGGACAGCAGGGAAGTGGAGGTAGCTCCACCTCCACCGCCCCGTCAACAGAACACCACCCACCGAATCACGTCCTGTGATTCGGCGCGGCGGAGTTCTGTTGACGTGGTGCTGGCGGCGGAGCTGCCCCCATGGATCCCGTCCCCTCTCGGAGGATCAACGGACCAGGTAAGTTGATCGTCCGTTAGGGGAGGGGGGGTGTGGGGGTGTTGTGTGATGTGTGGGTGCATGGGGGTGTGTGTGTGTGTATGTAGAGGGGGTGTGTGAGTGCGTGTATGCATGCGGGGGTGTTGTGTGTTTGGAAATGAGTGTGTGTCTGTATGTATGTATGTCTGTATGGATGTGTGTGCGTATGTGTGTGTGGCTGTTGGCATGTATGTTGGTGTGTGTGCGGGTATGTGTGTTGTTGGTGCCTGCGTGCGTGTCAGGTGTGAATGTGTAATGTAATGTTGGGGGTAGGGGTGGGGAGGGGGGTCCTGCCACCTTTGGGGGTGGCAGGGGTGGTGGGGGGGTGTAGGGGAAGGACTCAAGGTGGGGGGTGGGGGAGACCCCTATCAGTGCCAGGGAAGGAATTCCCTGGCACTGATAGTGCTCACTGCCATGGATTTCATGGCGGTTCCTAACACCATGAAATCCATGGCGGTCAGCCAGGTCATGATACCGCCGGTGGTATTGTGACGACCGCCGGGCTGGAGACCCTGGTCTCCAGCCCAGCGGTCGGATCGGAGAAGTGGCGGATGACCATGGCGGTAACTGCCATGGTCATAATTCCAAACTTTTTACCGCCAGCCTGTTGGCAGTAAGACCGCCGCTTCTCCGCCAGCCGCCAGGGTTGTAATGAGGGGCATAGTCCTGAACATTAACTTTGCAATCTTTCTCTTTATTTCTAATATCATACATTTTTTTTGCAAGAATTGCTTCTTTGACACCGTGTCTTTTAAATTGGCCAAGTCAAAGATTTCATTTTTTCCCTCTTCAGATTTACTGTTCTTTAAAAGGCAAGATGAAATCAAATTGGTAACTGTTTTTTTTCCCCTTAGTAACACAAAGGGAGTCACACATTTTAAAGGAAGAAATATAACAAATAATTAAACATCATATTACACTATCCTCAAGACAATTCTCCACACCAGGTTCTAAACATCACATAGCTACATTCCAAACTCAAAGAATGCAAATTCATACTTAAAACAACTTACACTGCATAACGATGTGGAATCACAATAAAAGAATATCATAATCTTCGACATACTGTTTGCTTGCCTAGCCCTAAATTGGACAGATGGACTAAGAGTCTGGTGTAAAGGGTACTTTGTTGTAATGGAGCACCCTCCCTACTAAACTCTAAATCGAGCCTTGCATGTTTAAAAGTTGCCAAAAGGTGTTGCATCTTTGCTGCAGAACATGCTGTCTGAAGGCCAGAAGTCTATGCTGCAGAAGTTAAAGAAACTTCTTTTTGTGTAAGTTGTAGGGATCAACCTCACCGTGGGGCATACAGGAGCATCAGAGGGACCTGCTGTTAGAGGATACACTCTCTCCCCTCCAATATTTTTTAGTCCTTTTGCAGGCTAAGTATATAAACATTGCCTTGATGCAACCCACAACATAAGACACTATTTTTGAAAATATAGCTAGCACTGTCAAGAAAAACATGGTATAAGGGACTAGAACAATCTATGTTTTTTCAAGTATTTGCAGAGCCTAAAATAACTGTATTATTCCACTTGTCTAAACGTGTTCTTGCTACTGTGAAGATATGCTTTCTTTAAGTGTCGAACTAGGTCAGAAAATAGGCTCAGGCACCAACATAATAGTGGCCACATTAGCTAGTCAGATACCTAAAAAATGGCCAACATTTGCAATTTAGGGCATTTTGGAACTTGTGAAAGCTTGCTATATAGGTGTTTTGAAAGGTATGGGAGATTGAATGTGTTTGTGCTTGCTGCAGACAATGTTTCTGGCAATATCAGGGGAATTAACAGTAGAATTCGTCCCACCAAACCATAAAACAGGCCCACAAACAGTCAAAAACCCCACCCGTACACTGACCTCACAGGCCAGCTCGTTGGACACTGTCAGATTGCTGTATAGGCCAGTCCCACCCTGCTTTCTTTAGCTTTAAGGCTGCCGTCATGATAGTACAAATCAAATGTATATATGTTTGTTTAGTGTTTGAAAATTATCTATGCCAAAAAGTATTCTGTATTACTTCTTTGACTACATTGCTAATACACATAGCAGCTTCTTCCTCACAATAATCAGTAATCTCTTGTATCAAACCATCAATTTAAAAAAAAAGGTCCTGCTCTCTCAATAGAACTGGACCTAAATGAAAATCAGTTAAATTCGTACTAGCTTGTCTTTTAATCATGTGTTTTTTCATAGAAATTAGGTCAGATTTAAACAACTATTGCTACATAGTAATTGTAACAGGTGAATACTTATGAGTAGGCCTATTTGGTAAAGGACCAAGGTCCTCAACAAGAATCTCTGCGTCCTCTGGTTATTATGGGCTGGCCACAATGCGACTCCATTTGAAGCATATGGCCACATATTAAAAGTGCCATTTCATGACAGAATAGGGGTATTTCCCATCTAGGAAAGTGCACACAATTCGCTTGTGGAGCTAATGGAATTTTGATATCTTTAAAGGAGTCGGAACCTCGGCATGTGGTTTGCAGAAGATTTGGGGGTGCGTTGCCAACAAGGCAGATGTGAGCGGAGTCAGCTCCCCTTAGCCATCTCTTTATCCATTGCATTTACACATTGCAATAGCCATGTAGCATTGGTAAACAATCACCCGTCGCCCTAAGACAATCGGGGTTCGAACAGCAGACCCAAGAGATCGAGTCCTTGCACGAGAGACCAGTATCTGGCTGGGGCCTGTGACCTTGCGGAGAGGAGTTTGCAGAGACAGCGGCAAGTAGTCCCGTCACACCCTGCAGCCACAGGAACGGTGCTTCGGTACCCCAGGTGGGAGTTGGGCGGTTGGCGGTCTCTGGGGGCTCAGTCGCACGCTAGAAGGTGCTAGCATGCCGGAGGAAGCCCCGTGTGCCAGTGGACGGTGAAGGAATGACTGTCCGACCTGGAGCGAGGCAGGGTGCTGGCCGGCAACATCGGGGCCTGGGTTTGGAGCGTTGCCTAGACTGTGGGGTACTCGGTGGAGCTGGATGAATGGTGAACACACTATGGAGATGGGGCTGTGTGATTTTGCTTCCTCTGATGTGCCGCGCTGTCAGCCGACTGGTTGCCGGCCTCTGGAGGGGACACCTAGCAAATCGGAGAGGCCCTGCGGCACCATATGAACCCTGACTGCTTGTTGAGTGGATCTTTATTGCGGGCAAGTGAGGCGCGAGGAGCCTGTTGACTGGCCCGGGAAATGAGGCACGTGTTAGCCATGGAGTGTGACCAACAGCTCTGGGGCTATAAACTGCTTCAGGGCTGAGGCTGGATTGCTGGGAGTCCCCGTGCCCTGAGCGGTCGTCACGGGGACTCGGATGGCCGTGCGAATCGCGTTGCCCTGGTGGGCCAAATTACTGGGCTGCTAGTCACTGTGCAGTCTGCGGGGGCTTTAGGGTGTCTTCACCCCCTGGCCCACATTTATGATCCACATGGTCTCTCTCCTACTGGGCCCCAGAGTGAGCTGCTTGCCTCTTGAGCTGGTAGAAGGAGAGCGGAAAGCTTGAACAGGTTACCCCTAGAAACAGCACTACCAGACGGCACTGTGCCCCCCCCACCCTCGATAGTGGTGACACAGCTGCTGAGCCCAAGATGGGCAAAACTCGGACAAGTAATTGCCAGGCGACTCCTCATGATCAAGCTTCCTCCTCAATATCGACAACACTGCAAGGTGCACAGGATCAGAAGGTGCACCATATTTCTTTGGAGGCGAAAATAGATGTAGTGCTATCAGCCATTGAGCAAACTAGATCCCCACTAGAATCCAAAATAGACACTGTGGCGTTTAAACTCAACCTTTTACACCTGGCCCACCGCAAACTTGCAAGCAAGGTAAACAGCAGAGAAAGCACTAAAATCACTACAACGACAAGTCCTAACTATGAACATATCACTGCAAGCTCTGTCTGACCGAGTATAAGTCCCAGAATCGTGCATCGAGTAGGCAGAGGAGAGGTCCCGCAGGAATAATATTTATGTTGTGGGACTCCCTGAGGGCAGTGATGCGGTACAATACATAGAATCCTGGCTGCACAGACTTCTCCCTGTGGACTCTCTGTCAAGTTTCTTTTCTATTGAAAAAGCCCATAGGGTCCCGGCACGTACACCTCCATCCGGAACGCACCCCAGAACTATGGTGATTCACTTTCTACTTTTCCAGAGCCACAGTGCTGCAGGAGACCAGATTGCTTTCTGAAGTACAGATTGACAACGGCAAATAATGTTCTTTCCAGATTACATGCTTGCGGTCCAATGACAGAGGGGATCCTTTCTGGCCATTAAGCGTCAGCTCTGATACTCATTACCGTTTCCAGCACATTACCGTTTACAGCACGCTTACGGGTGATAACGAACATTTTTTCACTTCCCTGGAGGATGCATCGGGATGGCTGGAAGATTCCGGCCTCGATGGTCAGAAGCCTGCTGCTCTGAAACAACAGTGTGCATGCCGTGGGCCCCGCCGCAGGGTGAGGAACGCTCTGAGGCTTGCCCCAGATCTTGAACAAATCATTGCGGAGTGTTGTCAGGCACTAAATGAGTCTTCTGCTATTGCAGCTCAAGCCCAGAAGTGGAGAAGCCACAGACATCTGATGAGGAGAGCTCCATTGCTATGTGGCCATCCGGCAATGACAGACGGCAGACACTATAGTCTAGAGTCCTGGAACATGTCTACAATTGGACTTGTAACTGGCTAGGGTAATGCCGCTAGACTTCACCCAAGTCACTAGGGGTGGCTTCCTTCCACCACAGAAATCATAACATCAGACTGAATTGAATCCTGGCTGCCTTATCACCCCCTTCAATGTATACTTTGTTGTAGGTTTGGGCGGCCTCTAGTTGATGTGCACTGATCTTATGGCATTTAACTTGCTGACAGTTACATGTTTGGGCATATCCCAGCATTGCCGACTACTGTGTGACTAGTGTAACTGATACTTTATTCTTCCTGCACATAACACTACGTATAGAGAGGTCCAGATTCACGATTGTATGGTCCCAGGTCTCTTATGACTCCCACTAAACTGCTGCCCTGAAATTTGCGGGACATCCATATCCCCAGTAGACGGTATGCCATTTACTTTTATCTTCAACAGCATGCAGTACATATTGCATTTTTTTAAGAGTTTAATCTGACATCTCTGGAAGTTGACAGGTTACGTCGGCACTGGTGCAGCCAGATGTACTCCACTAACTATTCTTCCTATGCTCGCAGAGCCCTGATGGCAGATACATGTTTGTGAAAGACCAGTTAGATGGCAAATCTGTCCTCATTGGCAACTATTTACGCAACCACCACTGACCTGGCATATTTCCTATGATATTTATCAGACATCTTGTCCCATTGGAAGGGTATGCCCTGGTTACTGGGAGGGGATTTCAACAGCCTTTTAGATGTAACTCTTGATCGTTCCTTTCCACCCCTTTCCCGCACAGCAGCGACCACCAACACTCATAACCTCACTAATTGGCTACATATCTGGGGTCTCCTGGACATATGGCGTGCCCGCAATGACTCTGCCAGAGTCTCCTCTTTCTATTCTGCTCCACATGGATTGCATGTGCGTATTGATTGGTTACTCTGGACTACTAGCCTAGCACAACTTGTATAACACACAGATTATTTGGACTGAACACGCACTGTGTGTTGTACATGTTGAACTAGGCCACAACCCCCAATATCTACAGTTAGTGTGGGATTTAGATCCTGCACTGATACCTTCATGGCACCTGCAACCAGTGGCCCTAAAAGATCGAGCATTCGCAAATCAGTCAGTCACATGATAGCAGACTACTTTGATAGAAACAAGGGTTCCGCGAGCACAACCAGCCACAGAGTGGGACGCCTTTAAGGTGACTCTCTGTGGTCACTCCATGGGACTGACATGGAACATGCGCAAGCAGTTGGATAGGGAGGTGACCCTGCTGGAACGGAGATTGATTCACCTAGAAAATGAGTTGATACACGACACTGAGAGCAGTCCATCACTTGTCGTAAACCAGAAAGAGAAATTGTCACTTCTAGAAAAACTACATTGTATAAACTATTCAGCACACTCAGTCTGGACTCATGCTACAGCTGATAGGGCTGGTTCTCTCCTGGCATGGCTAATAAAACAGGATAGACCCCAGCACCCAATCGAAGTATTTCGTATTAACAGAGGCACATTACTTTACACTCAACGTGAAATTCACAACGAGGTGTCCTATCAATACACTGAACTATACCGTACTCACAGGGCATCCTCTACGAACACCATTGAGTCATTCCTATTAAGTCTCCCCTTGCCCCAAGCAATATTGGAACAGTGAATTGAATTAAATGAACCCATTTCACTGTCTGAAGTTCAGAACACCATCAAAGCCCTGTCTACTAAGAAAACCCCTGGCTCCGATAGGTACCTGCGGAAATTTACAAGGCGTATGCCCCACAGTTAGCGCCCCACTTACTCCACCTCTATGAGAAGGCACTGGACCAAGCGCGTCTTTCCACCTTGCTCTGAGACACCTTTTTAATCACCTTACCAAAACCACAAAGACCCAACGCAAATTTATTCGTACAGGCCACTGACACTCCTAAATTCTGATTACAAGATATTGGCTAAGATCATAGCAGACCGGCTGACACAATTGATACCTGACTTAGTCCACAGAGATCAAAACGGCTTTGTGCCAACCCAGGCTACGCCATTCAATATCCACAGACTTTTGCATCTCTTCAAACATGCACTGTCTCAGAGAGGGCCTTCGACTCCCTGGAGTGGCCTTATCTCTTTCAGGTCTTACAGCAGATGGGTTGGGCACCCAATTCACGAATATGGTAAGACTGCTATATACTTCACCAATGACTAGAGTACGCACAGGATCTCTGATTTCTACTCCCATTGCCATAGAGAGGGGCACGCATCAGGGGTGCCGCCTCCCCCTTCTCCTTTTTGCCCTAGCGGTAGAACCTTTATCAGTAGCTCTCCGGGAGCAGGGATGGAGTGGGAAATACCTCTGGGGCACGGTGTGCATGTAGTATCCCTTTATGCAGATGACAACCTTATTTATTTACAAGATGTCACACATTTGCCGATCTCCGTTACCGCAACATTCAACACCTTCGCAGAATTATCTGGACTTCGATTTAATTGGACTAAGTCCTGTTTATTTCTATTTTTGTCTACCACTTCAGACACCGGCCCTCTACCATCTGCACCAACACTTGTATATCAACTGCATACTTTTAGATATCTGGCGATCCAGATATATTACACAGACAATCACTTGCTGGATTGCAAACTAGCATGGGCAGTGATCTCTTTAAAATCACAAATGGCCTTCTGAAAAACCCTTCCGCTATCTATGACAGGCCGAGCTGCACTGATAAAAATGGTTGCATTACCTTGAATATAATATTGTTTTACACATCTTCCATTATACATCCCAGCGTCATTTTTTCATTCATTTGAATGCCCACTTCGAGAATTCCTATGGCATGACTCTTGTTGCAAGGTAGCACTCACCAAACTTTACAGAGCCACAGATCCGGGCGGGCTGGCACTTCCTAACTTTGAACTCAACTATCTTGTGGCCCAATTACATTGGGTGTCCCATTGGCTTGCCAGCGGAAACCTGGCAGACACGGCCACCCTATCCCGCAATGGAAACTTCCTGACTTACTTCATTTATTCCATCCATGCACAAAGTACACTGTCCCCACGGACCCATTGATAGGAACGGCATACCTCTGCTCTCGCAGGAGCCTTTACCTTACCAGAGGAGTGATCCCTTATGCTCCAGCGATGGCACTGGTGGGAACACCACGCAGATCACACACCACATCAACAACAGAACTGACCGCTAGGGATGCAGCTGGGATCCATACACTTGGTGATTTATATGATAACCATGTCCCTCTCACGTACGACGTCTTATGGGGGTCAAGAATATGCCTCCTGGTGGTTTCCTATTACACCCATCCATCTCTGGTATGCTAAGACAGGCTTGGAGGAACATAACCTGTGAGCCTCCCATACACCTGACAATACAATATTTACATGTGCTTGGGTCAGGAAGACATCTGGTGCATTGGCTGGCAGAATCTCTGAGACACTTCCCCCCTACTCACAACACTTCAAGTGCACTGGGAAACCAATAAAGGTACACCATACACAGACAAACAATGGTCTCACATACTAGAGACCCCACTGAGTGTGCCACGTAATGCTAGATTCTGCCTCATCCAAAACTATATTATTCACCAAGCTTCATAGAACAGGTGCGGACTGCCCTCGATGCCGCCTGCTGGACACTGACCTTTTGCACATGTTGTGTTCCTGCTCCACCCTGCAGTGCTACTGGGGAGTGGTGATGGACCGGCTGCTGCATTAAATGGGCCGCTCAATGACTAATACATGGGAAACATGCATATTAGAACTTTTTCACATAACTGGGTCAGTTCAAGGTTCCTAAATCTAGGGCTTATATTAGCCAAACAAATAATTACTCAAAGGTGGAAGAATACTGATGCGCCATGCTATGATTCCTGGTCCGAATCGATAATGGTCTGGGCACAAGCAGAGCGCATGGCACTCCACCGGGAAGAGGCGCAGGACCTCTGCAAATACCCTATAGCAACTCAATGGGACAAAATACTAGCGGATTTACACACCCCTCTGCCAGACAATATAACATGTGGACCCGATGCTTCCATAAATGAAGCAAGGGGGATGAGGGGGCTATCACCTTTGCTTACATAACCATTTACAAGATGCTAGAACACGCTGAGTCAAGTTAGTGTAAGGCAACACTGTCAAAGTCATAACCAATAGACATCATACCATATCAATGGAAGCAGAACCTTAGGACATCTCTCTATCCTCTCCACAGCTATATAAAAAAGTCTGTTAACCAGCACTGAATGAAGTCGCTCACCTTCTCATCTGGTAGTTACTAGGTTAAACCCGAACTGGCTAGTTGCATTTTTTCCTTATGTTCTAATATAAACAAATAATCTGTTATTTGAAGGCGCATACAGTTTGCAGTTGTTAAATGTGAAAGCGCATCATGTAACTGCACCTGTAGCATATTAACACCATGGATTGCAAAATATTTGCATCCTTCTTGTTGTACTGTGTACGATGCCGACCATTAAAGCACATGTATCATATCAACAAAGCTATTATCTAGAATGTGCCACTATGAAACATCTTTTTTTTTTTTTCAACCATCACATTCAATAAAACAGATTCAAACAAAACAAATGTAGATTCCAGAAGAGTTTTATTGAAAAAAATAAATATTAAAAAAGCAGGAAGTGTGTCTAATCTTTTAATTTCCCAGAATTCTTTACTCCAAATACTTTTCACTGGAATGGTGTCATGCCAATATCTGTAATCCTATTCTAAAAATAACTCAAAAGATACAAAAAGAGCTTTATGTTGAGTGACGAAAATTATTGGCAATAATTCTGAATATTGTAGATAAGAATAAGCAGATCAGAATCAAATCTCGAAGGTCAATATCGAAGTAGATGAATCTTTCCTGGAAGTCCCTCGAGCTGTCCACCAAGATGTCGTTATACAAATGTACTTGAAATAAAGTGGAAGACAGACAGAACCGTGGAAGGGTGATCTTTACAGAGTCCCACAATGTTTCCATTGAGTGAAATTATATAGTTCAGGCCGACTGATTGATGAGTGTAGTTATAAAAAAACAAAACATGTCCTTGTAATTATCCGCATTGAGGCAAGGATCTTCATTGTCTAAAGACACGCAGGAAGTCAAATATTCTAGGAACTGGTTGACTGCTTTAATGCTCAATGCACTTGTAAAAAGGCCCAGTTGTAAAAATGTCATCCAATGAAATTCACAGAACATGTGTTTTGTTCCACCTCTGCTAGCCTCACTATTTGATAGGGAACCCTTGCTCAAAAAACACCAACAGTTAATGGATAAGCAGTGATGTTGACAGCATGATTGCTCTTTACCACACCATCTGAGGATGAATGTAGCTGCAACTTCTGCAGTTGCCCAAGTATTGCACATGCATGTTCCTCAAGATGATAAACAGCATTGAAATCCACACAAGATAGGATGAACGTGTTGAAAAATCCAAATAAATGACAACGGTGGGTCTAAATCACCACTGACATCAGCATTTCTGAGAGACGTAAAAAAACCAACAACTTTTGTTTCTTTTGGATATGGATCATCTCTTGGCAAAGCCACTTCTCTCAAAGCGCCCAGATCTTTCACTAGTAACAATTCTTGTGTTGATTTGGTTTATTTAATTTCTAGAGCGCACAATCATCCCAACAGAGACATCTCGTTGCTGGATAAAGTTTATAAAGGAGTGACTGCAAAGAGACGTCAAAGAAAAAGAGGCACAACTAGATCAAAAGCAGTAGCTGCTGATCAGGAAGTAGTCACATTTTCAGCAGTTTCCAGACAGTAGAGAGCTTGGGTGTCATATATCGTTCCAATGCAAGGGCATTCCAGTGTGATGCTGCAGGGTAAGTGAAAGAACAGCTACCCATTCTAGCTCAGAAAGTGCGCCTCACAACAATCATGGCCTCATTAGCCTACCTCAAGTTTCTGGAGGATTTATATAAGTAGGTTTTGTTCCTGAGTATGAGGGGGCAGGTCTTGTAAACTGCTCGATGCACATGACAAAGAAGTCTGAATATAGCTGTCTTGAGCAGAGGCAGTCAATGAAGGGTTTAAACTGTCAGTTACAGGGTATATGTAAGACAGAAAACAAATCAAAAGTGCAGCCATGTTTTGGATGCTTTCAAGGTATGTGGAAAGGTTGTCAGCCATACCTACGTATAAGGCAATCCCGTAGTCAATCCGACAAGTAATAAGTGCCTGTATAATGATTAGGGATGGGTGGAGCTCATGGAGTTCCACTATGTGGAATTCAGTGAAGTGGTTATGAGCTCTGCGGCATTCCACCAGTGGGCAAAATTGCTCAACACGCCCAATCGTGCTTTGTTTTTCACGTTCAGGAGTGCAATGTGGATTCTTGCCCTGGAAATATCACACAAACGGCACCCGGCGGTTCGCATGGGCACAGTCATTTTGTTTTCTCTGTCTCTCTGTGCATGGTTCCAGGCCTAACTTTAATCCACCCTTAGTCCTTTTCAGTCCCACCATTTTCTAAATTATCCACCCCTCATTTGTATTTATTTATCAGCGTGTGTCTCTGTGTTTGTGCATTTTACATTCTGTCATTTTTTGTGTGTTTTTCGTGACTTTTTAAAATACTTTTCTTTTGCTTTTTCCTTTACTCCTTAATTTTTTCCTTCCTTTCATTTCTTTCCCTTTCTTTTTTCCACACAGCGCCATGGCAGAACAGGGCAGCAGAGGGAATGGCGGCACCAGTGAGGCTGCTAGCCCCTGACCTTGCGGATTCCAGTGCTACCAAGGGATGCAGCCTGCCCAGTTTTGACTGAGGCAGACGTGGCAGCCCTTGTCTTTTTTGTGCAGCACCACCTCCCCTCCATGCTGGCAGCAGGCGGCAGGCCTGGGAGCGGTTTTTGAAGAGTGGGGACATTGCTTGATAGGTTTTTTGCATGCTGTCACAGTGGTTACGGATCATAGGAATTTAAGATTTCATAAGTCAGCCAAGGCCTTATCCATGCGACCATTCCTTTATTACCACAGTATAAGCAGAGCCTTAATACCCTACTTCTCTGTCGCTCCTCCTCACTTATCTATCCCCTAAGAATCTCAATCTTCAGAGGTTCAGGCTCATCCGCATTTTTACAGGATTGGTTTTTTCACTGAATACAACTATGTGATCCAATTTCAAGCTGGTCGTCATCATGGATGCACTGTCATGTCTTGGGTATGAAGTAGAAGAACAAGTAAGAGAACATCTCTCTATAATACCTCCTGAGCGTATTCTAGGACCAGTGATTTCTGAGGAATCATTTTTTGCAGAGGTAGTCACATCTCAAAGGACCACAGACGCAGAACACATTATACATAAAAATGACAGTAAGAAAATTAAAGATGTAGATTACATTCAAGGGGGTATGGTATTCCTACTTTAGCCTTACAACAACAGGCCTTGCATTGGTGCCACACACATTTTAGCAGGTCACAGAGGTAAAATTAAAACATTAGAGCTTGTTGACAGCACTTCTGGTGGCCTACCCTTGTGCTAGATACTAAATTGCTTGTCCAAAGGTGTAGTACTTGTGCACAAAGTAAAGACATATATCAGGCACCCAGAGGACTATTGACTCCACTTCCTACACCTTCAGTTCCTTGGCATACCCTTTTCATGGATTCTATCATAGAGCTTCCTAAAAATGAGCAGTGTCACACAGTAGTACTTGTCATCGTACATTTATCTAAGATGGCTCACTTTCTTGCCTAATGGAGCCAGCCTAATTCTAGGGAGCTTGCAGATATCTTTTTACAGTCCATTGTACAGTTACATGGTCTTCCATCAGTGATCGTATCTGATCGTGGCCCACAGTTTATTTCACGGCTTTGGAAAGCTTTGGGGTGTTGCAAATTGATGTTCACTTGTCCACTGGTTATCATCCCCAAGTGGATGGCCAAACAGAAAGAGTAAACCAGTGTTTTGATCTGTTGGAGGCAGCGCATTCAGGTTGGCTGAGGTTGGGCCCTAGCAAGGCAGAACTCACCACTCCCATCAGGGGTGGGTGATTACTCTCACTGTAAAACCTGCGGTCACCCTTGGGTATCTTGGCAGAGAGCAGTCGGGCTTATCACAGTGGCAATGTGTAAAGCAATGGCACAGCAATACAACATAACAATTACACTGAGCATCACAAAAGAGACTTCACAAAGGGTGTATGTAAAAAAGTTTTGTGTGCAACACACACATTAATTAACACAGCATGAATAACATGTAACACTGAGCAAGAATCACCATTTGAAACAACATTAGTAGTACTAGGCCCAACTGTGTTAAAAAATTTGTAGTCTGCAGACGTGAGAAAGAGAATACTTTCCCTCCCAGCACGCACATGTGGTGCCAAACGTTGTCAACACGTGACCCATCCTAGCAATTACCCCAACTCAATTACATGCAGTCCTATAGTGCACCCCGGTTCTCAATGATAGCAGCAACATGTACATACAGAGCAATGCAGCACTTTAAATTAGCTACGTGGCTTGGGCCACATAGGTAAAATCTAAGGTCAACAGTGTAAGTCCTCTGGCAAGAAGTAAAATATCGAGCAACATTGTTGTACAGTGCAACAGTCACCCGCAATTGCTCCCACACACTCACTCTGCACTGGCAAACGGTGCCACGGATATCAGGTAGTTCATAACTCACACACTCACATACACTCAATCCCAGCACCCTAATGTGGTGCGCTGATACCTGGCAGGTTAGCTGTCACTGCGTTCGCAGACCACCCCTTGGACACAAACTATTCCTTCACCCGCCAGCTGGCCCTAGTAACCTGCCTACCACTAGTTGAAGATGCGAACAGCCTTTCCCGTGGTGCCAGGCCGCATGTGGCGGAAGTCATTCTTGTTCAGTCACTCAAGGACAATACAGGGGAAAGCAAGAGTTACCAGCAGAGCAGATAATAGTCAACAAATGGAGTTTTAGCCACCACGCAGGAAGTTCACTCAGAGGTCTCTGCACATGCCTTCTGGTGCAGACCTAGGTCTGCAAAACACAGGAGTGGGTCACTGGGGACACACGCTAGTCACAGTGGTGCCCAGCTGAGCCAGGCACCTTTATACACAATAGTTACCAAATCCCTCACCTCCCTGGCAGGAGGTGCAATGTCTGGGGCGCAATGACTTGAGAAGTCCCAGACGGTCCCGGTTGCACATGAAGAGATACAAATCTAGATTTGCAGCAGACAGGTTCTGATTGCATCCACAAAGTGTTGAATGTCGTACCTCCCTGGAATGAGACATACTGCCTGCTGTGCGATGACTTGAGCTGCACCAGACAATCCGGTTAAACACACAAAAAGGATTCCATTCCATACCTCCTTGGAATGAGGCATGTCTGGTGCGCAATGACTTGAGTCACACCAGACACTTCTGATCACAAACACAATGATTCCAATGTCGTGCCTCCCTGGATTGTGGCACAACTTCTGGTGCGCGATGACTTGAGTCGCACCAGACAATCCCTATGCACCCACACAAAGGATTCCAATTCCGTGCCACCCTGGAATTATGTACTACGTCTGGTGTGCGATGACTTGGGTTGCACCAGGCATTTTGTCTATACGCACAAAAGACACAAGTTCAGCGGGGCCGCACAATGTATGATACGGCACTGCTCCTGGGATGCCCACACAGTGAGCATTCAGTCGGGAGTCGTATGAGAGAAATGTGGCGCACTCGACAAAAGACAGGTCACACAGGGTCCCGTACCGGTGAACCCGCTCACATCAAACCACCCGCACCAGGCAAAACCGGTCTCCAGATTGTAAACTTGCTCCAGCGCTCACAATCCTGCTGCCTGATGAAGTCCAGCAGGTGATGTGAGTACTTACGAGGGCACCGCACTCTAGATGAGAGTGTAGGTCCCTCACAGGAGGTCTTTGATGTTAGAGTGCCACACTGCAGCGACCAGTTTGTCCAGGCCAACCACAAGGTCAGAAGGATGCGCGGTCCCTTCCTGAGGGCAGTAAATACTCCTTGTGAACAATAGAGTCCTCTGGCAGTGTGCACCACATGATTCAGTGTCTCCGTCCCACGTTCCTGCAAGTGTAACTCTAAATTGCTAAATTGTGGTAACAGTAGATATACTGTAATGTGCCTTTAAAGTTGCGGTGGTTCAAAGGGTGCCTTTTTGATCCACAGATGTCCTTCCCTAAATTTCAGTCCTATCTGCCATGGAGCCATGCAGTGCTGGCTGTTATCTTTAGTGGTGCCAAGAGCTGGTTCCAAGAGGCCAAGTGTCGAAACCTCTCCCTCCAGTCTATTCAACTAGGCCCTCAACTGGCAGAGGCCTGGCATTCCGGATGCCCAAATTTACTGGCTGTTGCTGGGAAATGCACAGATGTGCTTTCCCAGCCTCCAGTGAAATGGAGTTGGAATTGAAAGGCACCAAAAGAGAGTTCATAGAACATAGAACTGCCCACTTCTTAGAAGTGGGATTTCTAGAGCATTGCTGACAAAATCGCCTTTACCATGAGAAGGGGTTCGCCCTTGTGAATCCAATGATAGTAAATACAATGCGGCTGTTCCACTGCAATCCACTGTTGCAGTTCAAGATCAACTGTAACCTATTGCCATATTAACCTATTTACAGAGTCGCTCTCATGTGTAGTGAAAACACACATGGGTATTCTTTCACTACATGGGCACATGTGCCCTGGCACACGACAAGCCTTCAGGGGCAGGCTGAACACAAGTTAAAGGACGCCACGTGGGTGCAAGTGCACCCATTCAGGCCTGCTGTGACAGGCCAAGTATAAAGGGCACACCACTGTGCATATGTGCACATACTGGTCAGAGCCACTTTCCTGACATAGGTAGGAAGGAGTACACGCTTTCACACCGTATTCACAGTGGGAAAGCAGCTAGTGCCACAAAGGCACTTAAAGAGAATCAGCAAAACTGTGTAGAAAAAGCTAGAAGTTTGGGGAAACAATACCTCTGCATGTCAGGTCTAAGAGGAACAACATATATATAGTGTCAGGTATTAAACAATGCTGCAGATTGAGACAAATTTATATGGGCTGCCAGCAGAACACTGCCAGGCTGTATCACAGGTCATGATACGGCTGGCGGCGGTCTGCTGGCATGGCGGTGCTGGTGGTAGCAGCGCCACCTTACCACCATCCGCCAGTATGGCCACGGCCGGATTTCTAACCCTTCTTGTGACAGACGTCCGGCTGTGGTCATAATCTGGCGGAAGGATAGTAGCCGTCACCGTGGAGGTAGGCGGTTTATACCGCCAATGTCATAATGTAGGCCATAGTCCTGAACACCTCACCTGGGAACAGGCAGGTCATGTGCACGTCTCCTTCTATTGCGTATATTTAATCATCAACACCTCAATAAACCAAAGCCTGTCGGGGGTGCAGGGTGTACTGTTTGGACTGCCCAAACACTGGACCGTGAGTTTGCGGTCCTTTTAAATGGTGGATCGCGTATCCTTATAGACTGCACAGTGCACCACAAGAAGCATCTCATTGTTAGCCCTTCCTACTTTGTACACTCACCTGACTTCCAGCTTTGCCGCATCTTCAGATTTCTAGATTCCCTCCATCACACGCATCCGTTGTTGGGGTCGGTCTTGAGAACTCCCCCTGCGTTCCCCATGTTCTCTGTGTAATCTCCTCCTCGGCAACCTGCAGAACAGAAGGGGAACAAGCATGCTTTAAGCCTGCAACTGTTCATCATGGGGTAACGTGCTATTGTACTTATTAACCTACAAAATTTACTTATCTGAGGATTTCATTTGAGTCCTCTTTGGGAGCTTGTTGCCTGAAATCTAAAAGATAATAAGGATTACATGATATGTACTATTTCCGGTTTAATAACAATTGAAGACATTTAATTTACAATCAAGTCCAAGGATTTAAGTTCACATTTTAATGAGAAGTACTCTGTTTATGTTATAAGCACTGTTTAGGGGTGTGAAGTAATTAGGCTGTATGTTTATTATATCTGGTCTTTGAGAATGCCTTCATGTATAGGACTTGGCTATACAAATATTTTCTAGTCACTTTGGATATCTGCAAGTTTTCTAGAGTTTATTCGTCTCTCAAACGCATACAAGAGGTCGCAAAGGTGGGTTACCAATCACTACGCAGCATTTGTGCATTAGGTTAATAAGGATATTAGAATGACAAGATAAACCCCCTCATTATGACATTGGCGGTAAATGCTGCTTACCGCCACGCTGCCGGGCGCCAACATACCGCTGCAGTGGCGAATATCCGTTTGCCATATTGTGACAAACACACACCAATCTGATAGAATACTGCCACATACACAAATCCGCCAGCCCAAAGGTCAGTGCAAAAGTGGCGGTCCCGACACCCATACCGTTACGCCAACAAAACAACGTCCATCACATTATGACCCACAAATCACCACGGCGGACATTCAGTGGCAGTAAACCATTGGCAGTACATATAAAACACCACCACATTGGCCAATACTAAAGACATACACCTGACACTCATACACACACCACACACCCCCACAGCACTATAAAACACACACCCACATTACCCCCAACCCTTTACGAATACAAATCATTGCCACCAGACTAATTGGTGCAATAGTTAGTAGTCATCTTTTTTAATCCAAGCACGGTGGTAGATACAAAATTGTATCTCCTCTTTAAAGCTAGCAACACATTGGAATTTGGTATTGGCACTGATCACCTGGTGGCAGCCCTGCTAGGTGATGCAAAAAGGATAGGAAATGGCATGTGAAGGGAACCAGGCATTGTATCCAATGTCCTGAAGGGAATGCAGAGGCTTCTTCACCGCACACTGGTCCAACTCCAATCCAGCTATATATATGATTAAACAATGATGGGGCAGTATGAATATGATACAAACAATGTTTCATCAGCTATTTTCTTTGCAATTAAAAAGTTCTATGGGGGCACTGGCATACTCGGTCCAGGAAGTAGAGTTTTTCCTCAAACTCAGGGGGTTCACCCACAAGCTGATCAGCTAACACACTTTATTCTGATCAATCTTCCGTCTCCTCCTCCTGTGGTGTTTTGGGAATAGTGTAATCAGGTGGTATGAAATGTTGGTTCATTTTGATCATGGTCACACCAAAGTAAGGTATGGTGTGCACAGACTCCAGTGGATCCCTAAAGGCTTTACAGAGACTAAAGTAGATAATACTAATGCTCTCCTTTGTGGTAGTGTGGTAAAGCTGTTATTTCTAGAACCAAAAGAATCTTTGTTACAGGTAAGTACAGTTTCAAGAATGTATCACTTTCAAGTATCAAATGCATTTTGTTTACAATTCACAGGTAACACAGTTTACAGGTAAGTAATACTTATCAGTTTCAAAAGTGGACACAGTGCAATTTCTCATAGAAAGCAATGCAAACCTAGGGGAGGAAAAGTAACAACATAATTTGCAGGTAAGTACTCGACTTACAATCCTAGTTTTTGGAGATTAAGGTGTCCACAGGGCAAAGTTTAGGAAGACACCAAGGGTGCACCACCTGGGCCAGCCGGGTGCAGGGGTCAAAGTTGGTGTCGGGTACCCAAAGGAATTTTATGGAGAAAGGGGAGCTCAGAAAGAAACAGCTTGCTGGTAAGTACCCGCAACTTCAGAGCACAGACCTGGAGGGTTTAAATCAGCAACAGGGGGTCCACAGGTCAGCACCAAACACACATCTTCAGCAGCACAGGGGCGGCCAGGTGAAGGGTGCAAACACAGTGTTGGGCGCCCAATGCTTTTTAATGCGGGAACCCCGGGGTCACAAAGATGTTCCAGGGAGTCTACTAAGAAAACCAACTGCTGGACAGGTAAGTAGAGAGCCCTATTGACTTGCTGGACCGTTGGTTAGGTTCCCCAAGGCCAGGGGGCAGTGGGTGCAGTGGTACCTTTAGGAGTCTGGAAATCTTTACCGGAGCCAGTCGCAGTCATGGGGGTCCTCTGGATTTAGGCTGCAGGCGTCGTCATGTTGGTCAGGAGGGGTCAACTCAGGGTGGACTCAAGGTCAGAATAACCTAGGGGACCTTTTTTGGACTGGTGGGCCACCTGAACACAGGCTGTGGGTGTTAGGTGCAGAGTGGGCAGGACTCATGGATCCGGGGAGGTTCTGGAGTCCTTCTTGGAGATTTCTTTGTGTACAAGTCACTGTGCTATGGAGATTTTGGTCCTTGGGTAGGCAGGCAGTCCTCCAAAGATTTGTAGAGGATGTTGGTCTTGCAGGACAAGTCTTTTTCTTGTAGCATGAGTCCTGAAGCTGCAGACAGACCGGTAGGACTGGGGCCAAGTCAGTTGTTGTCTGGAGTCTTCTCTGCTGGTGCGGCTCTTCAGTCCTTCTTCTTTCCAGGTCACCAGGAATCTGAAGAATAAGTTCAAATACTAGCTTTAGGGGTGCTACAGGGGTCAGAGGGCAGCACCCAATGGCTACTGTCCCTGAGGGTGAATACACCCTTCCTGTGCCCACTCCCTTTGGGGAGGGGTGCACATTCCTAACCCTAGATGCTATCCTTCTCCAAAACAAGAAGGAAGATTCTGCAAGAAGGGGGTCACCTCAGCTCTGGGCACCCTAGGGGTGGTCCCAGCTGAGGTGGTCACTCCTTGTGTTTACTAATATTTTCCCACTGCATCTGCCACGAAAAGTGGGGCTTGGTCTGGTGGGGAGGAGGGGCGGGGTGAGCTGGAGTGCTCTGAGGCAGTGTAACAAGAGGCAGGAGCCTTTGAGGCTCACCACCAAGTGTTGCAGTTCCTGCAGGAGGGAGGTGTGAAGCACCTCCATCCAGAGCAGGCTTTGTCCCCGACTCCACAAAGGCTCTCACCTCATGGGGTCAGAAACTTGTCTGTTAGTGGCAGGCAGCCTCACATTAGATGGTGAAATACAGGGGAAATTTCTAAGATGTCCTCTGTGTGCATTTTTAAAAATTCCCAGCCCATGTACTCAATATGGCCACCCTGCACTTACAATGTCTAAAAATGGACTTAGACACTGTAGGGGCATATTGCTCATGCAGCTATGCCCTCACCTGTGGTATAGTGCACATCGCCTTAGAGTTGTATGTGGCTAGAAGGGTGACTTATGCAACAGGCAGTGGTTTGTGGGCATGGCACCCAGAGAGGGATGCCATGTCGACTATACCTTTTTCTCCTCACCAACACACACAATCTGCAATGGCAGTGGGCATGTGCTTGGTGAGGGGTCCCTCAAAATGGCACAATATATTCTGCAGCCCTTAGAGACCATCCCTGGCCAAAGGGCCCTTGGTACCACTAGTACCTTTTACAAGGGACTTAGCTGTGTGTCAATTGTGGAAGCAATGGTATAGTTTAGGGAAAGAACACAGGTGCCAGGGCCTGGTTAGCAGGATCCCAGCACACACTCAGTCAAGTTGGCATCAAATATCAGGCACAAAGTGGGGGGTACTGTAGCAAGGGGCCAGTTTTCTACATTCACCTCTGCACTGGACTTAAGACCTGCCACTGGAAGCCAAGCCAATGCAGAGGTTGAGTCAGTATCTTCTTTTGCTGTTGTTGCCAGTGTTCTTGCTGCTTGTGTTGGCTGCTGTGAGACAGATCTTCCCTTTCTGGAAATTAAAGGCGGCACCCCAGAACTGCAGATCGGGACCCCTAGTTCCAGGTCTTTGGCTTGCTCAATAATTCACCTCTTGTATTTTGAACCATCCCCTTCCGAAAAAGGAATGAAAGTTGGAAGAATTTTTTAGTGGATTTACTAGGGTGGCATAGATGTACTCTTAGAACAAGATAATGTCATTTTGCAGCCTTCGATTACAAGTCAAGCGATAGTTCAAGCTCTCAATCAAGGCATGTGCTTCTGTGTTTTTGTTCACACCTCTGAGCGCGAACCTTTCAGAGACCTTCTTTAGCAGGTCAGGTTGCAGATACAACAACGGGTCCATCTTAGTGTCCTTCCTTGCTAACATCCCGTGTGAATATCTCAAAAGGGAGCAGCTTTTGTGTCAGGAGTTTGACTAGGCCCCATTTGTCCGCATCCATGGTCATAGCTTTCCCAATTGCACCCCCTCCTCTTTAAATAACATAACCATTGATCTATCTGTACTGCTCAAACAGGCGTTGCAACATATATTAGGTTGAGTTCCAACATGTTGTCACGTCCTGCATCAAGGCTTTAACAGCTACTCTATGAGCATGCTGAATAATCCGCAACTGTTTCCGGGCTTTAAAAGAATATCTGAAATCAGTACAGATTCGTCTGCAGGTGGTCAGTATGTTGCTATGTCTTCTTTTTTTAGAAACTCTTGCACAACCAGGTTGATGCAGTGGCCAAACACAGGACCCTGAAATAGTCACCATCTGCCACTGTTTTGACTATATTACTGCCATTGTCCGTGGCAACAAATCCAATTCATAGACCTCTGGGTGGCAGCCATTAAGACACCTTGCTGTTAAATTCGTCCAAGAGTTTTGCAGTTGTATGTGACTTTTCCATGGTGAACAAGGCTACTGCTGAATGTCGCCGAATGCTCTTAAAACTTTCTTCAGGGCCAAAACCTGTAGACAGCTTTCCCTTTACCCCTGGAAAAGAGATACAGTGTGTAGTGATGCACGTGTAATCAGTTGCCTAACAACTGGTCCACATGTCTGTCCTCAGGTGGATAGTATGGGCAACACTTTGCTGCAAAGCTTGTCCAACCAATTGCAGTACACCGTGATGCAGCGGTGGAACAGCAGCTCTGGCAAAATAGCTCCGACTTGGAATCTTCCATGTCAGGCAGATGGCTGCCACAAATTCTAAGAACCCCATTCTTTGCGCAAAAGAAGAAGGGCGAAAGTTCAGGGGTAACATTTTTGCCAGCTTCCCATTGTACAAACGTGACGTTTGGTTGTTGTGGTTGTAGGGCCCCGGTTGCCTAAACATGTCCGTAATAGTAGCCTGGACTTTCTTCTTTTCTAGGGTCACTGACACAGGTGACTTTCGTGAAGTAGGTGGTGGTAGACTCAAGGTGCATTGAGGGGCAATCACTGTATGACGTGGTGTCTCCATCTGACTCTGAGTCTTATTGTGCCATTCTGAGGTTGCTGAAGAAGGTGATTTTGGTGCACTGCTGGGGACAGGGCTGCTTTGTGTGAGGATGTCACCCTCTTCTTCCTCACTTATAACCATGATTTGACTAGTTGTGTTGATGTTTCCTGGCCGCCTTCACCTTCACCATCACAACCACATTCAGCAATCTTTTTAAGGTACTCCTCTCACCGGATTGCCCAATGTTTTTTCAATTGGGTTGTCTGGCCTCCAGTACCATAATGTGAACCAGGCTTACCTTGACAAACACTTGCATTACAAATGGAGCATATTGCAACAATGTTCTCCTCCTGTTTGCTAAGTGTAAAAAAGTCCCAAACTGGGGAGGAGTACTTCTTTAGTGGGCACCTGCAAATGCTTGAAGAAGAACTGGAGGTAGGTGGGTGTGTCAATTGCTTCTCTGAGGTGCATACTTCTACTGAGGTAGGGGGTTGGTGCAGGTCTCAGCTGGGGCCTTACAAATATGGGAGCTGGTGGTGCTACCTGTATCACATCCCTCGGAGCAGGCTGTTCTTCATAGCACAAGTCAATGGTGGCAGGATTACTTTGCAGGAGATTTCTACCCTGAGAACAGGAACAGGTGCTGTGTCTGGTTGTCCAAAGAGTAATTTTATTCAGAAATCCAGCCCTGGACTAATTCTTTCAGTTTTGGGAGCCACTTATCAGTAGCTTTATCTTTGATTGTAGAAAATGAAGAATTCTTCTTGTTCAGATATTTCTGCTCTCAAATATAGTAGATTCTGCAATCGTCAGCTGAGTCATGTTGGACTTCTCTGGGCCAGCTTCCAAAATGACTGGCTCATTATCGTCGTCCTCCTCACCAACCCCTTCCATGATTCCAAGTCCTTCAGGGACTTTTCTTTTCCCTTGCGTCTCCTGGACTCTTCTGTGGTACACTCCATGTCCCTATCATCGTCATCAGAAGTGGTGCTTGGAGAAGATGTTGAAGTAGTACCTTTCCTTTTCCTTGCTGGAGACCTGGGTGCCAATGATTCTAAAAGAGGAGGTTCCTGCTCTGATCCTGTTCTGTTCCAACATCAGGAAGATCTACTATTACTGGCTGTGGCTTGTTTCATTTTCTGAAACAACTGGGTAGTACTTTGCAAAAGTGACAAATCCAATTCATCGTCACTGCTCATCGGCATCCCCATGATTGCAGTAGCTGCCTCACTGATAGACATGGTTTTGGGCTTTGGATGGGCTGGTGCTGTTCCCAGGTTCCTCCCTAGAGGCCAGTGTGGCAGGCACATGTCTCCCAAAAAAGGTTGCTGTTGGCATGCAAGTGGTGGAAACTGTTTCTTTCCACTATCCGCTTTCTTGGGAGCAACTTTCTTTGGGGCAATCTTAAAGGTCTCAGTTGGCAGTGGCATTAAGCTGCACAAGCAGAATAGAATGGTGGAATTAAATAACTGTACAGGCCTTCTCTTTGGCGTTACTGCACTTGATGTCTCTTCTTCTCTTGTGCACCTAAAAGCAATCAAGCAGAAAAACATATTGTTAGTGCAATGTGGCATTGTTGCAGGTTGAAATAGTACAGACAAATGCAATATTAGTGTGGTTGGTTTCTTATGAAATACTTAACAATTTAGCCAAACATTGCAAGGTCAAACCACACCACCATCATACCATAACATTTCATTACATGTCAGGCAACACAACATTCCGATGTAGCTCTTTGGTTTATCGCCATCTATTTGAAAGGAGACACCTGAGGTAGTCAGAGAGGTGCATGGGTAAATGGAATAATCCTCAAAAAACCTACGGCAGTAAGGTGATCAAGGGGAAATGGAATAACCATTTAAAAAATGAATGAGGCTGCGCATGTGTCTGCAGTGCACCGCAGCCAGGGTGTCCAGAAGGAAATGGAATTATAGACCTATAGAAACTGAATGCTGTAGTGCGGCTGTGCTCCTATAGTGGACGGATCAAGGTGAAATGCACAATTAAATAAATAAACTATAAGAATGAAAAACATTAAAAAAAAAAAAATCGAAATAAAAATTTAAAACATTAAAATAAGAAATGTAAATTATAAAAAAATAAAAAATAAAATAAAATAAAACAAATTACATTAAATAATAAAATTACAAATTAGAATAAAAACTGAAATTAAACAAATGATCAATAACTGCTGATGGCAGACGAGAAGAAACCTACTGTGAGAAAAGGACTGGAGGTGCAAAATTAAAAAATGCAAAAAAAGCATGTAATATTAATATAAGCAATGTTCATCAAAATCATATTCTTAGTAGACATATACTACAATGATCCCAATGCATATTATCAAACTGGTATCACACATCCATCCACGCAAACCTATGGCAAAGGATGTTCAAAATGGCTGCCAGCCACATGGTCAAACAACAACAGCAAGCAAGAAGGCATGGGGAACAAAGAACACATGCAAACCTATGGCAAAGGCACACTGGCTGGATGTACAAAATGGCTGCCAGCCACATTGTCAAACAACAACAGCAAGCAAGGAGGCATGGAGAACAAAGAACACATGCAAGCCTATGGTAAAACACTGTGGCTGGATGCACAAAATGGCCACTAGCCCCATGGTCTAACAACGACAGCGACCAAGAAGGCATGGAAATCAAAGAGCATATGCAAGCTTATGGCAAAAACACACTGGCTGGATGTATATAATGGCCGCAAGCCACGTGGTCAAACAAGAACGAGTAAGGAGGCATGGAGAACAAAGAACACATGCAAGCCTATTTCAGAAACACACTGGATGCACGTACAAAAAAGCTGTCTGCCTTATGTTCAAACAACAGCCGCGAGAAAGGAGGCATAGGGAATAAGGAACACATTCAGGCCTATGGACATAGACAACCCAGAATGACCCCTGGCCACATGACATGGAGAACAAAGACAAATCGTGGCCGATGAGACAGACACACGCACACACAAAAAAGCAGGCGTGGTGGTAGTACTGAAGAAAACACTAACATTAATTCAGCAAAGCAAAACATGAAAATAATTAACTGAGCTATAAAAATTTTACAACAACACACATCCTTCTGTGCCATCAAATATTACCCTCTATACACACTTTTTACAGAAAAAATTAAATGCAAACAATAGGAAACATTTTCTATTTAATCAAATCACATCCCTGCCCTAAATGATGTTTTAAAACCATATACCACAGAAACATTTATTTCGTGCACTGGTGACTAGTACTGGGCCTACCAGCTTTATAGCCCATTATAAGTCTGCCCACATAGTACAATAAATGAATATTGCAAATGTAACAAACATGGGGAAAAGGTACTGAGCTGTGCAACAATTGTCCTCTGCAAAAGATAAAAAATCAATGAAATGCAAAAAACATAACTATGCCCCTATTTAAAGTCAAGGCCACCCACCACAATTAATTGTAAAAATCAAATTAAAGTATTAAGAAATACTGGTGCATGCCCAAGCAAACAATCAACACCCTTATACAATAGTTTTTTTAACTTGCTTGTGTGATATCACAAAAACAAAGCCCTTAAATCTAAAGGTATATATCCAGGAGACAAAGAGAGTGATCCTTCCACCGCGAAATCCAAGTGAAAAGTGACTAGGAGATGGACAAAGCACTGGACGGAAAAGCCACTGGACAGGAACAGGAAGTGTGAGTCTCTGGGGCACTTCTTTCCTGTTGAAAATATGTTTTTAACCCCTTCGCTGTGAGGACTTTACCCCTCCTGTGAAGAGCCTTTTTATGGCTATTTGGGGCAGTTCGCGCTTAGGCCCACATAACTTTTTGTCCAGATAAGCTATCCACACCAAATTTGTATCCTTTTTTCCAACATCCTAGGGATTCTAGAGGTACCCAGAGTTTGGGCTGCAGAAGAAGGCTTGTGGTTTTTTCCCTGAAAAGGCATCAACAGAGGGGTTGTGGTGCTAAAATCTCCATCATCCCAGCTTTCAGGAACAGGCAGACTTGAATCAGAAAACCACATTTTTCAACACAATTTTGGCATTTTACTGGGACATACCCCATTGTTACCATTTTTTGTGCTCTCAGCCTCCTTCCAGTTAGTGACAGAAATGGGTGTGAAACCAATGCTGGATGTCAGAAAGCTAAATATTTCTGAAAAGTAGATAAAATGTAGAATTCAGCAAGGGGTAATTTGTGTAGATACTACAAGGTTTTCCTGCAGATAATAACAGTTGAAATAAACAAATATTAAAACTGAGGTAAAAAAACAGTCATTTTTCTCCACATTTGACTCTAACTTTTTCCTGCAATGTCATATTTTTGAAAGCAATATACCGTTACGTCTGCTGGACTCTTCTGGTTGTGGGGATATATAGGGCTTGAAGGTTCATCAAGAACCCTAGGTACCCACAGCCAAAAAATGAGCTTCACCTTGCAATGGGTTTTCATTCTATACCGGGTATACAGCAATTCATTTGCTGAAAATATAAAGAGTGAAAAATAGGTATCAGGAAAACCTTTGTATTTCCACAATGGCCACAAGATAAGGTGTTGAGAAGTGGTGGTTATTTGCACATCTTTGAATTCCGGGGTGCCCATACTAGCATGTGAATTACAGGGCAATTCTCAAATAGACATCCTTTTTACACACTGTCTTACATTTGCAAGGACAAAATGTAGAGAAAAACAAGGGGCAATAACACTTGTTTTCCTATTCTGTGTTCCCTCAAGGGTCCCGATAGAAATGGTACTTCACTTGGTGGGTAGGCCTAATGCTCGCGACAGGAAATGCAACATGGACACATCACATTTTTACATTGAAATCTGACGTCGTTTTTGCAAAGTGCCTAGCTGTAGATTTTGGCCTCTAGCTCATCTGGCACCTAGGGAAACCTACCAAACCTGTGCATTTTGTAAAAACTAGACACCTAGGGGAATCCAGGATGGGGCGACTTGTGGGGTCTCTCACCAGGTTCTGTTACCCAGAATCCTTTGCAAACCTCAAAAATGTGGCTAAAAATACACTTTTTCCTCACATTTTGGTAACAGAAGGTTCTGAAATCTGGGAGGAGCCACACCTTTTCTTCCATCCAGCATTTCCCTGAGTCTCCCGATAAAAATGGTACCTCACTTGTGTGGTTAGGCCTAGCCCCTGCGACAGGAAATACCCCAAAACGCAATGTGGACACATCACATTTTCCCAAAGAAAACAAAGCTGTTTTTTGGAAAGTGCCTAGCTGTGGATGTTGGCCTCTAGCTCAGCCGGCACCTCAGGAAACCTACAAAACCTGTGCATTTCTGAAAACTAGACACCTAGGGGAATCCAAGATGGGGTGACTTGGGGGGCTCTCACCAGGTTCTGTTACCCAGAATCCTTAGCAAACCTCAAAATAGGGCAAACAAAACACTTTTTCCTCACATTTCGGTGACAGAAAGTTCTGGAATCTGAGGGGAGCCACTAATTTCCTTTCACCCAGCATTCCCCCAAGTCTCCCGATAAAATTGTACCTCACTTGTGTGAGTAGGCCTAGTGCCTGTCAAAGGAAATGCCCCAAAACACCATCTGGACACATCAAAATGATCAAATATAAAACTACCTGTTTTTGCTGGGGGGGCACCGGCGTTTTTGGTCCTGGGCTCAGAAGCCACACAGGGAAACCTACCAAACCCAGACATTTCTGAAAACTAGACACCCGAGGGAATCCAGGGAGGTGTGACTTGCGTGGATCCCCCAGTGTTTTCTTACCCAGAATCCTCAGCAAACCTCAAATTTTGCTACAAAATCACATTTTCCCACATTTCTGTGTGGGATCACCACACTGGGACAAACTTCCTACCATCCAACGTTCCCCTCAGTCTCCCGGTAAACATTATACCTCACTTGTGTAGGTGGGCCAAGTGCCTGTGACAGGGAAAAGCCAAAAACATGTTGAAATTGAGGGGGAACCAAAGCGGATCCAAAAGGGCAGTTCAGAAAAAAACATTTTTAGGCTTACAAGTGAGGCAGAATTTTTATCGGTATAGATGAGACAATGCTGGGTGGTAGGAATTTTGTGGATTCCTGCAGATTCTGGAAGGTTCCATCACAAAAAAATTGGAAAAAATGTGTGATTTCCAGCAAAGTTGGCGGTTTGCAGGGCATTGTGGGTACGAAAATGGTGCGGGGGGCATGTGAAGCACACCAGCCTGGACTCACCCAGATGTTTAGTTTTCAGATGTGTCTAGGTCTTGCAGATTTTTCTACATGGCAGCGTCCCAAAGTCCAAAAAGTGCAGCCCTCACCATTCCAAGTGGGACGATTTTGAGAGTTAGCCAAGCTCTTATGGCCCAAATGTAAAACCAAAACCCAAAAGAATCAAATGCTTGCCATGAGATAAGATGTTTTAGTGTGCGGGGGGAGAGGTGAAAGACTGTTACCCGCTTCAGTATGGGCATTACCATGCCCATACTGGTTGGTAGCCACCACCACACTATATTTTATTTCTTAGTTAACTGGCATCTTGTAGAATTTCTGCCCGGGGGTGTGGATCGGGGTAATTGCCCCATTTGCCCACCGGTGGGCAGAACAACTTTGGCCCCATTTATTTGGGGTGGGGGTATGGCCATACCCCCACCCTCTTATTTTGAAAAACAAATCTTCCCTGGTCTCTGGTGGGCTTTCTGCCCCCCCCCCCCTTGGAGGCAGATGGGCCTTCAAAAATAGGCTGATCTGCCCCCAACGGGGGCAGATATGACCAACAGTAATTGCCGCCATGGGGAGCGACCCTTGCCCAAGGGGCGGCCCCCCCCAAACAAAACACACACTCACCAATCCCTGGTGCCTAAGTGATTTCAATTTCCCTCCTTGGCTAAGGGGGTGCTCCCCTTATCAATATAAATAAATAAAAAATCCCTAATTAATATAGGCCAATCTGCCACCAGGGGGGCAGAAAAGGCCTAATAAAAAAATTGCCCCTCGGGGAGCGACCATTGCCTATGGGGTTGCTCCCCTCATCAATATAAATAAAAAAAACATCCCTAGTGCCTAATGGCTTCTGCTCCCCCGGGGGCACATCAGTCTAATTAATATAGGCCGATCTGCCCCCTGGGGGCAGAAAAGGCCTAATAAAAAAATTGCCACCCTAGGAGCGACCCTTGCCTACGGGGTCGCTCCCCTTATCAATATAAATAAAAATTAAAAAAATATCCCTGGTGCCTAGTGGCTTCTGCCCCCCCCCCCGAGGCAGATGGGCCTAATTAATATAGTCCAATCTGCCCCCAGAGGGGGCAGAAAGGGCCTTATAAACAAACTGTCCCCCGGGAGCAAACCTTGCCTAAGGGGTCGCTCCCCTTATCAATATATATAAAAAATAAAAACATCCCTGGTGCCTAATGGCTTCTGCTCCCCCTGGGGGGAAATCGGCCTAATTAATACAGGCTGAACTGCCCCCAGGGGGGCAGAAGTGGCCTATAATAAATTGCCCCTCTTAGGGAGTGACCCTTGCCCAAGGGGCCGCTCCCCTTCTTTGTTTACCTACTGTAAATGCGATCGTGCTGCAGAAATGCTCAGAGAGACATGAAAAGGGAAGGAAAAGCTGCTCTGCCTCCCCTGCCCCCGTACCGAGGAGAAACTAATCTGTTTCTCCTCGGTCGAGCTGGAAGCATGGTTTCCAGCGCAATGGGAGTTGACTTCTGATGAGGTCAGTGCGCAATTGCACGCTGACATCATCAGACATCACTGGGGGCAGGGGGCCGAAGGGGAAGCGATTCTCCTTCCAGCCCTGCCATGGGTGGGGGGGTGGGGAGGAAGCCCTCTGAGCTCCGGTGCCGGACGTAATGATTATGTCTTTGGCACAGAACCAGTTAAATAAAGCTTGCTCGCACTATAAAACAAAGGTCAGTTTGAGAAGAAAATCCAGTTGAAAACCTATTATTGAGTAGATGTAGCTGATTCTCAAGTGGAAAATCTCCCTGAGGTGCGTTCGCAAGCAGCACTATATCAGCGCTGTTGCGGCTGGAAGCTGTGCAAGCGGGAGCTCAAAATCTCAAACCCGCTTGCTATCAGCATGAGAAGATTGTGATGCTCATGAGCGGCAAAACCAAATCTCAAACATAAAAAAAAAATCTGCTTCACATAGAAGGCGGAATTCGGGAGCTCGGCGCTACTCTGCATAGAGTGAGGTGCCCAAATTCTGGAAACTCCACCAGCGGAGGGAAGTTTTGCAACCGGGCCTAATAATAATATTGTGGTGGCAAATCAGAATCCAGTAGGAAATCCTGCTAAGTAACCAGAGAATGGCAAACACTTCCCAAAGAACGCACTGAGCTGATCTTTCATAGCAAGGGAGTCATCATGCAGGCAGCCTATGTTTTTGTTGACTGCTTTCTTAAGGAATGGACAGGGCCCAGAGTACTCCAAGTGCTGTTCCTCATGGAATTAAGCTTTGGCAAACAAATAAGCTCTATCTTATCTCTATGAAACTTCAAACAGTGGTCCTTCATCCAATTGGCCACTGCTAAATGCAGCGCACCAGATTGCCTCTTTCACCTTTGCTGTCTTCAGCATTCAAAACAATTATCTGGGTGTCATTCACGAAGGATGTTACATCAAACCCCCAAGCTGTATGTTAGCCAAAGATGTCATATAGACATTAAAGAGTGTAGGACTCAATAAAGAGTCCTGGGGGACACCACGGATGACTTTCACTAGATTGGACCTGAATGGAGGGAATCGACTATAAGCAGATCTAAGAGGATGAATGTGGCAGATTTCCCCCCATCCACTATGACCTTGATGTTATCTGACACAGCCAGCACAGTTGTATCAGTTAAAGAGCTCTGTTTATTAAGGACTTAAAAAAGAAGCAAAAAGCAAGATAAAATGCGGGCAGGGGTCTCATGGAGAGCCAGATTTGATTTTTGCCATTTCCTTCTCAACAACTGAAGTCGAAAGTGCCCCAGCTTGCTGTATGGGCATGGTGAGGAATTTCCTTATTGGCAAGTGTCTGTAAGGCACTTGGTTCAATAGCGAGCCCTGATTAGATTTTAGTGACTTCGTCTGTAAAAAAACACAACACTTCCAGCACGTTGCAAAGTGAAAATGTAGTGATCGATTGTGTAACTGCAGCTAGGTGTACGGGCTCATACACAATTTTGAAAAGATCCTTCGATAAACTACTACATCCTTTAATTCACATAGCGAAATGTTGGTGACGAGCATTCTTCAGCTGTGTATGATAACTATTCAATGTAACTTTACAGGTACTTCTATCCTCCTCAGTTTTTGCAAGATGCCACAATCTCTATAACATTTTGCACTTTCTTTTGCAATCTTCATATATGGAGAGAACCACTTGGCTAAAGCCAGTCATTTAGTGCACTTCCCAGTTATCAAGCGAGCACCAGCTTCTAGTACCCTGGACAGAGCTAGTGAGAATTGGGTGGATACTATACTGGTGGATGGAGCGTCCCCCAGGTCTGGTAGGTTAAAAGCTTCAACAAAACGCTATTAGTCAACGGTTGGACAAAATAATGGGGTGAACAAAATTTACCATAAGTTGTTCCATATTAGAAAACAGCAAGGTAAAGTATGGCCGACCCAGCGAGTGGAACCAGAATTTCTTTTGACAAGTTTGGGTTCTCTATGTCATTCCAAAGTTTAATATTAAAAGGGACAGATTGATCCTCAAAATTAAAATTAAAATCATCTACAACTAGGAAATTGTTATATTTAATGGCAATGGGGGCCAACAGAGCTATTAATTCAGGTTGTTGGGTGTAAACAGGACACTCAGCTTCTATTAATTTGAGGGACTGCTATCTCATCTCTGCTACGCTCTCCTCAGGTTAACTTGGGAATAGGTTGAGGATGTGATGGTCTAATCTGGAGGCACATTGGCAGTGGGGAGAGATCACTAAATATAATCATCAATATGATATTTGTTGATCTGCTCAGTTGACACCTTCGGGTTCTTCATAGCACGAGGCAGTGGTGGCAGGATTGCTTTGCAAGAGTCTTCTACCCTGAGAATAGGAAAAGGTGCTGTGTCTGGTTGTTCAAAAAGTACTTTTTTCAGAAATCCAGCCCTGGACTTATTCTTTCAGTTATGGAAGCCACTTATCAGTATCTTCACCTTTAATGGTGGAGTCGGAAGAATTCTTCTTCAGAAAGTTCTGTTCTCAAATACTGCAGATTCTGCAATCGTCAGCTGAATTATTCTGCATCTCCACCTTTCGAGGGAGTAGTAACTGAGGTACACACATACATACTCTATGGAGAACTTTGTACAGTATGTGACTATTTAATACAGCCTACGAAAATGTATTAAATGCTTGGTGGGCCTGATGAACAAGTTAGTTACTTTTGGTAATGCTTTTTTTAGTGGACTTTATAAGTGTAGATTCCGGACCTTTAGAACATCCTAGGTGAAAACACTGAATCAAGAAACTCTAAAACCAATGCTCCTGCTTGCTGTTACAGATTCTGATTGTAATACTCATATATTGGACATACATGAATAGGCAGGTGTCTGTGATGTTATAAAAGTAACTGAAAGACAATACTCATAGTGGATAAGAAACACCACCTAGGTTGGCAGCTTACCCCATGGATCCTGGCAATCAAAGCGGAACATGCAAGGCAGTAACAGCAAGGGTGTAGAACTAAATACAACCACATTAGACAAGGAGCTAGCAAGGAGGAGTGCCTAACAGAAAAGAAAGTAAAACAAAGAAAACATTTGGCAGAAAGCAAGTGACAAACATACAAGGAAACTGGAAGCAAGACAGCAGGAAAACAACAAACTAGGAACTGGAACAAAGAAATAGAAAGAAAGGCAAGGACTGGGAAAAGGAAACAGGAAGGATACAGGAGGATACAGGAGAGGCTTCAAGGGAGCACGAGGAGTGCTGGTGAAGGAATCAAGGAAACCATGAACCTCTGTAGGCAGAAGTATAAGGAACAAGGAATAGCTGAGGCTCAGGAGTCAAGTAGCACTGCAGGGAGTGCTCATTCAGGAACAAGGCTTTACTAAGGCTCAGAAGTCAAGGTAGCATGGCGGGGAGTGCTAGTTCAGGAATAAGGATTTGCTACTGCTTGGGAACAGGAACGAGCTAGCTACAGCCCAGGAACAAGGAATAACTATGGCTCAGGAATTCAGGAAAAAAAAGAATAACAAAAGCTCAGGAAACAAGTGAGGAAAAACTAAGCTTCTGGAAGAGGAACAAGGAAGAGCTATGGCTCAGCAACTTCAGGAAACAAGGGTCGATCTCACCGGAACACAGCTACAATGACCAACACTGGGCTGCAGAGAGATAAGGCTTAAAAGGGCTCACAATAATCACATACATCAGGTTTGAGCAGGCTAGCAGCAGCCAGTCACGGGTGTTCTGAATTCCTCCACCCATCCTAGGCCTGCAGGGGTGGGGAAAAAGCAATGTGCAGGGGATTATAGGTATTGAAGTTTCAAGCGTGAGGAGCCTGGCTTCCACAAAACCCGGCATGGATTGGGAAATTATGGTAATTTACAAATAGCGTCCAAATGTCTGGAAGTCAGGATATGCTGACAGGGGAAAGTCTGGAAGCTTATTAGAGCATTGGAAAATCCAAAAATTCGGCCCCCTAGTGGTGGACACAAGAGTACAGGAAGCGAATCGTGACATTTTCCAACATGGCACACTCTCCACTTTCCAACCATAAATGCACCCATTGACCAGCAGTCCATCAAATAAGGGAACCATACTGTATGCGAACATATGTGGCAGTTACACTTTGTGTAAATACCATGGAACTAGAAATCTATCGCCTGTCTGCGCTCAGTAAATAATTGTCTGCTTTTAGAATGAGCAACACAACAATGTCCAGACAACCACTGTAACTTAAAGAACAATTATCCGCGTAAATAATTTCGCTCCAGTAATCTCCGGAACTGGTTTCAGTTTAGATTATATTCCTGGAACATATCAGTGGTATTGGAAGAGCCCTCTGCTGCAAGCTCAAACACTTGCAACCATTGATGAACAGGTGCAGTCATATGCATCAGCTTCTGCAGAAACAGGGGATACTGTGAGCGATCTCCCAAATCATTGATACATATAGTCAATAATAGCAGTGGTGTCCTCGCCCTAAATCTACATTGTGGAACATACACAGCTAACATATTGGAAGTACTCTGCTGCTTAATTTTTTGCTTCATCGAAAAAAAATATTAAGTAGCTTTTCCATTAAATATGTTCATCTTCCTGCAGACTCCTCATTTTGAAAGAACCCCAGAGCCGTAACTGTAGAGTCTGGCTTTCAAAAGGCACATACAGTACAATCACGTTAAATCAGCATTTTCTGCAGGACAGCTCTACTAAACTTTGGCTATATTCTTCCATCCAAGATGAGACAATGTTTTGTGTAGGTATGCACTGATGACAAGATAGCTGCCTGACGACTAGTAGTAATAAAGCCTCCTGCTGACACCTAATCCCTCTTAATAAATGAGCCCCCATATCTTTAGGTAGTTTTTTCTTTACAGAAATGAATGCAGAGCACTGCACATTTACAAATGGTTAGTTTCTTTACAGCTTTTGCCTACTTAGATTGTCACAAAACAGCAGAGAGCTCTTCGAAAATGTAAACTATTATTCTTTCAGTGAGTAAAGTGGAGGAAAACATAGGGCCAGACTGGCCTATAGGGCAATTAGGTAGTGCCCAATGGGCTGGTCTGACAGGTCAGTTTGTGGGCCATTTTTTAGCAGCGTGTGGTCCTGTTTTATGGCGAGCTGGGCAGTTTTTTAGGGTCGGGCCTGTGATAGCATGCTCTAGCACATGCGCATCCCTTGTGAGACACTGTTGTTAACAAAAAAGGCTTGGAGCCCACCCGTTGCTTACCATTTGTTGGCTTGCTTTGCCCTTTTTTATACAGCCTTGAAATTGGTCATTGCAGGCCTAGAATAATTTCCATTCCTTTATGTGGAGCAGGGACCAAGCACTGCTTGATGCAATGTAATCAGTGTTCGTCTGATGCTCCCAACGTGATTGAGGTACTTTTTTTTAACTTCTAGTACCCTGCAAACAAAAGGTGTGTGACTGCAAAACTTGCCCATCAGGACAAACAAAATTGCAGTTTTATTTTCTATAGTTTACTTTTTTATTTTATTTTGCCAAGTCTTCTTTTCTCACTTTGCAATATTGTTTTGTTTTTGCTCATGGGCGCTTTTCTCAATCCAATCCACCCCACACTAATGCATTCCACCCCACACCAATCCAATCCACCCCACTACACATCAACCCACAATACACCCCACCGCAATCTGACCCACTCCAATCCACCATAATCCAATCTGTCCCACTCCTATCCACCCCAATACAACCCACCTCATTTCACACCAATCCACCTTACTCCAATCCAATCCATCCAATTCACCCCAATCCAATCATCCTCACACCAATCCAGCTCACCCGACTCCAATCCAATCCACCTCACCCCAATTCAGTCCACTACACTCCGCCCCAATTCACCCCACAACAAACCAATCCACCCCACACCAATCCAAACCAACCTGCTCCATCCCACTCCAATTCAATCCAACCCATTCCAATCTACTCAACCCCATACCAAAATAATCCATCTCACTCCAGTCCAACCCATCCAATTCCAGTCCAACCCACCAATCCCAATCCAACCCACTCCATCCCAATTCAATCCACATCACTCCATCCCAATTCAATCCACATCACTCTAAGCCAATCCAGCCCAATCCAACCCAGCACACTCCAATCCAATACAACCAACCCCAATACAATCCACTTTACTCCAATCCACCCACTCAAATTCCACCCCATTCCAATAAAATCCAGCCCACTCCAATCCAGTACACCCCATCCCCACCCCAATCCAATCCAATCCACCTTAATCCACTCCACACCACTCAAAACCACCTTAATCCACCCCACTCCAATTCACTCCACCCACACAACCCAATTCACTCCAATCCAATCCACCTCATCAATCCAATTCACCCCACTCCCATCCAATCCAATCCACCTCAAGGTAGTCAACCAGACTCCATCCACCCCACCCCAATACAATCCAGCCCACTCCAGTCCACTCCACCCCAGTCAACCCCACCCCAATCCACCCCAAGCTAATCCAATCCACCCCACCCAATCCTCCCTCACCCAATCCATACCACTCCAATCCACCCCACTCAATTCAATCCACCCCACTCAATCCAATTCATCCCTATCCACTCCACGGCAATCCAATCCATTCCACTCCAGTTCACCCCACTCAAATCCACTTCACCCCACCCCACCCCAATCCAATCCACCTCACTCAACTCCAATCCACCCCACTCCAATCCATTTCACCCCATCCCTCCCCACTCCAATATACCACACTCCAATCCAATCCACCCAATCAAATCCATTCAACCCATTAATATAAATCCACTCCACTCCAATCACCACCCCACTCCAATCGAATCCAGTCCACCTCACTTCAATCTAATCCAACCCACACCATTCCTATCCACTCCCTCCTATCCAATCCAATCCAGTACAATCCACCCCACCCCAATCCAACCTAAACCACCCCTATGAAATATATCCCACCCCATAAAAACAAATCTGCCCCACACCACCCAATCCCACCCCACTGCAACCAAATTCATCCCACTCCAATCACCCACCCCAATCCAATCCACCCCACTCAACTCCAATCCACCCCACTTCAATCCACTTCACCCCATCCCACCCCACTCCAATATACCACACTCCAATCCAATCCACCCAATCAAATCCATTTAACCCATTACAATAAATCCACTCCACTCCAAATACAACCACCCCTATGAAATATATCCCACTCAAATCCACCCCATACCAACAAATCTGCTCCACGCCACCCAATCCACTCCACTGCAGCCAAATACACCCCACTCCAATCACCCACCCCCCTCCAATCCATCCCACTCCAACCAATCAAATCAAATGGACCCCATTCCAATCCAATCCACTATATTCCAAGCCAATCCAGTCCACCTTAATCCTTCCCATGCAATGCAATCCATCCTGCTCCAAACCACCTTAAACTCCCTCCTCTCCAGCCCAATCCACAACAGTCTACCTCATCCCACTCCAATCCACCCAATCCAATCTAAACCACCCTTCTCAAGATACCCCACTCTAATCCACCCCACACCAATCATCCACCCTGCTCCAGCCCAACACAACCCACCCCACTCTAATTCACCACACTCCAATCCACCCCAATCTAACTGACCCTACTCCACTTGAACCCTCCCCACTCCAATTTAGTTCACTCCATCCAATTCATCCCAATCTAACCCACTTCAAAAAATCCACCCCACTCCACTCCAGTCCAACCCAACCCACCCTAATGCAATCCACCCACTCCAACCCACCCCAATACACACTACCACATTCCAGTCCACCCCATACCAATTCAATCCACCCCACACAGTCCACCCCACTACTCCAATCGGCCCCACTCCAATCCAGTCCGCCTCACTCAAACTCAACCCCCTATCCAATGCACTAACTCAAATCCATTCCAGCCCATTCCAATAAAATCCATCCCACTCCACCTAAATCCACACCAAACTCAATCAACCCCACTCCAATCCTATCCGCCCACCCCACTCAAATCCATCCCACTCCAATCCAATCCAGTCTACCTTAATCCACACCACTACAATTCAATCCACCCCTCTACAAACCACCTTAATCTACCCCAATCCAATCCAATCCATGCCACGTCAATCCAATTCACATCACTCCAATCCACCCCATTCCAGTACAATTCACCCCATTCAAATCTAGTTCGAACCACTCCAGTCCAAAACCATCCCATCCAATCCAATCCAATCCACCACATCCCACTCCAAACTGGTCCATCCCACTCCAGTCCAATCCATCCCTATCAAATCCACCACACTCCAGCCCAATCCAGTCCACCCCATTCCAATCCAGTCCACCCTACTCCAGTCCAATCTACACCACTCAATCCAATCCACCCAACCCCACTACACTCCAATCCAGCACACCCCAATCCAATCTACCCCATTCCAATCCAAACCAATCCATCCAATCCAATCTACCTCATTAAAGTTACCCCACTCAGTCCAATCCACCCCGCTCAATCCAATCCAAACCACTCCAATCCAATCCAATCATACTAACTCCACTCCAATCCACCCCACTCCAATCTACCCACACCACTCATATCCATCCCACTCCAATCCAATCCAGTCTACCTTAATCCACACTACAATTCAATCCACCCCAATCCAAACCAGCTAATCTACCCCCAATCCAATCCACCTCAATCCAATCCATCCCTCACCAATCCAATTCACATCACTCCAATCCACCCGACTCCAGTCCAATTCACCCCATTCAAATCTAGACCAACCCACTCCAGGCTAATCCATTCCCTTCAATACAATCCACCACATCTCACTCAAAGCCAGTCCACCCCACTCCAATCTATCCCACTCCAATCCAATACAGTCCCCCTAATCCACACCACTACAATTCAATCCACCCCACTACAAACCACCTTCATGTACCCCAATCCAATCCACCTCATTCCAATCCAATCCATCCCACCCCAGTCCAATCCACATCACTCCAGTCCACCCCACTCCAGTCCAGTCCATTCACCCCATTCAAATTTAGTCCAACCCACTCCAGTCCAATCCATGCCCTCCAACCCAAACCTGTTTACCACAATCCACCACATCCCACTCAAAGCCAGTCCACCCCAGTCCAAGCATCACTACAATTCAATTCACCCCACTCCAAACCACCTTAATCTACTCCAGTCCAATCCACTTCATTCCAATCCAATCCATCCTACCCCAATCCATACCACTCCAGTCCAATTCACCCCTTTCAAATCTAGTCCAACCCACTGCAGTCCAATCCATCCCATCCCTTCCATTCCAATACAATACATTTCAATACAGTTCACCACATCCCATTCCAAGCCAGTCCACCTGTTAGAAATGGGGTCTCTAGTTGGCAGTCGGTTTGCACCCGTCCAAGTAGGGACCCTCACTCTAATCAGGATAAGGGAGGTACCTTGCTCATAACACACAGTAATACAGTGAAAGCACTACAAAAGGACACCACACCAGTTTTAGAAAAATCACCAATATTATAACACAAGAAAAATCCAACATACAATAACAAAGATATGAATTTTGCAAGAGTTAACTTAAAAACTTCCTTGAAGTCGATAGCTCCATCTGGGGCTATCACAGTGTCGTGAACAACAAATCCCACAGTTCAGGCCGGCCGTGGCGCCACAGGCCAGCTTCGGTGTCCAGAAGTCCCTCAAACAGTACCTTGGAAATGCAAGGCATCATGATCCTCGAGATGAGATCTGGAATGCAATGTTGCTGGCATCGCAGGTGTAAGTTCCTGAGATCGGTGCAGGGGTCGTCGGACCATTTAAGTCACACGCACTGCAGATTGAACTTCAGGCTGATGACGCAGTCAGGAGCACTGGCGTTGCTGGCACCGGGGCTGTGGTGCAAAGTGGGGCGATGTGATGTGCGGTGTCCACAGGTCACGGTGCAAGCAGAGGCTCGGTGATGTTCTGTGGCATTTGTGAGACCAGGTCTGCGGTGTGAAGCGGGCGGTGTTACGTGCGGTGTCTCCAGGTCACGGTGCAGGCAGCGGCATTGTTGTTGCTCAAGTGCTGTCATCTGTAGGCCCAAGGCGGCAGTGCGGTGCAGGATGGGCTCCGTGCGGTGCCCATGGGTGGCAGTGCAGACAGGGGCATCTGTTGTCAATGCTGGAGTCAATTGCGCTGGCATCAATGGACCGGGGTTGCTTTACGAGACAAGACGCTGTGTACCTCCGCAGTGGTGTCCTGAGTCCACGGTGCAGGCAGCTGCGTTGGTATCAGCATGAAGCTGCGTCATTGGGGATGCCAAGGCTGCAGTGTGAGCAAGGCAATGTGGAGTGCAGGGCCCACAGGTCACTGTGCAAGCAGCGGCTCAGTGACGGTGTCAGGTGGCGTCGTCGGTGAGACCAGGCTTTCTGTGCAACATGGGGGCATGGCTCCATGCTGCGTCATCAGGCCAAGGTGCAGGCACGTTCACGGCATTGCAGTGGTTTTTCTTCTGTTGCAGCACAAAACACACAGTTCCCAGTGCTGCAGGCAGTTAAAGCTGAAGTGTTTGATATCCCTGAGACTTCCAAAAGGAGGCAAACTCTACTCCAAGCCCTGGAGGAAACTTCACAGGCCGGACAAACGGCAACATCCAGTCTTTGCCCACTTTAAGGCAGAATTAGCAACTGCAGGCCAACCCAGCAAAGCACACTCTTTCTCCAGCTCTTCAGCTCTTCTCATTGGCAGACGTTCCTCTTGATCCCAAAATGCTCTGAAAGTCAGGGGTTTTGGGTCCACTACTTTTACCAGTTCTGACCTTTGAAGTAGACAAGCTTCAAAGAAAAGTTTCTGTTGTTCACAAGTTCCTGCCTTGCCCAGGCCTGGCCCCGGACACACTCCAGGGGGCCAGAGACTGCACTGTGTGAGGACAGGTACAGCCCTTTTAGGTGCAGATGTCAGCTCCTCTCTCCTCACTCTAGCCCAGGAGACTCATCAAGATATTCAGGCTACCACCCAGCTCCCTTTGTGTCACTGCCTAGAGGGAATTCACAAAAAGCCCAACTGTCAGTCTGACCCAGATGTGGATTCCACAGGCAGGCAGAAGAACAGAATGGTTAAGCAAGAAAATGCCCACTTCCTAAAAGTGGCATTTTCAAACAGACAATCTAAAAACCAACTCTACCAAAAGATGTATTTTTGAATTGTTAGTTCAGAGACCCCAATCTTTGGATCTCTATCAGCTCCCAATGGGAAACTAAATATATTTAAAGGCAGTACCCTTGTTAACATATGGGAGAGATAGGCCTCGCATTAGCGAAAAAACGAATTTGGTCACATTTCACTATCAGGGCATGTAAAAAACACCTGTATATCTCCTACCTCTTAAATACACTGCACCCTGCCCATGGGACTACCTAGAGCCTACCTTAGGGGTGACTTACATGCAGTAAAAGAGAAGGTTTGTTCCTGGGAAGTGGGTACACTTGCCAGGTCAAATTGGCAGTGCAAAACTGCACACACAGACACTGCAGTGGCAGGGCTGACACATGTTTACCGGGCTACTCGTGTGAGTGGCACAATCCGTGTGTAGGCCCACTAAAAGCATTTAATTTACAGGCCCTGGACACCTCTGGTGCACTTTACAAGGTACTTACCAGTAAATCAAATATGCCAAATCATGGATAAACTAATCACTAATACAATTTACAAAGAGAGCACTTATACTTTAGCACTGATCTGCAGTGGTAAAGTGCACAGAGACAATAAATCAGCAAAAACAAAGTCCAGCATATCATAGAAACAGGAGGTCAGAAGGCAAAAAGACAGGGCAAACATGCCAAAAGATGCCAGATCTAACGCATGTCCCCTCCAGCTGAGATTAGGGAGAAATAGCCAACCCCTTGGAAGTTCTCCTCACTAAGGTATCAGAACCTGTTCTGTGCCAGGCCGGTGTTCCACCATAAAGTCCATCCCTTGTAGGGAAATGGACCACCTCAACAGTTTTGGGTTCTCCCCCATCATCTGCATTAACCATCTGAGGGGCCTGTGGTCGGTCTGAACCTGGAAGTGAGACCCAAAATAGTCATAGCTTCTTCAGCACCCAGACCACAGCAAAAACCTCCCTTTCACTTGTACTTCACTTCTGTTCCCTGGGGGCTAGTCTCCTGCTAAGGAATACTATAGGCTGGTCTAGGCCCTCTTTGTTCAGCTGTGAAAGTACTGCACCCACACCATGCTCTGAAGCATCTGTCTGTACCACAAACTGCTTGGAGAAGCCAGCAGAACGGGCACTGTGCACATGGCCTCCTTTAGGATGTCAAACACAGTTTGGTACACCTCAGTCCAGATCACCTGGTTAGGCTGCTTCTTGGAAGTCATCTCTGTCAAGGAGGCAACAATGGTGCCATACCCCTTGACAAATCTCCTGTAGTACCCAGTGAGGCCTAGGAAGGATCTCACCTCTGACTGGGTTTTGGGGTGCCCAAACCCGAATGGCATCAATGTTGGGTTGTAGTGGCTCCACCCGGCTACTTCCTACCTGGTGTCCCAAGTACATCACTGACCCCTGCCCTATCTGGCACTTACTGGCCTTGATAGAGAGGCCTGCGGCTTGCAGCGCCTTCAAAGCTTCCCAGAGGTGGTGCAAGCGTTCCTCCCAGCTGGAGCTGAACACATCATTGTCGTCAAAGTAGGCGGCACTGACGTTTTCAAGCCCAGCCAGGACCTGATTTACCAGGTGAGAGGGGTGTTATTCAACCCAAGGGGCATGACCTGGAACTGGAAGTGCCCCTCTGGTGTTGAAAACACAGACCTCTCTTTGGCCCCATCAATTAAGGCAATCTGCCAGTACCCAGATGTTAGATCAAACGTGCTAAGGAACTTGGCAGCCCCCAACCGTTCAATGAGCTCATCATCTCTGGGGAGGGGTGGGAGTCATTCTTGGTGATAGCATTGAGCCCACAGTAGTCCACACAGAACTGAAGTTCTGGTGTGGCACCAGGTGCAGCAGCCTTGGGTATCAAAACCACTGGGCTGGGCCAAGGGCTGCTGGAGATCAATCACCCCTAAAGCCAACTTCTTGGATACCTCATCCTTGATGCTGGCCTTTACTCTGTCAGCTAACATGAAAACCTTGTGTCCACATCATGCATGCATGGATGGGTGACCCCTGGAGTGAGTGAGAACAGAGTTGAAAATTGTACCAGTAACTGGCGACAGTGACTCTGCTGTTCTAGAGTCAGAGAAGGGGAGAGGACCACACCTTCTACTGACCCATCCTGTTCCCTGGCAGACAGTAGGTCAGGGAGAGGTTCACTCTCCTCTTCTACTCCATCATCTGTAGCCAGAAGCATGGTTAACTCAGACTTTTCAAAGTAGGGTTTGAGGCGGTTCACATGTACCACCACATCTACTTGTCCTGTATAGCACACAGATCTACTGGGGCCATGACCTACTCTTTCTGGCCAGGCTGAAACTCACCAGAGTGGTATTCTAGTTGTACCAGCAGTTCATGTCCTCCTGGCTTGCTTCTAGGTTCTCTTGAGCGAGCTTCCTGAAGCAGGCAGTCTGGTTTCTGAAGGCCAGCATGTAACTAAATATATCCTGGGGTAACTTCCTAGGAGCTTGCTCCCAGCCCTCTTTCGCCAGGCTTAGAGGTCCTCTGACCAGGTGCCCATGCAACAGCTCAAAGGGGCTAAAGCCAACACCCTTCTGTGGTACTTCCCGATAGGCAAAGAGAAGTCATGGCAAGAGGACGTCCCACTTACACCTCCTGGAGTCTGACAGTTTCCCAATCATGCCTTTCAGGGTTCGGTTGAATCTCTCAACCAACTCATTACTTTGGGGGTGGTAAGTAGTGGTGAACTTGTAGTTTACTCCACATTCCTTCCACATGGCCTTTATGTACATGGACATAAAGTTGGTACCCCGGTCAGATCCCACCTACTTGGGGAAACCCACTTGGGTAACGATCCCCATCAGTGCCCGGGCCACAACGTACGCAGTAACTGTCCTCAGAGGGATATCCTCTGGGTACCGAGTGGTATGGTCCACCAAGACCAGGATGAAGCTGTTGCCCAGGAACCTGAGATCTCCCCACTCAAAGGGAACCTGTGCCATCCTACACTGGTGCTCTGAGTTGTCCACTGCAATTATTTGGTGGAATACACTAGGGACTATCTGCTCTTCAGACACCACGTGACAGTATCTCAGAGAGCCTTCACCCTCTGCCCATTGTTGGTCACCCACTGCCTGTATTTTTTAGTTTTATCAGGCATTAGGTTTCTCTGACCATCTCACCATTCCCCGAGTGAGACAAGGGTCATCTCAGTTGGGTCCCCACACCCACTGGGACCAACGCCTCCCCAAGCGCTACACTGGCCAACCCCTTGGTCTGCCCACCGGTGGGTGGCTGTGTCCACTTGGGACATTTGTGATCCCCCTTCATGTGACCCACCTGGTCACAAGCAAAGCATTTACGGGGTCCAGCCTCTGCAGGCTTTCCTGAAGAGGACAATGGTTTCTTATCTCCTGGGGGTGTAATTCTTACCTTGGGTACTAGATTGGGGCCGGTTGGAGAACTCCTTTTGTTTATACTTGTCCCCCCACTCTGTTGCTGGGGACATGCCCACCTTTGGCAGAGTCTCCCCCATACACCTTTTCTTGTGGACCCTGGTACTCACCCAGAGGTCCACCTCCATAGCTAGGTTCCTGGGGTCAGTCAGTTTACTATCAGTCAAGTGATGGCATAGCTCTGCAAAACACAGACTAGACAAGTGATCCCATGCATTTAAGTTGGAAAGCCCCTGAAAATCTGTGACATTACTGCCCTTCACCCAACCATCCAGTGCCCTGCAAAAAAGATCCACACATTCTAACCAGGTCTGTGAATCCGTTTTCTTACTCCCTCTAAACTGATCCTTGTACTTGTCAGGAGTGAGACCATACCTGGTGAGAAGGGCCACCGTCATGTCAGAATAGGTGAGGTTGTACACCTTACCCAAAGCTAACAAAGTGTCCCTTCCCTCCTCTGTGAAATGGTTCCACAATCCTGCTCCCAAATTCTTCTCAGGGAACCCATTCATGTGGATAGATTCATCGTATCCCTGAACCCACCTCTGGATATCATCTCCCTTCTTGTACTCCCTTCCTACATTCTTGAGAATGTGAACTGCCCTATCTGAGTGCATTGCGGTATTGCTGCCACCATCACTGCTAGATCTACTCCTCTGATCCAGCTCCTTTACTCTGAGCTCATGATCTAAGAGCATCTTCCTTTCCTCTATTTTTAGCCTCTATCTGATGTCTCCTGCCTTCCCTCCTTTCTTCCAGCTCCTCTGGAGTCAGGCCCTTTGAACCACCACTGCTACCTGGCCCAGAGGGTACCTCCCCCCCTTGCAGCTCCTGCACCCTCACCACAACTTTCCTTGGATTTGGCTCCACGGTCTCCCCAGTTGGATCCTCAAAATGCCCACTGGCATTTCTGGCTGGCTTTCAGGCCCTCAGTGCCTTTTGTAGGTCCTCCTTCACTGGAGAAGCCTCTAACTTGGACTTTAAGGCTTTTGCAAACTGACTTCAGTTCCTTCACGGTGTAAGTTTCCAACCTACCGCCTCAAAAAAGAAATCTAGGGATGTAACTGATGATGTTCTTGACTGAAACACGATGAAGTAAGAAGTTCAACTTGAACTCAAGACCATAAAATCAAAAACAAAAAGCCTGTATTTGGTATGTAGTGGTCTGCAATATGGTAGTAGTGTACACCAATCACTGTATGTCAAGTACAAATGCAAGTCCTATCTTCACCGCTGACAACCAATGTTAGAAATAGGGTCTCTAGTTGGCAGTCAGTTTGCACCCTGTCTCCTCCCTCCCCACTGTAGCCCAGGAGACTCATCAGGATATGCTGGCTACACCCCAGATCCCTTTGCGTCACTGTCTAGAGGGATTTCACAAACAGACCCACTGTCAGTCTGACCCAGACGTGGATTCCACAGGCAGGCAGAGGCACAGAATGGTTAAGCAAGAAAATGCCCACTTTCTAAAGGTGGGATTGTCAAACAGACAATCTAAAACCCAACTCTACCAAAAGATGTATTTTTGAATTGTGAGTTGAGAGACCCCAAACTCTGCATCTCCATCTGCTCCCAATGGGAAACTGCACTTAAAAGATATTTAAAGGCAGTCCCCATGTTAACCTATGGGAGAGATAGGCCTTGCAATGGTGAGAAACAAATTTGTCAATATTTCACTATCAGGACATGTAAAACACACTAGTACATGTCCTACCTCTTAAATACACTGCACCCTGCCCATGGGGCTACCTAGAGCCTACCTTAGGGGTGACTTACATGTAGTAAAAGGGAAGGTTTGGGCATGGCAAGTGGGTACACTTGCCAGGTCCGAGACATATTTACACGGCTACTCATGTAGGTGACACAATCAGTGTGTAGGCCCACTCTTAGCATTTGAATTACAGCCCCCGGGCACCTCTGGTGCACTTTACTAGGGACTTACCAGTACATCAAATATGCCAATCACCAATACAATTTACACAGGGAGCACTTGCACTTTAGCACTGATCTGCAGTGGTAAAGTCTACATAGACAATAAATCAGAAAAACAGTCCAGCATACCATAAAAACAGGAGGACAGAAGGCAAAAAGAAAGGGGAAACATGCCAAAAGATGTCAGGTTTAACACCATCCCACCCCACTCCATTCCAATCCATCCCTATCAAATCCACTCCACTCCACTCCAGCCCAATCCAGTCCACCCCACTCCAATCCAGTCCACCATACTTTAATCCAATCTACGCCAACCCAATCCACCACACTCTAATCCAGCACATCCCATCCAGTCTACCCCACCCCAATCCATCCGATCAATCCACCCCACTCCAAACCAGCACAATCCACTCCACTTCACCCCATTCCAATCAAATAACCCCCACCAATCTAATTCATCCCACTCCAATCCATCTACTCCAATTCACTCCAGTCCAATCCAGCCTCTCTAATCCAATCCAATCCAATCTAAAGCAATCCAATCCACCAGAATCCACCCCACTCCAATCCAACCCATTCTGCTCCAGTCCAATCCACCCCATGAAATCCACCTAACTGCAATCTACTCACTCCAAATAATCCACCCACTCCAGCCCAATCTAATCCACTCAGTCCACCCCACCCTAATATAAATCCACCCCACACCAATCTAATCCAACCCACCCCACTCCAATTCACCCATTCCAATCCACCCCACTCTACCCATTCAGCCCCATTCAATCCAATCCACCCCAATGCAGTCCACGCCACTCCAATCCAATCCAAACTACCTTACTCCAAAAAAACAGGCCACAGTTCAGTCTACTGCACTACAGTATAATCCATCCAATCCACTGCACTCCAATCCAATCCACCTCACTCCACTCCAATCCACCCAACTTCACTCCTCAGAAACGTTTCACAACAACAAGAACAAACTGCATCAGTTTTCACAAATTCTGAAGATCCATAAAAAACCGACATGAATGTGGTGGCAGTAAATTCGGATATGAACAATTTATCCTTTGAGCTACATGAGGTAATTGCAGCTATTAAACAATCGAAATCGGGGAAAGCCCCTTGTCCGAATGGGGTCCCGGTCGATCTTTTAAATCTATGTCAGACCTCTGGGGACCATTAATCACTAATGTATTGATTAGTGCAGTTACAAGTAATATTCCTTCTTCATGGAAATTGGCAATAATTGTTCCCATTTTTAAAAAGGGAGATAGACAAGACCCAATCTGTTACAGACCCATTTCCCTAATAGACTCTACCGCCAAGATTTTGGGAAGCGTTATACTGACCCGGCTTGAGGATTGGGCAGGTAAGACTAAAATTCTTTCTCCAATCTAATATGGTTTTAGGCCTGTCATAGGTACAGTGGAGCAGGCTTTAAATTTACATCTTATCCTTAGTAAATATGTTACGATCAGGAAAGGATCTATTCACTCAGCTTTTATTGATTTTTCGAGTGCGTTTGATTTGGTGAACAGAGAGAAACTGTGGCAAGTTATGGATACAATGGGGGTTGACCAAGATGTACTTGAATTAATTAAACGTTTATACACTGACCTTACAATCTCAGTTCAATATGGCCAGCGTGGAGAGATCCTTACAAGGAGTTAGGCAGGGTTGTATTTTAGCACCATTTTTATTTCTATTATACATCAATGGACTTTAGAGTTTTTAGTACAAAATGGTAAGGATTTTCCTAGGATGGGATCCAGACAACTCCCAGTCCTATTGTATGCTGATGATGCTGTTTTGATTGCCACCTCAGCAAATGGTCTCCAGAATTTATTAGACCTCTTTTTTACCTTTATGCAGGATCTCGACTTGAAAGTCAATTTTGTAAAGTCACATATTATATGACATGGCCCTCAAAACACACGTACTAGATGTTTTACCATGGATGGAAATATTTTAACTAAAGTGAAAGATTTCTGCTATCTAGGACTACATTTAAACTCCTCCTTGTCATGGTACCCCCATCTTAATTTGAAGATTCAACAATGGAGAGAAACATAGAGGCGATTCTCCGTTTTGCTCGCAAACTGGGTCATAGGCCAGTTCACCAGATTATTACGCTTTATAAATCTAAATGCATTTCTGCAGCCAGGTATGGGGCGGGCCTTTGGGGCTACATCAAATCAGCCCGTCTACAACGAATTGAGAATACATTTTTGCACAGGCTGATTCTGGTACTTAAGAATGTAGCAAATATTATTTGCCATGAGGAGCTGGGAGTACGGTATATTGAGGATTTGGTTGGTATTGCCCCTCTTTTGCTATGGCTAAAAGTTTGGTCAAAACCTGCGGCCAGCTTGGTACAAAAATGCATTACAGATTGTATCCAATCAGCTAAATTTCCGTGGCTTATTTATGTTAAAAATTCCTTTTGGAATTTAGGGTTAGAGAACATGTTTTCTAATCCAGGATCTCTACCTACTAACGCAAAGGTATTGCTTAAATCACAATATATAGAGTATGGCGCAAATTGCAGATATCAAGAGGCAGCTAAATTGAAAACAATCGAACCCTCTGTTCAAATTTCTACCGCCTTGGTGCTAGAACCATATTTAACTTGGTTTTCGAGCTCCTCATCATATTCTCTCCTTGTTTTATTTAGATTAAATCTTATACATTTTAGATTGGCTTTTCCAAAGAAATGTACTTGGCATAAGATGCTACCAAACTGCCCATGTGATAACCTTTCAAAGCAAAGCACGTGCCACTTTTTCTTATTTTGTCCACATTACTCTGCACCTAGACAAATTTTTATCTTGCCAATTTTACATAAATTGCAAACAACATCATATCAGGAGGCACTGATTAATATTCAAAAACTCTCCTCAATACAATTATGCCATTCTGTTTTAAGCTATATTAAATCGTCTATGGCCATTAGGAAACTATATGAATTGATTAAAGTGGACATATATTAGTATAATCCGACATCGAATGATTTTATTTTGATATTGGGCTCTTATCTTTGTATTGCACATGTTTGTATTTTATAGGGTTACCGGGTTAACTGACAATGGCAATGTATAGAATTTTGTGATACTGTTGATTGAAGATGTTTGTGTGTATCGCTGCTTTTAATATTTGCACTGTATTATAATTATTTAAATTTTTAGTTTGAAATGCATTGCACTTTTATGGCATTTGCCGAATAAAGATTCTTTGACTGACTGACTGACTGACTGGGATGATTAGGCAGCAGCAATAATAATTATTCCACAATAAAGAGAAAAGCAGAGAACTGTCAAGTACGCTTGAATGCACCTACAATAAAAGCCTCCTTAATTGGTGGGTGAGTCACCTAAAAGAGAAAAGTTTCTGTTTTCAAAAGTGCTCTAATAGTTTAAACCCATTCCTCTAAATCAATTAGGATAGTCTTCTAGCTGACAGGCAAACCTCCAATAACAGATTCAGTAAATCTTATAGTCTCAGAGTCTGCCTTTCTGCTGCCAAACTCAGTGATATGCTAGTAGTTCTTCTAGGGGTGAAAGCATCTACCAGTGGCACTTAAAGAGGATTGGCATGCATCCTGTTCCTGGTCCACAGCTATGAGAAAGATTCCACCACATGCTTTGTTAATTTCTGACTGAGGTTTGCAATGGTATCAAGTCAAATCAAATCAAATCAAATCAAATCAGGATTTATAGAGCGCAACTACTCACCCGTAAGGGTCTTAAAGCTTTTTCTCTGAGCTTCAGTTGAAGAGCCAGGTTTAAAGGTCTTTCCTGAACTGAACTGAGATAGCGATGGTGACTGCCTGAGGTGCAGGGTGTGTCTTACTGTGTGTGTATTTTAGGTTTTTTCCTTTCTTTTCCTTTTTGACTTTTTGTACTTTTTTTGTTTTCCCTTTCTTCCTTGTGTTATACTTCCTTTAGCAAAGAACTCGTCAACACTGTCAAAGAGTTCACCAGCCCTTCAGCAACGGAATACAGCATCTCTCCCTCAAAATCTCAACCATCTACAAAAACCTTGTGCACCAACCCACCGCAGCTGACACCATCAGCAACCTTAACTTCTCAGACAACCCCACCAACCACAGAATCACCAAATGGAACCAGTTCAGCAATCAAAATACCACCAATATCATGAACTCCATTCATTCAAGATCCCTCACGGACCCACCACGTGTTGAATATTGGCAACAGCACCATTGACAGAAAACTCACAGACATCCTCAGCACATCCATCACATTTGCCACCTATCCTGTTGACTGGAAACACACAGGTATCAAACCCTCCTCAAGAAACCCTACGCTGACACCAACAAACTCAAGAACTACCACCTTATCTCCCTGCTCGCCTTTCCACCAAAAGTACTTGAGAAAGTCATCAACTAACAACTCACAACATATCTAAAGATCAACAAGCTCCTGGACGCATCACAATCTGACTCCCGCTTCAAACTCGGCACTGAAACTGCCCTGATTGCTGCTACAGATATTATCAGAAACCTCTTGGACCAAGGAGATGAGGCTGCCTTCATCCTCCTCGATCAACCAGTGGCCTTCGACAGCCTCCCAGCACAACCTGCTCAAGAGACTCCACCAGATCAGCATCAGAGGCGACCCCCTGAAATGGATCACACCTTTCTTAACTGGAAGAACACAGAGTCCTCCTCTCTCCCTTCACCTCAAACCCAAGACCATCATCTACAGCAATCTCCAGGGTTCATCCCTCAGCCCCACCCTCTTCAACACCTACATGACCCACTTGCCCAACATTGTAAGAAGCCACAGACTAAATATCATCTCCTATGCAGATAATACACAGCTCACCCTCTCACTATCCAAAGACCCTTCCACGGCACAAAACAATTTTCACCTCTGCATGAACAGCATTGTCGACTGAATAAAGGACAACTGCCTCAAACTCAAGAATGACAAAACAGAAGTCCTGTTGTTTGGGAAGTCCACCTCACTGTGGGACAACTCCTGGTGTCCCATGAGCCTAGGTTACCATGTCTAAAACCTAGAAGTCATCATTGACAGCAAACTGAACATGAAGAACCAGAGCAGCGCAGTATCCTCTGCCTGCTTCCTCACCCTCCACATGCTCCGTAAGATCTTAAATTGGTTCCCCAACGACACCAGCCCCACTGTCATACAGGCCCTCAGCACCAGCCGCATGGACTATGGTAACCCTCTCTACAGCAGACTTGTGACACACCTCACAAAAAGACTTAAAATCATTCAGAACACAGCAGCCAGGCTCATTTTGGACCTCCTAAGATGAATCCACATATCCCCCCACCTCAGGAACATCCACTGGCTCCCCATCAACAAATAATGCCAATTCAAGCTGCTGACACTCACCTACAAGACCCTACACAACCAAGAACCTGAATGATTCAACCACTGACTGAATTTCCACTGCCCCACCAGACACCTGAGCTACACCTCGCTCTACCTTTTTTTTTTTTTAATGTATTTATTTATTGATTATTATATGAAAACGTACAATAAAACCCAACAAAAGACAAGACCAATGAACAGAAAAGCATTGGCAATGTAACAGCGTTCCAGCCTATATCTGGGGTCCCAAGCCAAGGCACAGGAGCACCCAAAGGGATGCCAGCCAATGTGCAACATCAAACAGTTCCAGTACTACCAAAGGAGTCCCAACCACAGCAATGCGGACGTGTAAAACATAAACCCAGGAACGTATGTCATGAAACTAGGCATTCATAGGGCTAGGAATTATCACAAAACCAACAGGGACAGAGAGAGAAGAGGGGAGGGCGGGCAGAAAAAAGGCACAGTGGCACGCAACATCCAATCAGCTATATATTGTAAGCACAGCACAGTTGAAGGGCGCTGGAGATCAGAACCGCTCAGCGCGTGGGCACACATAGAATGCATGCACATCTGCACTGTAAAGACTCCAGAAAAGTACGCAGTGGAGCCCATATGTCCTGAGGCCGAGACTCCTCAGGAGCCAACTCCCAAAAAATCATCAATTGCTCTTGGCAATAGGAAGCTTCACGCAACCAGTCAGATCCCTGAGGGCCCGGCCCCTATACATAGCAACCCTATGCTTAGCCAGCAGAAGAAGCAGGCCCACCAGTCTCCTATATGTCTGCCGCACCTCATCCACGCACCCAAGCAGCGCCAATCTGGGTGACAGGGGCAGTACCAAACCAGTCATCTCCTCCATCATATGAATGACCTCCGTCCAAAAAGCGTGGACATCGGCGCACTCCCACATGAGGTGGAGAAATCCAGCATCAGGGGCGCAACACCGTTCACAACACGCATCTACGCGAAGGCCCATAGAACAGAAGCCTCGTGGAGTGTAGTAGAGGCGATGCAGAAAATTGACGTGGATCAGACGCAACCTATAATTGGGAGAAAAAACTCTCATGTGCGCGCAACATCTCTGCCACTCCTCCTCCGATATACTCACACCAAGATCCGCCTCCCAGCGAGTCTTTGCTGACCCCACAACACCACCTTTACGGTCCTGCATACTGTTGTACAATTTAGTAATGAGCCCACGACACAGCACCTCCAAAGCCTGGCACACCAATAGAGTATCAGAAGAACCGGAGAAGCGGGCACACAGCATGGCGCAGACACGCAAAACATACAACCGCTGCAGAATAGTGGCACCACCTCCCCAAGCGCCTCCCCTGGAGAAATCAGACAACCATCCACAAACCAGTCACCCAATACAGCTAGATGCGAATCATGAAGGAAGCCGCGCAGTCTCACATCTCGAAACATCTCCGCGTCCACGACCGAGAGAACCGGCATCGAGGGGGCAAAGGGCACGCCCACCCCGGAGCGATGCATCAATGTAGCCCAAGCACGCGCGGTACACGTCACAGTGTCAACACCATGCGCCCTAGGCCGGGAAGGGTTCCCTAGTATACGAGACAGGCCATACGGCCCACCGCATCAGTCTCAGGAGCAAGATGCGGTAAGTAGCGGATCGGGCGCAACCAATAATACGCAAAGTGAGCCTGAGCACAGAGATAGTAGAGCTCCAGATCAAACGGAAGCGTCAGCTTCTCCCAGGCAATTCTGGGCTGTCGGCCAGCCCAGACCAAACATATCAAGGCAGAGCGAAGACGCCGCGTGAAACTCACCGGGATAAGAAGAGGGAGGTTGACAAACAAATACAAACATTTTGGCAGGACCACCATTTTTGCAATAGCTATACACCCAATGAGCGAGAGCGGCAGTGAGCGCCACGCCTCGACTCTGTCTTCCAGCCACATCATCGCCTTATCATAATTGGCCGACCAGAGAGTCTCCACATCTCAGCTCAACCAAACCCCCAGGTAACGCAGTGGGCCACTCGTCCAACCAAACGGATACCGGGAAGGGAAGTCCGCCGCCCCAGCCGCCAAAGGCATCACCACAGACTTAGACCAATTGATCGTGATCCTAGAGAAGGTACCAAATTGCACAATTTCGTCCCACAAAAAATCAAGATTCTTCCGTGGCTCATGAACGTATAGCACAATGTCATCCACGTACATAGATATTAAAATAGGCCGCTGCCGGAATGGCAGTCCCACTTCACTATGATGTTGTCTCAGCCGCGCCGCAAGAGGCTCCATGGCCACAGCAAAAAGTAATGGGGACAAAGGGCATCCCTGGCGGGTTCACCGAGCAACCAGGAAAGGGTCAGAAATAGTCCCATTGAGGCGCAGCCTAGCGGTGGGGGCCGAGTACAACAATCAGATCAACTTCACAAATCGCGCACTCAGCCCAACCCTGGCAAGCAACGCAAACATATACTCCCAAGCCAGCATCATCTTCAGCCCCAATAGATCCCACCACCACAAAGAACGTTTGCAAATTATGTGACGTGGACTGGCCAGGCACAAACCCAGACTGATCTGGCAGCACCAACTTCGGGAGCAGTGGCTGTAGCCGCGCCGCAATCATCTTAGCCAAGATTTTGTTGTCGATATTAATCATAGCAAGCGGGCGATACGAGTCGCAGCTCTATGGGTCCTTGCCAGGTTTAAGGATTGTAACAATCAAGGCCTCACCCAGGGAGGCGGGAAGAATCCCAGTCTCCATAGCCTCCGCGTATACATCCAAGAGATGAGGAGCAAGAATTTCAGAATACTCCTTATAGAACGCAGGAGTCAAGCCATCCAGCCCAGGAGACCTGTCTCCCGGTAAACTAAGAATCGCAGCAGTGACCTCCTCTACTGAAAAGGGGGCATCAAAATAAGAACGGTGCGCATCATCAAACCAGAGCAGAGCAATCTCTGAAAAATAATCCTGAGCCACAGCAGCACCCAGCCCGGAAGGCTCCCCACACAAATTTGCAAAAAAGGAGGAGAAAACCTTCATGACACCCTGCATCCCAGCAACGCGATCTCCCTCCGCACTATCTATTTCAGTGATATAATTGCTGGCCCATGGCCTCCGCAGCATATTCGCCAACGTGCGTCCTGCCCTCTCCCCCTCACCATATCGTCTCGCCCTGGCAGACTTCCCCAGAAAATAGATCTCCCGAAGCAAGGCCTCCTCATATGAAGACACAGTACTCCAAAGACCCGCAAGCACTGCACCCGACCAGTCCAGCACCAAGCGCTGCTCCAAATCCGCTATCCTCCCCTCCAGATCAGCCAATTCCCGACGTATCGCCCTCAGTACACCATGCTGCTTCGAGAGGCACATACCCCGGATGACCCATAGAGTACCTGCAGAGCTCACAGATCCACTGTTCTCAGCAAAAAATTTTACAATAGCCTCCCGAACCTCCTCCCGAAATACCTGATCCCGAAGCGCCCCATGCGGCAGCTGCCACATAAACGTGCGCTCCAACCCACAGGGCACCGCCAGAACGAATTTCACTGGCGAGTGATCAGACAAAGTCTGGGCCAGATGCTTCACTGACAACACCCAGAGCTCCACATCTAGCGTGCCCAGCCAGCAATCTAAGTGGGACCAACTGCTGTGGGCATAATTAACACACATGCCCTCCCGCGCAGCACCATGTTTTACCCGCCACAGATCCTCCAGAGCACCCTCATCCATCACAGACGCCAAAGCCTTTGCCACAGCAACATGCTGCATCCTTGCCAAGCACTCACGGTCCGCAACCAGGTCCAGAATCACATTGAAATCACCCCCCCCAAGTCACTGCACCATTGCCCAGCGACTCCACCAAACGCCACACCTTGTGAAAGAACTTGGGGTCATCCGTGTTGGGACCAAAGATGGACACCAGCCGACAGGCTCTATCCATCAACGTCCCGCTCAACAAGACATATCTATCATTAGGGACGATCACAACCTTGCGCGTGCGCCACTGCAGCCCCTTGCGCAGCAAAATAGCCACACCACATGTGTAGCGTGAGAATACCGAACAGTGATATTCACCAATCCAGCCAGCCCTCAGCCTGCCCTGCGCAGAAGCCACCAAAAGAGACTCTAGTAGCATGCAGATATCGATTTCATGACGTTTAACATAAGCGGACATGAGGCGCATCGTCCGTCCATCATTCAAGCTACGCACATTCCAGGTGAGACAACGAACCGTTGTCACACTGCTCGACGTCATTGCAACCTCCCAGCAAAAGTGAAGCACTGCCCGAACGACCAAATATGCCCGCCCACAGGTAGCCAACAGTGAAAGGTGAATAGGGAAGAACACCAGTAAAGGGAAGAACAGAACACAAACAAACCCCTCCCCCACCCACGCTGACCCCCCAACTGGGTCAAAGCAATGAACCCAACCCCCAAAACAACAAGAGGCCCGTGTAAAACAGGAAGATTAATATAAGGACTCATCCAAAGGGCAAGAGCCAAGCCACCCATCCCACCATCCCACCATCCCAAGAGGACTGGGGAAAGGAGGGCGAAGGGCAATACATGAACACAGAGCATTGGAGCAGCCGAAGAACAAGGAGCACATCGCGAGAGCCCCCAGCCTGCATACCAGGAGTCCTCAGTCAACATATCAGTCAATCATTGTCACTCAAGGCAGCGCGCTCTGACCCAGAACGTTCCGGGCCAGAAGTCTCAGGCCGCTTCAGCACCGGCTTAGCAAATTTAGCCGCAAGCTGCGGGTCAGTGAAGAAAAACAGTTTCCCTTTATGCTGGACCTTGAGCTTTGCGGGGTAAACATGAGAAAATCTAGCATCTGTCTGGCTCATCAAGGACTTAACCGGCAAAAAGGCATGCCTCGCAGCCTAAACCCCCGGGGTATAATCCAGGAAAAAGTTAAGTTCAGTATTCTTGTATATCACTGGTCTCTGCTCCCGGGACAAACTGAGGACAGCATCCCTGTCACGATAGTTTAGCAGGCAAGCTATTATGGGACGCAAAGGAGTACCAGGCGGGGCCCAGGGACCTATGCGCTCTCTCGACCACTAGCAACCGGGAAATCTCTCGGGGAAAGAGTTCAGAGGGCATGACCTCCACAAAATCTTCCATGCGTCCCATATCCGTGGACTCAGGCAGACCAATTATGCGTATGTTGTTATGGCTAGATCGCACCTCCAAATCCTCATTTTTTATTGCGAATAATGTCCAATACTCGCTCCATTTGGAGCAGTCGTTCCCTTTCACCATTATGGTGGTTCTCCAGTTCAGACGCACGTGACTCCAAATGATCAAGTCTAGAGTCATGGTCGTCCACCCTGGCCTTAATGCGGTCCAGCTGCTCAGTGATATGGTCTAGCTTAGCATCTATGCCTGCAAGGCTGCTCTTGAGATCCTGGAACATAGCCTTGACCGAGGCCTCCGGGCCGCCCTCAGCCGCGGGCCCATCACCAGGCAGAGAGGCAGAGGAACCTCCTCTCTTTTTCCCACCATCAAAGGTGAGATTTGACTGTCTTTGATCGGATTTGCCCATATCCAGCAGCCGCCCTGCGTCAGGGCAGATCGCCCAGCCCCAGACAACACCCGAAGGGGTCAACTCAGAGACTTCTCACGTCAGTGGGCACCACCGGACCTCCAGGAAACCATACGAAACAGTCCAGCCAAAGCAAGAACAGGCCGCAAGTTCGTATCTCAGGTGCACCAGTCGCAGCTGCCAGGCAAAATCAGGCACCAACCAGCGCCCACAGCCAGAGTGCAAACAAAAACAGCAAAGAGGCAGCGGCTTGAACAGTCTGTCATCTGACAGCCCGGGCCCTCTCCAACTAGGTCCATTCTTGTCCACAACAGGTGACCTGCAAAAAAAAAAAAAAAAAAACCTCAGGGGACTGGAGAGCAGCCACACCAAGGATTCCACTGGCCCCAACAGTGCCAAGGTTTGCAGTTCAGTCTCTCCGGTCTGATCCAACCAGCAGCAGACCCCAAAATGGCAGGGCACGCCGCCCGGCACCCACAGCAGCAGTCCCACTCGGCGCCCAGAGGCCGCCCCCCCCCTCGCAGACCACTCGGGGAGAAGCTAGCCCACCGCACCCCCGCAACACAGCCAAATCCGGGGCCAAATCAAGGCGTCCAGGTCCGCGCCACAGGAACCCAGTCGCAGGAGGGCCAACCAGGGAGGCCTCCTCTCACCGGCCCCGCCCGTGCCACCGGGACGGAGCCGCTGCGCTCCAGCGCCCCTACGACTACGAGGCCGCATCCCGATCCGGCCACCGGACAGGCCTCGAGAGGGAGGCACCCGTGCCCCCCTCCAACTCTGCAGTGCCACAGGGAACGGCGCAGCCCGACAGGGCCCGCCATCCAAGCCTGCGAAGCCAGGGGGCGGCGCGGCCTCCAGCGCCGCAGGCCCCACCCGTCTGCAAGGTCCGTCCCCAAGGAGCCGGCTGGGAAAAAACAAAGTCTGCGTCTCACACAGGGACTTCCGCCGAGACCGATTGTGGCACACAGGTCTCCAGGGGTCCCCGCGAGAGTGCGGGATAAAATCGGCCACTCCTAAAGGAGAAATAAAGGAGGCAGGCCCAAAGTCCGGCAGAGCCTCACAAAGTGACTGCCATCTTGCCAAAGGCTAGGCCACGCCCCCTCCACACCTCGCTCTACCTTGCTCACACATCCTGCAACTGCTGCAGCAGCAACGGAGGCCGTGTCTTCACCTACCTGGCAGCAAAATCCTGGTACAGCCTAAGGATCCAGCTAAGAATTTCTACCTCCATCCAGGATTTTACACAGAGGCTCAAGACCTGACTGTTCTACTAAGACCCTCGTAGCAGAATCCAGTGCCTGGATACCCTCACAGGTGATAAGTGAGCTCTACAAATCCTATTAATTGATTGTTTGATTCAATGCACTTCAATGATTCAGTCATCATAACTCTGCCCCTACATTTTGAAAAGTTTTTGGGTTGGCTTGACTACCTGGCTTTTCTAACACTGTCAACCAACAAATCTCCCAAAGTGATAGTTTTGATAGAAGATACTGCTAATCGAACTGTAGTGAGCTATTGCACTTGTACTTTGTTAAAAAATAATAATAATTACTTAGAAGGTAAATCTGGCATCTAAAATGTGTAATTTATTTCCTAGCCACAGACCACCAGTGCCATGGCAGGCAGCGCCAGTGCGATGGAAGTGGTTGGAGGGGGAGTCCCAGAAGTGGCAGGGAAGGTTGGTGGTAAGTTGTATTGCTTGTTTATTGACAAATTAGTTATTGTGTATTTAGAAGCGAGGCAGATACCCCACCCATCATCATTCATCACCTCCCTGCACATGACATTTCGCCACCCGTGACCTAACTGCAGCATGGCTCATTTCCACTCTGCAGTGTTGGCTGTGCAATGTGTCTCTTTTTCAGTTAATGTTTTCAAAGCATTACAAACCAAAAACAAGGTGTTTCCCACTGCCCACTCAGTCACCTCCTACTTGTACTTCACTCCATTATTCTTTCCTAAGTTCTGTCCCAGCCTACCAAAATATTGAAAAATCCATTCTTGGCATGTGCCACATTTTTTCTGGCCAAGTGATTTATGTATGTATATATATTTCATGGCTTCAATATGGATTTATGCCTGTTTAAATTTTTCCCTTTCGTCATTCGTCAACTACAGTGACTGACTAAGCCAAATCTTAGTACAAGATGATCACCGACACCCTCCACCTAGCCTAATCCCTCTAACATACCCTGAAATGTAGTAACTTTTCTTGCTGCCAATCAAAGGTGTTTGTTGAAAATAATTTGTGGTGGAGGACAAGGGACTAGGGGACAGATGTATAACCTTTTGTTTTGGGACTTGCAATTTGCGATCTGTTTGGGAAAACTCAAATTGTGAGTTGCAAAACAAAATGTACAGTAGTGTTAAGCAAACTGTTTGCGATTCTCAATGCTGTCGCAAATGATCTACCTCATCAATATTCATGAGGTTGGTCGCAATTTGCAACCCCATTGGGAATGGCAAGCACTCACAGGGACGGTGGCCTGCTGGGGACAACAGACCATTATGTCTGTCACTGCTTTTCAATAAATCAGTTTTTTTTAATGCAGCCCATTTTCTTTAAAAGAAAATGGGATGCATTGCAAAAAAAATGAAAAGTTTCCTTTAAATTTTTTCAGAGTAGGCAGTGGTCCGTGGGACCACTGCCTGCTCCGAGAAAATTTTGTTGCCCCCATTCACAAAGGGTAAGGGTCTTCCCATTTGCGTATGGGTTACCACCAACTTGAAGTTGGTGGTAACTGTGATTGTTTTGCGACCGCATTCACAGTCACAAAACAATCCTACATACCACAGCGACTCGCTATTTGGAAGGAATGCCTTCTACCCGCCCCTTCAAATAGTGACTCACAAACCTATTTTGCTATTCAGTAAATGGTTTATCGAATCGCAAAATAGGGTTTGTACGTACCAAAATACTGTTTTTCTTGTCGCAAATGTCCTGATTCCGTGAATTGAGCCATTTGCAACAAGAAAATAGCTACGTACATCTGGCCCTAATGTCTTGATTTAGAGTTTTGGCAGATGAGATACTCTCTGACGAACGTGTCAAATAAAATCCATTTTTGTGTTCCTTTTCCTGTACTACAGTGCATCATTTATTCCACTGTCTACTTACAGCAAACAGGATACATGCATTTTATAGGTGATGTGTGTGACATAGTATTATTATCATATATCTGCCTTTTTGGAATCAGAATAGAATTGAAAGGCAATCGGAGAAGAGAAGGGCCATTGGAATTAAAGTAAGATAATAAATTGTCCATTACAGTTGCAGACTGCAGACAGTAGCAAAGTAACCACTGTTAGTATGCCTCCATTTATGTTGCACAAGAACACTATTAATTGTGCTGCATAATGCCTTACTCACTTATGAGAGGTAATTTATTTTTATTTTTACATAAAAAGTGTATATTTGTTTTTTTCTACAAGGAAACAATTTAAAACTAAAATATCTTTGGTTTTAATCTGGTGATATTCTGGCTTAATTCCTTGCAGCCAGTCAGTGCTGATTTTATGTGATGCATGTGTGGGGAAATATGGCCCTGTGACTAATCACTCTAAAATTCCAATAGCCCTAGGTGACCAGCAAAGTACTGCTACTGTGACAGTATGTAAACAAGTGTTTGCACTGATCATTGTTTTCAATTGGTCTTATTCTTTTTTTGATATAGCTACTTCTGCTAGTCTACCATCTCAGCAGTAGATAGCAGCCCAGCTGCGGCGGCAACAGATGCGGGCCATCTATCGCAAAAGATCGCCGTCTGGTGGTTCTGAAGGAAGAGGAGGCATCTGCCACTGCCCTGGGCCCCAGTACCTCCAGCCACACCATCAGCAGCTATGTTGGTAGCTGGGATCCACCACTGCTGCCCCCTCATCATTATAACCAGAATGCCTCTAAAGCCCCGGCCTACGCAAGTTGGCCCTGCTTTGTCAAGAGGTGGCACACCTTCACAGCCAAATTGATGATGCCCTCTAATCAGGGGCGACTGGTGGTAACTCTCAAGAAGAGGCAAGAATGGGGAACTAAAGACAGAGCAGCTGGATAGAAATGTCTGCTCTGTGATAGTGTGCTTAATCTCTTGGGTGAATTCTAGTGAACTTTGCAGATGTCCTTCTGTGCAAGTGGCAACCGGGTGATGTTTTCTTTACCCTACAGGCAGAAGCTACAGCAGTAACATCACATGAGAGGGAGTGCTGAATTAGAAAGCAACTGATCCAGTTGCTTTTGGGCGCATAAATAGTGGGAAGAGTTAGCAAGGCTCCATTCACTTCAATGGCTGGGAGTGGAGCAGGCTGATGAGGGCAAGAAGGAAGTGGGTGGCAACAATTTGTTGATCATCACAGAGGGGCAGGCTGTAGAAGGAGTGCAGGGAGTTGTTCTCCCTGCAGTAACGTGTTTAGTACTGCATTTGGTTTCACTTTGAAAAAAACATTATGGAGCTGAGCACACAGAGTACTTCTTATCTCGACCTTAGAGGGAAGGAACCAGCTGCAGACAACAACTGCACTAAGGGACTATAGTGTGCAGTTAAGCCTCTGCTTAAAGGGCAGCATCAACCCCCCCCATTTTAGCAGTTACTGGAGGATGAGGTTCTTGATGGGCTTCTTCTACCTGCAGCTCAGCAGACAAAGCTCATAATTAACGTGGGCGGGTGAGTGAAAGGAAGGATGATGTATGAATAAAATGGTGGATGGACGGGTGAATGAGTAAAAAGATGGACATAAGAATGGAAGAGTAAAAGGGAGAGAGGGTGGATGAGTGAAAGAGAGTGGGTGGATGATGGCTGAATGGAGTGAAAGGATGGGTTGATGGATGATGAGAGAAAGGATGAATCAATGGTACAATGAGTGAAAAGGTGGATGGATGAGGTGAAAATATGGAGGGATGAGCAAAAGGATGGATGAGTGAAAGGATGTATGTAAAGATGGTTGGGTAAAACAACAGATGGATGAGTGAAAGGCGGAGTAGGTGGATTTCTAGATGAATGGATGAGTGAAAGGGTGACTATGGATGGACGAGTGAGTGAAAGGATGTATGGCTGAGTGAAAGGGTAAATGGAGGGATGTATGTACAGATGGGATAAAGGGTGGATGGGTGGGTGTAAGGAAAGATGGCTGAGAGAAAGTGTGGATAGATGAATGAACCAAAGAGAGGATGATGGATGGAGTGAAAGGATGAATGCATGGAGCAAAAGGGTGGATGGATGGATGATTGTAAGGATGGATGAGTGAATGGACGAAAGGGGGATGGATGATTGGATGTATAGGTTTGATGGATAAGTGTCTCTGGACCAGTGGTGGCTCTTCTCTATGGGCTGCACAGCTACACTACACCCTCCTTGATTTGTAGTCCATTTTTATTGTATCAAATGTGAATGATTATTATAATAATGTAATTATATTATATGTAATAAAAGTAAAACGCAGACCTGCTCCGGGTCCATCAACAAACTGAGGCAGCTAGTGACTTTGTCTGATTGCTGACACAGGTGGATGAAGGTGCCTGCATCAGCCATCAGAGTGACTGATCAGAGCTGGTGAAATGCCAGCACTGTGAGCATGTCTGTGTGACTATGTGTGTGAGTTAAAGTGGGAGAGAGTCAGTGAAGGTGTGAGTGAGAATGAGTGACAATAAGGATGGGTATATATGAGAATTAATGTGAGTGAGGGAGGGAGAAAGACAGTGAGTGCAACTGAGTGTTACTGTGAGACACAGTAAGACTGAGTAATTCAGAATGAGTCGGACTGAGTGAGACAGAGTGGGCCAGAGTAGAATGAGTGCGACTGCATGAATGAGTGAATGAGTGAATTGAGTGAAACTGAGTGAGTCAGCTAGACAGTGAGCTTAGTGCAAGAAATTGTGAGAGAACCCTTAAAGAAAATGCTCTTTGGAATTCGAGCCAAGGATTACGCCCCAACACGTTTAAAGGTCACTAGCCGCCACTGCCTCTAATGCCCTTTCCTATTATTTACATTGGTGGGAGGGACTGTTGTTGTTGGTGGACAGGGCGGAATTGGTAAGGGCAGTTGGACTTTGGACTTTAGGTTCTTCTTTCTTCGGACATGTGTTAGGGTGAGGGATGAGCCTGTTGTGGGTGAAGAGAGTTGGTTTATTATTGTTGAAACAAATTAAAGGGAAATTGTTTATAACGGAAATTTGCCTTTTGTGTTTTACTTTGCGCTGCTGCCTTTTAGGTCAGCCTGTTTTTTAATCCACTCATCAAAGTGTATACCAGTTAGTTATATCCTTGTCCTACTAGCCGCTGTAAGTATATTGACCACTGGGGGGGGGTATGCCTATGTCTATATTGCCTTGTGGCAAGTTACATACATAAAAAAATAGGGCCTAATTTAGATCTTGGGGGTGTGGGTCAATCGTGACGGATATTCCGTCCACCATATTACGATCCTCTAATATGGTATGGATATTGTGATATATGTCACTTTTGTGATGGAGTAATCTCGCCACCAGGATCTAAATCAAGTCCTTAATCTTTAGTAGAAGTTACTATTTACTAACTAAACTAGAACAGTTCATTTCTTAGTTCTCTTACCTGAATAGATGAAGCAATGACTGCTACCCCGCTCATTCTTCAAAAACCTTTGGAGGGTTTCCCAAGGTGCCTTCTTAATGGTGGTAGTAGCAGTAGTAGGCTTGTGCGCTAACAGGGAAGACAAGACATCATAAGTGAGATCTGACTCCCACCTAGTTCAACTCCAAATGTAGAATAAATCAGAAGAATTATCCATCACAGGCAACTAGACTAAAAGAAAACACAGAGTTAGTGGGTTATTTATCATAACTTATCAAAGACTACCACCATGACACAAAGAAGACCTGTTATAAAACTAGCAGTAGTAACTTCTGAGCAACAGGGATCTGCTTAACTAATTCATAAAAACAATTAAAACTAATCTTACGAAAACCCCGACTCAGGAAGCGTGACTCAGGACAGGAGAAGGTTAAGCATGTAAGCAACATAAGGCCTTAATGATGATGTTGATGAATGCTGAATGTGTCCATCATGTGATGATGTGACGGACTTCAACATGTCTGTCTCCAGTTTCAGTCTCCCCAACCACAACTACATAATACAGGAGTTTGACATTTGAGCCAGCGCACTACTCCACATTTCCCAAATCAACACACCACTCTCCATTCGACACGGCTGAGTAAGCCTCTTAGAGTCATCATCATGTTGGTTTACCTTTGAAGTAAATAATTTCCTTATTCTGGTTGTTGAGGGAGTCCTTTCCTGAGTCCGAGTAATGAATCAGTCTGACTCCCGACCCAAATGAGATTGAGACATATAGACCTTTAGTGCACTGCTGTTGATGAAGAGCAGAGAAAATTAATTTGAGCATTTTGTGTAGATTTGTATTTGTAAACTAAGCTGAATGGTCCACTCCCTGAAAAACTGGAAAAAAAGTACAGCAAGGAGTGGACCATGCAAGTAACCCTAGCTAAGTGTGAAAGGGCTAATCACCTTCAGGCAATATCCTCTATCAAGCTCTAAACATTGCAAATCATTGAAATCAAGTTTACAAATGAGTTGAATACCCTCCCTCACTGTCTTCCACCACATGAAACATCAATCATCACCACTCATACTCACTCAACAATATATGACTCATTGGTGCAATAGTTACCCGTTTCAATCCAAGCATGGTGGAATACAACTGTCACATATCTCCTCTGGCCATTGGCAGTCATGTTAATTAAATGATCTTTACTGGGGCAGCCCTGCTAGGGAATGAAAAAAAGAAGGAAATGCCTACACAAAATGGCTGCCTGCCACATGGTCAAACAATAACAGCAAGCAAGGAGGCATGGAGAACAAAGAACACATGCAAGCCTAGAGCAAAAGCACACTGACAGGCTAGACCAAATAGCCAACTGCCACATGATCAAACAACAACAGCAAGCAAGGTGGCATGGAGAACAAAGAACACATGCAGGCCTATGGCAAATACACACTGGTTAGACAAAATGGCCACATGGTAAACAGCATCAGCAAGCAAGGAGGCAGAGCGAACAAAGAACACATGCAGGCCTATGCGAACGCATCCGCCCGCCTGATCCTCGACATACCCCGCTGATGTCACATCTCCCCTCACCTGAGGGACCTCCACTGGCTCCCCGTGGACAAGAGGATCACCTTTAAACTCCTCACCCACGCACACAAGGCTCTACACGACACTGGACCCACCTACCTGAACACCAGACTCAACTTCTACGTTCCCTCACGTCAACTACGCTCTGCCAACCTTGCCCTCGCCATCGTCCCCCAAATCCAGCGCAAGACCTCTGGCGGCAGATCCTTCTCCTACCTCGCCGCCAAGACCTGGAACGCACTCCCGACCTCACTACGCCAGACCCAGGACCTCCTCACCTTCAGGAGACTCCTCAAGACATGGCTCTTCGAACGATAGCAGCAGCACCCCCCCCCAGCGCCTCGAAACCCTTACGGGTACATAGCGCGCTTTATAAATTATTGATTGATTATGGCAAAAGCACGCTGACAGCCACATGATCACACAATAACAACAAGCAAGGAGTCATGGAGAACAAAGAACACATGCAGGCCTATAGATGGACACTGACTAAACAAAATGGCCTCTAGCCACATGGAATGGAAAACAAAGACATAATGGTGCACAAGACAAACACACACACACACACACACACACACACACACACACACGCACGCCAGGCAAAGGAGGCATGGTAAACAATGGAAAAAACACTACTATTAATTCAGCAATGCCAAAAATTAAGTCAGCTATGAAATGTTTATGCCAACAAACAACACCCCAATGCATGATATCATATTACCCCACCCAAACATACTTTTTGCAGAAGAAACATGAAATATAAAAAAATATATAATCTAATCTAACACTATCCCTGGCCTAAATAATCATAGGTACAACATGTACCACAGAAAAAGTGGTTTCACATACCCAATGGCTAGTACTGGATTGATGGCCTGAGTGCAAATTTAACAAACATGGAGAAAATGTACTTAATTGTGCAACCTTTACCCCTTATAAAAGATTAAATAAAAAATAATATGCCCCTACTGCAACTCCAGGCCACCCACTACAACCACAATCAAATTTTAAAATTGAAAAAATGTACAAAGAAAATAGTGGTGCATGCCCTCTATCAAACACCCCCTTATCCAAAGGTTTTTTAACTTGTTGTGGTGTCACAAGAACAAAGCCCATTAAATTCCAATAGTATATGCAGCAGACAAAACAGTGATCCTTTCACCTTGAAATCAAAATGAAAAGTGACCATGACTTGGGCAAAGCACTGGGAGAAGCCTTCTGGACAGACATAGGAAGTTGCAGTCTTGGTGGCACTTCCTTCCTGTTGGAAAAAAAAGTAAGATAAAAATGCTTTTTGCACTAAAAAACAACTTGAACTGGCCGTTGGAGTTGAATGTTAACTCATTAATGTATTTTCGAGTTGATTGACCTGCTTCTCAAGTTGAAAATCTACTTCAGAAGCAAGGACGCAACAGCTTGTGGTCGTCGCGTCACAAAACAGTACCACAAGGCTCTGTGGTGACTGAAAGCCATGTTAGCGGCCGGGGAAATCTTGTTTGCGCTCACGAGCACACAATAAAGGATCCTGAAGCTCAATAACGAAGCCTTGTGCACACCAATGGAAAAATAATTATGCCACGGACTGAACAGTGGAATTACATAGGAACCCTATGTTACACGCGTAGTGTAGTTACCTGAATTTTGTCAACTCTGCGAACGGAATGCATTTTTTCACCAGGGCCTAGTGTCCATCACAAAGAGCATTACAGAAGTAAACTAATTTGTTGGTAATTGTGATGGATACTTCTTACCACAGATTCCTCACTTTAGAATAAATACCAGAGCAGTTCTCCCCCAGATGAAGGGTCGGTAGAGTGAACGTAGCTCAAACATATCTTGCAAGACCAAGCGGGTAACATTTTCTCCATCTAGCCCTGGCTATCAAGGCAGTAGGTGCTTCAAAAACATATGCACTGATGTCCACGTCATGGCCTGGCAGATGTCAAGGACAGGTACTTTATGTGTAATGCTGTGGCTGTAGCATTAAGTTTGATGGAATGGCCTTTCAAACCTATGGCTGCTTCTTGGCCAGTGCATAGCTGATCTTAATGCAGAGGAACGTCCACTTCGACAGTCCTCCTCTGCACAGCCTTTGCCTTCTTCATCCTGGACAATCCGACATAAAAACTGATCGGTCTCATGGTGTTCTTTGTTATGATCAATATAAAAGCTTAAAGCCCTTTTGGTGTTCAGCCGATGAAGCCCCTCTTCCTCTTTTGAGGGTGGAGGATGGGCAAATAACCTACGCAAGATGATGGATTGCATTCATACATCAATTTGTCTGGAAAAAAGGTACAGTGGGTAGGTGCACCAACAGCACCTGAAGCTCACTCATGCAATGAGTAAAATAGTCCTTAAAGTCAAGAGACATAGCGTGCAGCTATGCATCAACTCAAAGGGCATGCACATGAAATATTTTAAGACCAAAATAAGGTCCAGCTGTGGCTGAACAAACTATTTAGGAATAAACATGTGTCAAGCCTTTTATAAACTTCATCACTGCAGGTGATATAAAGAAGGGCGGTTGGCCAATCAAATGGGCAAAAGGGCTGACAAATTGCCTTCAGTAGTGAGGACTGCAAGACCTTAGTAGGTCAAGAACAAAAGAACATCCAGCAACTTGGATTGAAAAGTGTCAGTCTTGCAGTTACCACACCAAGCCACAAGCTTTTTTCCTTTGCTGGGCAAAAATAGACTTTGTGGGCGGGTGTCTGGTGGCAACAATAACATCCACCACTTCCTGGCAGCAAAACAAATGCAGTCAACTGCCACTGCTCAATCTCCATGCATGGAAGTTTAGACTGCTGAGATTTGGGAATCAAAGTAGATTTGGGTGGTGGACCCTGTTGCTGAGACAGGGGTCTGCCTGAAGTAGCAGTCTGATCAGAGGACAGCTGACCAATCTCTGAAGGTCTGGGTATCACATTCTCTTTGTCCAATCCAGGGCCACTAGAATGATTTGGGCCTGGGCCTTCCTGATCTTTTTCAGAACATAAGGTAGGCAAGGCAAGAAGGTCTACAGGAGTCCTGAGTTACATTCCATTTGGAGTACATATTCTATCAAGTGTTCTTGCTGAAATTGTAATGCGCAGAACGTTTGTTACAGCGGGTTCTCCATAGTGCAAGAAGATGCCTTGCACCAACTTGAAATGTAGTTGTTATTTGTGGTCTGTAAGATGCCATCTGCAGAGCTTGTCAGCTGTGGCATTTTGAGACCGTACCAGGTTGTTTGTGATTAGGAAGATGCCCTGATGCTTCAACCAGCTCCAGCGGCACAGCGCATCCCTTTCCTCCCTGTTTGCTGCAATCCCAACATAGCAGTAGTGTTGTATGTGAAAAGTAGATGGGTGGTCGAAAGACTTTCAGTGCTGAGCAAATGGCTCGTAACCCCAGCAAGATGAAATAGAATTGAGCTTTCATTGAAAACCAGAGTCTTCTGATTTCAACTTCCCCTAGATGATCTCTCCAACCCAGCAGTGACGCACCCATCACCAATATCCACTCTTGGTGGGAAAGTAGGGGGGGCCTGCTTCTAGTCCAGTTGTGGTCAAGTAGCCACTACTGCAGATTGTTTGCAGCATCCTGAAATTTGAATGGCATCCAATATTTTTCTTTGGTGCTGGGAACCCTGGAAGTTCAGCGTTCAATGCAGAGCCTCCATATCAAACCTGGTGTAGTCGACAAGGAGTGTGGAGAATGCTTAAAAGGCCACAAAGCCTCAAGCTTCTCTCACTGAGATCCAGCATTGAGGCTGAACTCTCAGGATAATAGCCTAAAAGAACTAGACTTGTTGCAATAGAGGGAAGGGCCTGAGCAGTACCCCTCCAAAGAAAGGAAGAGTCTGGGAAGGAGTCAGATGCTACTTTGGCTCGCTCATCGTGAACCCCATCGATATCAGGAAGTTTACCATAATTTGAAAGTGCTCTATGACTGACTGTGGCAAGCCTGTTCAGTTCAGGCTAATTATATTATTTTTCATTTGATGGTTATTTCATAGTATTACTCAGTTGTATTTACCTTCAGTCTGATTTGGTTTTTTTTCTACCCCCCACGGCTTTCCACTTTCAGCCCTAGTGCCTCGTTCACTGCCCCCCCCCCACCTCCCAGGACTACTTATGACGGCTGCTGTGCGACTACGCCACTGGCGGGCCAAGGCAAGCCCATCTGCATCTGGACAATGTCCAGTGCCACGAACCATAGTTCCACAAAGATCCACTGATACGTTCAGATCTCATCGATCTCCAGTCCCCCTCCTTTTGGGTCTGCTGCCACAACTCAGCTAGAAACACCAGAGGTCCTCTCTCCTAATGCCACTGCAACTACACCTGCCGCACTGACCCGCCTACACCCGGCCGCACAGCCACACAAGAACACACATGTCTAAAATGTATCCTGCTCAACGTATAATCCCTCTGCAAGCACTCAACCGAGGTATGGGACACCATTCACTCCCTCAAGCCTGCCTTCCTCACTGAAACTTGGCTGGCTCACCACCTCCTCCGCACCCGATATGCAGAAGCCATTCCAAACAGCTACAAGATCATCCACCATAACCGAACCAAGAAACCAGGAGGAGGCATTCCCATCACTTACAAATAAACTCTCCAGTGCACCACCATCATGTTCAGCGACACTCAGCTCATGGAACACCTCAACGTTCAGATAAACAGACACCAACACCGACCCAAAGGCACCCTCACCTACATGCCCCCCAGACCCGATCCCAGCTTCTGTGATGCCATCCGGGAACTCATCTTCCTCGGAGACCTAAACTTCCACCTCGAGAACTTCAACGATACAAACACCAAGAATATCCGAGACAGTACGAACATCATTGGGCTCAATCAAATAGTTATGCACGCCACACTGCATGACACATGCTGTACAGCATCCTTACCTCCAGCAAAACATTAAATTCAGCCACACATCGGAAATCACCTGGTTGTACCACTCCATTGTCTATTTCACCTACACCACCATGCCCAGCGGAGTTGGTGCAAGATCTCCGAGAACCAATGAACAGAAGCCCTCAGTGGCCAGCCCCAGAAGCAACCTCGAACATGCACACTACAGTCAAAAACTTAAACTCCTGGATCACTGATTGCACCAACATCCTACCATCATGCAAAATGGTCTCACCTAAACCCATCAAGCAAGCAAAATGGTACACTCCAAAGCTCCACTCACAGAAGCACAAATGCAAGCAACGCTAGCATGCACCAAAGCTCCCAGCGACAGAGCCGCCTTCAAACACTCAGTCAACAAATACCACAATGACCTAAAAGAAGCCAAGAAGTTAGACTTACTAACCAGGATCCAACCAGTTCCAAAGGAAATAATGAGCTGTTCAAGGTCATCAAAGAATTCTCCAAACCTTCAGCAGCGTAAAATGACATTTCACAAACACAAGAACATCTTGACTCACTCATCGACTGCTTCCACAACAAAATATTCACAATATAAAGGAACTTCACACTCCAGCCAGTGGTTGCCAACATTCTCAGTCTACTCAACCTCTCTGACCCCCCTAACTGTCACCACCCTGCACAGCTGGAGCCTACTCCCCACACAATCCACCACCAACATAATGCGGTCCATCCATTTGGGATCCCCCCTGGACCCTTGTCCTCACCACATGTTCAACAAAAAGCAACCACACCATCAACATCAAACTCACTGACATCCTTAACATACCCTGTAGAATGGAAACAACCCACAGTCAAGCATCAAAAAACATTCTGTCAACCCCTACGATCTCAAAAACTACTGCCCAATCTCCCTTCTTCCCTTCCCAGCGAAGGTCAATGAGAAAGCCATCAACCAGCAGCTCACCGCCTACTTAAAGGACAAACGTCTTGACAGCTCCCAATCCAGGTTTAGGGTCAACAACAGCACTGAAGCTGCTCTTTTTGCTGCAACAGACATTAGAACCTTGCCTGACCAAGGAGACTCAGTTGCGTTCATTCTCCTCTACCTTCTGGCGGCGTTCAACACTGTCTCCCATCACAAGATGCTCAAGGGACTTCACTGGATAGACATTAGAGGAAACGACCTACAGTGGATTGCCTCCTTCCTTTCAGGCACATCACAAAGAGTCTTTCTCCCCCCCCCCCTTCACCTCTGAACCCAGGACATCCTATGTGGAGTACCATAGGACTCGTCCCTCAGCCCCATCCTCTTCAGCATCTACATGAGCCCCTTGGCCAGCATCGTCCGTAACTATGGTCTGAAAATAATCTCCTACGCAGATGACACCTAACTCATCCTCTCGCTATCGAAAGACACACCCCTTACAAAAGCCTATTTCCACCTCTGCCTGAACTCCAGTGCCAGATGGATGAAGGACAACTGCCTCAAGCTTAATACTGAAAAAACAGAAGTCATCCTATTCGGAAACTCCGCCTCACCCTGGGATACCTCCTGGTGGTCTGACGAGTTTGGACCTCCCACCACCCGCTCTAACACCGCCAGGAAACTGGGATTCATCCTCAACAAACGCAGCATTGAGAGACAGATCAACACAGCCTCCCCTGCCTGCTTCCTCACCATACATGTGTCACGGAAAATGTTCAAGTGGCTCCCAGTCACAACGAGAACAGTCAGTCAGGTATTCATCATAAGCTGCCTTGACTACAGAATTGCTCTCTACTCAGGGATCTCAACTCACCCCACAAAACAACTCCAAGTCATCCAAAGCTCAACTGTTAGACTCATCATGGACCTCCCTAGAAGAACCTACATCTCCCCACACCCAAGGAACCTCAACTACCTGCCTATGCACAAATACTGTCAATTCAAGATCCTGACCTATCCATACAAGGCCCGGCACAGCCTGGGACCCACCTGCTTCAACCAGCGGCTGAACTTCTACAAACCCTCTAGACACCTTTGCTCAGCAACACTGTCCCTTGCAGCCATCCCCGCAAACCTCGCAGCTCCTTTGGAGGTTGTGCCTTTTCCTTCATCGCAGCCAAAACCAGGAACACCCATCACACTTGAGAATGGCTCCAACCGTCCAGGAGTTCTGGAAGGGGCTCAAGACTTGGCTATTCAGCTAGAGCTCTGCAGCTTCAAGTGCCTAGATACCCTTACAGATGACTAATGTGCTATACAAATCTGTTGATTGATGGAGTAGTGTCCAAAGCCCAAACACCAGAGAGACACCTTGTGCAGTTGTGGAATTGACATCTGTTTTTTACAGTCACTGTATGATTTGAAACCAGTAGACTTAAGTAGGGATGATGCTCCTGAGCACACCAATGAATTAACTTAGAAGTTATTTGAATTTGTTCTATTTTGAAGAGTTATTGGAAGGTTGAAGAAACTGGGAGGGTAGCTCTGGATTTACGTCCGAAGGCTTTAAAGAAAGGAACTGACATCAGCGCACAGGGGTGGAGCTTACATGTTGCCCCGTCATGTCTGAGGCAGTACTGAGTCAATGAAGAATTGCATGGTGCCATCTAGTGGCACGCAGAAGCATTGCTAGTGAAAAAGGTAATAGAGACTTCTTACCACAGCTTCCTCACCTTCAGAATAGATACAAAAGCAGTACCTATTTGGAGGGTCTGTGAATAGACTCAAACCAAAAAGCCCTAAAGGACCGAGCAGGCAAAATGCCCTCTTGGTTAACCTGACTGTCCAGACAGTAGTGTTTCGTGAATGTATGGAGGGACACCCACGTAGCTGCCTGGCAGATGTCCAGGACGGAAACTCTGTTCCATTGCAGTAGTAGTAGCTTTGGCCATGGTAAAATGAGCTTGAAGTCCTTCAGGATGCTGCTTCTTGGCCAGTGCTTAGCATATCGTAATGTAGAGAGTGATCCAGCAGGAGACGATCCGCTTCTGCATGGCCTTGACATTTTTTGCTCAAGTAGACCCCAGAAAGAGCGGATCGTCAAGCCTGGTGTACTCTGATAAGATTGATGTAAAAGCTCAGTGCTCAGTCAAAGCAGTGTGTCTCTTCTCCTAATTCAAAGGGGCAGCATAGAATAAAAAGCCAGCAGGGTGATGGTTTGACCAATGTCGAATGATATTACAACTTTCGTCAAGAGGGATGCTCCTTTTGTCAGAACCAATTTGTTTGAGGAAAAGGTGGTGTACGGCAGGTAGAAACAAAGAGCTTGAAGAGCATTTACCACAACAATGTTATGGCGATGGCAAACACGATCTTGAGAGTGAGAAGCTACAAGGGACAGCTGTGAAGAAGCTCAAAGGGACAACACATTAAATACGTTAGGACCAAGTTAAGGTCCCAGAGTGGCATGATAAAGAGAGAGGGGGGAAACAAATGTTAGAGCCTTTCAACAATATGTCACATCTGTCAATCTAAATAATGAGGCTGATCCAGCAACCACAAAAAGGCCAAAGGGCAAAAGGTACTTTTAACTGTGCCCAGAGCAAAGTCTTGCTGGGTGAGCGACAAAAACAGCAAAATGTCAGATACCTTTGCCTAGAGATGGTCTATCTGCCACACCAAGCTTCTAATCTGTCCCAACGACAGGCATATACAATTTTGGTCAATTGATGCCTGCTTGCTAAAATGATATCAGTCACCTTTGAAGGAAGGCAGAAGGTGTTAGGTATCGCCACTCAATCTCCATGCATGAATGTGAAGATTGCAAAGCCCGGGTGCAGAACCCTGCTCTGTTGCTGCGACAGTAGATCCTCCTGGAGGCACAGCCTAATTGGAGGACAGATGCTTTGGCCCAGGAGTTCTGGATCCCATACTCTTTATTCCCAATCTGCGGCAAATAGGATGACTTGGGTTTGGTCGTTCCTGATCTTCTTCAGCATTCAGGCAGAAGTGGTATCAGTAGGAAGGCATACAGGAGTGAGTTTCACAGTAGGTAGAATGCCCCACCTAGCAAGAGATGCCTTTGAAACTCCAATGTGTTCTCAGCAGAGGCAAATAGATTGAGTCATGGTTCTCCCCATTTGCAGAAGAGACCCTGTGCCTGGGTGCCACTGCTGTTTGTGACCAGGTAGGTGTCAATGGCTGTGTTTGTCCGCCCTAGAACTGAAGGATTCTGCCAGGTGATTCACCACCAGGAAAATGCCTTGATTCACCAGCCATTTCCAGACGCGCAGAGCATCCTGGCATAGGGTTCAGGACCCTACCATGTTTGTTGCAAGACCACATGGTGGTTGTGCTGTCCGTAAGCACATGTAAAAGCCTACCTCTAAAGTATGCAATGAAGGAAGGATTTCACTGCCAAGCAGATGCCCCTCAGCTCCAGAAGGTTGATGGTGACCTAGGACTCTGCCAGGGACCAGAGTCCTCTAATCTCCATCTCTCCCTGGTGGCTGTCCAACCTAGAAGTGATGCACAGTTTGCCACTGTCAGCTCTGGCTTGATCTACCCTTAACCCAATTGCAGTTCAGTAGCCACCACTGCAGATCTTTAGCAGTGGCTGGTGGTATAGGCTGTCTCTGTTGAAACTACAAAAGGAAGAGTGAGCCTGATGCCACTGGTAAGGCGGGGCAGATAAGCCCAGCAAGCATCCTGTGGCCCTGCTCTATTGAATCGCTTCAGTGGTATCTGTATTGTCCCTAAAAAGGCAAGTCCTGTCAAAGGGCACGTCAAAAAGGGATGAATAGATATTTGAAAAACCCACTGACTGCAGCAATAAATGAGAACATTAGTGCCACTGGCTCACCCAATGAAATTAGTGGAGTCCAGCCCACAACAAATTGTGATTTTGGTCGCGTCATGATCGTCCTGTATAACTTGGAACAGATTGAAGGTCTTCTGGGACAACTGCAAGAACTTGAGCCACCAAGTCTCAAAGAGGGTGGAAAAGCAACCCAGCAGAAAACTGGCATTGATGGGCCTCAGAGTCAAAATAGTGGGAAAAAAATAAATTTTTCCCCAAAGGTCTCCACTCTTTTAAACCCCCCACCGGGGGAGTAGCCAGGAAAGTATTTGGGCTTGTCCAACTAGTAGATGCTTGCGCCGCTAGGCTCTCAGGAGAGAGGTGAAGAGATAAAAATGCAGGGTCTCCAAGGCAGATTGGTGAAATTTACTGAGGGGGCAAAGCAGAGGTCTCCTAGGCCCCTAGAAGGATGTCATTACCTTGTTATAAAAGGTAGGAGGGGCACAGTAGTGGTTTGCCCCGGCTGGAGAACTTTAATCAAAACACCGGTTTAGACTCCTAGGGTAGGATGCTGGAGGTTGAGAACTTCAACTGCCCTCTGCAAGACCAATACAAACAAAGCACTCTTCAGTGGCAGGACCCAAGGGAATGACAAGGCCAGAATTAGGAGAGGTGTCAAGGCCACTGGCTTCTTGCAGGTCATCATACCAATAAACCTCATGGAAGGGTCTGCCAGTTTTATTACCTGCATCTTTTTTGCATTCTCAGAATCAACAAGTGCAATATGTGGGACCAACCAAGGTCGCAGAAGCACCAAATCTGAGAAGGAGAGCACAATGGGTACCTTGTCCTTGGATCAGAAGAGTCAGAAATTGGGCTCACAGAGTTCTTAAATCTGGCTTAGTGTTGCAGATGGCCCTGAAACTCAGTTTGTAGGATAGACTCCAAAGTCGACCAGCCTCGGGAGTGAGATTGTGAAAAATGGTGACACCCTTTCACCATCTCGGGAGTATGAGTGGTGGGAAGGGGTTGAGTCCTGCATGGGTTTTTAATGTTTCTTTTCAACTTACGCAGAGATTTGGAGTGCACTGATGAACAACATCAGGATCGACTACTGCGAATTCTGGACCAGGAACCGGAATGAGAGTGAGCTTTGGAGTTGAACGAATCTCAGAGCCACCTGTCTCTTCAGGACCTGTTGCCGTGTACAGAGCTCCACTCTTGGCGCAAGATGTCTCCCTCCACCCCAGAGTGATGGGAGGATTCAAGTGCACAGTAAATTTGCAGCATGGCCTCTCTGAAGGATTAGATCTTCTGTGGCACTGACAGCTGGGGGACTCAGTGTGTGTTAGACCAACTGAGGTTCTGTTGCGAGTGACCACAAAGGAGCACAAATTACACTTTCATACCCTCACACCTTTTTGGGGTCAGTGCGGCTGGATATGGTAGAGTCCTGATTCACTTTTGTATGCCTGCACTTGGATTTACATGCAGATTTTTAACAAAAAAGAGGAGCAATCATAAGAACATGCCAGTGACGAGGACCAGCATGATCGCTGCAGCTTCTTCTTGTATTTGGTGACATACAACATCAATTACAGGTCTCAAATCGCCTCTGAGTGTATTAAGGCACATTTATCACACTACTTGAGTCATTTCTAGAGCTTAGCCACCAAAGGCACACCTTGTGCGGGCCTGTGATGGACTAATTGACATATACGTCCTACAGTCTCAGCACAGCTTGAACCCTGTAATTTCCTACCACACCATCCAAAGTTGTTTCAGGAGTTGCTAGAAGACAGACAGAGCACACTTTCAGACTCAAGCCAGGGAAGGAATACTGTTCTCCATGTTGCAACAAAGGGGAAGATGAACACTTCCTTTGCAGCATATTTCACCTGTCTCAGAGCAAAGCAAGGTCTATGAATTTAGTAGACGCTTTTTCAAATTTAGGAAGGGGAAAGAGACCCAGTAAAATAGAGTCCATGGAGTTAACCATATTAAATCACCCAACATCTTGTCTAGTTCCTTAAAAACAGGAGTGAAGGTGGAGTATTGGTAGGTTGGCAAAATAATAAGGAAAGTAGGAGTACTACTATCTTGGTCAGAGCTACTTGACCCATAACCGACAGAGGAAGTGAAGACCAGAACGAAATCTGTCCACGAAGTGTGTTAGTGCGTCAGACCTTGATAAGTATACTTACAAGGGGACGTGAACAGGTCGATTAACCTTTTGACTCGCAATTAAGAAGTTCTTACCATAGCTCCAATACATAATAAATACACAATAATCAATAATCATTAGTAATCAATAATCAATGGAGTCAGTAAATATCAAGCACCATGAACTTTCAGTCATGGAATAACCACACCTTTAGTAAAGGTTTAGAATGGTTATTCCCCTATATTAACAATACTAAGGTCAAAAAGATGAATCTCAAAATCAAATGAAAAAAATACAGGAACAACACTGGTTGTCCAAAGCGGCGGAAGAAACTCAATCTAATCAAAGCTTGTACTACAACAAATTCTAAAGTTATGGTGCAAATCAATAGCAAAATCAACTGCGACAAAATGATAACATACATGGAATTCAGCAGAGAAATTTGGCAAAAGTTAGTCCCTGTGATCGTCAGTCATTTGTGAGGATCCTTAACTAACGTCAGATTAGCATCAGCATGTTGGGCTTCAGGCAAACAATGTTAGTAACACAAACTTGGAAAAACATCTAACTATGGCTCTATCAAAACAGCGCAGTTGGCACCTAGAAAGAAAAAAACAAATACGCATAATAATCACATTTCAATTTATACCTATCCTTGGTATGAGTCAGCAAGCAGAATTAGTCTTCGTCCTCAGGACATCAGTCGAACAGCAAGGCATCAGGTCTCAGTCAGGAAATCAGGGCAAAATCTCTCAGGATGTCGGAATAACCATCTTCCTTCTAAAATCTAAAACTTTTCCCTCTGTGGCATTGTTATATCAAAGTCACCTAAACTATCCCCCAATTCCCTATTGGTCAATTATTCGGATGTTCTCACTTTGTCCAATAACACTACTGTACCAAATCTATGAATTCTAATATTTCTCCATTCACATACTGTTGATTGGTTCACCTTACGATGTTCTCTTCATCCGACTTGTCAGGTAACAATATTGTTGCAGCTTCCACTCTAGCCAGTATTTTCATTGTTCTTGTCCTGGGAAAGTCAGTCTCACACACATTACACATAAAATGTTGCATTAGAAAGAACATCACCTCCTAGCAGTTGGTTCTCACGCAAAGCTTCTGTTATGCACATTTAAACAATACAATAGACATTTAATAGTTCAATTCACTTGATCAGCATTTTACTAAACGCCAAGAAATACAGCTTTTACATGAGGCCTGGCAAACTAGGCCAAGACACTCGCTAAGTTAAGGCCTACAATTAATGAAGCTAAATCATACTTCATAACCTTTAATACAACATATCAATCAATCAATCAATCAGTCATTTGTAGAGCGTGCTACTCACCCGCTAGGGTCTCAAGGCGCTGAGGGTGGGGGTGGGCGGTGCAGGTGGAGGTGCTACTACTCATACATCCAGGTCTTAAGGCGTTTCCTGAAGGTCAGCAGGTCCTGGGTCTGTCATAGGTGGACGGGGAGGGAGTTCCAGGTGTATATTACTGCATGAATCTAATAATTTTTCAATATTTCATAAGTATTAATCAGTAATCAGTACACTTCGTTCACATTGGTGGCCATTCTTAAAGGTCACATTTTCAAATTTGTGCATTATTTTTCTACGTTATTTGATTTTCTACATAAACTCATTATTCAAAATACATAAACACTCATTAATAACTCTTATTAAAATACCTGCACTAACAAGTGGTAGGACCACTCTGCCCATGTTAACACAAACATTCATTCTCAAGTATCTATGTGACACCGATTCATGTGACAGTCCAAGTGTAAGTGTGGAGGAGGGGCGTTAGTTGACTGAAGAGCGCAAATATAGGGCTTGACCCAGTTCACACGAAGATCAAAAACTGCCATGACGTTTTTCAGAATCTGCGCAATGGAGAAAAGGTTTAATCCTGCGTCCTTTAACCGTCCGTGTGCATTGAGATTGCATGCGTTGTATCTCGTAGAGGAATCTGCCAGTGGGACCCAGCAAGCTGCAGATGGGCAGCAGTAGGTTCTATGGCCAAGGCAAACAACAGGTGGAGATGATGGGCAACCCTAATGGGTGCTCATTCACATACACTCCCCTGTTTTCAATCGGGATGATCATTTTATGTATATGATAAGTACCCACTTGTAACAATAAGGAAGTGAGTTAGAATTCTGTTCATATGTTCCCAGTGGAAACAGTCAAAAGGCTTTGCGAGGCCTAGGACAATGAGTGTTTGGGAACAGTTCTGAGGTCACAAAAATAACATCCGAAAGTTTGCAAAGGTTAAATGGGATATTATGTCTAGGAATGAAGCCAGATAGATCAATATGTATCAGCCTGGGAAGTTCTGGCAGCAGACGGTTAGCCAAAACTTTATAATCTGTATTTAGGATTGATAATGGACGATACAAGGCCATGTCCAATGGGCTTGATAAGGTTTTAGCATAGTAGAGCTAATAGCCCCATTCGAAGATGGATGCCTCTTTGAAAGCAACCAGAATAGGTGCTAATAGCTGGGACAACACTGTGAAAAACTCAGACAGGAGACGTCCAAACCCAATGTCTTAATGCACAGAAAGTCCTGTAGGACAGCTTTAAATTCTTGTTGTGTAAGAAGTAGGTCCAGAGTTTGGAAATCATCAATCACCAGGCAGGGCAATAGGATTGGCACCTTAAACTCATCTACAATGAAAACAGGAACATCTGCAGGGGCTTGATACAATATAGTAAGAAAGTATTGTTGGACAAGTTACTTACCTTCGGTAACACCTTGTCTGGATGAGACTATATCTAGCTGCAGATTCCTTACCTTTGAATTCTCCCCAAGCGTCAGACTGAATCCTGAAGATTTTCGTGAGCAGTACTCCTGTGCACTGATAGGTGGTGTCAATTGGCTCTGTGTAGGCATCATTTGCACCGCAAATTATGCCGCTGGTCCTATATAAGCATCACACAGAGTGCGCCAATGTCCATTTCTGTTCCCAAACTTCTACGCCAGACACGTAGAACCATGAAGAACACTGGTGTGTAATAACTAAGGGCCTGAAAGGGGACTCCCTGCCGTTAGAAATCTGTTTGCAGAGCAGGGAGGAAGGGCGGGTCGGTAAGGAATCTGCCACTAGATACAGTCTCTACCAGATAAGGCGTTACCGAAGGTAAGTAACTTGCCCATCTGACAGACTTCTAACTGCAGATTCCTTATCTTTGAATAGACACCCAAGCAATAGCACCCACCTGAGTTGGGTCTGTGAACCAGGTTCAAACAAGAAAGCCCTTCAGGACTGAATGGGCCAAGTGCCATCCCTATGGACTTGACTAGCCAAGCAGTAGTGCTTGGTAAATGTGTGCAGAGATGGCCACAATGCCGCCTGACAGATGTCAAGGACTGGAACTCTTTGTGATAACACAGTGGTCGCAGCATTAGCTTGGGTAGAATGAGTGTGCAAACCCTCAGGGTGTTGCTTTTTGGTCAGTGTGTGGCAGATCTTAATGCAGAGTATGGCCCATCTGGATGTGGGCTGCTTCTGCACTGCCTGACCTTTCTTCACACCCACATAACCTACAAAGAGTTGGTCATCCAACCCGAGCTCTTTTGTAGGATCAAGGTAGAACACCAACGCTCTTTTTGGGTCCAGGTTGTGGAGTCTCTCCTCTTCCTTAGAAGGATGTGGGGGGTGCATAAAAAGTAGACAAGGTGATGGATTGGCCTACATGAAAGGGCATGACCACTTTGTGCAGAAAAGAGGCCCTACTGTAAAGCACCACTTTGTCAGGATAGATAGAATGGTAGGATGGCTCCGATGATAATGCCTGCAGCTCACTCACTCTGCGGCCAGATGTAATTGCCACACGGATGTCTGTTTTCAATGTGAGAAGCCTGAAAGGACAAATGTGTCACTACTGTCAGATCTGATGGGGAAAGGGATCTGCCTCTGACCCAATCGCAGCTCGTTAACCATCACTGTAGATTATTCAAAATTCCCTCCGAGATCTGCACCCTGTCAAAGAGATTCCCCTGATGCTGTACCCACTGGACCTGCAGGTCCACTATAGAGCCAACATATGCCATCTGGCATGTGTCACCAGCATGAGGCCCATCAGCCTCAGTCATTCTCACTGAAATCCAGGTTAGAGGCGGACACATTGGTATCATAGCTTTATATCCTGCACTGGCCACCCAGGAGCATAAGCCCAAAATTGCACTGTTCAGAACAGCTCTGATGAATGGGAGCGTCTGAAAGGGAGTCAGGTGTGACTGCTGCACGTTTATAGTGAACCCAAGCAAATGCAGGAGGTCTGCCGTAGTCTGGAGGTGGGAGACAACAGCCTGGGGCGAACTCACCTTTAACAGCCAGTCGTTGAGATGGAGAAGACTGAAACCCTTTATCTCCGCAGATGAGCTGCAACGACCAGCATCATCTTGGTGAATACCAGAGGGGTGCTGGTAAGGCCAAAGAGGAGCACAATGAACTGAAAGTGCTCGTGACCTACCATGAACTGCAAGTAACATCTGTGGGTAGCAAGGATGGAGATATGAAAATAGGCATTCTGCAAGTCGAACGCTACCATGCAGTCTCCTGGGGCCAGGGCAGACAAGACCTGAGTCAGCGTGAGCATCTAGAACTTCTCCTTTTTGAGAAATAGATTGAGGGATTGAAGGTCTAGGATAGGTCAAAGACCGTTGTCATTTTTGGGGACCAGAAAGTAGTGGGAATAGCAACCACAGCCTACTTCTGGCACTGGAAGCCTCTCTTTGGCTCCCTTGGCCAAGAGAGCAGTAACTTCTTGGCGAAGAAGGGACAAATGATCCTCTCATCTGATCGTAGGTTGGTGGGAGGGTTGAAGGGGTAGTATTGAAGGGAAGGGAGTAGCCCCTTCGGACTATCTGCAAAACCCACCTATCTGAAGTGATAGATTACCAGTGAGGAAGGTGATGGTAGCCACAAAAGGGGCAAAAGGCAGACTGAGGTGGGACAAGGGATCTTGGCAAGGTCCAAGGACTTGGCTGTAGCCAGAGAATCCTTGAAGCGCTGGAGCACTGAGGCTGTTTTGTCTCAGAAGAGACAGGTGCCATCAAAGAACCCTGGACATCTCCTGAAAAGCCAGACATCCTCAGCCAGGAGTGGCACCTTAGGGCCACAGTAAAAAAAATAAAAAAAACGCTCTACCTAGCGAGCTAGTCATGTCAAGTCCACAATGAATTGTGAACTTTGCCGCGTCTCTCCCATTGGCATTAGCCTTACAGTGGACAGCCTGACCTTCCTCCAGGACCTGTGCAGCACTTGCACAACCATATCTAATAGCGTGTGTTCACAAATCCCAATGCACCAATGTCAAAGGAAAATATCTTCTTCCCAAGTGAGTCCAACCTTTTGGATTCCCTACCTGGGAGGTAAACTCTTGGACCACCAAGCTCTCAGCTGTAGGGTTTTGCAACAAGAAACTTGGGTCCCCAGGTGTGGGGCGATGGCAGCGGGCAATAGTCCTGTTCCCAGGAGCCCCAGTCCTGGCTTTGGACCAGGTACCCAGTAAGACATCAGTAAGTGCATCATTGAACAGGAACAGAGGTTCTGAAGTGGAGGCTCCCGGTTGCAGCACCTCTGTCAAGAGATCAGTCTTGATGGCCACCGAGGGTAGTTGAAGGTCCAGGATTTCAGCTGCCCTCCTCACCACCGTAGCGTAAAAAGCTCCATCCTCTGTAGCCATGGTAGGGGGAGAAAGCATGCCAGTATCTGGAGAAGTGTCCAGTCCGCTGGCCTTACTCAAGTCTTGATACCAGTCCATTTCTTCATGTGGATGGTATGTTTCCCTGAAACTTAGCCCGTAGGAAAAGGGCTCAGGATCTGAAGGAGGAGGCAAAGGCTCCTGCTGGCACCAGATTTGGCGGTGTACGTTGCCCATCCAGCTCAGTGTCTGGAATTACAGAGTGGATAGTTCTGCCAGTGAGTGCAGACTGCACCGGGAGCGTTGGTGTTGGGACCGGCGTTAGAGTAGGTTGAGGTAGTACGATCTTGGCTGGTCTGGATCCAGGACTAGATCCCTTGGAAACTCTTGGTGCCTGAGCAGCCGCTGCGGAACCTGACGAGCCTCTTCTGACCCCACAGGGCCCGAAGGCGGTTCAGCAAGGTCAGGCCACCCAAAAACGAGGAACATAGCCTCATAAATCTCTCAAGAGTTGGGCTGGAGTAATCATAGCATTTAAGTGTCTCTAATCTATTATGGTAGATAGATTTCAAGTAGCATATGTATTTAATATTGTCAAGGTTAGTGGGGAAGTTGTTCTAAATCACAGATGCAAAACATCTCTAGTGAGAGTCTAACACTGTAGATTTTATGCATAAGCTTCTTATAACCACTTTAAATGTTTCCCACTCCACCAATGGAGAAGAAGACCCACTGTTTCCACAGACAAATGTATCAATATGATCTTGAAATGTGTGTCGAAACACTTGTAGGCGCCATGTTGGAACAGGGGTAAGCACCCTCACTCACAAATAAACTTAAGATGCCCCAAGAGTAACATGCATTTGCAATGCAATAGGTTTCTCATTTGCTTGAGTTAGAGCTATTGGCGTTGTAAATGCATAACTGGATTTTTCTTGCCACATAAATTGGTCAACTCTGCCCCATAATTTGGTACTCTCTGCCACTTAATTCCAGTGGCCCTGCATGCAACTAAATCACTTCCATTTACCTTCTTCCTCTATCTGTAGCAAAAAATGAAAATATTGCCATTATTTATTATATTTATATTATTATTTCCCCCCCAAAAACCTAGAGTGGGGACCCAGAGATGACCTACACTGAAAGAGCAGGTTGTGCTGACCATTTTGATGGTGGTCCAATTGTACTAGGACCACACCATGGTGAGTTATGGGCAAAAATGTTTTGTAAAACGAATGCCTTGCAAAGCATTATACAGCAACTTTCCGAGTGCAGCAAACTTTGTAGTATCTTGACTGTAATGTTCAGAACAACCCCCAGAGGGCACCACACTAAAAATACCATTTGTCAGCCCCTAGAGAGCATAACCACATTAAAACAGAAAGGCAGAATGTAATGCAGTGCAACCATATATTTAGCCCCTAGAGGGCTTAGTGCATTACACATTTTCAGGCTCAGCAGGCCTATTAGAATAATATTATGAACAAGGTCCTCAAAACACAAACTACTCCCAGCTGTAAAACACAAGTTCCAGCCATGAGAGAACTTAAAAAGAAACCGAATGGTGGGTACGGGTTATTATTTTACCCCCCTGCCTAGTGTGGGGACCCAGAGATTACCTAGACAGAAAGAGTGCATTGTGCTGAACATTTTGATAGTGGCCCCTTTGTCTTAGGACCACCACACAGTGAATTATGGTAAAAAATGTGTTCTAAATGGAAAGCATTATGGGGCACGTTTCACAGAGTGCAGTGAATATTGTAGTATTGGCTCTCCCGCTGTGCCAGGAGAGCCGACGTGTTGAGGATTTCTATGTTTTTTCTGTTTAAAATGCGCCAGTTTGTGTATTTTGAGTTTGCGCTAAATAAAACTTAAACAAAAAAAGAAAATAATAATAATTTAAAAATCCCTCCACTCCCCTCCCCCCCTCAAGCTTGCAGCCTTTGGGCGCAAACACCACAAAGAAAAAGCTGCATGTCCAAAAACAAGCAAGAGTCAGAAACAACATACAGACATGGAGCGCGAAGTGGAGAGGCAAAAGTAAAATGTAGTGCGCCATACTAAGGTATGGGGCTGATCTTGCAATAATACATGTAACAAGGTTAGTCTCCAAGGCGGTAACAAAGCAGCTTCGAGGCTGGACAAACGCAAAGCATTTACCTACGAAATCAAGGGAATTTTGAAAGGCAGGCCAAAGAACGAATTAAAGTGATGGGCGTGAGATGGGCATGGTGAAAGCCCACAGACGTAGATTACAACATCTCGAGAGACGTGCGCTGCCTAGGCTCGACTTAAAATGCACAAAGAAGCACTTAAGAGTCTTGGCGTCCAAAGTGTATGATAAAAAAAAAAACATATTTCCAAGGCTCCTTTCAACAGTCTGCACACTTAACTGTGCAGATCACTTTCTAAGAATTAAAGGTAAATTTAAGAGACGCATTTAGGCCTATACATTTCCAGCGTATTTTGATGCAGAACCTATAGATGAACAAGCTTAATCGCCTCTTTGGGCACAAGCTTTGCTTTGACAAAATAAAATAAATGCAAAAGCACCTGCAAATGCAATAAGAGTTGTTTTCCCTTAGTGGACGCTCTTACCACAACACACTTCTTTGCTGTCAAAGAATTGTTAATGGAAAGTAGTTGAACTGCAAATGGCTTCTAGAAAAATCTACAATGAAGCCAACCAATGGTAATTAATGGGCGGGCTTTAAGACCCCTTTAAGATTAAGTTAACAAAAGATCTCACAAGAGACAGCACAACCACTCTCGGGGGAAAAGCCTAAAAATCATGTACACCACAGGCAGCACAGCTAGCTTCCCATACACACACCAGGCTGGCACAGCCAAAGCATAGCAATCCTCACTGACACACAGAATAGGTACAGCATGCGTAGTGGAGAGAGATTCCTAAATACATACAAACAGAACAGGTTCACATACACACGCCAACAGAACACATACAGTACAGAGAGCAGCAAATAAGGCTTTGTTCGCATAGGGACACAGAAACATAACAAGTACAATGCAGATATCAGGAGAGCAAGCTTCTGTCTTTCACACACCTACTCAAACAAAACAGGTACAACATAGAGCTCAACACAGCAAGCCTCACAGACACAGAATAGATGCTGGAAAGGCTGCAGAGCAGGGTTCACTACTGCACACAGACTAAGTACAGCATAGGCAGCTGAGCAAGCTTCCCTTACACAAACACATCAATAGAGCACACATGGCACAGAGAGCAACAGAGGAACATTCACTAACACACAGACTCAGTACAGCATAGGCAGCTGAGCAAGCTTCTGTCACACAAACACATCAACAGAACACACAAAAACAGAGCACATATGACACATAGAACAGCAGACCAATGTTCACTAACACACAGTATCAGTACAACATGGGCAGCTGAGCAAGCTTCCCTCAGACAAACACATACCAGTAGAAAACAGCACACATCAACAGAGTGCACATGACAGAAGGCAGCAGAGCAAGCGTCACTAACACACACAATTAGAACAGGGGGCAAGCAAAAGAAAGGTTACCAGTCCAGCTTTTCAAAGTATCATCCATTGCGTTGCATTTTTAGTAACTTTTGGACTGTTTGAGGTAGAAACAATTTGTTTTGTTAAAATCTGCAGATTATGCAGCAGATAATGGATTTATGGCAAATCTAGTCATGCAAAAATCACTGCGGTCACACAATCGCATAAAATGGTCCTGCCCTTAGGTTCATCACTAAATGTCTGAACAGGAGCAGGGTTATTCAATGAAAGTACTTGTTTGCACTATTTTGTTTGAAATGTAAAATACAGCACAACTTTACTACCATGTCATGTTGCAAAAACTTGCACCATATGTTTTTTTTTTTTTTTTAGTTCTCTACGGTAGGCCAGACGAATACTTCTGTTATGGATTGCCAAGCATCTCTCCGCCGCATTCTCTTCTACCTTGAAGGTATTTATTTACTCATATCAATTCCTAGTTTTACAGTTTGCTTTATTGAACTTTCAGTTTTGTTTTCACTTTTACAAAGTAGAAAAGAAGTCCCAGAATGGAAAGAAGACTAGACTAAATACTCATGGGTTAGCTTGAGATCTCTGTATTATTTTCTTTGTCTAAGCTTCATGAAGCAGAGCAAATGGTGCAGTCTCGAAAACTCTATCCTTGTTTGTGCTTCTAACAAGTGATCTGTCTCCTAGGTTTTGGGGTTGCGTCACTGTAGTCCTCCAAAGATGCCCTGCCACCAAAGAGAACCGACTTATCTCCAAGGTGGGCCACAATGGCGCAAACCACTTGTCCTGCCATCACACAATCACCACCCTGCCAAGAGCTCCCGGCTGGAGTGCTGTTACTGGCATAGCACTCACATCTACAACTACTGGCCTCGAACCAATTTGTTTTGTTTGGGTAATTGCACGGAGGAGCATGCATGCACTGGTGCAGGGTATGAGACTGGAGATGCGCGAGGAGATACAAGTGTCTGCTGTCATGTGTGAGACAGCACATAAAAAATATAAAAAATCCAGTTTTATATAGTGTGAACTCGACTCAAAGGGATCAGAGAGCTTTACATAAGCACCATGTACACAAGAACACAATTTTTAGTAGGCAAGTAGAGATTAAGGGGGTTATTCTAACTTTGGAGGAGGTGTTAATCCGTCCCAAAAGTGACGGAAAAGTGACGGATTTACCACCAGCCGTATTACGAGTCCATTATATCCTATGGAACTCGTAATACGGCTGGTGGTATATCCGTCACTTTGACGGATTAACACTCCTCCAAAGTTAGAATAACCCCCTAAGTGATTTGCCCAGGTTCACAGGATGTTGAGCCAAAGCGGAGGCTCGAACCTGGCTTCCCAGCTACAAAGTCGGCAGCTCTGGCCGTTAAACCACATTCTCTCCCACTTTATGCATTACATATAATGGAAAAAAATCAATCTTCAAGTCCAAGAATGCAGAATGGTCAGGAAACTCCAGAACGGGCAGGGGGTGCTGGGGGATGGCAGTGCTAGCCAATTTAAAGCGCCATTGCCACCATGAACGCGAATGAGAGACAGAAAAGAAAAAAGTAGTTTGTTCACAGCTAAACATATCAGCAATTGTGAGATAATCCATGTAACAGGGTCAGTCTTTAAGGGGTAACTAAACTGCCCTGATGTGGGAAAAATTTAAAGCATTTACCAATGACATCAAGGGATTTTTGAAAGGCAACCCCACAAACAAGTGAAAGTGATGGGCGTGGTTAAAATGTCACAAATAGATAACAGGTCGGAAAAGCAGCACTTGAACGCTCCTATGCTCGGCAAAAAATATACCACTGCATGTTTAACATAAGGAATGACAGCACACATGGCCCGATTTCAGAGAAGATCTTGCTGTACCACCTCGCAGTTGTATGACCCTTTGGTGAACCATCTTTAAACTACTACAGGCTCTCTCATAGGGCTCGATTATACCTCCCTAACGGGGCTATTGTACAGCCCACTGCTGAAGCTACCTATTCTGTGCTATAGGTTTGTCAGCTGCATCCATCCGCTTTCTCTCCCCTATGACGTGAGACAGATGTTTCAGGAGCGGTCTTGTTTTCGAACTGATGACAATGTCATCAGAAAAAAGCAGGGTCCTGCTCTGGATTCCTTCTTTTATTTAAGCTGTTTTGGCCATTGCTGGTGTGATCTTTTTTCCTATGCAACCTCTTGCAGGCCAGGGACCAAAGGTAGCAAACGTCTAGGCTACACACGAGATTGAATTTATGCACAATTATTTAAACTGCAGTTGGGGAGGTAGCAAGCTTTTCACACTAAAGCTTCCTAAAATGTTTAATAGGCACCTACAGATGGGCGTCTTGATGAGGAACCTTTAAAAGAGGTCACTGAGCAAGATGTAAAATGCTGACATCGTTCCTGTCTTATGTATTCTGGTAGGAGATGGAAATGCCTTCCTTTTCCACGTACAACATATGCCCAGAGACCCAGATCAGAGGCAGTGGGAGAGCCTTTACTAGAACTTCAATCTATCCCACGACGGAAGGATGAAGTCTGAAAAGAGAAGATGCAGCAGCAATTTAACAAGCACGAGTGACGGGCTGAAGTTCTTCATCTGCATCTGCATCACTGGGCCTTTTTAGAAGCTGAAGAGTGGATTGACAGAGTGCCTCAACATCAATCTTGTGACGGCGAATGATGCTTCAATGTCGAGTGATGTGACTAAGTAGGTAAGTGCAAAGTTGAAAGGTGGTGCTAGTACTGTCACCTTATCTCTTACTTTCCCTGGACCTCTCTCTCTAAGGTAGTCCTTTGCAAGAGGACGCAGATGTAGTTCGAATGCACAAAAAATAAACTGTTTCTCCTTCGTGCGCATTCTGGCCTACCTGATTCAGAGTTCCTCCCACTCTCCATTCAGTTGGATGCCCAATCTGCCTCAGATGGTGCTTTTAAACATTTCTACACAAAACTCTCTCTTTTCACTAGGAAGAACCGGGAAGGCAGACCACACACACTCGGCGAGGGCCTTTGGCAGCATTCTTTGTGACAGAACGATGTTATGTAAAATGAAGGCATGGTGACAAAAAACGCAGCTGAAAACGTAGTAAAAACATTCGTTTTCTAGTGATGAAAACAGTTGAAGAAAGAAGAAACCCCAACAGAGAAAACTCCCAGAAAGGGACACTATATATATGTGGCCCTTGCCACTAGGCAATATATATATATATATATATATATATATATATATATATATATATATATATATATATATTGCCTAGTGGCAAGGGCCACTAGGCAATTATGGTTAAGACCATTTTAAGTCAGTGAGGTTTTTCATATTTTTGAACACGACTAAAGCCCGACCCGCTGGATGAAATAATACTAAATTTGCCAGAACGCTAGTTCTTGGTCCAAAAAGCGTGTTTTTCAAGATTTGGTGTAAATCTATTCAGTAGTTTGAGATATTAGAGTTTTAAAAAAATGTAGATATCTCAGGATGTGGATCCTCCCCGGATCCAACTGTCCCTCTACTGATATCGGATTGGCTGCCAACATTTCAAGCAGGAAGTGCAACAATCAGTTAATGTGTGGGACTGTATCAAGAGAAAATGAAGAAAACTGAACAAATGTAGGTGAAAACCCTTGTGTGCCAAGATTGTCCCATGTTTTTGTGTCTGTGTCGGGAAACGTGTTGTCTGGCAAGGAACTAACTAGTTAGTCAGACCCTGTTAAGGTTGTGGAAGTCAATGATGGGTCTGTGAAGGTCACAGGAGAAAAGATATGGAATATGAGGCAAGTTTGTTTTTCTGAATCCAGAGTGCGCTGAGATGGGTGCAGTTGTCTCTGAAGAATGTAGAAGAGAGGAATGTGTTTGTTGATGTACCTGTGGGGGAAGACGCATATGATTCTATTGTTAGAGAGCATGATTCCGTTGTGTGTGTGATGGTCATGAAAGTGCTCTAGGTGGTGGAATGGGTTGAGGAAGCTGGATTAAGGAGTTCACATACCAAACAGTTGCCCACAAGATTTTCTGAATTTGAAGTATTAATAGCATTGATGAACAAGTTACTTACCTTCGGTAATGCGTCATTTGGTAGAGACCTTTTCTAGTTGCAGATTCCTTACCTTAGAACTTCCCCAAGGAGTCAGTCTGGTTCTGGAGATTTTTCTTGAGCAGTACCCTTGCGTACCATGAGTGGTGTTGGTTGGCTCCGCATCTGTCGTCAGCATTATGCATGCCGGATACGATGTCACGGGGCCTATATAGGCACCACCCCGGTTTGCTGACATCAGTTTCTTTTCACAACTTTCCACGCCAGAAGAGCGGAGCTATGAAAAACATGGATCACTGGTGCGTAAAAACTAGGGCCCTGAAAGGGACACTATATATATGTGGCCCTTGCCACTAGGCAATATATATATATATATATATATATATATATATATATATATATATATATATATATATATTGCCTAGTGGCAAGGGCCACTAGGCATTTATGGTTAAGACCATTTTAAGTCAGTGAGGTTTTTCATATTTTTGAACACGACTAAAGCCCGACCCGCTGGATGAAATAATACTAAATTTGCCAGAACGCTAGTTCTTGGTCCAAAAAGCGTGTTTTTCAAGATTTGGTGTAAATCTATTCAGTAGTTTGAGATATTAGAGTTTTAAAAAAATGTAGATATCTCAGGATGTGGATCCTCCCCGGATCCAACTGTCCCTCTACTGATATCGGATTGGCTGCCAACATTTCAAGCAGGAAGTGCAACAATCAGTTAATGTGTGGGACTGTATCAAGAGAAAATGAAGAAAACTGAACAAATGTAGGTGAAAACCCTTGTGTGCCAAGATTGTCCCATGTTTTTGTGTCTGTGTCGGGAAACGTGTTGTCTGGCAAGGAACTAACTAGTTAGTCAGACCCTGTTAAGGTTGTGGAAGTCAATGATGGGTCTGTGAAGGTCACAGGAGAAAAGATATGGAATATGAGGCAAGTTTGTTTTTCTGAATCCAGAGTGCGCTGAGATGGGTGCAGTTGTCTCTGAAGAATGTAGAAGAGAGGAATGTGTTTGTTGATGTACCTGTGGGGGAAGACGCATATGATTCTATTGTTAGAGAGCATGATTCCGTTGTGTGTGTGATGGTCATGAAAGTGCTCTAGGTGGTGGAATGGGTTGAGGAAGCTGGATTAAGGAGTTCACATACCAAACAGTTGCCCACAAGATTTTCTGAATTTGAAGTATTAATAGCATTGATGAACAAGTTACTTACCTTCGGTAATGCGTCATTTGGTAGAGACCTTTTCTAGTTGCAGATTCCTTACCTTAGAACTTCCCCAAGGAGTCAGTCTGGTTCTGGAGATTTTTCTTGAGCAGTACCCTTGCGTACCATGAGTGGTGTTGGTTGGCTCCGCATCTGTCGTCAGCATTATGCATGCCGGATACGATGTCACGGGGCCTATATAGGCACCACCCCGGTTTGCTGACATCAGTTTCTTTTCACAACTTTCCACGCCAGAAGAGCGGAGCTATGAAAAACATGGATCACTGGTGCGTAAAAAACTAGGGCCCTGAAAGGGAAGTCCCTGTCCCCAGAAGTACAAGTTGCTTACCTTCAGTAACGATATATCTGGTAGAGACATATTCTAGTTGCAGATTCCTTACCTTTGAATTTTCCCAGGCGTCAGACTGGATCCAGATATTTTTCTTCGAGCAGTACCTCTGTGAGCCGTCAGGTGGCGTTGGTCGACACCGTGGGCGTCGTTGGCATCGTGTTCGCCATGATGGAGTACCGGCCGTATATAGGCACCACCCCGGCGCATTGACGTCAGTTTCTTTTCACCACTTTCCAAGCTAGTAGCGCAGAGCCAAGATGAACACAGATTGGTGTTCCAAAACTAGGGCCCTTAAGGGGAAATTCCTGTCCTTAGAAATCAGTTTGCAGTTTGGGTCGGATGGGTGGGTCGGTAAGGAATCTGCAACTAGAATGTGTCTCTAGCAGATACATTGTTACCAAAGGTAAGTAACTTGTACATCTGATAGAGACTACTAGTTGCAGATTCCTTATCCTTGAATAGATATCCGAGCAATACCATCCCCAGTGGTGGGCTGCAAACCAATATCACATCAAGAAGTCCTGCAGGACTGAACGGCCAAAGTAGCCACACCTTCAGACTGGACTGTCCAGGCAGTAGTGTTTGGTAAAAGTGTAAAGAGATGCCCATGTCACTGCCTGACAGATGTCCAGGACTGGAATGCCCTGTGCTAGCACTGTAGCAGCAGCAGTAGCTCTAGTGGAGTGAGCGCGCAAACCTTCAGTAGGTTGCTTTTTAGCCGTAGCGTAGCACATTTTGATGCATCAGAGTACCCATCGTGAAATGGTCCTATTCTGCTCTGCCTTCCCCTTTGCACCCACATATCCCACAGACTTGATCGTCCACCTGGAAGTGTTTGGTACGATCGAGGTAGAACGCCAACGCTCTTTTTGGGTCCGGACGGTGGAGTCTCTCCTCTTCATGAGAGGGATGTGGGGGTGCATAAAAAGTAGGCAAGGTGATAGACTGTCCGACATGGAAGGGTGTCACTACTTTAGGTAAGAAAGAAGTCCTTGTGCAAAGCACCACTTTGTCAGGATGTATGGTCAGGAAAGGTGGCTTAGATGACAGATCCTGGCGCTCACTTACTCTGCGGGCAGAGGTAATGGCAACTAAAAAGACAGTCTTGATAGTTAAGAGCAGTAAAGGGCAGTTGTGAAGCGGCTCAAATGGGGTACACATAAGGTATGTTAATACCAGGTTTAGATCAGATTGGGGCATGATGAATGGGATAGGAGGAAAGAGATGTGTGGCCTTTAAGAAACCTCCCAACCAAAAGAGATTTAAATAAGGCAGGCTGATCTGGTAACCTCAAGAAGGCAGAGATAGCAGAAAGATATTCCTTAAGAGTGCCCAAGGTGGAATCCTGCTGGGCAAGGAAAAGAATAAAGAGAAGGACTTGAGAAAGAGGATCGACAGATTTGTCGATGCACCATGCCACAAATTTATTCCAACGACAGGCGTATACAGTTATGGTTGAGGGACGACTGGCTGCCAGGATAACGTTACAGACTTCAGGTGGCAGGTCAAAAGACGTCAACTGTCGCTGCTCAATCTCCACGCAAGGAGGTAGAGGGTGGACAGGTTTGGGTGGAGGACCCTCCCCTGCTGCTGCGACAGAAGATCCTCCCAAAGGTTCAGTCTGATCAGAGGAGCTATGGCCATGCTCAACAGCTCGGGTACCAGACTCTCCATGCCCAGTCCGGAGCCACCAGTATTACTTGGGCCCGGTCTTGCCTGATCTTCTTCAGAACTCTGGGCAGAAGTGGTATGGGTGGAAAGGCGTACAGGAGGCCTGAACTCCAGTCACAACGAAATGCGTCACCGATCGAGTGCCGCCTTGGAAATTCTAACGCGCAAAACTGCTGACATTGCACGTTCTCTACAGAGGCGAACAAGTCTAACCAAGGTTCTCCCAACTGAAGGAAAAGACCTTGTGCCACCTCCGGATGGAGACGCCATTTGTGATCGACCACACATCGTCAGATGAGTTCGTCTGCTCTGGCAATCAAGGAGCCAGCCAGGTGTTGAACCACCAGGGAAATGCCCTGATGTTCCAGCTAAGTCCAGAGGCTAAGAGCCTCTTGGCAAAGTGTCCACGACCCCACTCCGCCCTGTTTGTTGCAATACCACATGGCGGTGATGTTGTCTGTGAACACCTGTACTGCTTTCCCTTTGAGAGAGGGAAGGAATGCTTTCAATGCTAGTTGAATTGCTCGGAGCCACAGATGATTGATATGGAGCCCGGTTTCCGCCGGAGACCAAAGGCCTCTGATCTCCACCTCTCCCATGTGGCCGCCCAGTAAGGAAATGCCTCCTTGCCATGGTTACCCCCTGACTTTTTGCCTTTGCTGATGCCAAGTTCTGATTTGAAATTGTGCCGAGCCCTGCTAACCAGGCCCCAGCACCAGTGTTCTTTCCCTAAATTGTACCTTTGTCTCCACAATTGGCACAACCCTGGCACCCAGGTAAGTCCCTTGTAACTGGTACCAAGGGCCCTGGTGCCAGAGAAGGTCTATAAGGGCTGCTGCATGTCTTATGCCACCCTGGGGACCCCTCACTCAGCACATACACACTGCTTGCCAGCTTGTGTGTGCTGGTGGGGAGAAAATGACTAAGTCGACATGGCACTCCCCTCAGAGTGCCATGCCAACCTCACACTGCCTATGGCATAGATAAGACACTCCTCTAGCAGGCCTCACAGCCCTAAGGCAGGGTGCACTATACCACAGTGCATGAGCACTATGCCCCTACAGTGTCTAAGCAAAACCTTATACATTGTAACTGCAGGGTAGCTATAAGAGTATATGGTCTGGGAGTCTGTCATACACGAACTCCACAGCACCATAATGGCTACACTGAAAACTGGGAAGTTTGGTATCAAACTTCTCAGCACAATAAATGATGCCAGTGTACATTTTATTGTGAAATACACCCAGAGGGCATCTTAGAGATGCCCCCTGAAACCATACCTGACTTCCAGTGTGGGCTGACTAGTTTTTGCCAGCCTGCCACACACCAGACATGTTGCTGGCCACATGAGGAGAGTGCCTTTGGCACTCTGTGGCCAGGAACAAAGCCTGTACTGGGTGGAGGTGCTTCTCACCTCCCCCTGCAGGAACTGTAACACCTGGCGGTGAGCGTCAAAGGCTCACCCCCTTTGTTACAGCGCCACAGGGCATCCCAGCTAGTGGAGATGCCCGCCCCTCCGGCCACTGCCCCCACTTTTGGCGGCAAGTCTGGGGGAGATAATAAGGAAAACAAGGAGGAGTCACTGCCCAATCAGGACAACCCCTAAGGTGTCCTGAGCTGAGGTGACTCTGACTTTTTGAAATCCTCCATCTTGCAGATGGAGGATTCCCCCAATAGGATTAGGGATGTGCCCCCCTCCCCACAGGGAGGAGGCACAAAGAGGGTGTAGTTCCCCTCAGGGCCAGTAGCCATCGGCTACTGCCCTCCCAGGCCTAAACACACCCCTAAATTGAGTAGTTAGGGGCTCCCATAACCGAGGAAGAGAGATTCCTGCAACCTGAAGAAGAAGAAAGACTGATGACCTGAAGCACTGCAGTGAAGACGGAGACGACAACTGATTTGGCCCCAGCCCCACCGGCGTGTCTCCCTACTTCGAAGAAAACTGCAACAGTGACGCATCCAACAGGGTCCAGCGACCTCTGAAGCCTCAGGGGACTACCCTGCATCTAAAGGACCAAGAAGCTCCCGAGAGCAGCGGCCCTGTTCAAGAAACTGCAACACTTTGCAACAAAGAAGCAACTTTTAAAGACCACACATTTCCCGCCGGAAAGCGTGAGACTTTCCGCTCTGCACCCGACGCCCCCGGCTCGACCTGCGGAAAACTAACACTACAGGGAGGACTCCCCGGCGACTGCAAGCCCGTGAGTAGGCAGAGTTGACCCCCCTGAGCCCCTACAGCGACGCCTGCAGAGGAAATCCAGAGGCTCCCCCTGACCGCGACTGCCTGCTTCAAGGAACCCGGCACCTGGAAAACACACTGCACCCGCAGCCCCCAGGACCTAAAGGAACCGAACTCCAGTGCAGGAGCGACCCCCAGGCGACCCTCTGCCTAGCCCAGGTGGTGGCTACCCCGAGGAGCCCCCCTGTCCCTGCCTGCATCGTTGAAGAGACCCCCGGGTCTCCCCATTGATTCCTATTGAAAACCCGACACCTGTTTGCACTCTGCACCCGGCCGCCCCTGTGCCGCTGAGGGTGTACTTTGTGCCTGCTTGTGTCCACCCCCGGCGCCCTACAAAACCCCCCTGGTGTGCCCTCCGAAGTCCCGGGTACTTACCTGCTGGCAGACTGGAACCGGGGCACCCCTATTTCCATTGAAGCCTACGTGTTTTGGGCACCACTTTGACCTCTGCACCTGACCGTCCCTGAGCTGCTGGTGTGGTAACTTTGGGGTTGCCTTGAACCCCCAACGGTGGGCTACCTTGGACCCAACTTTGAACCCTGTAAGTGTTTTACTTACCTGTGAACTTAACATTTACTTACCTCCCCAGGAACTGTTGATTTTTGCACTGTGTCCACTTTTAAAACAGTTTATTGCCATTTTTGCCAAACCTGTACATGCTATTGTGACAATTCAAAATTCCTAGAATACCTGAGTGAAATACCTTTCATTTAAACTATTGTTTGGAAATCTTGAACCTGTGGTTCTTAAAATAAACTAAGAAAATATATTTTTCTATATAAAAACCTATTGGCCTGGAATTTGTCTTTGAGTGTGTGTTCCTCATTTATTGCCTGTGTGTGTACAACAAATGCTTAACACTACCCTCTGATAAGCCTACTGCTCGACCACAATACCACAAAATAGAGCATTAGAATTATCTCTTTTTGCCACTATCTTACCTCTAACGGGAACCCTTGGACTCTGTGCACACTATTTCTTACTTTGAAATAGCCTATACAGAGCCACCTTCCTACACGCCCCATCCCAGGAGTGATGCATCTGTCACGACTAAGATCTGGTTGGGGACAGGAGAGAGATCTGCCCTTGACCCAATCCTGATTTGTTAACCACCACTGCAGTTCTCTTGCAGTTACCCTAGATCTGGACCTTGTCAGAGAGTCCTCTGATGCTGCACCTACTGGAACTTCAGGTCCCACTGCAGAGCCCGCATACGGCATCTGGCATTTTGAACATCAGGATGCAGGAGGTCATGAGGCCCAGCAGCCTCAGAGTCATACTCACTGAAATCCAGGACAGAGGCCGAAACATCGGTATCATAGCCTGAATATCCTGGACTCGCTTTTCAGGAGGATATGCCCAAAACTGCTCTGATAAAAGGGAGCGTCTGAGAAGGAGTCAGGTGTGACTTTGGCATGTTGATAGTGAACCCCAGCGAATGCAAAAGGCTCACTGTAGTCTGGAGATGGGAGACGACTGTCTGGGGCGAGTTCACCTTCAACAGCCAATCTTCGAGCTAGGGGAAGATTGGAACCCCTAACCTACGGAGATGAGCTGCCACCACTACCATCACTTTCGTGAACACCTGAGGGGCACTGGTAAGGCTAAAGGGGAGCACAGTAAACTGACAGTGCTCGTGACATACCACGAATCGTAGGTATCGTCTGTAGGCTGGCAAGACAGGAATATGGAAGTATGCGCTTTAAGTCCAATGCTACCATCCAGTCCCTTAGATCCAGGGCAGATAGGACCTGAGCCAATGTCATCATTTTGAACTTCTTTTTGAGGAAGAGGTTGAGGGACCGAAGATTTAATATAGGACGAAGACCTCTGTCCTTTTTCGGCACCAGAAAGAAGCGGGAATAGCAACCACGACCTACTTCTGGCAACAGAACACCATCTACAGCTCCTTTAGCCAAAAGGGCTTGGACTTCCTCGCGGAGAAGCGCCATATGATCCTTCGATATTCGACTGTATGACGGTGGTATGGCTGGAAGAGGTGTCTCGAAGTGGAGGGAGTAGCCCCTTCAGACAATTTGGAGGATACACCTGTCCGAGGTAATGGATTTCCATTAGGGCAGGTGATAGTGAATCCTGTGCCAACTGATTCCTGGTGTACCAGCGGACTAGGAAGGTTTGGAGGCTGAGGAGAGGGCGGGGGTGGACTGGGCAACCCGCTGGCTCCCTGATCCCTGGGGGCGTGGGATCCCGTGGCCGCACAGGGCCTGTACAGCATGCGTGGGTCGATGGCCAGGGGGGGAAATGACGCAGTTGAGTGCCTACGAAAGGGGTGAAAGACGGACTGCTGTGGACTAGAAGTGGGCGCGAGGCAAGGGACCGGGCCTTGGGTCGGGAATCCGCTCGATCACTGAGTACACTTTGTCTCCGAAGAGACATGTGCCACCAAAGGGCATGTCCATAAAGGATTGCTGGATATCCCCTGAAAAGCCAGATGTTCTCAGCCAGGCGTGGCGTCTCAATGCCACTGTTGATGCCACCGACCTGCCCAGTGTCGGTCATATCCAGTCCACAACAAATCATGAACTTTGCTGCACCCTTCCCATCTGTTACGGCTTGGGAAGAGATAGTCAAGGCCTCCTCCGGACCTCTAGGCAGCACTTGCGCGAATGTATCCCAGAGAGTATGGGAATAGCGGCCCAAAAGGCATGTGGTGTTCACAGACCGAAGCGCTAGACTGTTGGAAGAAAACAACTTCTTCCCCAAATTGTTCAGTCTTTTTGATTCCCTACCCAGGGGTGCGGCAAGGAATGCGCCAGATGACGAAGAAGCCTGTATGACAAGGCTCTCAGGAATGGGGTGTTGAGTGAGGAATTTCGGGTCTGAAGGCGCAGGCCGATGGCGGTGGGCAATCGCCCTATTCACAGGAGCCCCTGTGCTGGGTCTGGACCAAGTATCCAAAAGGACATCTGTCAGTGCTTCATTAAAGGGAAGAAGGGGCTCTGAAGAGGAAGACCCCGGCTGAAGCACGTCAGTTAGGATATTAGGCCTAACCTACACAGCTCGAAGTCCAGGACCTCAGCTGCCCTTCTCACCACCATGGAATAAGAGGCACCATCCTCCATAGCCACAGAAGGAGGAGAGAGCATACCAGTATCAGAGGAGGTGTCTAGACCACTGGCATCACCTAAATCCTGCACCCAGTCCATTTGGGGGTCAAGCTGGTATTCTAAAAGGTCCAGCGTCCCCTCCATACTCTCCCCGTATCCATACCCACAGGCATATGGGTCTGGATCAACCCTGGGCCCAGGAGAGCCCATAGAGAATGGAATCAACGTTGAGCAATGTTGTTTCGGCTCCAGGTCGTCGGGTATGAGGATGGGATCGACGTCTATTGTGGGCCCAACCGACCTCGGGAGCATCGACGTCTGACCCGATACCGGGGAAGGTTGCTGTGGCATGACCAACATCAGGACGGATTTGCTATTGGATCCAGAGGGGCCCTCAGGAGCCATGGCCAAAGCAGACGACTTCAAACCTGAGGGGTCCTCCACCAACTCACCTGTGCCCGAGGGCGCCAAAGTTGGGTTGGTCTGCCCAAAGATGAGGCGCAGTCCCTCATAAAATTCCTTGAGCTGGGCAGGGGTGGATCCAGCTCCCGGGAAGTCAGGGAAGCGCAGAGCTGACCCAGATGAAGGCTCAGAGGATGGAGGCCTAGAGTGTCAATGCTCTTCCAGCACTGCATCGTCCGAGCGACAGGGTAAAGTCGCAGAACGCTTGTCCTTCTTCAACTTTTTCTTCTTGTGACCCGAATGTCCCGATGACTTTGAGGACGAAGAGTGGTGATGACTCTGTGGCCGGTCTCAAGACCTTCCTCTCGAACGAAACCGTAAGCACCGCGGAGTCGAGTGTAGGGCCGCCATGAGCTTTAGAGACCGCTCCCTCAAAGCTTTCGGGTTCATGGACCGACTCTCAGAGCACGACTTCTGGTCGTGATCGCGCTCCAGGCAGCAAAGATACACAAGGTGTGGATCCATCACCAACATCGTTCGGTGACCGGAGTCGTAGGGCTTGAAACCGGTCTTGCAGGACATCCCTCGACATACCCATGAACCTGTCAAAAAACTTAGACAAAAATGTTGACGTAGTCAAAAAATGACTGCAGTAGCTCTCTCCGGATTTGCGCGTAGGCTGGCGTGGTAAGAAAAGAACTGACATCAGGGCACCGGGGTGGCACCTTTATACGACCGCGATGTCATCACAGCGACCACAACACCAACGATGCCCGCGGAGTCGACCGATGCCACCTGACGGCGCGCAGAGGTACTGTTTGAAAAAAAAAAATCTCCGGATCCAGTCAGACGCCTGGGAAATTCAAAGGTAAGGAATCTGCAACTAGGGAGTCTCTTTTAGATATCAGTTTGCAGAGCGGAGAGGATAGGTCGGTGGGTAAGGAATCTGCAACTAGAATATGTCTCTACCAGATGAGGCGTTACCCAAGGTAAGCAACTTCTTCATTTGACAGAGACTTCTAGCTGCAGATACCTGACCTTAAAATAGATACCCTACCAATACCAGCCCTGGAGGAGGGTCTGCGAACCAAGATCATACTAGGTAGTCCTGCAGGACTGAACAGGCAAAGTACCGGTCCCTCCAGACTGGACTATCAATGCAGTAGTGTTTGGTGAACATGTGCAAAGATATCCACGTTGCTGTCTGACAGATGTCCAGGACTGGAACTCTGCGTGCTAGTGCAGTGGTTGCAGCTGTCGCTCTAGCACAATGGGCACGCAAACCCTCCGGGAGTTGCTTTTTTGCCAATGCGTAGCACATTTTAATGCAGAGAACAACCCATCTGGAGATGGTTCTCTTCTGCACTGTCTGACCTTTGTTCTCACCCACATACCCAACAAAGAGTTGATCATCCACCCAGAACTCTCGGATATGATCAAGGTAGAACGCCAGCACTCTTTTTGGGTGAAAAAGGTGGAGTCTCTCCTCTTCCTTAGAAGGATGCGTAGAAAAGTAATAGCAATAGGTGATGGATTGACCTATATGGAAGGGCATAACCACTTTCGGAAGAAAGGAGGCCTGTGTGTGAAGCACAACTTTGTCAGGACAGATGGAAAGGTAGGTGTACTTAGATGACAATGCCTACAGCTCACCACCCTGTAGGCAGATGTAATGGCCACCAGGAAGGCTGATTTTAATGTTAGAAGCCTGAGAGGACGATTGTGAAGAGGCTCAAATAGAGCACACATGAGGAATGTCAGAACCAAGTTTAAATCCCATTGGGGTATAATGAATGGGGAAGGAGGAAATATGTGGGTAACCTCAGTAATGCAGAGACAGCAGACAAATAACCTTTGACGGGTGCCCAAAGCAGAGCACTGCTGGGACAAAGGTAGTATAAACAAAAGGACCTCAGAGAGAGGGAGGGCAGGGTCACGGGGTCAATAGACTTGTCTGTGCACTATGTCACAAACGCCAACAGGCGCACAACCGTTTTGGTGGAGGGACGCCTGGTTGCCAAGATAACACTACATACTTCAGGTGGAAGGTCAAAAGCTGTCAACTGCCACCGCTCAATCACCACACAAGGAGGTGGAGACTGGACAGGTTTGGGTGGAGAACCTTCCCCTGATGCTGCGACATAAGATCCTCCTGAAGGGGCAGTCTGATCGGAGGATCGATGGCCATGCTCAATAGGTAGCGATACCAGATTCTTCGTGCCAAGTCTGGAGCTGAAATGGGCCCGATTGTTCCTGATCTTCTTGTGAATTCAGGCCAGAAGTGGCCTAAAAGGAAAGGCGTACAGGAGGCCGGAGCATCACTCAAGGTGAAAAGCGTCCCAGGGCGAGTACCGCCTTGGAATCACCAATGCGCAAAACTGCTGACATTGCACTTTTGCTGTGGAGGCGAACAGATCTAACCAAGGCTCTCCCCACTGCTGTAAGAGACCTTACACCACCTCCAGATGGAGATGTCATTCGTGATCGACCAGGCATTGGTGGCTGAGTTTGTCTGTTCTGGTGTTCAGAGCACGCCAGGTGTTGAACCACCAAGGAAATGCCCAGATGTTCCAGCCATGTCCAGAGACAAAGCATCCTGACAAAGGGTCCACAACCCCTCTCGGCCCTGCTAGCTGCAGTAGTACACTGCAGTTGTGTTGGCCATGAACACCAGCCCCACTTTCCCTTGGATAAAGGGAAGAAATGCTTTCAATGTCAGTCTGATCGCCTGGTGCTTCAGTATGTTGATGTGGAGTATGGACTCCTCATGAGACCAGATGTTTCCGATCTCCGCCTCTTCCAGGTGGCTGCCCGATCCCAGGAGTGATGCATCTGTCAATACTGGTAGATCTGGTTGGGGAAGGGAGAGAGATCTGCCTATGACTGAATTCCGGTTCATTAGCCACCACTGCAGATCTTGCAAAGCTCCCTTTGAGATCTGGACCATGTCGGAGAGATTCCCCTGCTACTGCACCCATTGGAACTTCAGGTCCAACTGCAGAGCCTGCATATGCCATCTGTTACTTGCAAGATGCAGGAGGCCACGTGGCCCAACAGCTTCAGTCATTCTCACCGAAATCCAGAGTAGAGGCCGAAACATTGATATCATAGCCCGACTATCGAGGCCTTGACGCTCGGGAGGATAAGCCCGAAGCTGCTCTGTGTCCAGGACAACTCTGATGAAAGGGAGCATCTGAGAGGGAGTCAGGTGTGACTTCTGCACATTTATAGTGAACCCTGTGAATGAAGGAGGTCGGTTTAGCTGAAGTTGGGAGACAACAACCTGGGGCAAGCCGGCTTTCAACAGCTAGTCATTGTGGCAACCACCGCCATCACCTTTGTGAACACACATGGAGCACTGGTAAGGCCGAAGGGGGGCACAGTGAACTGACAGAGCTTGTGGCCTACCGTGAACATCTATAGGCAGGTAGGATGGGAATGTGGAAGTAAGCGTTCCAACACTACTATCCCATCTTATGGGTCCAGGGCAGAGAGAACCTGAGCCAGAGTGAGCATTTTGAACTTTTCTTTCTCGACGAAGAGATTGAGGGACCAGAGGTCAAGGATAGGGCGGAGGCCCTTGTCCTTTTTGGGTACCAGAAAGTACAGTGAATAACCACCAACACCTACTTCTGGGCACAGAATAGTGGCTCTGCAACCATTCTCGGGACCTTTCTCTCAACAGAGATCAGAAGTGACGTGGAGCCGAGCACCGGGCTGCAATGAGCTCTAGGGGCCGCTCCCTTAAAGCTTTCAGATTCATGGCCTGGCATTTGAGACATGACTTCAGGTCGTGGTTGCGCTCCAGACACCACAAGCACACGAGGTACAGATCTGTCACAGACATTGCCCAATGACACGATCCACAGGGCTTGAAACCGGTCTAACGTGACAACATCTTGATGCACCAGGAGTGTAGACACTAAAAAAATATTTGACAAAAAGTCGAAAGACCAGTCAAAAAGTGACTGAGGGATAGCTCTTCTTCGGATCTGCGCTGGCTGGCGCATAAAGAAAAAAACTGATGTCTGAGTCGGGTGGTGCCTACATAGGTCCAGTGATGTCATATCCGGTGAGCACGACACCAGAGCCAACCAACATCACCCAACGGCGTGCAGGGGTACTGCTTGAGAAAAATCTCCTGATCCAGACTGGCACCTGGGGGAAATTCCAAGGTAAGGAATCTGTCAACTACAAGTCTCTATCCGAGTTTATTGCTATGTACATGTTTTGCACTATTTCAGTGTATTTATATAATTGTGTTGTATATTTTTGAAATACCCTTTATTGTTCTTTTAAGTTTTTTTGTTTTGTTGTTTTATTTATATTTTTTTTGTTTCTTATTTAACAGGAAGAGATGTGTTATGTTCTTTACCCACTCATGGATCCTGGAACGTTGGGGGAACTGAAGTCGGAGAATACTGCAGGGGGGATCTACAGAGAACGGTTGGAGAAGGAATCGGACGGTGAAGGCTGTCCTTGTCTGCTCCCATTTGTAAAATAAATCTCACCTTAATCCTTATCCGGACTTGTGTCTTTCTACAAGAAAGCTAAAGGACTGTGGACTTTTTGGTACGAGATGCACACGAAACAAGTGGCAGGAGTTCCAAAAGCCGCAATCATTAAGTCAGCATGGCGAAGAATCGGGAGAGGAGATGTGTGGTCTATGTCAGCGTATTTTTGTCTTTATTGGGAACCGATTGTCTTACAATTCATACCCCCAGTTCCTACATATGCTTGGATGTTCCTTCGTTCCTTTTTACCACTTGATTGCTCTGTCCACACACACTGTCTGCAGCATTCAAGAAGCACCCAACGAACAGTCAGTCTTCCTTTTATGCCTTTTTCCTATGGCTTTCAGGCAAGTACTGCAAGTATTCTTACATTCTAGCCACTGATCACAATAATACCAATATAATGAAGCCTGTGAATTGGGGATACACTAGCATGAAGCAGCTCCCATTGCTGCGCTGTATTTCCCCTATGCCCTAGGAGTGATAGCATGCATCTTGTGAAGACTTCAGTCACAGCTGTTAATAAGGTTTTCAGCAGGGGTAAATACAGATTTACTTTTCCCAATTTTGGAAATTGTCTTACTCCTCCTCTATTTACATAGCAACTGTATGTTGAAAGGCTGTCTTTTGGATGACTGAATGGTAAGCAGAAGTCTCAGTGTGAAGGAAAGTTTTAAATAGGTTATGATTCTAATGTATCTTCCTCACCTGAATCAATATCATACATATGGCACACAGTCTCACCCCTGGATCTCCTGATGGTGGCATAACCGACATGAATGAGTGACTGTCTGCAAAGCGTTGATGTGTGGGGTAATCAATCTAGCTAGCACATTACCTTTTATCCTCATATGTGTAACCTTTGGCATTTTGTATAATCGGTCTTCTGGGAAAATTGTTTCCTCAAATGTAATTCTCCTCCTGTGGAATATTTGTTGTCTCTTGCAAAGTAGCTTTTTTATGGACGTGGCTGGATAAATCTCCATCCTTAAAAGATGTTAAGTGAGGAGGAGGAACAGTGGGTTTCTTAACCATGCCTCTGTCAGAAAGCCTTATAGGGTGATCTTCAGACGTCAAGTCTTCTCAAGGTGGTTCAGTATATGGAAATGAGTCCTTCTCTTGAAGCCAATTCTATTTGAGGATGTACATCCTCCCGAGCTGAGCCCTGTTTTCAAGGCCAATAGTGCTGCAGGAATTGATGCTCCTTTTAAAGTACCTTATCGTAAATTTACTGCACAGAGGCTTATGAAGGTTTCTTAGTTTGAGCCTTAGATGTCATCTCTGTACGCTGCACACCATATGTACGAGGTTGCTTTTCTGCTATGGAAATGGTACCAGACATGGCTGATGGCAATTGATGCAAATGCTCCCTTTATCGAGCTTGAAAATACTTGGATTACGTTTGTACAAGCCCAAATCTGCACTGCCTTCAAATACTTTGTAAGGGTTTTGTGGTGAAACAGATGTCATTCTCGGTCTGCATAAAAAGCTCAGCGAAAAAGTTAATTAGCAGTGGTAAAGATCTTTTTGGTGCAAAATCTATCTACTTGCAGATTCCTCACCTGACAGCTAGGTGTTAAACGATCTGGAACATATCTAACCAACTAAGTCACCGGTAGAGGGCGCTGGACTCAGCCGGCGCCAGAAGTGATGTTAGCTGATGCTACTGAGGCCACAATGCACCCGCCTGGTGGTGCATCAGCATCTTAATAACTTTCTTTATAATACATCCATCAAACAGGGATGCAGGCGAGTCGGTGAGTAATCTGCAAGTAGAGCATTCACCAGAAAGACAGTTACTGCAGGTAAGTAATTTTTTCTTCTGATGGATACTCCTACCTGCAGATTCCTCACTCGTAGAGCTGATTTCACAGCCATACCCAGTCCAGGAGGAGAGTTGATGGATGATTAGTCCAAGAGTGAGTGATCACAAAATGTCCCTACGCAAGTAATCCAAAGACTAAACTCCTACCACGTCTATCGGCAATGTACCAGACTGTATCCTTGACTGAAGCACAGAGTGAACAAGAATGTGTTATTGAGAACTCCAGTGCTGAAGTAGGCTAAACAGTATGATATAAAAATAAAACAAAACGGTAGAACTGGCTATTTGTAAAATAACAGTACGAAAGCTGAATAAAATGCATTTAGAGCAAAGTGCACAGAGGCTCTATGCTGCAAGCAAAGGAATAAAATACATCCAGGGCAAAGCGCACAAAGGCCTAACGCCTGAAGCAACCGCGCAAAGGATACATAAAAATGACCACACTACAGTACTGTTGGGTAAGAGGATTCTGCTGGAGTACTGGTGTGTACTGGTAGGACTGAAAGGGGGAGCTCTGACCGAAGCCACGAAGGGACCAGAAGTCCTTGGTTGGAGGTGGAAGTTAAAAGCCTGAAGACATGGCTGTGGCTTTACAGGCCTCAGACTGCTCCAGTGCCAAGTTGGTCTGGTCTCCAAACAAAGGGACGCTATTGAGTGGAGGTCCATCAAGTTAACATGGACATCAGATGAAAAATTGGATATTGTAAGCCAAGTGTGGCGTCGTATCGTCACAGAGGTACCCAACACTCTGGCAACAGACTATGCAGTGTCTAGACCGGATTTGATAATTTGCCTGGAGGCATTCTGTCCATCTGTGATGAGCTTCTGAAAAAGTTCTTTCAAGTTGACTGGAACATTCAGAAGAATCATCTGGTTGTCCTACAAGACGTGGTTGTAGTAGGCGAGAAGGCAGTTGGCATTAGGGGACATCAAGGCCATACTCCCTACAGAAAACACCTACTTGACCCAAGCTTTCAAACGTTTGGACTCCCTGTCAGATGGGGCTGTAGGGAGGGCATCTCCGATTGGGTCACTAAACAGGACTCCTGGATGACCAAACTCTTGACAAAGGATGCGTGGAAAGGAAGGCAGGAACACCATGAGCAGAACGATAATGCTAGGCAACGAGCAGGTTGACCACCAGAGCACAAGAAGTCTTTACCTATGCAGCCATGGCAGGTTCAAATAAAGCCTCACTGAGAAGGTTCTGAAGAGGTCACTGAGGACAGGAGAAGCTCAGTGACAACGTTTGTCTTCGTCTCTGTCATTGACAACTCTAAGTCCAACACCTCTGTGGCATTTACCATGACCATATATAAAGACACAACCTCTGGCACTGGTGCGCCAGTGGGGAGTCCATAGCCAGCTCAGGTGAGGGGTCTAAGCCAATGGCTGAAGAGAGGCCTTGAGATCCAAGACAGGGCTGATCTTGGTCACCAGGAGGAAAATACTCTACAGGGTCAGAATTTTTACAAAATATTTTATAGGGGCGTGCTCTATAAACCTCCTCTTCAAGAAACCTCTGTCTCTCTCTGCAGGTTGAATCTAATGCTTGACGGTAGGCTGTGGCACCAAAGGTGTTGCGTCTGGAGCCAGTCAGCAGTGGTGGAGCCAGCAGAAGCGGGGGCTGCCCTGTCCAGGACATCAGCTATGACACTGAAAAGCAGAGTGCTGCATCAAAGCAATGTGGCAAAGGCACCAGTACTGATGGTGCAGCGCAGAAGTTCATCAACTGAAAAGGCATGAAGAGTGGAAGACGAGACGGGATCATTGGGCACAAAGGTGTGCCGGATGGCATCAAGGCCTTGATGAAGAGGGAATACATTGCATTCAGGAACATTGCCGGGTCCGATCCCAGAGCTGGGAACTCAGGAAAGGCCAGGGCTGGCATCAGAGGCTAGACAGATAGATGTGCCAGCACCAAAGGCTCCCAGAATGAGGGTCAAAATGAATGCCTATAGAAGGTGCAGAGCTGTGCAGAGGATCCATTGGTTTCAAGTTGACAAGCTCCGGTTTAGAGAATGAAGGTCCTGTGGGAGATAGAACAATGAGGAGACTACTTACCTCTGGAATGCTTCTACTCCTTCCTCTTCTTCTTGGCCGAAAAAGAAGAGTGGGACCGGTACTGAAAATACTTCTGGTGTTGGTGTTTGTGCTTTGCCCGGGCCATGAAGAGTTTTGCCTCCTCCTCCTTGATGGTCTTGGCATGCATGCTGAGGCACGAGAATCTGGTCTTCCAGTCGAGGTCAGACCCCTAGCACCAAAAGTAGATGGCTTGGGGGTATGTAATGGACATCCATCATAGTCCATACAGTGTTTAAATCCAGAATTTTTGAGGAGACACAGTGCTGCTTCCCAATTTAAATTTCGTGAGGAAATTTCCTCAGAGAGTAAAGCTCTGGATTTGTGTAGAAGGATGGAAAAAAGGGAACCAACGTCAATGTGCCAGGACCAGGGTTTTATAGTCTTGGTGGTGTCGCCCATCACTTCTGGTGCAGAGTCCAGTGCTTTATACCGGCGACTTAGTTGCTTTTAAGATTTCAGGATCCAGTCTGTCACCTGGATGTTGTTCTATAGGTGAGGAATCTGCAGGTAGAAGTATCTATCAGAAGCCTAATGTCTAACATTTAGATTTATTGTGTTCGTCTGGCAAACATACTACAAACCCTAGGATGGTCTGAGTTTCCAGATTTTGTGTGATACAATGAATAACATCAATATTCCACTCCCTTGAGGTAATTCTCAAACGAACTGTAAAGCAGCAAATAACAGCATTCATTGTGGACGAAAAAGCAACCTTTTTCTGATCGTTCGATGAAGTTCAGCTTACTTTACAGTCTGGAAATTCTGTCAAATGTTTAGCTTTACTTTTGTGCCATTTTTTCTGAAGCACAAGCAGTGCAGATGTTGTAAAAAGAATTTAAGGCATAGTCTGTGTTCTGAGGCATTTTGGATTTCAGAATGTGTGATCACAAGTCTTTCCAGTATGGTTCAAACCGAAAGACTTGAAACACAAGTTGCAGTATTCTAAACAGAACATTAGATTGAAGAAGATGCAGTTCATATGATCAACAACACAAGCTACAAACGAATTGTTTTGTGCAGGGAAAAAGGGCTGTTTAGCAGTGGTTGTTCATTTCATTCTACAACTATTCCTTATATGACACCGGAGTTAGGTGGATTTAATCCACAACTCCCATCTTGTATAGACTTTAACGTGATATCTATCTGGTGAAACTAATATTTTTACTGAGTTACGTTAACTCCAGTCATTTAGCATATGCCTCTAAATAAAACAGGCAGCCCTGGTGATGCCCAGTGACTATTTCCGTAGAGTTAACAATGTTGACTAACTAAGGTAGAATGAGGTGCAGTCCATCCATTCGCTCAAACCACCATAAAAATGTCAATTTCGTTTGTACCTTGCACCCCTCATCTGTGAACGTATATAAATGTTTATACACCTAGGTGAGTTCATTACATTTGTTAATTTCCTGATCACAAACACTCTGCAGCACCGCAGATTAATTATTGCATGTATTTCCTGAAATGATAATACAATACCTTAAAAACTAGTCTGCATTATTATTTTTACTTTAGAACAATATAAACTTTTCCGATCAAATTTAAGTTGGTGATGTGCACATTAGAAATACTACAAACTATCCTTGAAATGTAGCCACTCGGTACGAAAGCAAAACTCTGACAACGGTCCATATGGAATGGTTTTATTACACATATACTCTGACCACTGGCAGCATATACGGGAATAGAAAGCAGTGGGAAGGGATGGGCAGGTCGCTGGAGACTGCATGCAAACATTTCAACAAAGAAACACTTGTCCCTCAAACGAGGATTTTTTTTTTTTTTTTTTTTTTTTTTTTTTTAACATTTTTGCAACAGGTTTTTTGCTGTCTTTTACAATAAAAAATGATTCGTACTTCAGTAAAACCCAAAACATCCATTATTATTATTTCTTTCTTGATTTCAACGAAAACAGTAAAAAATAACACAAGACAAAAGAAACAAAAGTTAAAAAAACAACCCAAAAACACAATGTGGAACTAAATTTGGATCGCCTGTGGTGATCACATTCTGCCTTAGAGAAGGGCGCCTTGATTGGGGAAATACTATAGTCACCTCGCAGGTTCTTTTGAGTGCCAGTCTGATCTCACGTCACCTGTACCTGATTATGTATGGTTCACCAAGGTGTGATTAACAAAGCACAGAACAAAAGACACTGGTATGCGAGGGAAGCGATGGGTGCAGAGGAAAAATCGAGTATGGGAGGGTGAACGCGTTAATGAGTTAGGGAGTGAAGGCGGAAAGCACAACCACACAAGGAGTGGGAGACTGCAGGCTCCTAGGACAGATGGTGCAAACGTATTCTTATGTGGAAGAGAATTACATGTCTAGAGCTTCGAAGCGCCAAGTATGCAGCACAGATTGCACTGTAAGCACTACTTTATCTCTAGCACATAACGTTTGCTTACTGTTGTTCGAGATCTACTGGCTCTGTGCATACATGACGTTCATTAAAACATGCATTCAATTACTGGCAAGGCTGAGAGTGGCGCGGGGGGCCCAAGCCTCCGTAATGTGGAGTAATGGTTGACAGGAAGACAATAGTGTTTAGCCCCCTCCTTCTCACCTCCTCCTAACCGCTAACACATCAAGAGAAACTTCAAAGAATGTTAGAATTTTCTTTCTGGGGAGATACATGAATTCCCTTGGGTGACTTATAAACATAATCCTGCACTGCCATTACAAACTTGAACACGGCTGCTGCAACCCCCCCCCTTCACAGCAAAACACCCAAAATCATACAAGGGTGCAGGTTGAAGGTCCCTAGGATCTGAGAGACAATGTGCAACACCTACCCTGCAGATGGGGGCACCTTTAGCTCTGACAATATACTTGAACGCTGAGACCCCTGATTTCATAAGCTGAGTTGTACATCAAAGCAAAACCTTCGAAACCATGCACAATAAAAAGCACGAGATATTTACAATTTAAAGATTCTGCTCAGAAGCGACAGGACGTAAAAAAAAAAAAAAAAAAAAAATGGAAAAGAGGAAAACATTTCCTCTTATTTACCTTAAGGAAGAAGCCTAATCCATAGTTAATCAATAGTTCTGGAAGCCAGCACACCCTTACTAAACAAACAACCCCGAACTTAAGTTTGAACCCTGTCCAGAAAAGAATACAGCAAACATGAGGGAGGAATGAATTTATACTGACAAAAATCAGAATTTCAAGCCATGCACTTAGCTTAATCATTTCCCTTTTAAAACATATTTCAGCAAAGGACCTTTCTCAACACACCTATTGCCTAAAAATCAAGACACAAGTCTTTCACTGAAAAGGTATTCTTTGGCTACTATTTCATCCCCCCCCATCCATCAGGCAAAGACTTATCCTTTGTGCTTCACCAGGACGTCAGCAGTAACACGCTCTTGCCATTTACCGGTAATGTCTCACAAGTGCCCCTTCCACCCCCACACACTCGCCTAACAGGCTGCTGCACTCTGTAACCCTAGTTTGCCTCTTCTTGTGAGGGGCAAATGGATGTCAGACTCCTTGAATAGCTTCAAATAGCACAGTCGATGAGACACTGAACCTTCCATAGTCAAGGTACGGGGATTTTAGAGGCTTGGAGCAGAACATAATAAGGTTAGTTTTGAAAACAGCAAACGACGGTCTCATCTGCCCATGCTACAATGGCTTCAGCTGTAAAAGAAAATACATGTTAGTAACGGGATTAGTTTTCAGCTCTTAATAATCAATTAAAATGGACCAGCAACTTTGAAACTAGCAATAACGACCAAAGGGCCAGCCTTGGCTGTTTACAAATACCATACTGGCTGACTTGCACTTAGTCCAGGCTGGAAAAAAACACTACCGAGTCCTTGATGTTCACGTGAAGGTAAGCTCTGCCAGCAGTATACAGCCGCAAATCTCCCCGGCTCCCAAACGTGATAAGGGGGGAAATAAACGTGATTGATTAGATATTCTTTTCCAGGGTTGACAGGAAAATGTCCTTTTAACAATTGAAACCCTACCAAGTGGGAGATGGTGAATAATAGGATTTCTAATGAATAAAACAAATATGTTGGTGCTTGAAGGGCTCCCATTCATTCGCCGTCTCCCTTTCTCACCGAGAAAGATATGAAAGTAGCTTTTCCCTACAATGCACTTGTAATGTAATTTCTTTGAATACCTGTTCCATCAGCGGAGTAGTAAAAGGGGTTAGGTATGTGGGGATTATACATTCTGAATGCTGCAGCCAAAAGCGTGAAGTGGAATATAATGTGTGTTTGGGGGTGGGGGGGAATCGAGAGGTGTTACATGTCCGGGAACTGCAGGATATGTAAGGTTTAAGGCAGAGGTTGGGAAGGGCAAGCTGATGAAGAAATGCCAGGACAACCAGGGAGGCGATCAGGGAATCTTTAGATATGTGCAGTTCAATATGCTTGTTTCCCTAAGAGTCCTTTTGCATCGATGCCAGAGCTCCTTTTACGCTCAGGTATCTCTTAAGTCTGTTGCTTTCAGGTCCCATCTTCTCTTTTCTTCCCTCACCAGTGAGGATAGCAAGGTCTGATGGAGAGGGGAAAAGTCTCCGAAGGAAGGGCATCCTGGACCCCTCTCACAGATAAGACTCCTTGGCTTTGATCTGTTCTAGCTGTTCCCGTAGTTTTCTGAAGGTAGGTCGCATGTGGGGGTCCAAGTTCCAGCACTGCTTCATGACCTCATACACCACGTGGGGACAACCATCAGGGGACTCCATCTTGTACCCTTTCTCCACCCTTGGCACCACATCCTTTAGGGGCTAAAATATGGAAATAAAAGGAACATCAAAGTTAATCAATATCCTGTAAACCTTTCTCTTCTACCAGTAGCAAGGGGGGCACAGCAATCTCACTAAGGCTAAAGCTGACAAATGTATTCTCGATAAAATACATTCATCTAACACTCAGAATATACATGTATACATAGTGAAGAAAAGGCTACCTTGATTTATCCTACATTGTAGATGCGAGTCTCATAATCTGGTAAACTAGACCCTAGAATTCTGCTTCCACCCCATTCACTTTCAGCACTCTCTAAATTCAAACTAAGTGATGTGCTCAATCATTTCTAACATTCTCTCCAAAATAGACGAGATGTCACTCTCTCACCCTAGGGCATGTTTTTTCAAGTCACTGTATCACCTAGACATTCTACCCACACAACTGTCTCCATCACTCCCAGAACAGAGCTGCCAAACTCACAGAATAATGCTTACTTTCAAGAACAGGGATTCAGTGCCAAACCGCAATAGACCCTACACCGGTTCCCACTGAAATTCTGAAAGTTTATAAATAATTTAAGATTCCCTACTTTGTCAAGGTTACCTTGGTACTGACCACTCTTAACTGCACTTCCAGATCCATCATTGGGAATTCGCCATTGCCAGTTCCTAAGGTAATGAAGTTATTTTTCACTTCATTGGATAGATTTATGCACTAGAGTGGCGGTATTTGGACGAAGAAATCCCAACCGTGGAAATCTATGCTTTGTTAGCCCACAGTCACCCACCTCCTGAGCTTCAGGAAGAAGATGGCAAACTCAAAATAATCTTGACTATTTTATATATTTCCATTCTGTCTTTTTCCCTCTTCCTGTGGGCCTACCCTGTCAAAGGAAGAATACTACAATACTCCACAACAGCAAATATTTAGTTGTTAATAAGTGGCACGGATTGACAATATACGCATTCCTGTTTTAAGCTTGGCTCTCTATTGACATTAAGAAAAGACTAGTTGCATACATTCATTCTCTCCATCTAAATATGACTCTTTCCATTCCTGATTGATCGCAATACATGGGCAAATCAGGCAACATAATGAAGCAAACAGATGTTACTGAGTGAGGGAGCTGCTTTGATGTGACATACGTTAGGCTAACTCTACCAACAATGCAGCCAATGTGAATCTATCCCACCCTCAGTACCTCATGTCTCAGATACTGTTTTTATTCAATTGCTTTATGTTTTACCATTAGAGTTGTATATTCTCAGCTTCCTCTAGCCGCACAAAGGCCCTGCACTGCAACGGGCTGGGCTGGTGTGCGATCAGCACATGAGCGCAAGCACAAACTTCTGCTTGCCAGCTTACGGGAACTGCGGCGCAGGCCCGCTCCACACCAGCACAGAAGGGGATGGTCTCCCCCCACCCCTTCTGATTTTGGCAAGACCTCTGTTGCCTAAGGCCTGCACCATGGAGGAATTGTGAGATGCTCCCTATACCCTGTAGGGGAAGCTATGGGGACTGACGGGGCCGCCGGGCCCCAGCATGCAGGCCGCACTGTGCTGGAGAGCTTGTAACTGAGTGAGGGAGCTGCTTTGATGTGTCATACATTATGCTAACTCTACCAACAATGGAGCCAAGTTGAATCTATCCCACTGTCAGTACCTCGTCTCTCAGATACTGTTTTTCTCTGATTGCTTTATGATTTACCATTAGAGTTGTATATTCACTACTCACAGCTTTCTCTGGCGCACAAAGGTACAGTCTCAAACTCCTATATCCTAAAAGCTTTCCCTCTTTTACTCATAGTGGCAGGTATGTCTAGCCACGCCGTCCCCAAAGTTCACTCTAGCTTCTTGTAGGAGGATGGGCTTGTCTCTGTCCTTGTTATATTCAGACGTTTATCTAACCCACATGTAAAAGGATGGATTCAAGTGCTCCTATCTGAGGTCCATTAGCTAACATAACAATGGCCATGTCCATCATTCAATTACAGAATTCCCTTGATTTTGTACAGATATCTTGCCTCTCATTAGATAATGTATATTTGTACGAAGAATTGTCTTATTGCCCACAGCCCCAAAATATCATCAATACGCAGCTCACAGGACTCATCCCTCCATTTCTCATATTCACAACCAATTGCACTTTCTAGTCTTAGCACACACTTAATTTGTAGATAGCATTTTGCAGCCACAATGTTTACTCTCAAACAAGAATCAAAATAGTTAAAAATTAGAACATGAGTTAAATATGTCTGTCATACTTACAATTCGAGGGTAAGGCACACGTCCGAAAGAGTAAATTTCCCACAGCAAGATTCCAAAGCTCCAAACATCAGATTTTGTTGAGAAATTCTATAAAATAAAATAATACAAGCATAAAACTTAATGGTAATGCTAGCTTCTGAGACAAGGACAGTGTTTACCAATTAATAGTGCACCTCATCTACGGGAGGGCGACCAATAAATTTGTATTCCCTCAATGCTCTTAGCTGATCAGTGCCTCATTGCTTCTGTTTTATTTAAAATCCTGAATCCATTTTAATTTGTTAATTAGCTCTAACATGCCTTCTTCTGGGAAGCATTAGCTGGCTTAAGTAGGTGCCAAACTTTTCAAATACTTTAGCTACAAAAGAACTGAGGGGAGGGGGTGAAAGTCCTCCATTTACAAGAGTACACATATACCACACTTTTATAGCAGTTGGAGAAGCCAGGGAACACCACAATTTTTACTACTCTTTCCTTAGTAAAATTGTATCCTGACACCACACCTCTACTTCAACCACTCCACCTTTAGTGATGAAGGACCCTCCCAAAGATATACCTATACACTTTCATCACACCATTAGGAAATGGCTAAAATTCGGTAACGCATTATCTGGTGGAGAATCTATTTAGCTGCAGATTCCTTTGAATTTCCCCAGGCGTCAGTCTCGATCTGGAAAATTTCGCTTGAGCAATCTGGTCATGCGTGTATGCCCTCACTTGTAATATAATGCACCCGGCCTTAGGGTTGAAGGCATGCTGTAGGGGTGACTTACAGATATCACAAGCAGCGTTTTAGGGGCCATAGCACACAAGTGTGTGCCATGTTGTGTTTTCAATTTTGGGAGCACCTTGTCACGGGGTACACAATGGCAGTCTGCATAGGGTGGTGTTGAGTACTGCAACTCTGAGGGGCCCTCTACAGTACCCATTCCCTAGGTACCAGGGGTACCATTTACTAGGGACTTGCAGAGGTGCTGAGGGGCCTGGTTACCTGGGCATCAAGTGTCCAGGTGTCTTCTTTTAGGGAAGGAACACTGGCACTGGGGACCTGGTTAGCAGGAACACAGTGCACTTCAAAGTTGCACCTAAAAACAGGCAAAAAAAGTGGGGGATACTGCAACCAGAACCCAGCTCCCTACAAGGAAGTTTCCCCTAATTTGATGATCTTGCCAAGAGGGATACGTTTGTAATGGGCCAATGCATCAGGGTGTTAGTGTGGGCCTCTTTAGGAGTGAGCTTTTGGCTTGTCTTGCGAGCTGAGCAGATGCTTTGAGAGTGGGATGCATCGACTATGGTGAGAGCTTTTTCTGAGAGTGGCTCGAAGGATGAGGTTAAAACATTTACATAAGAGGTGGCTCTGAGAAAGGCAGGGACAGTGGTGGGGTGTGTAAGAGACATGGGCTCAAATGATGACAACTGAGAGATGCAGAGCTGAGGTGTGGGTGTCAAATGAGCTGCAGGTTGTTGTTGATGTGAATGGGCAATCTAACAATGCAAGATCGTGATTTCAGCAATGACTAATGATTCTGGATGAGAAAACCCTTAGGGTGGCACAGGTCTAGACCATAGAGTAAAACCTACATGGGGCACCACATCTTGTGTCTTTCAAGGTAATATACGCTTAACTTACTAAAAGTGTGAGAAAGTAACTAACTCTAGAGTAAGCAACGAATACTTAATTATTAATAACATGATATTAATATAAGACACCTAATACAGGTTTCACATATGGGGCATCACTGAGTGGATGAAATCACAATGTAAGCAAGCTCCTGCTTTGATTTAGCATCAGTGGGGAGTTGCGCCGCGATTGCCTGACAAACAACATAAATGTTAGAAATCAAGTAACATTCACCACCAGCCCTAAGAAGAAACCTTATCATGCAAAATCGACTTCCAATTAGATTTAAATGTGGCCTTAAGACAATCACAAGAGCTCAACATTATCATGAACTTTGCCCAAGTCTGTATCAGAAGCCCAGTCCCTCCATCAACACAATTCAAGTTTAGTGAAACTATTTAACATAATTATCACCAGTTAAGAGATTCATCAAGAGGAAGAGGTAACAAGGCACTGCATTTCCTCTTACCAGACATACAAGGAACTTATGGAGAGCAATGTTAAAGATAATAGTGTGATGGGGGCTGCTTATATTTTACATTTTACAAGTTTTTAGCTGACATTGCTTTTAGCAATGACATTTTTACACACTTTATGCGTATTATTCAGAGAATACAATGCACGTGCTGCTTATTTTTAATTTGCCTTTCTCAATATATAACCTGTACACTCTGTTCAAGGCTAGGAACTAAGGCAAACTATCCAAGTGCTTGTGTTGTCCGACTGAAGACAGCTTCTAACATCGAGCCAAATCAATGCAACAGAGCTGCAGCCCTTAACAGAGTGGTTTTAATTCTATAAACTTAGCACTGCCTTAAGGGGGTCAGAGGAGCATTATGGCCACTACTGTCCTGGAACGAGTGCTGTGTGAATAAATCTAAAGGGAAGCCCTCGCCCTCCAGCACACAGGAACAATACATTGTGCCCTGGTTGACGGAAATCAACCATGCGGAAAGAACTCATAGAGCACCCTCGCAACAGGAACTAATGCAGAGTAAGCATTCAGCCATCGCAGTAGCACTTGCACTTCATCAATAATTGCCTCCCTTAGGATACTGAATCCAGCTCGGCCATGAGTAAGGATGGCACAGCATCAGGCACCTCGCGGAACACAGGGTTGTTCTATGGTTCCTTGGTCACACCGGAAACAGTGGGCGACCTGCCTTAACATCCCTTCGCCTTGGCCTAGTTTTACACTGTTGGGGGGAGCTGGCCTGAGAAACCGACCACTGAACCACCTACCATTTGTCATATCAAAACGGACCCCTGGTAGAGGACCCTTCTCCCCTTGCTCCACCCTCACCACCTTTGGGCAATGGGCCACTGCCGCCCCACTCTGCTACAGATCAAAGATGGACTGTTTGCCCAAATGATTCTTTGTTTGGATCATACTCCTCCATCCGACACATGGCTAACATTTGCCATCACCCCCTGTTCCACACATTGGTTTATGAGAGACTGGGTGTGCAGCCACATTCACAGCCACACAAAAAAAAAAAAAATCGGTGTACTGCTACATTAAGCGACAACAGGCACACATTTGTCTCCTACAGGAAACCCATCTCACTGGCAGTGAGCTCCAGCAACTTGGTAAACATTGGAGGGGCACGATTTATGGCACAACATACTCTGTCTATGCACAGGACACTTTACTCTGGATCTGTCCAGCCACGCCCTTTCAAACCCACATCACGGCCACTGATAAAGCAAGGAGATATGTTTTTTGTGGAGGGTCAGTTAGATGTCGACCCCATACTCCTGGGATGCATCAACGCCCCAAACACAGGACAGGTAGTGTTTTGAGCCACTTTGTCCGGAGCTCTAGCTCAAAAGGTGGATATTCCCTGGATACTAGGGGGAGACTACAATAATGTCCTGGACCTTTCTCTCGACCGCCCTCCGCTTCCTCAACACTCGCAGCAATGGCCCATAATCAACGCCTGGAGGGCTGTCAACCCACAAGTACACCTGTACTTCCATTACTCCCACATGACATACACCCACCTAGACCCCTTCCTGGAATCCCCAACCATGCTCCCCCGACTCACGCACTATAACTATTTGGAACGAGTCCTCTCTGACCATGCCGTCCATATAGTAGTTACCGAATGGGGAGCGTCACATTCCCCAGTCCCTACCTGGCGGTTACCTCGAGACACGTCAGATGACTGAATATTCTGTGATGCTAAACTGACCCACATCAGTCAGTATTTTACAATTTTGCAATTGAGTGTGACTCCAGTGGGAAACCTGGGGCTTTTGTATCCAGAAAAAAGCTGGGATCTGCGGAGGACTGATCAGGGATTTAAACATGCTGAGGTGGCAATGGCTGTCCTTGATAATCATGCTCCCTAGATGATACCACACGCCAAGCAGTGACCTATGCTAAAGCGAAGCATGCCGCAGTGATCAAGCACCTTCGATGTTATAATTTAGAATATACTGCCCGACTCCACACCACAGGAGAGAAGCCTGGCCGCTTACTTGCATGGCTAGCCGGCCAGGAGAAGCAAACTCCTCCAATAACAGAAACACCTTGGATGCAGGTCCTATCCTGCGCTCAAAATCTGCTTTACTGTAGGCATTTAGCTCCGAACTGAACAGGGCACCTCCCACTCCACCACTAGGTGTGAATGCAGGGTCACTTGCCCCTCTCCCCGTGCCTTCGATCAATGCCACTGAACAGGAAGAACTTGATAAGCTGATTACAGTGGCAGAGATGAGAAAAGGGATACATGTTCTAGCCTGTAACAAGACCCCTGTGTTGCATGGCCTCTCAAAATAGCATTATGATAGCTTCTTACCTCACCTCGCCCCCAAACTGGTTGAGGTCTACAGAAAACTACTCACCATTGGAGTGCTACCCCCCCCCCCCCCCCGTTTCCTCCAGGAGTCCTTCCTCTATTCTCTTTTGAAACCTGAGCCCCCCTGACTCACCTCTCCTCATATCGCCCAACAGTCATCCTGGGAGCAGACTACAAGATACTCTGCAAGGTACTTGACAAGAGGTATTTACAGGTGCTACCCACCATTGTACACCACCTGATGATGTTGGACGTGCTATGGCCCGGACTGGATTTGTCCCAGGCCTTAGCACATCCAACAACATCAGGTAGGTCTTCCATGTTATGGACCAGATGTCACTGTGCTATACACAAGCAGAATGTCTTCTATTAGACCTTGAGATGGCCTTCGATTCCCTATCCTGGAACTACCTTGTCGAAATCCAGCAGGCAGATGGCCTTGGAAGTCACCTCCTGGGATACACAAAACTGCTGTACACCAACCCAATCTCCTGAACATGTGTGGGCCACCTGATCTTACGCTCCTTATCCATCAGCCAATGTACATGTCAGGGCTGCCCTCTATACCCAGTCCTTTTTGCAATCGCTGTGGCATCACAGGCCCACTGTCTCTGATTGGTGGGTCAACAACTGGAGATTTGACACTATCCATTTTGTGTTGCTGTACGCAGATGATTTGTTACTATACCTTCGGGACGCAGAAGCGGACATGGACTCTCCACAACTTTCCAGGACTTTGAGGAGGCAGCAGGCCTTCAGGTGAATTACGGAAAGTCGCATGCCTTTCCATTTAGGTAGGACGCTTCCCCAGGCAATACACTTGGGTAGCGAGCCATTAACATGGACAACAGCAGCGGTCGGATACCTCGGTATCAGGTTATATCACCCGCAACAGAACTTGTTGGAGGGTAACTTACAGTGGGCATTCACAACCCTCAAGTCTCAAACACAATTCTGCCTGCGTTTACCGATTGCCCTCACAGGCAAGATTGCTCAATCCAAAATGACCATCCTCCCTCAGCCTCCTATAATATTTCGCCAATGTTCTGGTGTTTTCCCCACAAGCAGCTCTTCCGGGACCTAGACTGGATGCTGTGAGACTTGCTGTGGGATGGTAAATAGAAGAGGGTGGCCCTTAAGCCCCAGCTACCAGAAGGACAGGACGGGCTGGGTGCTCCAACTTTTGAGCCCTTTTATTTCGCAGCACAGGTCCAGTAATTATTTGAGTATCCCTGTGGTTGGCGGGATAGGACCTGAACGACACCAGCACTGGGGAAGGCCCCTCTTCCTTAAAATTGTCTTTGCCAGCTTCTCTACCCAGCCATAAATGTGCATTGCTCCTGGTCCCTACATACTTCGGTGGCCCAGAGGTGCCTCGCCAGGATTACTCAACTGACCAGACAGGTGCTACCTTATTCTCCTGTTACCAGGGACTCCTGGGACCCCTTGGACACCTTACAGTTGGCTGCGTGGCATGATTGCTCCCTGGAAACTGTGGGTGACCTCTTACAATATGATCATCTTCTCAAATTTGATCAGTTATGCCAAGATCATGATTTTCTCTAGCCAATTTCTACTCCAAAGACAGCTGCAGGTGGCAATCCGGACACTATGGCATATAGTGGATGAAGAGCCCCTTAATCATGCCGTATTTCATAACTTGCACAAAACGGGGGGAGGTCATCACCTGGTAACATGACAACACATTATCTGGTAGAGACAATCTCTAGCTGCACATTCCTTACCTTTGGATTTCCCAAGCATCAGGCTGGATCTGGAAACTTTTGAGCGAGCAGTACCCCTATGCATTGTTGGGTGGCTTTGAGTTCAGTTCTGAGCATAGTCTGCGTCACTGGTATCAGAAGTGACATTGCAGTTACCTATACGGACCCACTCAGGCCCACAGATGTCATTTACTTTTCACGACTTTCCAAGACAGAAGTGCAGAGCCATTAAATGTTTTTGTCAAAAATAGGGCCCTGAAAAATGGAACCAACCCTAGGCCTAGAAATCTTTCTGCAGAGCAGGGAGGCGTTTAAGGAATCTGCTGCTAGATATTGGTTCTACCACATAATGCGCTACCGAAGGTAAGTAACATTCATCTGATAGAGGCTTCAAGCTTCAAATTCCTTATCTTTTGTATTGATAACCAAGCTATATCCTTTCTGGTGGTGGGCTGCAGACATTTTCTAAACTAGAAAGTCCTGCAGGACCGAGCAGGTGTAATGCCCATCCCTACAGACCAGACTGTCCAGGCACTAGTGTTTGGCAAACGTGTGTAGTGACACTCATGCTGCTGCCTGGCAGATGTTTATGACTGGGACTCCACAAGCTAATGCCATGGTTGCAGCTCTTCCTCTGGTGGAATGGACCGTAAAGCCCTCAGGAGGCTGCTTTTTAGCCAGGGCATAGCATGTCTTGATACAGAGAATGACGCAGCATGAAATGGTTTGTTTCTGTACTGCCCAACCTATTTTTAGCTCCTACATGGCCCACGAAGAGTTGGTCGTCCACCCGGAACTCTTTTGAGCAGTCAATGTAGAACAACAACACTCTTTTTGTGTCCAGACAGTTGAGTCACTCCTCTTTTTTACAGCGTAAAAGGTGGGCAGGGTGACAGACTGTCCCAAATGGAATGGGGTCACCACTTTCGGGAGGAAAGAAGCTCCGGTGTAAAGCACCACCTTGTCGTCAGGGAACACAGTAAGATAGGGAGGCTTGAATAATAAAGCCTGCAGATTTCTCACCTTCTGGGCAGATGTTATTGTCGCTAAGAAAGCTGTCTTGATGGAACGAGCCAGAGGGGACAATTGTGTAAAGGCTTGAAAGCAGCACACTTAAGGTAGTGAGAACTAGGTTCAGGTCCTACTGAGGCATAATGAAGAGCAAAGGGGAAAACTTATGTACAAGCCCTTTCAGAAACCTATATACAATAGGAGACTTAAGTAAAGAGGGTTGGTCAGGCAGCTGCTGGAAGGTGGAGAAAGCAGGAAGAGAACACTTAAGAGTGCCCAAAGCAGAGCCCTGCTGGGTCAAGATACGAATGAAGAATATCAGAAAGAGGCAGAAAGAGTTGATATACTTTCCTGTACAGTATTTTACCCATTTTTGCCTACAGCAGGCATACACCGTTTTGGTGGAGGACCACTGGCCGCAAAGATAATTTTGCAAACTTCGGGTGGAAAGTCAAAAGCTCATTCTCCATGCAAGGAGGCGGAGAGTTAACAGGTTCATGTGGAAAACACTCCTACTGCTGCAACAGAAGAGCCTCCCAAAGAGGCAGCCTGAATGGATGACTCATGCTAATTTTTAGAAGCTCGTAATACCAGACTCTCCCGTGCCCAGAAGGATGACTTGGGCCTGGTCGTTCCTGATCTTCTTGAGAAATCTGGGCAGAAGTAGTATGGGCGAAAAGGTATATAAGAGGCCTGAACTCCACTCAAGACAAAAAGCATCACAGAGTGATAGCCGCCTTTGAAACTGATGATATTTGTGAGTTCTCTTCGTAGGTGAACAGATCTAACCAAAGCTCTCCCTACTGCTGAAAGAGTCCTTGCGCGACCTCTGAATGTAGACACCACTCGTGATCCGTTAGGAATCTATGGCTGGGTTTGTCTGCCCTGGCATTCAGAGAACCTGCCAAGTGCCGAAACACCAGGAATATGCCCTGCTGTTTCAGCCATGTCCAGAGACGCAGAGCCTCTTGACAAAGGGTCCACAACCCCCACACTGCCCTGCTTGTTGCAGTATCACACTGCTGTAGTGTTGTAAGTGAACACCTGCACTACCTTCCCTTTCAGAACCGGAAGAAATGTTTTCAATGCTAGTCGGATCGCCCAAAGATCCAACAAGTTGATAGGGAGCCCGGATTCCGCCGGAGACCAGCGACCTCTGATCTTCACCTCTCCCAGATGGCCACCCCATCCCAGAAGTGACGCATCTGTCACTATTGTGAGATCTGGTTGGGGAAGGGAGAGGAGTCTGCCTTTGACCCAATCGCAGTTCACTAACCACCACTGCAGATCCTTTGCAGTTCCCTCCGAGATCTGAACCACATCAGTAAGATTCCCCTGATGCTGTGCCCATTGAAACTTCAGGTCCCACTGCAGAGCCCTCATATGCCATCTGGCATGCTTGACCAGTAGTATGCAGGAAGCCATGAGTCCCCAACAGCCTCAGAGTCATTCTCATCGAAATCCAGGATAGAGGCCAAAACATCGGTATCATAGCCTGAATATCCTGGACTCGTCGCTGGGGAGGATAGGCCCGAAACCGCACTGCATCCAGAACAGCTCCGATGAAAGGGAGTGTGAGTCAGGAGTGACTTTGGCAAATTTATAGTGAACTCCAGCGAATGCAGGAGCTTCGTCGTAGTCTTGGAGGTGGGAGACGACAGCCTAGTGCAAGCTCACCTTCAACAGTCAGTCGTCGAGGTAGGGGAAGACTGAAATCCCTAACCTGCGCAGATGAGCTGTGACCACTGCCATCACTTTGTGAACACCCAAGGGGGGCTGGTAAGGCCAAAGCGGAGAACAGTGAATTGAAAATGCTTGTGACCTACCACGAACTGCGAGTAACGTCTGTGGGCAGGCAGCAGGAGGATGTGAAAATAAGCGTTCTGCAAGTCTAATGCTACCATCTAGTCTACAGGGCCAAGGGCAGGTACGACCTCAGCCCGAGTGAGCATTTTGAACTTCTTCATGAGGAAGTGATTGAGGACCGAAGGTCTAGGATGAGGCAGAGGCCCTTGTCCTTTTTGGCACCAGAAAGTAGCGGGAATAACAACCACAACTGTTTTGCTTCACTAATGACCAAGCTGAAACAGTCATGCACTGACAAAAATCTCTGGAATGCACTTCTTAGTCTAAAGAAGACATTTATTATTTCACGTCGCAAGGTTCGTAAAAGGAGATTAGCATGCTGAAAGCACAGGTTTAAAAATGGCCACAGCAATTAAATGAAAACATGTAAAAATGATTCTCCACTGCAATATACACAGCAAATATATGTATCTATATTATAATGCAAAGCAAATAATTAAAAAATATGCATCACCATGAGGCAAGGGCACAACTGCTTCATCTCCCTCCTATTCAGCATCAGATCGCCAGATCCCAGAATCGATCAAGGCGAGAGAGATCAATTATCCTCACAGGAAGGATGACCCGCTCCAGCATCCTGAATATGCCTGGGATCTGCAAACACAATGTCCCGGGTCCATGTGGTCTCGGCCTCTTATACTTTGAACAAACAAGAGAGGAAAATTCTAGAACCTCCCTCTCACTGCAGAAGTTTATTATTCATAAAATGCTGATTGCTTTAGGCCAGCTTTGAAAATAACAAGTCGGGACTTGGCCATAATCCGAAGGTGCCAATTCAAAACAAGACTGTTCCCTGCCGTCTTAGTACATTCCTATCAGCCTAAGCCCTTGGTGGGAAAGAACACGAAAAATAAAAACACGTGCACATTGTACAATGTGGAAAACTACTTGCAGCTTTTAACATGGCACTGGCTAATGCTAAAATAAAGTCAATAGACAAATTGAAACTGGTTGTCACTAATGTGAAGGTGTGCTGCTAGGCTAAGTGCAACATGGAGTCAGTGGTCAAAACATAAATATCACTAAAAAGACCTACGTTTGGGACACAGACCCTCTCTATGACTCCCTTGGCCAAGAAAACCGTAACCTCCTCGAAGATAAGTGCGAGGTGGTAACCAATCATTTGAATGCAGGATGGTGTCATGAAGGGAGGGGTATCCTCCAAAGGGAGGGTGTAGCCCCATTCAGACTTTTTACAAAACCCACCTGTCTGACGTGATGGAGGTCAAATGGGGCAGGTGAAGGCGAATCCTGCCACTGACTAGTCCCTGGTGAGGAAATGACACATCAAGACGTCTTGGAGGCTGCAGCACAGGGTGGCAGTGGACTGGCAAGACCACTAGCTCCCAGATCCACATGAACGCTGGATCCCACGTCCTTGGCCACACAGAGCCTGTGCAGCATGTGCTGCACAGTGGCTGGCAGGACAGGACGTGGCCGTGCACCCCCTCCGTAGCCCCAAAAGGGCTGAAAATCAGAATGGGGAGGGGTGGGGGGTGAGAGGAGGTGAGGGGCAACCGCAAGGCCAAGGGACCAAGCTGTATCTCTAGACTCCTTAAAGTGCGTGAGTGCAGAGTCTGCTTTGTCCCCAAAGAGACGTGTGCCATTAAAGGGCATGTCCATCAGAGCAGTTTGGATATCCTCTGAAAATCCAGATGTACGTAACCAGGTGTGGCGTCTCAAAGCCACCACTGACGTAACTTCTCAGCCCACAGACTAGGTCATATCTAGCCCACATCGGATAGTCAACTTTGCCATGACCACTTGAGAGAGAATGGCCTGGGCCTCCTCCCTCCCTGTGTCCATCGCCTGTGGGGTGGCCTTCCTGCTGAGGGCCGGCCTTGACTACACCTTACCCTGGACCTTGCAGGTCAGACCTTTGCATATATATCGTCAACATATGCTTGCATTTGCCAGTGCTTGTTGGTAGCCTTGCAGATCATTGACCCTCCTTTCAATCCTGCGAACATCTAGGGAAAGCTTGTAGGTGACTCCTTGGATCTTCTGAAGCTCCTGGAACCCGCAGCTGGACTTCCTTCACCAACCTACAGGAACGTCACCTCTAGGGGGGTGGGCATTGCCGCCTGCACCAACTGGGCACCTCCAAGGGTGCTGGACACTGTCCCCTTCCTTTTCAGGTCTTCCATGTCAGGAATCCGTCCCTGGGTTCCACCGGTCTGGTCCACGGGTCGCAACAGCAGCTGGACAATCAGAGGCTTCCATTGACTTCCGTGAGGTTTCCAGACATCCTTTCAATCTATGCATCTGGGTCCCCTGGTGTAGGTACTACTGTCTTCTGGGTATCCTGGAGTGGGGGACACTCTCCAACCTTCTTGTATGTTTTTTTTTTTTAAGTCCATTGCAAAGATTCCTGAATTGCACAAATTCCAACCACTACTTCCCTGTGTTAGCCTATGGGATGACTGAGTACGTAACCACTCTGCACCTAGTCGCTGGGGACACTTTCTGTACTTACCTCAGGTGTTTTTATCCTTCCCCAGCCGCTAGCTACCTTCCACATTTAACTTGGTTGAGTTCACTATTTCGCAGTCCTCTTACTTAGTGTATGGTTTGGCTACCCCCTCTCACCCAATAGGGCCATATATATTTGATGCTATTTCTGCTTGTTATTTTGTGCATATAGTGTTTGTGGATGTCTTCAAATGGAAATATACCAATGCTAGTCTACTGGTTAATGCTGTAATAAAGAATCTTATTTTTGGAACACCTGTGTGGTTCTTTCTTGTGTGAGAATTACTGCCTGACTACCGTGTTACTGCAAGTGCTTTACATTCCTCCTGGATAAGCTTTAGCTGCTCGCCTCAGCTACCCCTGGAGAGCTTTTGTTATCTGGACCCCTATTCACTATCACTAAGGGTTGCCTGGACTCAGTATAGGGTGCCACACCATAGATGTACACCATAAACTGAGCCAGCCTCCTACAGGCGGGCTAACATATATACAGAATAATGCTTTGTAAAAGTATGTGCTGTGGACAATGTAACTGCTTTACATATTATCTCCTTTCACAGTCTGAGATCAATGGGCAGAATTTTGATGTGCATACCCTGAGTGGAATTTTTATGTGCCTGTACTGAGTCTGACATCTGCTAATCGGGAATGTTAAACCATTCAGCCTTTCTACACTCCTTTACATATGGCTTTCTCTTTGTGGGGCTTGGAGAAAGCAACAAAAGAGGACGTGCTTTCTGAAAGGATTTAATTCTATGAATTTAATATATATGAGGGCTCGTTTAACATCTAAGGTATCGCAAGAGCCTGTTTCACAGCTGAGTCCGGTTGAGGGAAAAAAGCAGGCAGTTCAATGGACTGATTGAGGTAGAACTGTGAGACAATCTTGTTACACGGTTCCCACTAGAAGTAGGACTGCGTATTACGACAAAGGAACTTCAGGATCTAGGTACTGAGCTCATAAACACAATCAGGAAATGTTAGCCCAAATACTAGCTAGTTCACAGTGACTCAACCAACCCCCTACCCTTCCCAGGGTAACAGATGATTTCTTAACCTCGAACTTGATCACACTGACTCCCAAGGAAGTTGTGGAAATTGATCTCACCCGTTTGCTGTTTGCTTATGCAAGATACAATGAGCTGCGATTATTAGGCCGATGAAACAAAGCACTGTAACCAGCATTACTAACAAGATGAATAGAATAAACAGCCCAACCATGGAAATCTGATATATATGGAAAATGTCACTTACCCAGTGTACATCTGTTCGTGGCATGGGACGCTGCAGATTCACATGCTGTGCATTATCCTGCCATCTAGTGTTGGGCTCGGAGTGTTACAAGTTGTTTTTCTTCGAAGAAGTCTTTTCGAGTCAAGATACCGAGGGACTCCTCCCTTTCGGTTCCATGGCACATGCGCTTCGACTCCATCTTAGACTGTTTTCCCCGCAGAGGGTGAGGTAGGAGTTGGGTACATAGTAAAGGTGCCCATGCAATGGAGTGAGTATGTATGTACATAATGTGTCTAAAAATAGTAAATATTTACAAATTTACAAATGTACAAGTTTCATCAACTTATAACAGCTACAGGTTCCTGAGGAGGCGGGAGGGCGCATGTGAATCTGCAGCGTCCCATGCCACGAACAGATGTACACTGGATAAGTGACATTTTCCATTCGATGGCATGTGTAGCTGCAGATACACATGCTGTGCATAGACTATTAAGCAGTTATCTCCCCAAAAGCGGTGGCTTAGCCTGTAGGAGTTGAAGTTGTCTGAAATAATGTTCGTAATACAGCCTGTCCTACTGTGGCATGTTGTGTTAACACATCTACACAGTAATGTTTTGTGAATGTATGAGGCGTAGACCATGTGGCTGCCTTACAGATTTCTGTCATAGGTATATTTCCTAGAAAGGCCATTGTGGCGCCTTTTTTCCTAGTGGAGTGCGCTTTTGGCGTAATAGGTAGATCTCTTTTTGCTTTAATATAGCAGGTCTGAATACATTTCACTATCCATCTGGCAATGCCTTGTTTGGATATTGGATTTCCTGCATGAGGTTTTTGGAAGGCTACAAACAATTGTTTTGTTTTGCGAAATTGTTTTCTTCTATCAATGTAATACATTAGTGCTCTTTTAATGTCTAACGTATGTAAGACTCTTTCAGAGTCTGGTTGTGGAAAAAAGACTAGAGTTCCACTGTTTGGTTTAGGTGGATCGGTGATATAACTTTTGGTAAGAATTTGGGATTTGTACGCAGAACAACTTTATGTTTATGTTTTTGTATAAAGGGTTCTGGTATAGTAAATGCTTGCATTTCACTTACTCTTCTAAGAGATGTGATAGCTATTAGGAAGGCTACTTTCCAGGTTAAGTACTGTATCTCACAGGACTGCATGGGTTCAAATGGTGGACCCATGAGTCGTGTTATTACAATATTGAGGTTCCACGAGGGGACTGGTGGTGTTCTCTGGGGTATACATTTTTTTAAACCCTCCATAAATGCTTTGATGACTGGGAATCTAAAAAGTGATGTTGAATGTGTAATCTGCAGATAGGCAGATAATGCTGTGAGATGTATTTTGATAGAAGAAAATGCTAGTTTAGATTTTTGCAAGTGTAATAAATAGCTTACAATGTTTTTTGCGGAAGCATGTAGTGGTTGAATTGGATTATTATGGCAGTAATAAACAAATCTTTTCCATTTGTTTGCGTAACAATGTCTTGTAGTAGGTCTTCTAGCTTGCTTAATGAACTCCATACATTCTTGTGTAAGGTCTAAATGCCCAAATTCTAAGACTTCAGGAGCCAGATTGCTAGATTGAGCGATGCTGGATTCGGGTGTCTGATCAGCTGTTTGTGTTGAGTTAACAGATCTGGTCTGTTTGGTAGTTTGATATGAGGTACTACTGACAGGCCCAGTAGTGTTGTGTACCACGTTTGGCGAGCCCAGGTTGGTGCTATTAGTATTAGTTTGAGTCTGTTTTGACTCAATTTGTTTACCAGATAAGGAAGGAGTGGGAGAGGGGGAAAAGCGTAAGCAAATATCCCCGACCAACTCATCATAACACATTGCCCTTGGACTGAGGGTGTGGATACCTGGACGCGAAGTCTTGGCATTTTGCGTTTTCTTTTGTTGCGAATAGGTCTATTTCTGGTGTTCCCCCAGCGTAGAAAGTAGTTTTGTAGTACCTGGGGATGAATCTCCCATTCGTGTGTTTGTTGGTGATCTCGACTGAGATTGTCGGCTAACTGGTTTTGAATCCCTGGGATATACTGTGCTATTAGGCGAATGTGATTGTGAATCGCCCAATGCCAAATCTTTTGTGCTAAGAGACACAGTTGTGATGAGTGTGTCCCTCCTTGTTTGTTGAGGTAATACATTGTTGTCATGTTGTTTGTTTTGACAAGAATGTGTTTGTGGGCTATTAGTGGCTGAAATGTTTTCAATGCTAGAAACACTTCTAACAGTTCTAACTGATTTATGTGCAGTTGTTTTTGGTGAACGTCCCATTGTCCCTGTATACTGTGCTGGTTGAGGTGTGCTCCCCACCCCATCATGGAAGCATCTGTTGTGATCACGTATTGTGGCACTGGGTCTTGGATTGGCCGCCCTTGGTTTAAATTGATAGGATTCCACCATTGAAGCGAGAAGTGTGTCTGGCGGTCTATCAACACTAGATCTTGAAGTTGACCCTTTGCTTGTGTCCATTGTGTTGCTAGGCACTGTTGTAAGGGCCGCATGTGTAGTCTTGCGTTTGGGACAATGGCTATGCATGAAGACATCATGCCTAGGAGTTTCATTACAAAGCTCACTTGATAGTGTTGGTTTGGGTACATGTTTAAAATTACATTTTGGAAGGCTTGTACCCTTTGTGGACTTGGACTGGCAATCCCCTTTTGTGTGTTGATTGTTGCTCTTAAGTATTGTTACATTTGGCAAGGTTGTAGATGTGATTTCTGGTAGTTTAGGGAGAACCCTAGTTTGTGTAGTGTTTCTATGACGTATTGTGTGTGTGTAGAAGACACTGTTGCTGAGTGCTGGTTTTTATTAACTAGCCGTCTAAGTGAGGGAATACGGGCATATGCTGTCTCCTGATGTGAGCAGCTACTACTGCAAGGCATTTTTTGAATACCCTTGGGGCTGTTATGCCGAATGGTAATACTTTGAATTGGTAATGCACGCCTTGGATTACAAACCTTAAGTATTTCCTGTGTGAAGGATGTATGGGTATGTGGAAATAAGCATCCTTGAGATCTAATGTTGACATGTAGTCCTGTTTGAGCAAAGGAATCACGTCTTGAAGTTTCACCATGTGAAAGTGATCTGATTTGACGTATAGATTCAGTGTTCTGAGGTCTAATATGGGTCTCAGTGTTTTGTCCTTTTTCGGAATTAGAAAATACAGGGAGTAGACACATGTTCCTTTTTGATGGTTGGGTACTAGTTCTATTGCTTCTTTCTGTAACAATGCTTGGACTTCTAGTTGTAACAGGTCTAAGTGTTGTTTGGACATATTGTGTGGTCTTGGAGGCACATCTGGTGGTAATTGTAGGAATTCTATGCAATAACCATGTTGGATAATGGTTAGGACCCATGCGTCTGTTATGTGTTCCCAGTTGTGGTAATATGTGGTAAGTCTCCCCCCCACTGGTGTTGTGTGGTGGGGGTTTGTGACATTGAAGTCACTGTTTGGTTTGTGGGGTTTTTGGGCTCTGGAATTTCCCTCTTGCTTTAGGGAACTGTCCACCTCTATATTGTCCCCGAAAACCTCCTCTTTGATACTGGCCCTGAAATGTGGGTCTGACTTGTGAGGTGGAAGGCTCTGTGGTTTGGGCACGAAACCCCCCTCTAAAGTGCGGCTTCCTAAAAGTGCCTCTGCTCTGTGGGGAGTAGAGCGCGCCCATGGCTTTGGCCGGGTCCATGTCTTTTTTCAGTTTTTCTATTGCCGCATCCACCTCTGGCCCAAACAGTTGTTGTTCGTTGAAAGGCATATTCAGCACAGCCTGCTGGATTTCTGGCTTAAATCCGGAGGTCCGTAACCATGCATGTCTACGAATGGTTACTGCTGTGTTCACTGTCCTTGCCGCTGTGTCTGCTGAGTCCATAGCCAACCTTATTTGGTTGTTAGAGATAGTTTGGCCCTCCTCAACAACCTGTTGGGCACATTTCTGGAACTCTTTGGGAAGGTGTTGAATGAGATGTTGCATTTCATCCCAATGTGCCCTGTTGTATCGAGCCAGTAGAGCTTGAGAATTGGCAATCTGCCATTGATTGGCTGCCTGTGCTGCCACCCTCTTGCCTGCTGCATTGAATTTCCGACTTTCCTTGCCGGGCGGTGGTGCGTCTCCTGAGGTTTGGGAGTTTGCCCTTTTCCGGGCTGCTCCCACTACCACCGAATCAGGAGTTAATTGTTGTGTGATATATACAGGGTCAGTAGGGGGAGGTTTATATTTCTTCTCCACCCTAGGCGTGATGGCTCTGCTTTCTACTGGGTCCTGAAACACTTGTTTGGTGTGTTTTAACATGCCTGGCAGCATTGGCAAGCTTTGGTATTGGCTGAGAGTAGACGACAGGGTGTTGAACAAAAAGTCGTCCTCTATGGGCTCTGCATGCATAGCTACATTATGGAATGTAGCTGCCCTGAAAACCACCTGCATGTATGCAGTGCTGTCCTCAGGTGGTGACGGCCTTGGCGGGTAGCAATCAGGACTATTGTCTGAGACCGGTGCATCATACAAATCCCATGCATCCGGGCCATCTTGGTTGGGTCATCCCCGTGTGTGTCGGTGACTGCATCATTGGGGGGTGTTGCTACCGGGGACAGATGTGGCGAATGTGATGGCGATTGCTGTGGCGAGAACCGTGGTGGTGTCTTATTTAGCCACTTTCCATTTTGGCTGCATTTCCGTTTCTTGGAATGCGAGCTTTCGCTTCATCTTTATTGGAGGAAGAGTTCGGATTCTCCCCGTGTCTTTTTGTATATGCAACCTACTCTGGGTATGGTCTGGCTCTCCCATGGCCAGTTCTTGTTCAAATCTGTGCCCTTGTAATTGAGTTGAAAGGCCTTGTTCTTCTGTATAGGTTTCGGCTCCGAGGCCGCATGTTTCGGCACCAAAGTTTTTTCTACAGTCTTTTTCGGCTCCGAGGAAACCTTCTGGACTTTCGGGGTGCCGAACTCTCGGTGTTGAGTTTGTTTGTTTTGTTTCGGAGCCGGTATCTCGACCGGAGTCGGATGTCTTCGGCTGCTGGGAGGTCTTTTTCGGTGCCGATGTTTGGTCACCGTGTTTTCGGGTTAAGCCATGGCCTGTTGGCGGTGGCGTCCCCTTGGCCCTCATTATTTTTGAGTGAGTTTTTGTCAGGGCTGGTTTACTCACGGTTTGCTGCGTCTTCGGCTGCTCACTCTCGGACTCGTCCGAGTCCAAATCTCGAATGGAGAATCTCTCTTCTTCGACGTCGATGTGCCCGGCCGGTGTCGACGCCATCTGGAGTCTTCGATCTCGCAGTATTTTCTTGGATCAAAATGCCAGACAGGCCTCGCAAGTATCCTCTTTGTGTTCAGGAGACAAACACAGATTACAGACCAAGTGTTGGACTGTATAAGGATACTTTGCGTGGCAGTTGGGGCAGAAGCGGAAGGGGGTCCGGTCCATGAGGTTTGAAGATAGACGCGCTCGGGCCGACCAGGCCCCGCTGAAGAGTGGAAGCCCCGAAGGGCTGCCAGAGCGCTTCTTTCTTCGGTGTCAATGTGCTAGCACTAACCCGGTACCAAGCGCAAACAATACCGTCGAATTTTCCGATAACTATCTAACTTTTCCGAACCGAAATACGGAGCGATGAGGAACACGTTTGAACCCGATGCCGGAAAGAAAACAATCTAAGATGGAGTCGACGCCCATGCGCAATGGAGCCGAAAGGGAGGAGTCCCTCGGTCTCGTGACTCGAAAAGACTTCTTCGAAGAAAACCAACTTGTAACACTCTGAGCCCAACACCTGATGGCAGGATAATGCACAGCATGTGTATCTGCAGCTACACATGCCATTGAACATATATACACACACACACAATATTTCTACCTATCGCTACCTACACTCTGCTAGCACAGCCGATGTACCTCTGCCAGATCGTCAAGGATAGCCTGACACCACCTCTCTTCCCCCCTCCCTCTCCTACCCACCATATCTCAATAGCTGAGCCAGGGTGCCTTTCTAGGGTGAAGTTGGTAATCCTCCTCTGCAAGATGAAGAGTCAGCACAGCATCAAATCAAACACAGGATCTGTTTCAAGACAATCACAGATGGAGTGCTCCTTTGACCCCCTGTAGGGAAGTGCACTGTTTATATAATCAAAACCACACTGCTAGAGGTGCAGCTCTGATGCAATATGTATAGGTTTCAGGAGCTGTCTCTGAACGGACAAGCAAGCACTAGGATATCTTGTTAAATGTTTCTAGCATTAAACAGAGTGTACAGATTAAACAACCAGAAAGGCTTACTAAGAACAAGCAGCATGTAGAGCACATTCTCAAAATAATATCGTATAAGAATAAAGTGTGCACAATATCTGAAAACAAAGTGTAAGGAAATGGCTCCCTGTTGCAATTACCCCCCACTTTTTGCCTGATACTGATGCTGACTTGACTGAAGTGTGCTGGGACCCTGCTATCCAGGCCCCAGCACCACTGTTCTTTCACCTAAAATGTACCATTGTCTCCACAATTGGCACAACCCTGGCACCCAGGTAAGTCGCTTGTAACTGGTATCCCTGGTACCAGTCCTGATGCCAGGGAAGGTCTCTAAGGGCTGCAGCATGTCTCATGCCACCCAAGGGACCCCTCACTCAGCACAGACACACTGCTTGCCAGCTTGTGTGTGCTGGTGGGGAGAAAATGACTAAGTCGACATGGCACTCCCCTCAGGGTGCCATGCCAACCTCACACTGCCTGTGGCATAGGTAAGTCACCCCTCTAGCAGGCCTTACAGCACTAAGGCAGGGTGCACTATACCACAGGTGAGGGCATAGGTGCATGAGAACTATGCCCCTACAGTGTCTAAGCAAAACCTTAGACATTCTAAGTGCAGGGTAGCCATAAGAGTATATGGTCTGGGAGTCTCTCAAAAACGAACTCCACAGATCCATAATGGCTACACTGAATACTAGGAAGTTTGGTATCAAACTTCTCAGAAAAATTAACCCACACTGATGCCAGTGTTGGATTTATTAAAAAATGCACACAGAAGCATCTTAGAGATGCCCCCTGTATTTTACCCAATTGTTCAGTGCAGGACTGACTGGTCTGTGCCAGCCTGCTGCTGAGGGACGAGTTTCTGACAGCATGTGGTGAGGGCCTTTGTGCTCTCTGAGGACAGAAACAAAAGCCTGCTCTGGGTGGAGGTGCTTCACACCTCCCCCCTGCAGGAACTATAACACCTAGCAGTGAGTCTCAAAGGCTCAGGCTTCGTGTTACAATGCCCCATGGCACTCCAGCTAGTGGAGATGCCTGCCCCCTGGACACAGCCCCCACTTTTGGTGGCAAGTCCAGGGGAGATAATGAGAAAAACAAGGAGGAGTCACCCACCAGTCAGGACAGCCCCTAAGGTGTCCTGAGCTGAGGTGACCCCTGCCTTTAGAAATCCTCCATCTTGGTTTTGGAGGATTCCCCCAATAGGAATAGAGATGTGCCCCCACTCCCCTCCGGGAGGAGGCACAAAGAGGGTGTAGCCACCCTCAAGGACAGTAGCCACTGGCTACTGCCCTCCCAGACCTAAACACCCCCTAAATTCAGTATTTAGGGGCCCCCAGAACCTAGGAAACTAGATTCCTGCAACCTGAAGACGAAGAAGGACTGCTGACCTGAAGCCCTGCAGAGAAGACGGAGACACCAACTGCTTTTGCCCCAGCCCTACCGGCCTGTCTCCCCACTTCAAGAAAAACTGCAACAGCGACGCGTCCCCCAGGGTCCAGCGACCTCTGAAGCCTCAGAGGACTACCCTGCACTTAAAAGGACCAAGAACTCCCGAGGACGGCGGCCCTGTTCCACAAAGACTGCAACTTTGCAACAAAGAAGCAACTTTTAAAGACCACACGTTTCCCGCCGGAAGCGTAAGACTTTCCACTCTGCACCTGACGCCCCCGGCTCGACCTGCGGAGAACTAACACTACAGGGAGGACTCCCCGGAGACTGCGACCCTGTGAGTAGCCAGAGTTGACCCCCCTGAGCCTCCCCAGTGACGCCTGCAGAGGTAATCCAGAGGCTCCCCCTGAACGCGACTGCCTGCTTCAAAGAACCCGACGCCTGGGAAACACACTGCACCCGCAGCCCCCAGGACCTGAAGGATCCAACCTCCAGTGCAGGAGCGACCCCCAGGTGGCCCTCTCCCTTGCCCAGGTGGTGGCTACCCCGAGGACCCCCCCCCCCTTGCCTGCCTGTATCGCTGAAGAGACTCCTGGGTCTCCCATTGAAACCTATTGCAAACCCGACGCCTGTTGCCACCCTGCACCCGGCCGCCCCTGTGCCGCTGAGGGTGTACTTCTTGTGCTGACTGGTGTCCCCTCCGGTGCCCTACAAAACCCATCTGGTCTGCCCTCCGAAGTCGCGGGTACTTACCTGCTGGCAGACTGGAACCGGGGCACCCCCTTCTCCATTGAAGCCTATGCATTTTGGGCACCACTTTGACCTCTGCACCTCACCGGCCCTGAGCTGCTGGTGTGGTAACTTTGGGGTTGCCCTGAACCCCGAACGGTGGGCTACCTTGGACCCAACTTTGAACCCTGTAGGTGGTTTACTTACCTGCAAAACTAACAAACACTTACCTCCCCCAGGAACTGTTGAAAATTGCACTGTCTAGTTTTAAAATAGCTTATTGCCATTTTTGTGAAAACTGTACATGCTATTTTGCTGATCCAAAGTTCCTAGGTTACCTAAGTGAAGTAACTTTCATTTGAAGTATTGCTTGTAAATCTTGAACCTGTAGTTCTTAAAATAAACTAAGAAAAGATGTTTTTCTATACAAAAACCTATTGGTTTGGAATTGTCTTTGAGTGTGTGTTCCTCATTTATTGCCTGTGTGTGTACAACAAATGCTTAACACTACCCTCTGATAAGCCTACTGCTCTACCACACTACCACAAAATAGAGCATTAGAATTATCTCTTTTTGCCACTATCTTACCTCTAAGGGGAACCCTTGGACTCTGTGCATGCTATTTCTTACTTTGAAATAGTACATACAGAGCCAACTTCCTACACAAAGTAAACTTAAAAACATGTAAAATGTAAAGCTAAAATTAAGAAACAAAGTGAGCACAAGAAGGGCTCACAACAAACCTCTTGGATAAACTGTGGTCTGGAGTACAGGACAACCATATCTCCATGTATCTGGAAGAAAGGTTCTTCCAAAGTTAATGCCTGAAGCTCACGGACATGTCTCAGTGATGTGATGGAGACTAGAAAAGCTACCTTCCAAAAGAGAAACTGGATTTGGCAGGAACTGAGGAATTCAAACAGAGGGCCCCATTAGTCTTGTCAATGCAATGTTAAGGTTCCACGTCAGGGCTGACGTGACTCGAGGAGGAACTACTCTTAAAACCCTTTGTAAAGGCTTTAATGACCGGAATTCTGAAGAGGAAAACCTGTTGACTGTTCTGAAGGTAAGCGGCTACAGTTGCTAGGTGAGGTAGCAGGGAAGTGAAAGCTGAGTCACAAGTTTACAAGTGAAGCAGATAACAGACAAATTCTTGTACTCTGCTAAGGGGGCAATATGTCTGGAACAATAGTAGACAAATCTCTTCCACTTGGCAGCATAACAGGCACGAGTAGTCGGCCTGCTTACTTCCTTGTCCAGGCATGTGGGTGGAAGTTTAAGGTATCCAAATTCTAGGATTTCAGGAGCCACATCAAGGTTGAGAGACCTGGGATCCGGGTGCCAGATTTCTCCACAGTTCTGTGAGAGAAGGTTGGGCCTGTTGGAAAGTGTCTCATGTGGAAGCACTAAGAGGTTGAGGAGGGTGGTGTACCATGATTGGCGTGCCCAGGTGGGAGCTGAGAGATTTCTGTCAAAGCCTCTGAACCACAACCTGGGAGAGGAGGAAAAGCATCAGCAAATATCCCTAACCAACTCATCCACAGTAGGGGTAACCATGTGAAAGTGCCCTGAGAGAATGTATTTGTTTAGGCGACTCAGAGTCCAACCCTGGTCCGAGGGACCCATCCTTTTTGAGGATCAGAAAGTATAGCGAGTAAACTCTTGTACCTCTCTGGGGATAGGAGCCAGGTTCTATTACTCCTTTGTCAAGGAATACTTGGACCTCTTCCCTGAGTAGCCTTTGGTGTTTTGGGAAAGAGTTCATGTTTGCAAGGTGGGATGCTGGGAGGTGTGGAAGTGAGCTCCAGACAATAACCATTTTGGATAATAACTAAAACTGCAGGTTGGGGTGAGTTCTGCCAGGCAGGAAAGAACCTCTGGAGACAACCCCCACAGATGTTGTATGGTCAGGGGGAAGGAGAGGTAAGTCAGGGCTTAGTGGTGGAGGAGCTCCTTTGGGGGAGCTACCTTTAACCCTGCCTTTCGAATTGGTTCCTCTATGAAAATAGCCTCTGGGAGAGGACTGTTGGGCATGTGGTAGTTGGTACACAACGGAGGTCTCAGGGAGGTGGTCTTAGAACTAGGGCATGCAGCAAAAGGAGCCATGAGGGGTAGGTGTTTGAAGGGCACCCATTACTTTAGCAGTCTCTGTGTCCTTCCCTATCTTTTACAATAAATGGTCAACCTGTGGTTCAAATAGATATTGTACATCAAAGGGCAGGCTGAGCAAATTTGGCTGAATTTCCAATTTAAAACCAGAGATACTGTGCTATATGTGCCTGGGGCAGGAGGACAGTGGAGTGGATTCACCCTTGCAGTAGAGTCCACAGTGGATAGTGGTGTTGGAGATATGCCTTCCCCCAGAGATTACCTCATAACCCCTTTCCCTATGCTCTTCTGGGGGGTGTAGGGAGAGTTCCTCCATTTAATTCCAATAGGCATGGTTGTACCTATAGAGCAGCCAAATGGAACTGGCAATGCACCAGTGGTTAGCAGATTGCACAGTTACTCTCTTACCTGCAGCATCTTCACATGCACTCTATCTGGTGGAGGCATAAGAGCATCACCAGCTCTCTAAGAGTTGACCCTTTTACCTGCAGTACAGACTACTACAGAGTCAAGCAGAAGCTGGCCTCTAATGTAGACAGGGTCAGTTGGGCAAGCTTTATAATTTTTGTTCACCCTGTGTGTGATTACTCTAGCACAGACAGGGTTGTGAAAGATGTCCGGGGTGTGACAGAGCTGCCTTTTAACATGGGAAGTACTGTGTGGAGTGGTTAGTGGAGAAGAGGGTCTCAAAAAGGAAATCCTCTTCTAAAAGGCTCAGTATGGAGGCCCATCTTGAGGAAGGTAGCAGCCCTACCAATAAATTCATAGTAGGAGGTGGAATCGTCAGGAGGGGATGGAAGGGCAGGGAACAGGTCAGGATCTGTGTTCCCTGGTGGGTCAGCATCATAAGTGTTCCAGGGATCGCCCTAGAAATTACCATAATAATTACCATCATTCCGATAAATAGGATTTATTAACAGTACATAATAAAGAACAGTGTATTACAAAATACCAATAGCTGTGTGTGTACACTATTTCTAGGGGCCAGGGTGGACCCCTGCACCTATCTACAGTGTTTCCCTTGCAGATCAGAGTGACTGGGTGTCTGAGTCCTAACATTCCTAAGCTGAATGAGCACAAATCACTATAGAGGAGTGAGACACCTGGCAATGCCCCTTTTACCTGAAGATGGTACACTATATGTATTATTCCTCTTGGTTCTTAGGAGATCTACCCAGGTGTGCCTCCTCCCTTCTCAGGGATATGGGTTCACAACCGGAACTGTGCACTTGTACCTCACCTTGCCATTTGTCTAATAAGCATTTCCCAGAAAAAGCTCCAGTGCTCGCAATTCCTGTCAATATAGAAAGTGAGGGCCATGTGAGGATCCAAGTGGTGTAGTCTCACTAACCCTTTGGTGGATTGAGGAGGTGGTAGAATATTGGTAGAGTGATGCACTGACCCCATTTCAAATGGGTAGCTAACTTCAGCAAGAAGGAAGAGTTAGTTCAAAGGACCAGTTTGTCTAGGAAAAATGAGGTAAAAGGAGAATGAAAAGACAAGCCTTCCATTTGCTAACACACAGAGCCAAGTTTATGACCGTCAAGAATACTGTTTTCAAGTTAAGCGGACGCAAAGGACAACTGTGCTGTTCAAAAGAAAAACCAAAGGGAAATCTCACAAGGACCATTAACACAAGGTTAAAGTCCCACTGAGGCATGACAAAAGAAGGAGGGATGTGGGAGGGGCATTGGGGATGGGGAGTGGCAGAACAAAGGTCAATCCATTCAGAAAAAGCATAACGATACAAGACCTGAACAACAATGGCTGATCCGGCAAACAAAGAAAAGCCGAAAGGTCAAATTGATAACCTTTAACATTACCTGCTGGCCAGGAAAGCAGAAAGCACAGTGCATCATACCAAAGCTCATTGAAGGAACAAACATCCTCCTTGGCACACAGAAACACTAAATGGGACCAATGCCCAGAATTAACGGATTTGTTAGCAGGGTGATGAGGTGTCAAGTTGATGTCCATCACTTCGGTCAAAGGAACATGATTGCACTGCTCAATTTCTAGTTCTGAAGGTGAGGATCAGGAGGGATGGGCCCACTCTTGAACTTAAGCAGCAAACAAGACCGATTTCTTGTGGACAGGAAATTAAAGGGGATAGAATCCCTGCAGGATCTAATTCTCTGCAATCAATTCCACACCCTCCTGCTTTGGAATGCAAATATGTTCAACTGAGGTGACAGAAGAAACAGGGGATGGGAAGAAGCAAGTCCTGTAAAAAAGAAAGGTATGCTCCTGTTCAACAATCTGTAGAATCCAACTGTCCATGATGATGGACTGCCAGTCTGTCAAATGCCAGGACAACCTCCCTTCTACAGGCCATCTGTGGTACCTCAAGGGTAGGGAGGGAGTAAAAAGGATGACTTGCTGTTTTGCTGATATTACCAGCCCTGAATTACTATTGGAAGTGTCATGCACTCCATAATCCTGAAAAAACTTGGATTGGCTGATGAATGCAGAACAGGAGCTGCCAAAGCATATGCCCTGGGAGTAGCCTCAGAACTCATGGTACTGCTTGCGAACCTGGAAAGCAAGAGAAACCAATCCGTAGGACCAAGACACAAGCCTGACCATATTTGAAACGTTCCAGCACAGAGTTAGCCTTTCTGCCAAAGAGTCAAGTCTAGACATCATCAGATAAGCGGGCTGGTGGGAGAGGGGAGAGACGAGAGCGGAGAGAGAGTGTGTTTTGCACACCCAACCAATCAAAGGCTAAAGTGACATCAGTAACAGCGTTAACGTTTTGAACTACTTAAAACAAAAAACAAAAATCAATTCAGCAGTTATAGTTAGCAGCACTAACTAACTTGCACCCCACCATGCAACGCTTATGACCTCAGATACGACATCACTCATTACATGTTCTAGGATATCAAAGATAATATCTTAAATGACTTCACTGACGATACCATCGAACGAGTGTACTAGTTTGCTTTACAGTTTACATAGTGGCAGATGACTGCAATATTACTTTTCTATCAAATTTTTGTACAGCTTAGGTCCAGCTAATGGTTTTAAGTGTGTACAAAACGCATGTTCACCTAATGCTCCATAGATGTGTAGAGGTATTTAACATGTTCTAAATCTTTGCATCCCTGCTGTGTTCATTATGGTCCCCACAACCTTTTGGTTCTGCAGAAAACCTTCAAACAGAAAAAACACACTACGTAGTAGATACTAACTTTTGTAAGCATCCTTGAGTTATTAGAGAGAATTGTGGCAGCATTATAATTTATATTTAACATAAGAGTGTGTGCATCAGATACTAATCTATGTATGTATGTTTGCTTGCTTTGCTTCAGAAGGTGGCCTATGTGTAAAGTATACAGAATTGAGGGTGCACGTAGTATGATCTTTGGCACCTTCAAATCTTTTTTTTAATGAGTAGTACCTTTTGTGACAACTGTTGCATTGAGTGTACACTGTTCTTAGTAGATTATTTGGAATACTCTGTGGTGTATTTCTCACGTGAGTTTCACTGTTTGCAAACAGTGTGCTATAGAATCAACTCTAGTCAGAGTAAACACTGCTTATACTACTCAGTTCTCTACTGATACCAACCTTATTTCTTAATGTAGGATCTGTCTGTTGCTGAGGTTTGAAACAGATAAAAGCTGTCCCTAGAAGGGCATTTGTTTTGGAAATGGCAGTCACTATTTTAGCTTTCTTTGAACAGTTGTATAGATGTTGAACACCTTGTGCAATAAGGATTTCCAACATATCTGTAGATGATTGTTAATGTGAATTATGCTTTTATATAAAGTGTATAGTATAGGGTCAATGTTGCCCATAATGCTTGTTTTCAACACCTAAAGGAGTTGCTTCCGTGTTGACAGAAATCATGCATGATCATCTCCTGAGCTATTTTGTACTTACTGTCAGTAATGATACAGTATTTCATACACCTGTATGCGGGAAAACAAAGATTGGAAGATGTCATCAGTGATGTCATTTGAGATTGCATCAGTGATGTCAAATAATGTTACAGAACAGATCTTTAGTGATGTCATGTAGTGCATGGTGGCGGTGCAAGCTATAGTTAGTGCTACTAACTATAACTGGTGAATTTGTGTGGTTTGGTTAGTTGAAAACATTAACGCAGTCACGGAGAAATTCACCCAAGTATAACTGTATAACTTTACTTTCACTTTTGTTTTTTTCACTGAATTTCTAGAGTTTCTTCTTAAATTAATTATTTAGGTGTGTGTATTTATGGTACAATTATTTTGTGTGTGTGTATACATAATACTTTCTTCTTGTAACATAACAGGGTATTGAGCAGATAAAGATTCAATATTTCAGTAGTGAATGTGTATTTGCTCATTTCTTGTAACTCTCGTATGAGATACATGAAAGTAACAATCTATTTTTAAGGTGTAATTTCTCACAGCAGCCTCTAAATTGAACTAAAACAGCTCTTTCCAGAGCTATATTATAGTTTTATCATGTATTTTGTTTTGTACTGTTTCCCCCCTTTTTGTTTATAAATTCATTTGTGAGGCTCTGACGAGAGCCAGTGAAGTCCATCATAACCAACGGCTCTTGCAAGAATTTCAGAGAGCCAATTCCTCGCATTGGGGGAGGGGGGGGGGAGGTTGGGCAGCACTGCTCTTGCAAGATTGTACTTTTTTATAACGCCATTTACATCTACACTGAATATATCTTGATGTAGTATTTATAATTTATGCTCATCAGAATAGCAACAGCGTGGCACTACATGCCACGAACAGATGTACACTGGGTAAGTGACATTTTCCGTTCAATGGCATGTGTAGCTGCACATACACATGCTATGCATAGACTACAAAGCAGTTACTCTCCCCAAATAAAGCGATGGCTAGCCTGTAGGAGTTGGAGTTGTTTGAAATAATGTTCTTAAGACAGCTTGACCAACATTGGCCTGTTGCTTTAAAAATACATCTACACAATAGTGCTTTGAAAAAAGGTTCTTCAAGAGTGAATGCTTGTATTTCACTAACTCTTCGCAATGAAGTAATTGCCACTAGAAAAAGCAACTTTCCAGGTTAAGAATTGTATCTCAATTCCGTGAAGGGTTTTATAACGGACTGTAAAGAGAGGGGTATTTTGAATAGTTTGCAAGAATGCCGATATTGCAGTAACATGGATTTTAATAGATGGGAAGGCTAGATTTGACTTCTGCAAATGAAGTAGATAGCATACAATATCTTGTGTTGATGCTGTAAGTGGGTCAGTATTTTTAGATTGACAGTAATACACAAATCTTTTCCATTTGTTAGCACAGCATTGCCTAGTTGTAGGCTTGCATGCTTGTTTGAGAATTGCCATACATTCTAATGGAAGTTGTAAATATCCAAATTATATGACTTCAGGAGCCAAATCGCTAAGTTGAGATCACTGGGATTTGTATGTCTGATTTGTCCTTTGTTTTGTGTTAACAAATCCGGTCTGTTTGGAAGTTTGGAGTGAGGTACTACTGACTGGTCTAGGAGTGTTGTGTACAAATGTTGTCGTGCCCAACAAGGATGTTGGTGCCCGTTGGGGCTATGAGTACCGTGGGAGAGAGGTCTGACGTAGTTTGTTGACCAGAAAGGTAAGAAGTGGGAGAGGGAGAAAAGCGTAAGCAAATATCCCTGACCAGTTTATCCATAGAGCATTGCCCTTGGATTGAGGATGTGGGTGTCTGAATGTGAAGTTTTGGCATTTTGCGTTGCGCTTGTTGCGAATAGGTCTATTTCTGGCGTTCCCCACTTTTGAAAGTACAGTTGAAGTACCTCAAAGTGAATCTCCCATTCGTGTATCGGTTGGTGTGTCCTGCTTAGGAGATCCTCTAGCTGATTGTGTATTCCTGGAATGTATTCTGCTAGTAGATGAATGTGATTGTGAATTGGCCATTTCCATATTGTTTGGGCTAGAAGGGACAGTTGAGATGAATGTGTCCCGCCTTGTTTCTTCAGGTAATACACAGTCATATTGTCTGTTTTTATCAAAACAGTCTTGTGTTTGAGAAGTGGTTGAAACACTTTTAGGGAAAGGAACACAGCTAATAATTCTAAATGGTTTATGTGATAATTTTGCGGTTTTGAATCCCATTCCCCTTGAATGGTAAGGTTATTGAGATGAGCCCCCCAACATATCATTGATGCGTGAGTTATTATTGTGGTCTAAGTACAGGGTCTTGAAATGATCACCCCTTCATTAAATTGCTGAGGTTCCACCACTGAAGGGACTTGTATGCCTGGCGGTCTAAGAACACTACATCTTGCAAATGACCCTGTGCTTGAGACCATTGCATAGAGAGGCACTGTTGTAGTGTCCTCATATTTAGTCTTGCATGCAGTACTATTGCTATGCAGGATGACATCATTCCTAATAGTTTCATGATAAATCTTACAGTGTATTCTTGATTTGGCTGCATTTGTGGTATGAGATTTTGGAAAGCTTGTATCCTTTGTGTATTTGGATAGGCTAAGGCTTTTTGCGTATTGAGAACAGCACCTACGTAAGGTTGCACCTGTGCTGGCTGAAGATGGGATTTTTGGTAGTTGAGAGTGAACCCTAGTGTATGTAGGGTCTCTATTGTGTATTGAGTGTGTTGTTGACATTGTATAAGATTGCTTGATTTTATTAGCCAATCGTCTAGATATGGAAAGACATGTATGTGTTGCCTTCTTAGGTAGGCTACTACTACCGCTAGACATTTTGTTAATACCCTTGAAGCTGTTATGTCGGAATGGTAGAACTTTGAACTGATAATGTTTTCCTGCTATCACAAACCTTAGGTATTTTCTGTGAGGTGGATGAATGGGTATATGGAAATACGCATCCTTGAGGTCTAATGCAGTCATGTAATCTTGTTTTAAGTAGTAGAGGAATGACGACCTGCAGAGTTACCATGTGAAAGTGTTCTGACAGGATATATAGATTTAGGGATCTGAGGTCAGGGATGGGCCTGAGTGTGCTATCCTTTTTGGGAATGAGGAAATATAGTGAGGATTGAAAATGTCACTTACCCAGTGTACATCTGTTCGTGGCATCAGTCGCTGAGATTCACATGGTCTGCATTAGCTCGCCATCTGGTGTTGGGTCGGAGTGTTACAAGTTGTTTTTCTTCGAAGAAGTGTTTTCGAGTCACTGGACCGAGTGGCTCCTCCTTCTGTGCTCATTGCGCATGGGCGTCGACTCCATCTTCGATTGTTTTCCCCGCAGAGGGTGAGGTAGGAGTTGTACTATAGTAATAGTGCCCGCGCAATGAAATGTGTAAGTATGTACCTATTAAAGGTTTAAATAATATATATACAAATGTACAAAATTGAAGGTAACTTCTGAACTGCTACAGGCTTCCGGGGAGGTGGGTGGGCCCATGTGAATCTCAGCGACTGATGCCACGAACAGATGTACACTGGGTAAGTGACATTTTCAGTTCGATGGCATCTGTCGCTGTAGATACACATGGTCTGCATAGACTAGTAAGCAGTTATTTCCCCATAAGCGGTGGATTAGCCTGTAGGAGTAGAAGTTGTCTGAAATAGAGTTCTTAATACAGCTTGACCTACTGCGGCTTGTTGTGCGGATAGCACATCTATACAGTAGTGTTTGGTGAATGTGTGAGGCGTAGACCATGTGGCTGCCTTACATATTTCATGCATTGGGATGTTTCCTAAAAAGGCCATTGAAGCACCTTTTTTCCTGGTTGAATGTGCCCTGGGAGTAATGGGCAGTTGTCTTTTTGCTTTAAGGTAGCAGATTTGGATGCATTTAACAATCCATCTGGCTATACCTTGTTTTGATATTGGGTTACCTGCATGAGGTTTTTGGAATGCAATAAATAGCTGTTTAGTCTTTCTGATGTTCTTTGTTCTGTCAATGTAGTACATTAATGCTCTTTTGACATCTAATGTATGTAGTGCTCTTTCAGCCACAGAATCTGGCTGTGGGAAAAAAACAGGTAGTTCTACCGTTTGATTTAGATGGAACGGTGAAATAACTTTTGGTAAAAATTTTGGATTAGGTCGTAGGACGACCTTATTTTTATGTATTTGTATAAAAGGTTCCTGTGTTGTGAACGCTTGAATTTCACTTACTCTTCTCAGAGATGTAATGGCGATGAGAAAGGCAACTTTCCAGGTTAGGAATTGAATTCCGCAAGAGTGCATGGGTTCGAAAGGTGGGCCCATGAGTCTTGTTAGGACCACGTTTAGGTTCCATGAAGGAACAGGTGGTGTTCTTGGTGGTATAATTCTTTTAAGACCTTCTATGAATGCTTTGATGACTGGTATCCTATACAAGGAAGTTGAATAGGTAGTCTGCAGGTATGCAGATATTGCTGCAAGGTGTATTTTAATAGAAGAGAAGGCTAGCCTTGCTTTTTGTAAATGGAGCAAGTAATTTATTATATGTTTTGGAGTTGCGTCTAGTGGTTGTATCTGATTATGATGGCAGTAACAAACAAATCTTTTCCACTTACTTGCGTAGCAGTGTCTAGTGGATGGCCTTCTGGCCTGCTTTATGACCTCCATACACTCTTGGGTAAGTTGTAAGTGTCCGAATTCTAGGATTTCAGGAGCCAGATTGCTAGATTCAGCTATGCTGGATCTGGGTGTCTGATCTGTTGGTTGTGTTGCGTTAACAGATCTGGTTTGTTCGGCAGTTTGATGTGGGGTACTACAGAAAGATCTAGCAGTGTTGTGTACCAGGGTTGTCTTGCCCACGTTGGTGCTATTAAAATGAGTTTGAGTTTGTTTTGACTCAATTTGTTCACTAGATAAGGGGGGAGAGGAGGAAAAGCGTAAGCAAATATTCCTGACCAGTTCATCCATAGGGCATTGCCTTGGGATTGCTTGTGTGGGTATCTGGACGCGAAGTTTTGGCATTTTGCGTTCTCTTTTGTTGCAAATAAGTCTATCTGAGGTGTTCCCCAGAGTGTGAAGTAGGTGTTCAGAATTTGTGGGTGGATTTCCCATTCGTGGACTTGTTGGTGATCTCGAGAGAGATTGTCTGCCAGTTGATTCTGGATCCCTGGAATAAACTGTGCTATGAGGCGAATTTGATGGTGGATTGCCCACTTCCATATGTTTTGAGCTAATAAGCTTAACTGCGTTGAATGTGTTTCTCCTTGTTTGTTTAGATAATACATCGTTGTCATGTTGTCTGTTTTGACAAGGATGTATTTGTGGGTTATGATTGGTTGGAAAGCTTTTAGTGCTTGAAAAACTGCTAATAATTCTAGATGATTTATATGCAGTTTTGTTTGATGTATGTTCCATTGTCCTCTTATGGTGTGTTGATTGAGATGTGCTCCCCACCCTGTCATGGAAGCATCTGTTGTTATTACGTACTGTGGCACTGGGTCTTGGAGAGGCCGCCCTTTGTTTAAATTTATACTGTTCCACCATAGAAGCAAGAGGTAAGTTTGGCGGTCTATTAACACCAGATCTAGAAGGTGACCCTGTGCTTGAGACCACTGTGAGGCTAGGCATTGTTGTAAGGGCCTCATGTGCAGTCTTGCGTTTGGGACAATGGCTATGCATGAGGACATCATGCCTAGGAGCTGTAGTATTGTTCTTGCTTGTATTGTTTGATTTGGAGACATGTGTTGAATGACTCTGTTGAAATTGTGAATTCTTTGTGGAGTTGGCGTTGCTACTCCTTTTGTCGTGTCTATTATGGCTCCTAGATATTGCTGTACTTTGCTTGGCTGAATGTTGGATTTTGCAAAGTTGACGGTGAACCCTAGTTTGTAGAGGGTTTGTATGACTTGATTTGTGTGGTTTGAGCATTGTGTGAGCGAACTGGTTTTGATTAGCCAGTCGTCTAGATACGGGAATACATGTATTTGCTGCCTTCTGATGTGTGCAGCGACTACTGCTAGGCATTTTGTGAATACCCTTGGAGCGGTTGTTAAACCGAAAGGCAATACTTTGAATTGGTAATGTATTCCTTTGAATACAAACCTTAGATATTTTCTGTGTGATTGATGTATTGGTATATGGAAATATGCGTCTTTGAGGTCTAGGGTTGTCATGTAGTTGTGTTTTTTGAGCAATGGTAACACTTCTTGTAGTGTGACCATGTGAAAGAGGTCTGATTTGATGAATGTGTTTACTACTCTGAGGTCCAGAATTGGTCTCAGTGTTTTGTCCTTTTTTGGTATCAAGAAGTACAGTGAATAAACTCCTGTGTTTATTTGTGTGCTTGGTACTAATGCTATTGCATTTTTTTGCAGTAGTGCTTGAACTTCTATCTCTAGAAGCTGTGAATGGTGTTTTGATAAATTTTGTGATTTTGGTGGTATGTCTGGAGGGAATTGCAGGAATTCTATGCAATAACCATGTTGGATAATTGCTAGGACCCATGTGTCTGTAGTTATTTCCTCCCATGCTTCGTAATATTGACCTATCCTTCCCCCCACTGGTGTTGTGTGGGGGGGGGGGGGGTGAGTGACGTGTGAGTCACTGCTTGTTGGTAGTGGTTTTGGGGCTTTGAAATCTTCCTCTATTCCTAGGGAATTGCCCTCCTCTATACTGGCCCCGAAAGCCTCCCCTGTACTGTCCCTGTTAGGTGGACGGTGCGGACTGTGAGGTACTGGCTTGTGTGGCCTGACCCCGAAACCCTCCTCTAAAAGGTGTTTTGCGGAAGGTGGTATAAGATCCTCTGCTCTGCGGGGAGTAGAGTGCGCCCATGGCCTTGGCAGTGTCAGTGTCCTTTTTGAGCTTTTCTATGGCTGTGTCGACCTCCGGACCGAACAGCATTTTTTCGTTTACTGGCATGTTAAGTACTGCCTGCTGAATTTCTGGCTTGAATCCAGACGTTCTGAGCCATGCGTGCCTGCGGATGGTAACCGACGTATTAATGGTCCTTGCGGCTGTGTCTGCTGCATCCATAGAGGAGCGTATTTGATTGTTGGAAATGTTTTGACCTTCTTCAACAACCTGTTTTGCTCTTTTTTGTAGATCTTTTGGGAGATGTTCAATGAGATGCTGCATCTCATCCCAGTGGGCTCTGTCGTATCGCGCTAGCAGCGCTTGTGAGTTTGCGATGCGCCACTGGTTTGCTGCCTGGACAGCGACCCTCTTCCCGGCTGCATCAAACTTTCTGCTTTCTTTATCTGGGGGAGGTGCATCCCCAGAAGTGTGTGAATTTGCCCGTTTTCTGGCAGCCCCTACCACCACAGAATCTGGTGGCAGCTGAGAGGTGATGAATACAGGGTCCGTAGGAGGCGCCTTATATTTTTTGTCCACTCTAGGCGTTACTGCCCTGCTTTTGACTGGCTCTTTGAAGATCTCCTTTGCATGGCGAAGCATGCCTGGGAGCATAGGCAGGCTTTGGTAGGAGCTGTGGGTGGAGGAGAGGGTGTTAAATAAAAAGTCATCCTCTACTTGTTCAGAGTGTAGTTCCACATTATGGAACTGAGCTGCTCTAGCCACCACTTGTGAATAGGCTGTGCTATCCTCAGGTGGTGATGGCCTAGTTGGGTATGTGTCTGGGCTGTTATCAGACACTGGTGCATCGTACAAGTCCCACGCGTCTTGATCTTGGTCGTCGTGGCTCATGGCGGTGTGAGCTGGCGAATGTGACGGGGTGTAAGTTGGTGAAGCCGGAGTTACAGGTGGAGGCGAGGGAGGAGGTGTTACCGTCTTTGCTGTTTGTTGCTGAGGAGCCTCTCGTGCTACAAACTGAAGTGTTCTCTTTCTTTTGACGGGTGGAAGGGTACTGATCTTCCCTGTCCCCTGCTGAATAAAGATACGCTTCTGCGTGTGATCCACTTCAGTGGATTGCAGTTCCTGTTCGAATCTGTGTCTTTTCATTTGTGAAGACATAGAAAGTTCTTCAGTATAGGAGCCTGAAACTGGGTCTGTTGGTGCTTTTTTCGGCTCCGAAAACCCTGTTGTTTGTTTTTTCGGCTCCGAGGTAACCTTCCTCTTTTGTGCCGAAAAATCTTGGCCTCTATGATCTTCGGCGCCACTGTCTTGGCGTCGATCCGTGTCGACACCGAACTCTCGGTGTTGATGCTTCTCTTTAGCACTCTCTCGGTCCCGAGGAGGCTGCGTGCCGGTGTCTCGACCGGAGTCGGACGATCTCGACACTGAATGGGCCTTTTTCGGTGCCGATTGTTGGTCACCGTGAATTTGGGTTGAGCCATGGCCGGTTGGCAGTGGCGTCCCCTGGGCCTTTTTGCCTTTTTTAATTTCTGATCTCGACGTCTTACTCACTGTTTTTGGATGGTCGAGTTCGTCGGAGTCTGAATCCTGGATGGAAAAGGATTCCTCCTGTTCCTCTTCTGTCTCGAACTGTCGATGCTCTTTTGGCGTGGACGCCATCTGCAGTCTTCTCGCTCGACGGTCGCGCAGAGTTTTTCGGGACCGGAACGCCCGACAGGCCTCACAGGATTCTTCGCTGTGCTCGGGTGACAGGCACAGGTTACAGACCGAGTGTTGGTCCGTATAAGGATATTTGTTGTGGCATTCAGGGCAGAATCGAAACGGGGTCCGTTCCATCGGCGTTGTTCTCCACGCGGTCGGGCCGACTAGGCCCCGACGGTGTGCCGAAATCTACCCCGAAGGGCACCGAAGCGCTTCGATGTTCAATGCGTTGTCGTATGTGTTTATCTCGAACCGGATCGCAACAATACCGTCGAAAATCTTCCGTTTTCAGCTATCTTTCCGTTCCGAAACTCGGAGCGACAGGAACACGTCCGAACCCGATGGCGGAAAGAAAACAATCGAAGATGAAGTCGACGCCCATGCGCAATGAGCACAGAAGGAGGAGCCACTCGGTCCAGTGACTCGAAAACACTTCTTCGAAGAAAAACAACTTGTAACACTCCGACCCAACACCAGATGGCGAGCTAATGCAGACCATGTGTATCTACAGCGACAGATGCCATCGAACACTCCTGTTCCTTGTTGAGAATGTGGGACCAATTCTATTGCCTGTTTTAGCAGTAGCGATTGTACTTCTTCTTGTAATAGAACATTGTGTTCTGGGGACAGCTTGTAATAATGTTTGGAAGGGTAGAAATCAATTCTAGGCAATAGCCATGGTGGATATTTGACAATACCCATTGGTCTGTGGTGCTATTTTGTCACTGGGAGTGGAATTGCTGCAGTCTGCCCCCACAGGATATGTGTGGGGTTGAGGGATGGTAAATAAGTCACTGTTTAGATGGGGTAGTGGCTTGTTTTGAGGCCTGGAACTTGTCTCTGGTTCTAAAGTACTGGCCTCTATAAGAACCTCTAAATCCCCCTCTCTGGTACTGCTGTTGCCCTTGATTTGCCTGGGAGGTAAAAGCCTCTGAATTGTGGCTTGAATCCTCGTCTAAAATTGTTGCCTATGAAAGGAGCCTCTGTAAGGTGTTGTATATAAGGCTCCCATTACCTTGGCAGTGTCTGAGTCTTTTCTGATTTTTTCTATGGCAGTGTCAACCTCAGGGCCAAACAGGTGTTTTTTTATTGAAAGTCATATTCAGCACTGACTGCTGTATTTCTGGTCTGAAACCAGAGGAAAATAGCCATGCGTGTCTGCGTATAGTGACGGCAGTATTCACGCTTCTAGCTGCTGTATCTGCAGCATCAAGGGCAGACCGTATTTGGTTGTTACTTATGGCCTGACCCTCTTCCACAATCTGTTGTGCTCTCTTTTGGTGTTCTTTTGGCAGCTGTTGTAGGAGTTCCTGCATCTCGTCCCAATGGGCTCTATCATACCTTGCTAACAAGGCTTGAGAGTTTGCAATTCGCCATTGGTTAGCAGCTTGGGTCGCTACCCTCTTGCAAGCAGCATCGAATTTTCTACTCTGTCAAGGGGGTGGAGCATCCCCTGACGACTGGCCATCAGCCCTCTTTCTGGCAGCACGGACTACCAGAGTCTGGAGGAACTTGGTGGGTAATATAATCAGGGTCTGTAGGCACAGGCTTATATTTTGCCAATGCGTGGTGTTATAACCCTACCTTTGACTGGCTTGTTGAATATTTGATCAGCATGCTTAATCATGCCAGATAGCATTGGGAGGCACTGATATCTTGAGTGCGTGGAGGATAAGGTGTTAAAAAGAAAATCCTCTTCCAAGGGCTCACTGTGCATAAGCACCCCATGGTACGCTGCTACCCCTAGAAATAACCTGCATGAATGCAGTAGTGTCTTCTGGTGGAGAAGGTTTGGAAGGATATAAGTCCGGGTCATTGCCAGGAAGAGGATCTGGATCATAGAGATCCCAAGGACCAACCGTATCACCATGAGAATATTGTAAATTATTTGGTGAAGGCAAAGTTGGGGGGCTGGTGGCGAAAAAGAAAGTTGTGGCGAATGAGGGGGAGAAGTATGGATAGGTAATGGCTTATCCTTCAGTTTATAAATCTTTGCTGGTGGTGGAGCAGTGTCAAACTTTTTTTGAAAGGCCAACTTTCTCTTGGTCTGTAGAGGAGGTGTAGTAATTATTCTGCCAGTCTCTTTATGGATATGAGTCCTTGACTGTCTTTCATCCATAATCTCAAGGACAGGCTGGATCTTTGTGTCCTCAGAAACATGACCAGAAGGTCTATAAGACTGTTCATCCAGTGATTTTGAGCTCTGTTTAAGATGGATCGAAAGTCCTTGTTCTTTTGAAGAAGACTTTTTTGGCTCCGAAGATGGTAGTTTTTTCAGGCCCGAAAATACAGCTGGTTGTTTCCGTTCCGAAGCAGGGCGTTGAGGATTCGACTCAGAGGAGTTAGGACACCTACTCGAGTCGGAAGTTGAACTTTTGATGGACTTGCTCGACTCCAATATCGACAGGGGAGTGGCCTTTTTCAGTGCTGAACTCGAAGGTCGGTAGACAAGAGTCTTTTTTCGGGTCGAACCATGGCTCTCTGGCAGTGGTGTACCCAAGGCCTTCGAGGACTTTTTATAAGTGGGCATAGGGGCAGTCGTACTCACGTGCTGACCAGCAGTGATAGGTCTATCTTATTCATGGTGTCAAGATGTTCTGTACTCTTCGATGCCATTTCCAGTCTTCTGGCTCTCCGATCTTTCTGGATCTTAACAATTGACAGGCCTCGCAATCCTCTTCTCTGTGATCGGGAGAAAGACAGATTACATACAAGGTGTTGGTCTGTGTATGAAAATTCCACGTGGCATCGGGGACAAAATCAGAATGGAGACCGATCCATCAGGCTTCGACAGGGTAGGCCCGAACCAGCCAGAAGGGCACAATTTAGTTTGTCAGTACTATCGGTTTGAGGCTAGGTGGAAACGTGATCGAAACAATACCAACGATCAAGGACGTTTTCTAAAGTTTCCGATTCAAAATCTCGGAGCGAGAGAAAACACACGTCCAAAGCCAACAGCAGAAAGAAAACAATCTAACAATGGAGTCGATGCCCATGCGAAGTATGGCCGAGAGGAGGAGTCACTCGATCCCGTGACTCCGAAAAGACTTCTTAAAAGAAAAACAACTTGTAACACTCCGAGCCCAACACTAGATGGTGGAATAATGCATAGCATGTGTATCTGCAGCTACACAAGCCCTAAAAAAAAAAAAATATATATATATATATATATACATACATATACATACATATATATATATTCACTATAACGATGCTCACAGCTGGGCTCCTGGAGCGCCAAGAGAGGTGGTGCGTAGAAAACCGGCAGAGCACTCCGGCTAATAATATAAACAATGAAGAGCAACTTGATCAAGGCTGCTAGACAGCCGAAACGCGTAGTGTGTGAAATAAATTACTCTATTTGAGTTCTGGGATCTCCCGAGTGTGCGTCCTTCCTTGGAAGTTGCTCTTCATTGTTTATATATATATATATACACACACACACATCCCCCCCCCCCCCCCCACCTGGATGGGGAGGCAAGCCTCCAAGAGGCCTCAGGGACCTCATCCCCTGGACACAATACTTTAAAAGGCCTCAAAAGATCATAAAACTGTTAGTAAACCTGCAGGTCGAGTAACCTGAATAATCTACTTAATTTAACTGTAATGTACTTGACCCATAAATAGGTCTCAAATTGTGTGATCCTAGGCACATTTTTCTTTTTACAGTCACCTTTCTCTTCATTCTGACATATGAGTGTACCTCCAGATATGTGAGTGCAGCATTTCTGCTGTACAAAAAAACCCTTGTTTGATTAAACAGACTAAACGTTTGCTCCATGTATAATAAGAATCTAGTCCACATATAGGGTACACATAATCCATGTCTTGCCTCTTAGTTTACTACAGGGGTCTGCAACCAGTAGATCGCGAGCTACCGGAATCTCGCCAAACTCCTGTGAGTAGCTCTCTATTTTGTAGCCTGTTACTCTCCTTTATTATTCTTAGGTCTTTTTTCATAGCTGTTGCCCACCCTCACCCAAACCAGCTTCCCAGATTGGCCTAACTGAGCTTGGCTGGGCGGGGCGAAGATGAGGATACCTCCATCTCTGCTTTTCACAGCCTGGCAGCGTACTTTTGATTGTGCATGACTTGTGCTGGAGTGAAGGGGCATGTGGTCTGGAGCGGAACTGCAGGTCCTGGAAAGCCTGTTTGCTTGCAGGTGGGCACAAGCAATATTGATCTGCTACAGACTTGCCCCACCTGTCTTTTTCCACATGGCACATTATCTTTGAGCAGCAGATCAATCGGTAAGTCCTGGCCTGGGCAGTAAACACCTTAATGCACAGCTCTCCAGACTGGAGCTGCCATGTGTTTTTTCTGTACTGTAAGAATGATGCAGCCGCTGGCACTTGAAAGACTGGAAAATGTCTTGTCTAAGCCAGTCTTGTCCCATCTGCCCCCGAACTATCAATGCTCAATATATTAACGTTAATGCCAACAACATTTTAGAGGACTTAAGTGCTAAAGAGGCCCTAGAGATGCCATCAGCAACATTGCTTAATAGTTTGGAAGCAGCCAACTAACACAACCGAAATTTAGAATATATTTTTCTCCTGCTTTCCAACTCTGGTTTATAAATTAGGAGAAGCAAGGTATTGTCAAGGTTCAGTTTCCTTTACCGAAGGCATAAGATAAAGGCTCCCCCTGTCTGCACTCCTAGAAAGAATGTAAATTATTCCAAGGAAGGTCACGATTTGCTACAGCCTTTGACAAGTGTGCCGAATTGCAAGTAGTAATCAACATCAATACTAAAGCAGTTTCTTTGGGTAGCACAAATTCCAGATCACAGACAGACCTGGAGTAATTTAGTTAAGTCCCCCGTTCTGAGGGTGAGTTTGAATGTCTCTTGGGGAAAAATAACTTATTTGTTAAGAGTGCTTTGACACCAATGTAACACTGAAAATACTCAGTGTTGCTCTTCATTCAATAAAAGCAGTTAAAAAACAAGATGTGTTTCACACACTTGTAGTCTTGAGTCAGACAATTGTTTTACAGATGCACTGTGAGCCCCTGGGCTGGCCCAGTAGCTGCATATGAGAGGACACTTAAAAGATTTTACGTGCACATGAAATGTTTTCTTAAAAACAAAAACAAAAAAAAGATGTGAAACTCTGCTTTATTAGTGATTACATTTAATCACTGAAATAAAGCAGTGCTTTTTTTTTTTTTAAATTAAACACCATCTATCTCAGAAGTTATCCTGTTTAAGAAAGCTATGGGAGGGCCCTCACCTGCCTAAACTGAATAGCCACACAAAACTGAAAACCTTCCTAGAGCATCTCTGATTGCTGAAATTGTATTTTTTCACAAACTCAGTTAAGCTTCCACTTGATTGGGTCATGTAATATGTTGAACAGAACAAGTTACTTATTTTCGGTAACAAATTATCTGGTAGACACATATTCTAGTTGCAGACTCCTTTAACTTAGAATTTTCCCCCAGGCATCAGTCTGGATCCAGAGATTTTTCTTTGAGCAATACCCTTGCACGCCGTTAGGTGGCATCTCGACTTGGCATCTGTTGTTTGTGTCGTGGTCACTGGATAGGATGTCGCTGGTCGTATGTAGGCGCCACCCCGATGCCTGGTTGGGGAAGGGAGAGGTATCTGCCTCTGACCCAATTGCGGATCGAAAGCCACCACTCCAGATCTTGCGCAGTCCCCTCCAAGATCTGGACCATGTCGGAGAGATTCCCCTGATGCTGCGCCCACTGGAACTTCATGTCCCACTGCAGAGCCATATATGCCATTCAGCACAAGTCACTAGCAGGATGCAAAAGGCCATAAGGCTCAGCAGCCTAAAGTCATTCTCACCGAAATCCAGGATAGAGGCTTCAACATCGGTATCATATCCTGAATATCTTGGACTTGCTGCTCAGGACGACAGGCCCGAAACTGCACTGTGTTTAGAACAGCTCCGATGAAAATGTGTCTGAGAGGGAGTCAGGTGTGACTTCAGCACATTTATAGTGAACTCCAGCGAATGCAGGAGGTCCGCCATAGTCTGAAAGTGGGAAACAACAGCCTGGGTCGAGCTTGCCTTCAACAGCCAGTCATCAAGGTATGGGAAGACTGAAACCCCTAGCCTGCGCAGTGAGCTGCAACCACCAGCATCACTTTGGTGAACACCCAAGGGGCGATGGTAAGGCCAAAGGGGAGCATGGTGAATTGAAAATGCTCGTGCCCTACCACGAACTGCAAGTCTGTGGGAAGGCAGGATGGGAATAAGGAAGTAAGCGTCCTGCAAGTCCAACACTACCATCCAGTCTCCAGGGTACAGGGCAGACAGGCCATGAGCCAGACTGAGCATTTTGAACTTCTCCTTCTTGAGGAAGATATTGAGAGACCAGAGGTTGTGGGTAGGGCGGAGGCCCTTGTCCCTTTTGGGCACCAGAAAGTTGAAGGAATAGCAACCATGACCTACTTCTGGCAGAGGGACCCTCTCTATGGCTCCCGTGGCCAAAAGAACTATAACGTCCTTGCAGAGAAGTGCCAGTTGATCCTCCATCATCCAATCGTAGGAAGGTGGCATGGCAGGAGGGTTAGTCTAAAGGGGAGGGAGTAGCACTTCGGACAGGCTGGAACGCTGGCTCCCAGATCTACGTGAATGCTGGATCTCACTGTCCCGGCCATGAAGAAGCTGAGCAGCATGCGCTGAGACTGGCAGGGAACGGACATGGTTGGGCGCCCCTTCCATTGCCATGAAAGGGGTGAAAAGCAAACTTGTCTGTGGGGGAGAAGAAGTGGAAAGGGGGGGCATGTGGCAGCAGCGAGGCCAATGGCCTGGGCTGTAGCCCGGCACTCCATAAACAGCTTGAGGGTAGAGTCTGCTCTGTCCCCAAAGTAATGGGTGCCATCAAAGGGAATGTCCATCAGTGTAGACTAAACATCCCCTAAAAAGCCAGATGTCCGTAACCAGGCGTGGCGCATCAAGGTCACAGTCTAAGCAACCGATCTGCTCAGAGAGTCAGTTGCATCCAGCTCGTGAGAAGCTGGCTCTGTATAAACTCTACCAAAGTGAGGTATAGTTTGCACAGAGTCCTGTGGATCCACAGAGGCTTTACAGAGGCTAAAGTAGATAATACTAATGCTCTCTTTTGTGGTAGTGTGGTCACCGAGTCAGGCTTAACAATTAATTATGCTGGCAGTGAAGCCCATCTACTGCCAGCTCCTCAGCGCACTTCACCTGAAACCCAGGTGGGTTTGTTCATTCCAATTTTTGTTGCAACATTAAAAAACTTTTCATAACTTTGTATTTCAAGGTTTATCTTTATTTAATGGAATCATCCTATATTAAGTGTACAAAGAAACTTCCAGCGGCGTTTTCCGACCACTGCTCATGAATTAATTTGCACTGTTATGAAATGAATGGTAACTGAAGCATTTTAAAACTCCCATCCCAATGCATTTCAGGTACAAAGAACCCTTCATCAGTGGTATCTGAAACGACAGAAATGACCAAAAACACTCTCTACCTCACTGGATGCTGCGCTTGCAACTGAAAAGCCTTAGCATGTATTCCAAAAAGTGACTCAAAAAGAACTGAAAGTTATGGTGAACATGAATACATTTAACCTGCTTATATGGCCAGTGGTACTGTATCTTACCTAAATGTGTTCCCACAGTAATTGAAACCAACTTAAGATCATGATTAACATGGATAGAAACTGCATGTTTCTAAAACAATAGTGCAATGTGCAGGCTAAGTGCGATGTATGTTCTGGGCTTATTGTTCAAATTATCTAAATATGCCTGGATTTCTCAGCTATGTAGTAAGTGCTACGTGTCGAATTTGAAGGAGCCGGTAAAGTCCATGTGCTAAGCGTAATTCTTGTAGAATAAATAAGAAGAGTAATGTGAGCCCTCAGTGACCGCGCATGCTCACTCATGACCAAAAGACTGTGTAATAATTACGCTCAAAAGTGGATTTGTGTGGCTTCTCATACCCATAGCATGTAACAGACACTTATCGGGAACAAAAAATGTCCATGGGGATCAAATGAAACCACTAATGCACCTATAGTTCATGATAAAAAGCCGTATTCGTGTTGTGACACCGCTGTAGTTAGCATATTACTAAGTATGCGAGTCGCTGGAAGTGCTTCCAATAGTAAACAACCAATCCCATTAGTATAAAAATTAAAGGAACCATACCTCAAATTCGTTATCGCCGTTGATAAACTATCAAATGCTAACATGTGGAATCACCAATAACAAAAAATACAAAATATCAGATAGCGTAATAAAAAAGTGCATTCCCCTCCTACCATTAATAGAAACAAAATCCTCTGATTGTGATTGACAATTGTATGAAGCAATGCAACAGTAAAATTAAAGAGACAAAAAATACAGCTGAATGCCCGATTGGATACTGCCATTACCATAAATCAAGATGCAAATGGTGACGCCTCCATCCTGTAAAATAATAGTCAGTGTCTAGAGATTAAATTGAAGAAAACATGTTGGTTCCAACTGGTCATTCATGCCAAGGAACAGACCTGGGGGGGTTTAGATCAGCACCAAACACACACTCTCAGCAGCACAGGGGTGCAGGGTGCTTCGGGTGCCCAATGCTTTTCAATGAGGGAACGGCGGGGGGTCACAAAGATGCTGCAGGTGTCATTCATGGAGTCAACTGAAGAAAACCAACTGCTGGACAGGTAAGTAAATATCCCACTGGACGTTGCTTGACCGTCAGTTTGGTTACTCAAGGCCAGGGGGCTGCGGGTTCAGGGGTACCTTTAGGTATTGGGGACATTTTCACCGGAGCCAGTCGCAGTCAGAGGGGTCCTCTGGATTTAGGCTGCAGGTATCGTCATGTTGGTCAGGAAGGGTCAACCCAGGGTGGACTCTATGTCAGAATCGCCTGGGGAGCTTCTCTGGACCAATGGGCCACCTGGACAAGGGCCGTGGGAGTAGGGTGCAGAGTTGGCAGGACTCACGGATCCAGGGTGGTTGTAGGTTTCTATGTGGACAGAGCCACTGTCCTTGGGAGGTGAGACAGTCCTCTGGGGGGTTTGTAGAGGTTGCTAGTGCAGCAGGGCGAGTTGTCTTCTTGTAGTAGGATTCTTGAAGCTGAAGACAGGCCGGCTGGGCTAGGGCCAAGTCAGTTGACGTCTGGAGTCTTCTCTGCTGGTGCGGCTCTTCAGTCCTTCTTGTTAGGTCACCAAGAATCTGAAGAGCAAGGTTAATTGGTACCCTAAAATACTAGATTTAGGCACGTTACAGGGGTCAGAGGGCAGTAGCCAATGGCTACGGTCCCTGAAGGTGACTACACCCTTCCTGTACCCCCTCACTTTGGGGAGGGGAGCTCATTCCTAACCCTACTAACTAATATTCTCTGAAGCAAGATGGAGGATTCTGGGGGGATGGGGGGGTCACACTTCCTGGTGTTTACTAATTTTCCCATTGGAGCTGCTGCCAAAAGTGAGGCTTGGTCCAGGGGCAGGCATCTTCCACTAGAGTGCCCTCGGCAGTGTAACAGGAGGCAGAAGCCTTTGAGGCTCACCGCCAAGTGTTGCAGTTCCTGCAGGGGGAAGATGTGAAGCAACTCCACCCAGACCAGGATTTATTCCGGACCCCAGAGAGCACAAAGGCTCTCACCACATGGGGTCAGAAACTTGTCTGTTAGTGGCAGGCTGGCACAGACTGGTCAGCCTTACACTAAAAGGATGTGGGAAATACAGGGGACATCTTTAAGATGCCTTCCGTGTGCAATTTCAATAAATGCAACACTGGCACCAGTGTGGGTTTACTGAGCTGAGAGGTTTGATACCAAACTTCCCAGTCGTCAGTAAAGCCATCACAGAGCTTTGGAGTTCGCAATGACAAACTTCCAGCCCTTGTACTCAATATGGCCATCCTGCAATTACAATGTCTAAGAATGGATTTAGACACTGTAGGGGCATATTGCTCATGCAGTGCTGCCCTCACCAGTGGTATAGTGCAATCAGCCTTGGGGATGTAAGGCCTGCTAGAGGGGTGACTTTCCTATGCCACAGGCAGTGGTTTGCGGGCATGGCAGCCAGAAAGGAATGCCATGTTGACTTTACCTTTTTCTCCCACCAGCAAACACAAACTGCAATGGCAGTGTGCATGTGTTTGGTTTGGGGTCTCTTAGGGTGGAATAGTATATGCTGCAGCCCTTAGGGAACCTCCCTGGCCAAAGAGCCCTTGGTACCATTGGTACCCTTTACAAGGGACTTAGCTGTGTGCCAGGGATGTGCCAATTGTGGAAGCAATGGTACACTTTAGGAAAGATCACAGGTGCTCGGGCCTGGTTAGCAGGATCCCAGTACAAGCTCAGTCAAGTTAGCATCAGCTATCAGGCAAAAAGTGGGGGTAACCAAGCCAAAAGGGGCACTTTCCTACTTAGCCCACATCTGACTGTAACCTTGGCTGCATCTCTCCCATTGGCAACAGCCTGGGAAAGAATGGCCCAGGCCTCCTCCGGGACTTGTGCAGCATTTGCATGACCCTGTCCCATAAGGTATGGGTGTAAAAGTCCAAAAGGCATGTGGTGTTCACAGACTGCAGTGCTAGGCTGGAGGAAGAGAACAAATTCTTCCCAAGATGGTCCAGCCTCTTTGATTCCCTATCTGGGGGAGCGGAAGGGAACATGCCATGGGACGTTGAGGCTTGGTTGATCAAGCTCTTTTGGGTGGGGTGCTGGGTCAGGAAAGCCTGGTCCTTAGGTGCAGGCCTATTGTGGTAGGCTCCTGTCCTATTAACAGGAGCCCCTGTGCTGAGTTTGGACCAAGTCCCCAGCAGGACATCTGGGAGAGGTTCATTGAAGGGCAAAATGGGTTCTGATGAGGAAGCCCCAGGCTGAAGCACCTTAGTCAGCAGGTTGGTCCTGACAGCCACTGAAGGCAGCTTGAGGCCCAAGACCTCACCCACTCTCTCCGCACGACCATAGAGTAGGAGGAAGGCCCCTCCCCGGTAGCCACTATAGAGGGAGAAAGCATACCAACGTCAGGGGCAGTATCCAGGCCTCTGGCTTCGCCCAATTCCGGAATCCAGTCCATAGGATCCTCAAGCTGGAATTTTAAAGGGTCCAGCCTCCATACCCTCACTGAAGTCGTACCCATAGGAATAAGGGTCAACATCCGATCTAGGGACCAGAGTCCCAGCTGAAGTCGTAAACAAGCGACGCCACTTCAGCTACCTTTCAGAGTTGGCGATGAGTATGGGATCAATGCTGCCTGCGGCCCAGGCGACGTTGGGAGCGTCAATCCCAGAACCGTCATCAGGGAAGGTCGCATGGGTACGATGGACACCAGGCCGGATCCAAAAGTGGGTCTTTGGGTGCCCCTAAGGGCAGAGGCTGAAATCGCCGACGTAGAACCTGAAGGCGGCCCTTCCGACCCTGTGGAAAACCGAAGGTACCCCGGCAGGGCCTGACTGTTAAAAGATGAGGCGCATGCCTCCTAAAATTCTTGTAATTGGACAGGGATGGCTCCGGCTCCCAGAAACCCGGGGAGACGCAGAGGCAACTCAGAAACAGGCCCAAAAGATGGGGGCCTGGAGCAAAGACGCTTTGTGTCCCACATTGCGTCATCCGACCAACAGGGTGAAGTCGAAGAACGGTTTTGCTTCTTCCACTTCATACCTGGATGACTCGACGATTTGGAGTGCAACAAGGAGGAGTGGTGAAGGCTCTGTGAGACCGGGAGAGATACGAGGTCGGGTGCTGGGGCGTAAGCAGTTTAGGGACCGCTCCCTCAAAGCCTTCGGGTTCATGGCCCGACACTCGGAGCACGGCAGGCACCACAAACACACCAGATGCAGATCCATCACCAACATCATGCAGTGACAGGAGTCACAAGCCTTGAAGCCGGTCTTACGAGACATCTACTCAACGCACCAGAAGTTGGGGGAAAAAAAAAAAAAACGGACAAAAAGTCGAAAGGCCAGTCAAAAATGGTAGCTCTTCTTCAGATCTGTGCATGGAAAGAAAAGAACTACCTTCAGTGCACTGGTGTAGGAAGCTGGCTCTGTCCATACTATATCAAAATAAGATATAGTGTCCAGTGTCCAGGGGTTTCTCCAGAGGCCAAAGATGAGAATACTAATGCTATTTTTTGTGGTAATGTGGTCGAGCAGTTAGGCATATCAGAGGGTAGTGCAAAGCATTTATTGTACACACAGGAGGGTGCTCTGCGGGGTCCTGATGGCGACCCACCCCCAGGACACAGTAGTTTCCCTGCCTGCATCAGTGCAGGAAAAGAAACCTATATTGGTTCCCACCCGGTTCCAGCACTGTTATATTACCCGCTGGGTGACAGCAAACATGCCTTCCTGTCTGCAGCTGTGCAGGCATAGAAGTCATGTCTGCTCCCACTGGGCAGAAGCTTTAAAAATTCTTCAGCCGGGTGTTTACCTGCCCAGATTCCTACAGGCAGGAACCAGATTGTTCCTGCAGTGTGCAGGAACATAGGTGGGGCTGCAGGGCTCTGGGGCCCCCAACCTGCTGGTGGGTGGGCACTGGGGCACCCACCTGTAATTGGGACAGGCCCCGGTGGAAGAGGTCCACGGGGCAAATTAAGGCTTGGGGAGGGAGGGCATATGCCTCCCGCTATTATGGCATTCGGGTCCTGGGGTCCTTTGTGGCTCAGGGATGGGAGGCACAGCCACAGGTTGTGCCCTGCATGGGGCTGGCTGCCTGGGGGTCGGGGTTCAGGGGATTAGACCCAGGGTCTTGTTGCCTTACAGAAAGAGACACAAACACATACATACGTGTAAGCACTGACCCTACCCCCAAAACATTCACAAAGCTGTTGGTATTTTATAATGAAAGGCTCTTTATTGTGCACTATCAGCACTTAAACATTATGTATCAGAATGTTGCTAACAAGTTACATACCTTCCGTAATACTTTCTGTCTAACTGCAGATTCCTCACCTCAGAAGCAATACCTCCCTGGAGCTGGGTCTATAAACTGGCTTCGACTAAAAAGCCCTGAAGGACTGAAAAGGTGACATGCCCATAACAAAGGACCAGAGTGTCCAAGCAGTTGTGCTTTGTGAAAGTATAGAGGGACATCCACATGGGAGCTTAGTTTATGTCCAGAACAGGTGCTCTCGCCTGTTAACGCAGTAGTGCAGGCTCTGGCCAAGGTGGGACAAGCCTGGAAGCCCTTGTGGGGTTACTTCTTTGCCAGTGCATTAGCCATCTAGAGATGGTTTGTTTCTGCACAGACTTGCCCTTTTTTGCTCCAGTGATCCAAATGAAGAAGTGATCATTCACCTAAATCTTTGTGCAATCAATACACGACAGAGCTCTTTTAATGTTCAAATGGAGTCTGTCCTCCGTCTTTGACAGATGACGTGGAGCCTAGAAAGCAGGCAGAGTAATTCTATGGAAAATGTGAAAAGGGGTCACCACCTTCCGAAGGAAAGATGAACACATCCGAGGGACCAATTTGTCAAGGAAGAAGTTGGTGTATGGAGGTTGGACTGAGAGCCTGACTCTACTGGCCAATGTAATGGTCCCTAGAAACTCTGTTTTCAAAGTCAAGAGCTGCAAAGGGCAGCTATGCAGGGGCTTAAAGAGAGAACACATGAGAAAATTAAGAACCATGTAGGGAAATGTCTCCCTTGGCACGGTCACCCCCTACCTTTTTGCCTTTTGTTGATGCCAGTTATGATTGAAAGTGGGCTGGGACCCTGCTAACCAGGCCCCACCTTACCCTAAACTGTACCTTTGTTCCCACAATTGGCACAGCCCAGGCACACAGACAAGTCCCTTGTAACGGGTACCCCTGGTACCAAGGGGCCTGTGGCCAGGGTAGGTGTCGAAGGGCTGCCGCATGTATAATGCCACCATGGAGACCCCTCCCTCAGCACATGCACACTGCCTCACAGCTTGTGTGTGCTGGTGGGGAGAAAATGACTGTTGACATGGCACTCCCCTCTGCCATGCCCTCAACCCACTGTCTGTGGCATAGGTAAGTCACCCCTCTAGCAGGCCATACAGCCCTAAGGCAGGGTGCACTATACCACAGGTGAGGGCATAGTTGCATGATCACTAAGCCAAACCTTAGACATTGTAAGTGCAGGGTAGCCATAAAGAGTATATTGTCTGGGAGTCTGTCAAACACGAACTCCACAGTTCCATAAAGGCTACACTGAAATCTAGGAAGTTTGGTATCAAACTTCTCAGCACAATAAATGCACACTGATGCCAGTGTGATATTTATCGAAAAATGCAGAGGGCATCTCAGAGATGCCCCCTGCATGCCAGTCCGAATCCTATTGTTAGGCTGACCAGTTCCAGCCAGCCTGCCACAAACAGACGAGTTTCTGGCTACATGGGGTGAGTGCCTTTGTGACTCTGCGGCCAGGAACAAAGCCTGCACTGGGTGGAGGTGCTTCTCACCTCCACCTGCAGGAACTGTAACACCTGGTGGTGAGCCTCAAAGGCTTGTGCCTGTTACAGGCCCCAGGGCATCCTAGCTAGCGGAGATGCCCGGCCCTCCGGACACAGCCCCCACTTTTGGCGGCAAGCCCAGAGGAGATAATGAGAAAAACAAGGAGGAGTCACCTACTAGTCAGGACAGCCCCTAAGGTGCCCTGAGCTGAGGTGACCCCTGCCTTTAGAAATCCTCCATCTTAAGTTTGGAGGATTCCCCCAATAGGAATAAGGATGTGCCCCCCTCCCCTCAGGGAGGAGGCACAAGGAGGGTGTAGCCACCCTCAAGGACAGTAGCCATTATCTACTGCCCCCCAGACCTAAACACACCCCTAAATTCAGTATTTAGGGGCAACCCTGAACCCAGAAAATCAGATTCCTGCAACCTACACAAAGAAGAAGGACTGCTGGCCTGAAAGCCAAGCAGAGACAACTGAGACGACAACTGACTTGGCCCCATCCCTACCGGCCAGTCTCCAGACTCAAAGAATCTGCACAGCGGCGCATCCAGCGGGACCAGCGACTTCTGAGGACTCAGAGGACTGCCCTGCACCCAAAAGGACAAAGAACCTCCAGAGAACAGCAGCACTGTTTAGAAACTGCAACAAACTTGCAACTTTGAAACAACTTTAAAGAGACTCTCACTTCCCACCAGAAGCGTGAGTCTTTACACTCTGCACCCGATGCCGCCGCTCGAGTTCAGGACAACCAACACCGCAGAGAGGACTCCCAGGTGACTCCAACGACGTGGACACCCTGAGTCAACCCCAATGCACCCCCACAGCGCCGCCTGCAGAGAGGATCCAGAGGCTCGCTGTAAGGAAATGCCTCCTTGGCATGGTTACCCCCTGATTTTTTGCCTTTGCTGATGCTATGTTTTGAATTGAAAGTGTGCTGAGGCCTGCTAACCAGGCCCCAGCACCAGTGTTCTTTCCCTAACCTGTACTTTTGTTTTCACAATTGGCACACCCTGGCATCCAGGTAAGTCCCTTGTAACTGGTACCCCTGGTACCAAGGGCCTTGATGCCAGGGAAGGTCTCTAAGGGCTGCATCATATCTTATGCCACCCTAGGGACCCCTCACTCAGCACAGACACACTGCTTGCCAGCTTGTGTGTCCTGGTGAGGACAAAACAAGTAAGTCGACATGGCACTCCCCTCAGGGTGCCATGCCAACCTCACACTGCCTATGCAGTATAGATAAGTCACCCCTCTAGCAGGCCTTACAGCCCTAAGGCAGGGTGCACTATACCATAGGTGAGGGCACCAGTGCATGAGCACTGTGCCCCTACAGTGTCTAAGCCAAACCTTAGACATTGTAAGTGCAGGGTAGCCATAAGAGTATATGGTCTGGGAGTCTGTCAAACATGAACTCCACAACACCATAATGGCTACACTGAAAACTGGGAAGTTTGGTATCAAACTTCTCAGTACAATAAATGCACACTGATGCCAGTGTACATTTTATTGTGAAATACACCCCAGAGGGCACCTTAGAGGTGCCCCCTGAAACCTTAACCAACTACCTGTGTAGGCTGACTGATTTTAGCAGCCTGCCACACTCGAGACATGTTGCTGGCCACAAGGGGAGAGTGCCTTTGTCACTCTGTGGCTAGTAACAAAGCCTGCACTGGGTGGAGATGCTATCACCTCCCCCAGGCAGGAGCTGTAACACCTGGCGGTGAGCCTCAAAGGCTCACCCCCTTTGTTCCAGCACCACAGGGCATTCCAGCTAGTGGAGTTGCCCGCCCCCTCCGGCCACAGCCCCACTTTTGGCGGCAAGGCCGGAGGAGATAATGAGAAAAACAAGGAGGAGTCACTGGCCAGTCAGGACAGCCCCTAAGGCAACCTGAGCTGAAGTGACTCTGACTTTTAGGAATCCTCCATCTTGCAGATGGAGGATCCCCCCAATAGGGATAGGAATGTGACCCCCTCCCCTTGGGAGGAGGCACAAAGAGGGTGTAGCCACCCTCAGGGCCAGTAGCCATTGACTACTGCCCTCCCTGACCCAAACACACCCCTAAATTCTGTATTTAGGGGCTCCCCTGAACCTAGGAAATCAGATTGCTGCAACTTAAGAAGAAGAGGACTGCTGAGCTGAAAAACCCTGCAGAGAAGACGGAGACACCAACTGCTTTGGCCCCAGCCCTACCGGCCTGTCTCCCTCCTTCGAAAGAAAACTGCTCCAGCGACGCTTTCCACAGGACCAGCGACTTCTGAATCCTCAGAGGACTGCCCTGCTTCAAAAAGACCAAGAAACTCCTGAGAACAGCGGCCCTGTTCAACAAAGACTGCAACTTTGTTTCCAGAGGAGCAGATTTAAAGACCCCTGCAATCCCCGCCAGAAGCGTGAGACTTGCAACACTGCACCCGGCGACCCCGACTCGACTGGTGAAGAAACAACGCTACAGGGAGGACCCCCCGGCGACTCCAAGACTGTGAGTAACCAAAGTTGTCCCCCCTGAGCCCCCACAGCGACGCCTGCAGAGGGAATCCCGAGGCTCCCCCTGACCGCGACTGTCTGAATCCAAAATCCCGACGCCTGAAAAAGACCCTGCACCCGCAGCCCCCAGGACCTGAAGGATCGGAACTCCAGTGCAGGAGTGACCCCCAGGAGGCCCTCTCCCTTGCCCAGGTGGTGGCTACCCCGAGGAGCCTCCCCCTTGCCGGCCTGCATCGCTGAAGAGACCCCTTGGTCTCCCAGTGAAACCTATTGAAAACCTGACGCATGTATGCACACTGCACCCGGCCGCCCCCGTGCTGCTGAGGGTGTACTTCCTGTGCTGGCTTGTGTCCCCCCGGTGCCCTACAAAACCCCCCTGGTCTGCCCTCCGAAGACACGGGTACTTACCTGCTGGCAGACTGGAACCGGGGCACCCCCTTCTCCATTGAAGCCTGTCTGTTTTGGGCACCACTTTGAACTCTGCACCTGACCGGCCCTGAGCTGCTGGTGTGGTAACTTTGGGGTTGCTCTGAACCCCCAACGGTGGGCTACTTTGGACCCCAATTTGAACCCCGTAGGTGGTTTACTTACCTGCAAGAACTAACAATAACTTACCTCCCCCAGGAACTGTGAAAATTGCACTGTGTCCACTTTTAAAATAGCTATATGTGTTTTATGTGAAAAGTATATATGCTATTGTGATTATTCAAAGTTCCTAAAGTACTTACCTGCAATACCTTTCAAATTAGATATTACATGTAGAATTTGAACCTGTGGTTCTTAAAATAAACTAAGAAAATATATTTTTCTATACAAAACCTATTGGCCTGGAATTGTCTCTGAGTGTGTGTTCCTCATTTATTGCCTGTGTGTATGTACAACAAATGCTTAACACTACTCCTTTGATAAGCCTACTGTTCTACCACACTACCACAAAATAGAGCATTAGTATTATCTCTTTTTGCCACTATCTTACCTCTAAGGGGAACCCTTGGACTCTGTGCATACTATTCCTTACTTTGAAATAGTGCATACAGAGCCAACATCCTACACTCGCCCTGACTGCGACTGCCTGGTAACAAAGGAACCCGACGCCTGGACAAGGCCCCAGGACCGAGAGGAACCACCTACCAGTGCAGGAGTGACCAGCAGGCGGCTCTCATCCTAGTCCAGTCGATGGCTGGCCCGAGAAGCCCCCCTGTGCACTGACTGCATCACCAGAGTGCCCCCCCCCCCCCCCAACTGGTCCCTCCAGAGCTTTCTATAGCAAATCCGAAGCCTACTTTGCACACTGCACCCGGCCGCCCTTGTGCTACTGAGGGTGTGTTTTGTGTGCTTGTATCTCCCCCCCCCCCCCAGTGCTCTACAAACCCCCCCTGGTCTGCTCCCCGAGGAAGCAAATACTTACCTGCTAGCAGACTGGAACCGGAGCACCACTGTTCTCCATAGGCGCCTATGTGTTTTGGGCCCTCCTCTGACCTCTGCAGCTGACCGGCCCTGTGTTGCTGGTGCTGTGGCTTTGGGGTCGCCTTGAACCCCCAACAGTGGGCTGCCTATGCCCAGGAGAATGACACTAAGTGCTTTACTTACCTGAGAAACCTAACCAAACTTACCTGCACCAGGAACTGTTAATTTTTGCAGTGTCCACTTTTAAAATAGCTTATTGCCATTTTAACCAAAACTGTGTGTACTATTGTTTTAAATCAAAGTTATATACTTATCTGTGTGAAGTACCTTGCATTTTATGTACTTACCTCAAATCTTGAATCTTGTGGTTCTAAAATAAATTAAGAAAATATATTTTCCATATAAAACCTATTGGCCTGGAGTTAAGTCTTTGAGTATGTGTTCCTCATCTATTGTCTGTGTGTGTACAACAAATGCTTCACACTACCCTCTGATAAGCCTACTGCTCGACCACACTACCACAAAATAGAGCATTAGTATTACCTAATGTTGCCACTATCAACCTCTAAGGGGAACCCTTGAACTCTGTGCACACTATCTCTCACTTTGAGATAGTATATCCAGGGCCAACTTCCTACAGACCATCACAAAAGGTGAAGGAGGGAAAAGATGTTGTAAACCTTTCCAAACGGGTGACTTAACAGGGAGGGTTGATCCAGCAGCCAAAAGAAAGTAGAAATTGCTCACAACCTTTAGCGGTGCCCAGTTTAAGGCCTTGATAGTCTACAGAAAAAACAAACAATACAACTTTGCAAGAGATGCAAAAAATTGGGTCACCATGGTGTGAGGAACAACAAGCCACACACATCCCAATGGCAGTGGAAGGACACCTGGCTGCCAAAAAGGACTTCACAAACTTTATGTGAGATATCAGAAACCCTCAACTGTCGCTGCTCAATCTCCATGCATGAAAGTAGAGCGTGTGAAGTTTTGGGTATAGGTTCTTCGTCTGTTGCTACCACAGGAAATCCTCACGAAGAGGCAGCCTGAGGGGAGGACTTATGCTCAAGCCCAGGATGTCTGGAACCCACACTCTCTGTGCCCAAACCAGAGCTAGTAGTATGACTGGGTTCCGGCCAGTCATGATCTTCTTGGGAACTTGGGGCCGGAATATCATATAAGAGTCCAGAGTTCCATGCGAGGTAGAACGCGTCTCGGAGTGAGAGGTGCCTTCAAAATTCAAAGGTGCTAATTGATGACTGCCTATTATCGGCTGTGGTGAACAAATCGAGCCAAAGTTCGCCCCATTCATGGAAGAGGCCCTGTGCCACCTCCAAATGTAACTGCCACTTGTAATCTGCTAGGGATAGATGGCCAAACGCATGCACCCTGGAATTCGATTATCCTACCAGATGGTTCACCACCAGGATATTTCCTTGGTGGTCCAACCATTTTCAGAGGTGCACAGCCTTCCAGCACAGGGTCCATGACCCCCCACTGCACTTATTGCAGGACAACATACTGATGGTGTTGTCCACAACGACCTGTACTATCCTCCCCCGTTGATTGATGGAAGGGAGGAAGGAATGTTTTCCATGCCAACCAGATGATCCTCAGCTTCAGAGGGTTAATATGGAGCAGGGACTCAATATGAGACCAGAGGCCCCTGATCTTTACCTCACTCAAATGGCCACCTCAAAGCCATGCATGTGTCATCACTGTTAGTGCTGGATGGGTAAGGGAGAAGGTTCTGCTGCTGACCCAGTTGCGGTCCAGGAACCGCCACTAAAGATCTTTTGCAGTCTCTTGAAAAATCTGAACAGGATTAAAGACCTTTGAAGGTGGGCTGCCATTACTTTCATGAACACCTGAGGGGCATTGGTGAGACCAAAGGGGAGCATAGCAAACTGAAAATACTCCTGTCTCATCATGAACCACAGGTAGCACCAATGGGCCGGTTAGATGGGTATATGGAAGTCCTGCAGGTCCAATGCAATTATACAGTCTCTGGAATCTAGAGCAGATGAGATCTGGCCCAGTGTGAATATTCTGAATGTCGCCATCTTAAATAAGATGTTGAGATGGCACAGGTCTAAGAAAAGCCTTTGTCCTTTTTGCACAGCAGAAAATAGCAGGAATAACAACTACATCCTACTTCTGGCACAGGCACTCTCTTGGTAGCCCATTTGGCCAAAAGGTGCTTCCTGATGCAAAATTGAGTGATGGTCCTGGGTCAGTCACTAGGGGGTGAGTGGGATGTTGGAAGGTGCGTAGGGGAGCAAATCAAAGGTCGGGCATATTTCAGGTGAACAATTTACAGGACTCCACTGACTGATGTTATGGAGTACCAACCAGGCAAATTTTGTCAGACCCTGGCTCCCACCGGGTAGTTGGGACTCTGCTAAAGGGTACTCTAAAGGGGTCTGGTAGGTGGGACTACGGGTGTGGGGGAGAGTAATTTAGTGGACTGGGAGGCCTGCTGATCTCAAGTGCGGGTCTGACGATTCAGCACCCTGGCCTTGACTGCAAAACCGCTGAGCGCTTTGTGAAGCCCAGGTTAGATGGCAGTATGGGGTACCTCTACTGAAACCGCAAATGGTGCCGTAGAGGTGACACGGCTGGCAAGAAGGAGCAGATAAGCCCAGGAAGCAATGTATTGGTCCTGCTTTCCTTGAAGTACTTGAAAGCGGAGGCTTCCTTGTCCCCAAACAAGTGAGTTTCATGAAACAAAATGCCGATGAGGGATGGCTGGACATCGCCAGAACAACAGGTGGACCTCAGCCAAGCATGGCAGCGAATGGCAACAATGGTGCCAATGGCCCATCTTCTGGAACGAGTGGATCCTATATTGCCTGGGTGAGGACAGGCTGGAGATCTTCAGAACACCTGGGTGGACTTCAGCCACTAAATCCCAAAGGATATGGCATTCACAGATTGTGGAGCCAAGCTGGTGGACAAAATACCATTTTTCTGAATGGCTCCACCCTTTTGCACGGTGGCGTCAAGCAATTTCGCAGCTGATCAGCCTCCGGTGAACCAGTGCCGACTCCGCGTACAATAGATAACTAGTCTTCCAGCATCAACAAATGAAATCAAAGTTCTGTGAACAGGCATGGACCTCGGCATCGGGGAAGGAATCAGAACTCGAGCTGGAGGTGGCCCTATGGTGGGCTCGGAGGGTCCCACCTGTGCCACTGGAGAACCTGCCGGAGTGGTGGGGGCTTCAACAAGTATCCAAAGGGTTGGAGCATGGCCTCATTGAACCCTTCGATGTGTTTAGGAGTGCCGGACAGCGCCCAAAAATGGTTGAGCCAGAACAAGTTGTGGGGTAGCCTCAGTAGTCAAACAACTTTAGGAGAAATTTCGAGGAGTATGACACCACCCCTGTGCCATCTCAGGAGAGTGAGTGCCAGGAAGTGGCCACGTCCCGTTTAGATTTCATAAGTTTGTCTTCAACTTACTTGATGACGTTGATTGAGACAAAGACTAACCCCTGCGACTTCTGGATTAGGAAAGGGTTCTGGAGTGAACACTAGATGTGGAGCAGTTCTGGAGCTTTCCAGTGCTTGGCACTGTAGAGTTTTTGCCTTGCCCCAGGCACTATATGCAACCCTGATAAGGGTCTGTCACAGATGCTTCTTTACGACATCCCAAACAAGTTTAAAATCTGATGTTTTGGGAGGCGACATTACCCCTGCACATTGTTTTTGAATTCTAAAGGGTTCAAAGGAGTCTCAGAGAGACGAGAGGGACCTATGGATCCACACAGAACTGACTTCAGCATGCAGGAGTGGCAGCTATGTGGGCTCCACACATTATTTCTGGAGTGGATCAGAGTCAGTGCTGAGCCACATGGCACCACCCGCTAGTGCATAGAGGTCATGCTGAAAAGTTGCCAGATTCCGTTTAACATGTGGGGAATATTCAAACAGTGAGGAAACTGCGGCTATAAGTCTCTTTCATAAACCCACATTATATATATATACATATATATATATAGGATTCAATTTTATGACCAGCAGGGGACCACCTTAATAGGCGTTGCGGACCCCCAGGGGTCTTCGGCCTACAGTTTAAAAGCCACTGAACTAGAAAAAGTCCGAAAATGCTATCAATATGTAGCCCAGCCCAGGATGGGAGAAATGGATATGATCACGGTAAGCTATTGAAGGTACAAGAACATGACGTGTTCTAGGTACTAAAAGGGAATTGGTGCCCAATACACGTGTGGAGTGTTTGGAGTACGTGATCCAAGGCACTACTTGGCCAGGCTGATTATACACAGCATGGACTCCTTAAAGAAGAATGCAGCCATTCACAACACCAAGAATAAACATCAAGGACAAGTCTCACTAAAGCAAAAAAGCAACAAAGAGCCATACATGTAAGTGGCTTTCAGAACACATTTGAAAACAGGGAAAAAATACAGTGGAGATTTACGTTTGTGCATAACGCCATACGTTTTCTTGTTTTAATATTCAGAAAGAGTTCTCACTTGAACAATCAGTTGCGAATACCAGAGTGATCTGAACGTGAAGGGAATACAGAGAATTATAAAATATCCCAACCACCAACTGATCCCTCTCTTTCTTTTCATGTAGTATAATATGGAAAGTCCATTCCATAATTCACAAGATCCTACTTCATTACAAGATTTGGGCCTGGAAAAAGATCTCCGATGACACTGGTCCCGCCATTACAGAGGTCAAAACGAGCGCCAAATTACTTAGGAGTGATAAGGTGTCACTTGCAAGAACAGGTTAATTTAAGAACACTAAGTGCCCCCCACTTCCAATAATACACCCAGGCATTGGCAAATCATCCACATTCTGGACGTCAATAAATGAATCAAACAGTAACAGACTGCATGTCCCATATTCAAGGCAAGCAGACCTGATGTATTGGGACATCTTGCTAGGATCCATCAATATAAAATCTGTTTGACCACATGAATTTCGTTTTGTTTGTCTAATACTCTTAATGTCACTTTTTATTTAGATGTATTATCTATCTGTTCACCAAAAAAGATTAACATGAATGCAATTGATGTGAAGGTACATTTAGTAAGCATTGATGTATTCATCTATGTGCTGATATTTGTATGAATGTTCAAAAAAGTGATAACACAGTAATATGGTGAGTCTGCATGTTGAATACTAAATGAACTTTAAACTGAATTCATGGTTATGGAAGGACAAATGTACATTGCTACTTGGTTTGGATCACTTCCCCCATTATTTGTAACAGGACCCATCCCTGGTAGTTGGTTATGTGGACTACAGCAGTTGGATCCTAAAACTATACAGCTACATGCAGGGGAATGCTTAAGGACATTTGTGTCAAGACATTTTCTACACAACCGCCATTTTGATGCTAATGCCTCATTGGGTTTAAAGCACTCTTTTCTTATATAGCACAGGCACTCTGTAGGGTGGTTCTCAGCGGTCAGGCCCAGCACAAGTCTCTAGCCTCTCAACAAATGTTTCCTCTGCCATCGAAGAGGAATATACGCACATAGATATCTTGTGGTAAGATAATATGCACAATCAAGAAATCAAACGTAAGGAATGTTGTGCATGCCATGCACATCATCAATAATTCTAGGTTATCATTACACTGATGTCTGTCCACTTATTAGTTTTTGAGTTGTACAAGACACAGAAAGCAACATTCACACGCGGTCTATGGCAGTGATGATATTTAAATACTGATCCTGCACCAGTGCACAAGTGGCATTCAGCAGACCAAGACTAAATTAATACGTGTGCTGCCTTTGGCTATTTAGATGTTTTCAGTTCCATGCATTATTCAAGAAACATCTGATCAAGCATGGATGTGCAAGGGAAATGTCCAAAGCAAGCAAGGAATAAACAAATTAGATAAGTGGATCAGCACAGTATGTTCTGCCTTTGGCACTCCCTGTTATGGAGCATGCAAGTCATTTAAACATGACAATAATTTACGAGGAACTCCTTGTCTACTGATGAAGATCTCAGTGCCTTCCTGCAAAGCAGCAAAAGGACCTGGGCTATGTAGGCCCATGGAGCTCTGGCTCACCTTTTCTCGGATCGCCTCTGGAGATGTCCATTTTACCGGCAGCTTCTCCATATCCTGTGTGGGTAGTCCGCAGTCTTTGATATCATCTGCTCGCAGCCAATCAGCTTCGTTGTGGACTTCAGGATGGGTGGGGCTGGGATGCTTGGCAAGTGCCATGGAGATCATTAAAGCCAGTTAGCCACAGGAACCAAGCATATCATCTAGACTGTGGCTGAGTTTAAGATGGAGGGATGGCACGTCAATTAAAACAAGTGCCACTTTCTGTCACATTACACTCTTATCAAGTTCCTACAGAAGCAACTACACTGAGCTGTATGGAAATACAAATGACTTAGTTCTCTGGTTACAACCAATCTGTATAGTTGGGGACTCCAGTATGGATGGGGCTGCAAGGCTTGGAAAGTGTCAGGAAGAGGATTAAAGCCAGTAAATTAGAGGAACCAAATCGTTTGTACACTGACAGGGTTTGAGAAGCAGGGAGGGCACATGGCAATTAAAAGGTGCCACTTTCTGTCACATTATGCCCTTCTCAAGTTCCTACTGAAGCACATACATTGTGCTGTATAGAAATGCAAATGACATCGTTCTCTGGTTACAGTCAATCTGTATAGTTGGGGACTCCAGTATGGATGGAGTTGCGAGGCTTGGCAAGTGCCAGCAAGAGGATTAAAGCCAGTAAGTCAGATGAAACAAACAGTTTGTACACTATGACAGAGACTGAGCTGCAGGGAGAGCACGCCAATTAAAAAGTGCCAACTTCTGTCACATTATGATCTTCTCAAGTTCCTACAGAAGCACATTCACTGTGCTATACAGAAAAGAAAATGTCTCAAGACATTATTTAAGACATACTCTCTAATGTGGAAGTTACAGGTGCCCACCAACATAAGCCGTTGCGTGTCGCACCCATCGTCAAGCTGTACAGCTGCAAAAGCACAAATTGGCAAAATCAAGTTATGAATCCATAGTTCATCCAAGTAATCAACTTTATTCCAAGTTTAACGTAGAAATTTCAAAATTCACAAACGAGGCAGTGTGATTTCCATCTTTAAATGCTGAGGAAATGCCCATCCAGGCTTTTTTCAACGGCATGCCAGCATACACATATCATCAATAATTTCATAATGTTAAACTACGATAACATATCATGAACTATATAGTCTAAGAAATAAGTCCACACCACCCATCACTGCAATTAGACAAATGAAACAACAATGTCCGTGCTTAGTGTAAACCAAGGCATTATCACACGATTTAGTGCGAAATATAAAAAAAATCCTTGTGCCTTACATGCAATATACCACATGCAAAACCCATATGACACTATGTGCACAAAACCACTAATCACAAACCAAGCATAAACGAAACCATTACAAAACATACACTTATTGTGCTGCAAATATATAACCAAAAGCAAGGGCCTTTACGCCGTGACTGGCAGAGACTACTTTACCTGAAAACTGCCCAGATTGTGCGCCAAACGAACTTGTGATTAGAGATTTTGTGTGTTATAGTTTAACATTATGAAATTATTGATGGTCACTGATGGGCTGTTTTTATACCGCAGTTACCCGTGAAGAAGGGCTCAGTGCCCGAAATGTATTGGATGAACATTTGCACAGTTACCCAGAACGATATGTGAATTCCGGCATGCCATTGAAAAAAGATTGGATGGGCATTTCCTCAGCATTTAAAGTTGGAAATCATGCTGCCTCTGTTGTTAACTTTGACATTTCTACGATAAACTTAAAATGAAGTTGATTACTTGGATGAAAGATGGATTCATAACTTGATTTTGCCGATTTGTGCTTTTGTGGCTGTGCAGCTTGCCACTGAGCGCAACAGATGATTGAATGTAATGCATGTGCTATTACGGCAGAGCACTTTTCAATGTTTGCACGCCAAATTGTTGCCTTGAGCATTTTAAAAAATATGGAACTTTGAGTATAATGAGGCGTGCACTCTATTATTTGTTTAAGTAAGTTACAGATGCCCAAACATATTGTTCAAAGAAAAGAAAACATGTAAAAGGAATGAAGGTTGTATAGATAACCAAGTGAAACAAAAATGAGGGGCATGCAATATTAATTCAATAAAAGGAAAAACCACCACAGAGTGGAAAAAACAAAAATCAGCAAGAGGCATTTAAATCAAGGATTTTCCTAACAAAACATTCTAAGCCAATAGTTACTATTTTAAGAGAGTAAGTGCCATATTTTCTATGGATGACAGTATGCACAACACAGACATTCACCAAAGCATGTGGATGCCACAGCCAAATCAGCTCAAAAGGACATATCTATCATTCCTCTTACCTTTTCTCGTAATGCCTCGGGTGCAGTCCATTTCACTGGCAGCTTCCCTGTGTCCAGTGTGGCAGATGCCTCTTTTGTCAGTCCAAAGTCGCTTACTTTGGCTATGTTATCATCTGATACCAGGACATTTCGTGCAGCAAGGTCTCTATGGACAAAATTATTGTCTTCCAGATATTCCATTGCTTCAGACACATCCCTAAGAAGATCAGAGAAATGTTACTTTTAGCCTAACAAAAAAAAATGTACCTGCTCTACTGCCACTATTTAACGTAGGACACACAACTTCCCTCGCGTGAAGATTTGGAAAACGTGGAGCCACATTTAGCAAACACGACTGTAGGAACAACTATTACAACAAAGAACAGGCATACTTTGATGTGAAATAAGGAGGTTGTTAGAAATGGGGTCTTTGGTTGGCAGTCAGGTTACCCCCCTGTCCAAGCAAGGACCCTCACTCTAGTCAGGGTAGGTCACACACAATCCAAATTATCCTGTGCCAACCCTCTGGTAGCTTGGCACTGAGCAGTCATGCTCAACTTAGAAGGCAATGTGTAAAGTATTTGTGTAATAAATCATACAATAACACCATATAGCACCACAAACATACACCACACAGTGTTTAGAAAAATATATAAATATTTATCTGGATAAATGCAGGTCAAAACGATTAAAATGCAATAAGTATATGTTGAGATATCAATGAAAAGTGATATAAAGTGTCTTAAGTCTTTTAAAAGCAAACAGTCTCTTTCAAGCACAAAGTACCTGGTTCACGTGAAAACTCTCTGCAAAGAACTGCAGAGGAGATGCGTGGAAACAAAGGGGTGTGAATCGATTTCTCAGGCCACACAAGGCGATGCTTTGTTTCGTTTTCACACAGGGACAGCTGTGCGTCGATTTCTGGCGCTCGGTCGTGGATCCTCTTCAAGTTGCGAGGTTTTCAGATGCCCTGGGGACGATGTGTGGATTTCCTGCGCTGGCAGGGCAAAGTCACAGGAGCTCCATCAATCCGGTGGGTGTTGCATTAAATTTTCTAATGCACGGCAGGTGCTGCGTCGATTCTTCTCTAGAAGTTGGGCTGCGGCATTTCAGCTCGGCTGTGCGTTGATCCAGTGGGCAATGCGTCGACTTTCCAGTCGCTACGCTAGCGCTGTGTCGATCTTGTTGCAAAGTTGGGCTGAGTCGTTCCGGTTCAGCATGCAGTGAAATTCTCCCTGCTGTGCGTCGTTTCAGGCAGGCTGTGTGTTGAATTTAACCACACAAGGAGTCCTTCTTCTAGAGATGAAGTCTTTTTGGTCCTGACACTTCAGGGATCAGGAGGCAAGCTCTATCCAAGCCCCTGGAGAGCACTTCTTCACCACAGCTAGAGAGCAGCAAGGCAGCAGGGCAACATCAAGGCAGCAGTCCTTCACAGAAAGCAGTCACGTGAGTCCTTTGGGTAGCCAGGCAGTTCTTCTGGGCAGGATGCAGGATCTGGTTCAAGTTTCTTCTCCAGGAAGTGTCTGAGTTGGCAGGGGCAGAGACCCTGTTTATATACCCAAGTGTGCCTTTGAAGTGGGGGAGACTTCAAAGAGTGGCTTAGAAGTGCACCAGGTCCCCTTTCAGTTCAATCGTGTCTGCCAGGCTCCCCAGAGGGGGTGCGGCAGTCCTTTGTGTGAAGGCAGGCCCTCCACCCTCCCAGCCCAGGAAGACCCATTCAAAATGCAGATATATGCAAGTGAGGCTGAGTATCTTGTGTTTGGGGTGTGTCTGAGTGAATGCACAAGGAGCTGTCAACTAAACCCAGCCAGACATGGATTGTAAGGCACGGAAAGATTTAAGTGCAGAGAAATGCTCACTTTCTAAAACTGGCATTTCTAAAATAGTAATATTAAATCCAACTTCGCCAGTCAACAGGATTTTAGAGCAGCATTCTGGCCATACTAAATATGACCTTCCTACTCCTTTCAGATCAGCAGCTACCACTCACACAATGTATGAGGGCAGCCCCAATGTTAGCCTATGAAGGGAGCAGGCCTCACAGCAGTGTAAAAAATGAATTTAGGAGTTTTACACTACCAGGACATGTAAACTACATAGGTACATGTCCTGCCTTTTGCCCACACAGCACCCTGCCCTATGGGTTACCTAGGGCGTACCTTAGGGGTGAATTATATGTAGAAAAAGGGGAGTTTTAGGCTTGGCAAGTACCTTTAAATGCCAAGTCAAATTGGCAGTGAAACTGCACACACAAGCCTTGCAATGGGCAGGCCTGAGACAAGGTGAAAGGGCTACTTAGGCAGGTGGCACAATCAGTGCTGCAGGCCCACTAGTAGCATTTAATCTACAGGCCCTGGGCACATATAGTGCACTCTACTAGGGACGTATAAGTACATTAACTAGTCCAATTGGGTATGATCCAATGTTACCATGTTTAAAGGGAGAGAGCATATGCGCTTTAGCACTGGTTAGTAGTGGTAAATTGTGCAGAGTCTTAAAACCAGCAAAAACAGTATCTAAAAAGTGGAGGGGGGCAGGCAAAATGTTAGGGGTGACCACCCTAAGGCTTTCAAGTCTAATAGCAGTGTGTTATCGGACCTAATGTTATCCAAGTTTAATTCAGAAATGTCTTGCCAATTAGTGTTGCACGATAAATGAAGCCAAAGTCAAACATTCATTCTCCACTAACACAGCAGTGCAGGGCTTTTATATTCATTTTGATGAGAGCCTTGCCTCTCCACTTGGCCTGCAATCTGCACTGAACCATTTTGCAATTCAAGTCTCTCTTAGTGGTAGCACGTTAGGAAGAAGATTTATGAAGAGGAGATAAATTACGAGAAAGATCCACTAAACAGTGCCATGAAACCTAGAGTCACAGCTTCAAAATCACTACACTATCTAGAAAAATGTTAGCCTGCAAATAAAATAAATAAAAAGACTGCTGAGGCTTGCCATCTAGCATGAGAGACTGCAGGGCTCATAACCTAATTCAAGCATTGGCAATGCAAAAGGTATGACTTACAATTGAAAGTGCCTCTTTAGTCAATGATGAGTTTATGTACTCAGTAAGTCATCATGCAGGCATTCTCTCATATCGCTGCACTCATGTGCATGTTCGTCCACCTGTAGATTTAACAATGCATTCACCCCTTACACAAGCACAATGAAACAGAAACTAAACAACATATGCATGGCAGGTATACTTTTCCATTAAGAAAAATAAACAAAGCAGCAAGTGGCTTTTTTGCAATGTTACTGTATCACTGTTTAAAGCTCTACCATGGGTGCCAATTTGTGACCAGAGCCATCTTAGAATGGTAAAACAAGGATACCTTATGGACAATGCCATTGCATGACGAATGCCTGGTATACAGGCAACACAGAACACGGTCCACTGCAGATGAAACTAGCAGCAAGCAAGCTGCCTGTTGGCACGGTCTGAGCAGCTGTACTATGCTCTAAAAATGGTTATACGAGCAGAAGGAAAGAAATGAAGAGTGATCTAACTAAACAATAAAACTGGAAACCTAAAGGACTTGCCCAATTGCCCTGGAACTAAAGCAAACTAATTTTCAGGCAGTAGTGGACACTTCAAACAAATGCCATCAATCACTTATCAAGAGAGCCAATGGCTGAAGTAGGCTGACTCACTGCTCCCATGATGTGTGCTGGTAAGAACCGAAGCACAGTGTGAAAAAACACTCATACAAACAATGGCAGAAAAGGCTGGACCCATATATCCCTTCTTTGTATGCATTTATATACATGTAGACATGTTTTAATCATTTTGATTAGAAGATCCTGTCAGGCCTTCCTTAGAGATTCTAGCAAAGAATTACTACAGTGCAATCTTAATACCCCGGGGTATGAAAGCACCAATTTCTAGCTTACAACGGTGATGTGTGAGATTTCATGTAACAAAATATATGACAAAAGACTTTAACAAAGTGCAATACTAATCCACCCTTAAAGAACTATGGAATTTAATGTATGCATTTCATGATTAATAAATCAGGCCTACTATCAGTCTTGTAACTTATCATCTGAATAAGTTCCCAAATGAACTAATCAGGGTATCATGCTAACAAAGTTAGAACCATGGTGTTGAACATAAGCCTACCCACAAAGCAACCCATAAGGTATACTGTAATAGCATTACCAATGTGTTAAAAATGGTGTTGTCAAAACTTAAAACCCCGTCTATCCCCCCCCCAAGGTTTGTTCAAGGGGATCACTGACATAAAAACTAGACTGTTATGCAAGTTGTGAGATTCCATTAAACAAACTTCTTGCCTACAGTGCTTAGCTCAAATGTTAGGGGGAGTTTAAGGTGTAATCTCTGGGTTCCTTCCTCAGAGCAGCCCCTAGCCCTCCACCCCCAGCAGTCTGCAACAGAATGTCTGTGAAGGTCCTAACTTTCTGCCTGCACCCAACATAAAACCCCTGTGCGGCATGATTCAAAAGAGGCTGCAAGGGGTGACTTCTAGTTTCTGGGCCCAGTGGGAACATTCTAAATGTGAGGTATCTGTAGTTAGAAGGGTCCATTAGAATGTCCATTTAGTCAAAGTACTTTCTTCCCTGCAAAGAAGCTTTTCATCAGTTTAGTCAGAATGAGCATGAAGGATGTACATCAAGCAAGGGTGACTCTGTGGCTGGAAATATGGGATCACCCTTCCAGTGTCCACTGACTGACAACAGATCTCAGTGAAAAGAAACAGATACTCTTTTGCATTATTTATCTGTAGGGTATTTCTACGCTTTAAGTAGGACAAAAGGTATTCTATGGACTTCAGTGACTAAAGGAGTAAATCTCACAATATGCTGCTTTTGGGACTCCACACAGTTAGTTTTGACTATTTCCACTTCAGATTTTCAAACTCTGTAAACAAATGGTCCAAAATATTTAATGCCATCAGACAGCAAGTCCCAAAATTTCGAGCTGAAGAAAAAACAAACTCTTTAAGGAATAAATATTTGCAAACAGTCACTAAAGTGATACTTTGCTGAGCAGTTCGCTGGAAGACTCGACAGGTTTAATGCACTGATAAAAGCTAGCTTATTCTCTCTTAGGAGGGAATGTGTCTCATTCATGTCATGCTACAGTTTACATTTTAAATATGTTCCGAAATACAAGAGAGGCCTTCTTCAGATATTTCATGCATCTGCACTTCAAAGAGAAGCCTTGCCTGCAAGAACACAAGAGCATTATCTATTGCCAAGAATTATGAAAAGAGCAGTCTCTGCTTCCAATGTTCGAAAAATATAAATAGAGAACAATCCACTGTGGTCACAGGAATGGGTACCTCGGTTTCCCCATCTCTTATTCCACAAATGTCTATGCAATTGACTAAATCTCACTTCCACTGCGGAGTCACTAGCAAAAATTAATCATGTGCGTCTGTACCATCCAGAAAAAGGCATATATTGTGGGTTCCCCATCAACGAACAAGTTATTTACCTTCGGTAATGCCTTATCTAGTAGAGACTATCTAGCACCAGATTACTCACCTTATGCTATTCCCCACGTGTCAGACTGGAGCCATAAAATATTGAGCATGACCCCTGCGCACTAGTAGGTGCCGACAAACAGCTCTGCATCAGCATCATCTTCCACACCAGATGTGATGTGTGGGACCCCAGTGTGCCGCATCATTTTCTTTTCAAGACTATTTCCGTACTGGAAGTGCAGAGCCATGTCAGAAGGCTGACTGACCAGTGTGCACACTCTAAGAGCCTACAAGGACCTTTTTAGGCAGAACAATCTAGTTCGCAGAAAGGGGAGAATGGGGTGAGGCAGTAAGAACTCTTGGGATAGATAAGGTGTCTACTAGAAAAGGTGTTACCGAAAGTAAAATATTTTTAAAATCTAATAAGGACTTCCAGCTGAAGATTTCTAACCTTACAATACATACCAATGCAATACCTCCATGGAGGTCGGCATGCAAACTGGCTTAGAACAAAAACTCCTGGAGGACAGAACGGGCAAAGGGCCTGACACGACAGACCTGACTGTCAAAGGAGTAGTGTTTGGTAAATGTGTGCAAGGATGCCCATGTAGCAGTCTGACAAATGTCTAGGATTGGACAAACACAGTAGATACAGCACTGGCTCTGCTGAAATGTGCTTACAAGCCCTTGGTGGGTTGCTTCTTGCCTTATGAGTAACATATCGTTATGCACTGTACAATCCACTTGGAGATGCACTATTTCTGCACTGATTTTCCCTTCCCTAGAGACTTAACTGCTGATTCTTTACCTTTGAATAGTTACCAAACCAATACCGTCACCAGTGGTGGGGCTGCGGACAAATTTAAAATAGTAAATCCTGCAGGACCAAATGGCTGAAACACCAGTCCCTGCGGACCTGACTGTCCAGGCAGTAGTGTTTCCCAAAACGTGTGCACGCAAGCCCGTGTGGCTGCTTGGAAGATGTCTAGTACTGGGACTCCACGTGTCTCGGAAGCTGGCTCAAAATTTACTATATCAAAATGAGATATAGTGTTCACAGAGTCCAGGGGTTCCCCAGAGGCTTGACAGAGGCAATAATAGATAATACTAATGCTCTATTTGTGGTAGTGTGGTCGAGCAGTTAGGCTTATCAGAGGGTAGTGTTAAGCATTTGTTGTACATACATAAGCAATAAAGGAAACACACACTCGGACAACTCCAGACCAATAGGATTTTATATAGAAAAATATGGTTTGTTAATTTATTTCCAGAACCACAAGATCACTTTGCAGGTAAGTAGATAAATTGAAAGGTTATTTGCCTAGGTATAATCAGGACTTTGAATGGAATCAACAATGTAATCAGTTTTTCTTAAAATGAAAAAAAGCTATTTTAAAAGTGGACAGTGCAATTTTCAACTGTTCCTGGGGAAGAAAATAAAGTACATTCTTTGAGGTAAGTAACAAACTTACAGCTTTAGTCTCTGGGGCATAGGTAGCCCACTGTTAGGGGTTCAAGATAACCCCAAACACCCAGTACCAGCAACACGGGGCCGGTCAGGTGCAGAGGTCTAACAGGACCCCCCCCCCCCTCACTCCAGAAGCGGGAGTCCTAGCCACTTGGCTCCTGACGCCTACGGTCCGTGTCCAGGTGGCCCAACTATCCAGAGAGGATCCCCAGGCGATTCCGACCAAGTGTCTACCCTGGGCTGACCTCTCAACCCCTCCCTGGCAACGCCTGCAGAGGGAATCCCGAGGACTCCCCTGACTGATTGCCTGGGACGAAGATATCCGACACCTGGAGAAGCACTGTACCCACAACCCGCAGACTCTAGAGAAACCGACCACCGGTGTAGCAGTGACGAGCAGGCGGCCCTCCTCCCTATCCAGTCGGTGGCTAGCCCAAGGAGCCCTTCTGTACCTTACCTGCAGAGCCTGAGTAACCCCTTGGGTTCCCCTCATAGAGTTCCTTTGGGAAACCGACGCCCTGTTTGCACCCTGCAATCGTCGGCCCCTGTGCTGCTGAGGGTGTGGGATTAGTGCCTACTTGGGACCCACCAGTGCTCCTCTAAGCCCCCCTGGTTTGCCCTCCGACAACGCGGGTACTTACCTGCAAGCAGACCGGAACTGTAGTGCTTACCCGATAATGTGTTACTGAAGGTAAGTAACTTGTTCATCTGATAGAGACTTCTAGCTCCAGATTCCTTACCTTTTAATAGATACCCAAGCCCTAACCTCCTGGTGGTGGGCTGCAGATACCTCCACTACACTAAAAAGTCCTGTAGGACTGAACGGGCAAAGTGTCTGTCTCTCCATACTTGATTGTCCAGGCAGAATTATTTTGCAAACATGTGCAAAGATGCCCATGTTGCCGTCTGACAAATCTCCAGGACAGGAACGCCCTGAGCTAGCGCAGTGTTAGCAGCTTTGGCCCGGGTAGAATGAGCCATCAAGCCCTCAGGAGGCTGCTACCTGGCCAATGTATAGCAGATGTTGATGCAGTGAAGGCCCAGCGCAAAATGGTTCAATTATGCACTGCCCGAATCTTCTTTGCTCCAACGTACCCCACAAAGAGTTGGTCATCCACCTGGAGCTCGTGTGGTCAAGGTAAAACGAAAACGCTCTTTTTGGGTCCAGTGGGTGGAGCCTCTCCTCTTCCTTAGAGGGATGCAGTGGAGCAAAGACCCACTGCATCCCCAAATGAAATGGCGTCACCACCTTGGGGAGGAAAAAGGCACAATTATTGAGTACCAGCTTCTCTGGATAGAAAGTGAGATAAGGTGGCTTTGATGGCAGAGCTTGCATCTCACTCACCCTACTGGCAGATGTTATTGCCACTAAGAAGGCTGTCTTGATGGTGAGCAGCCGGAGGGGTCAGCTGTGTAAAGGCTTTAAGGGAGCACACATAAGAAATGTGAGGACCAGATTTAAGTGCCATTGGGGCATAAAAAAGGGGGAAATCTATGTACAAGCCCCTTGAGGAATCTATGTACAATGGGGGATTTAAAAAGTGAAGGCTGATCAGGCAGCCGAAGGAATGACGATAACGCAAAAAGATAGCCCTTGAGAGTACCCAAGGCAGAACCCTGCTGAGCAAGGGAAAGTATAAAGAGAAGCAGAAAGAGGATAACTAGACCTTTCTGTACAATAATATACAAAGCATTTCCAACAGCAGGTGTATACCGTTTTAGTGGAGGGATGCATGGCTGCCAAAATAACTCTACAGACTTCGGTAGGCAGGTCAAAAGCCATCAACGGCCACCGCTTAATCTCCACTCATGAAGGCTCAGAGTTGACAGGTTTGGGTGGAGAACCTTCCCCTGCTGCTGCAACAGAAGATCCTCCCGAAGGGCCAGCCTGATCGAACGACTGATACACATTTTGAGAAGCTCGGGAGCCACTAGGATTACTTGGGCTCGGTCGTTCTTGATCTTTTAGAAAAATCTGGGCAGAAGGGGTATTGGCGGAAAAGTGTACAGTAGGCCTGAACTCCACTTGCGATGAAGAGTTGTCAAGCGATTGCTACCTTGGAAACTCCAACGTGCAATACTGCAGGCAGAGTTTGTCCGCCTTGGCATTCAGAGAACCTGCCAGGTGTTGGACCACTAAGGTTCAAAGGGTCCACAACCCCACACCGCCCTGCTTGTTGCAGTACCACACTGCGGTGTTTTCCTCGAACACCTGCAATATCTTCCCTTTCACAGTGGGAAGAAATGCTTTCAATGCCAGTCTGATCGCCTGGAGCTCCAGCAAGTTGATATGTAGTCCGGATTCCATCGGAGACCAGAGGCCTTTGATCTCTGCCTCTCCCAGATGGCCGCCCCATCTCAGAAGTGACACATCTGTCATTACTGTGAGATCTGGCTGGGGAAGGGAGAGAAGTCTGCCTCGGACCCAATCACAGTTCACTAACCACCACTGCAGGTCTTTTGCAGTTCCCTCCGAGATCTGAACCGTGTCAGTAAGATTTCCCTGATGCTGTGCCCACTGGAACTACAGGTCCCACTGCAGAGCCTTCATATGCCATCTGGCATGTTTGACTCACAGGATGCAGGAAGCCATGAGTCCCAACAGCCTCAGAGTCTGTTCACCGAAATCCAGGACAGAGACTGAAACATCGGCATCATCACCTGAATATCCTAGACTGCTGCTCGGGAGGATAAACCCAGAACAGCCCCGATGAAAGGGAGCTTTTGAGAGGGAGTCAGGTATGACTTTGGCACGTTTATAGTGAACCCCAGCGAATGCAGGAGGTCCGCCGTAGTCTGAAGGTAGGCGACGAGAGCCTGGGGTGTAGGAGCCTTCAACAGCCAGTCATTGAGGTAGGGGAAGACTGAAATTCCTAACCTGTGCAGATGAGCTGCTACTACCGCCATCAGCATGGTGAACATCCGAAGGGCACCGGTGAGACTGAAGGGGAGCACAGTAAACTGAAAGTGCTCGTGGCCCACCTTGAACCGCAAGTAACACCTGTGAGCGTGCAGGATGGGGATGTGAAAATACGCATCCTGCAAGTCCAACGCAACCATCCAGTCTCCTTGGTCTAAGGCAGGCAAGACCTGAGCAAGACTGAGCATCCTGAATTTCTCCTTTTTGAGGAAGAGACTGACGTCCCTTAAATGCAAGATAGGGCGAAGACCCTTGTCCTTTTTTGGAATCAGAAAGTAGCGGGAATAACAACCACTGCCTGCTTCTGACATCGGGACCCTTTCTATGGCTCCCTTGGCCAAGAGAGCCGTAACTTCCTCTTGGAGCAAGATTAAATGATCCTCCATAAGCCGTTATTTCAATGGAGGGAGGAGTTCCCTGATTCCGAGCCCACTATTTCAATGGAGGGAAAGAAGGAGTGAAAGACTGGAAGGGGAGGGAATAGCCCTTCTATATGATCTGCAAGACCCATTTGTCTGATGTTATGGAACGCCAGTGAGGGAGATGAAATCGAATCCTCCCTCCAACTGGACGAATATGGTTTTGTAGAACCATACTATGAAGGCTTGGGGTTGGGGAAGAAGGGGCCGGGTGGTGGCCGACCTTTGGCTAGACCCTCTGTGTCTGAAGATACCATGATCTTGTCCTTGCACCAGATGCTGTGATAATGGAGGACGGTGGCTGACTTGTGGGTGGTGTGGTACCCCCGTCCCTTCCGAAGCCTTGAAAGGCGCAGAGAGGCCCAAGGATCTGGTCGTAGCTTGAGAGCCTTGAACTGCTCAAGCGCAGAGTCTGCCTTTTCTCCAAAAAGGCATGAACCACTGAAAGGCATGTCCATCAGATTTACCTGAACATCCCCCGAAAAGCCAGTGGTACGAAGCCAGGCATGGCGGCAAAGGGCCACTGTTGATGAAATTGCCCTGCCCAATGAGTCGGTCATGTCCAAACCACACCGAATCGTAAACCTGGCTGCATCTCTCCCATCCTTGACAGCCTGAGTGAGAGTGTTCCGTACACCCTCCGGGACCTGGGGCAGCACCTGTGGCACCGTATCCAATAAAGTATGGGAAAAACAGCCCAATAGGCACGTGGATTTCGTAACGGGGGAGTGAAAGGGAAGGCACCATGGGAAGTGGAGGCTTGGACCACTAAACTTTCTGGGGCGGGTGTTGGGTGAGGAAACTAGGGTCGGTAGGAGCTGGTCGATGGCGGCCAATTGTCCAATTTACAGGAGCCCCAGTGCTGGGTTTGGACTACGTCCTCGGTAGGACATCAGTAGGACATCAGTAGGACATAAGTAAGGGCTTTGTTGCAGGGTAACATCGGCTCCGATGTAGCAACCCCCGGCTGAAGCATCTGTCAGGATGTTAGTCTCACCAGCACATAAGCAACTCTAGGTCCAAGACCTCAGCTACTCTATGCACCACCATGGCATACGACGCTCCTTCCTCCGTAGCCACAGAAGGAGGAGAGAGCATACCAGAATCTGGAAAAGTATCCAGGCCATTGGCTTCCCCTAGATCCTCATAACAGTCCTGCTCCTCTAATTCATGTTAAAGGAGTGAGCGATGACGTACGAGGAGGCCGACTGTGTGGAACAAGCACCGGTCCGGATCTGAGATCGGATCCCGGGGTCCCCAACGGCACTGAGGGCAGCAGTGTCAAACCCAATGGGGCCCATGATGACTCATCGGGGGCAGCCTGCTCAAATACAAGGCGCATGGCTTCATAAAAGTCTTTAATTTGAGCGAGGATCACTGCGGCTCCCGGATAAGGAGGGAGACGTGAAGTCAGTCCTGGTATCAGCTCCACGGATCCATGCTCGGGATGTGCACATTCTGTGATGCCTCATTGGCCGACAGATGTGCCAAAGTCCACTTGGACATCTTCATCTTCTTGAGCCTCTTCCCCGAGGACCTCAAGTGTGAATAAGAGGACTTGGAGCACCTGGAGCGGACCCAAGACCTCCTCCTGGTGCGGGACTTTGACCTCCTAGGAGTCGCGCCAACCGACGCTGATTGTTGGACCGCCATGAGCTTCAGAGACTGCTCTTTCAAAGGTTTCAGGGCCAAGGCCTGGCAGTCGGAGCACAACTTTGCGTTGTGGTCTCTGTCGAGGCACCAGAGACACACCTGGTGGGGGTCCGTTACCGACATGGCGCGATGGCAGGCGCCACATGGCTTGAACCCAGTCTTCCTCAATGACATCCTCGCACAGGCACGAAAAATCTTCAACAAAAGCCCTGCCAAAAAATGCAGAGGGTAGCTCCATCCTGGACCTGCGCTGAACCGGCACAGAAGGAAAAGAACTGACGTATGCGCACCGGGGTCGTGCCTTTATAGAAGAACATGACGTTACAGACGGCTCCAACGTCACAAGGAGCTGAACAACGCACTCGGATCCAAACGATGCCACCAGACGGCGCACAAAGGGTATTGCTCAGCAAAAAATTCCAGATTTGAAGCTGACGCTAGGGAATTCAAAGGTAAGGAATCTGCCGCTAGAAGTCTCTATCAGATATGTTTGATACCAAACATGGCTAGGTTCGGAGTTACCATTATGTAGCTCGACATAGATAATGACCTATGTCCAGTGCACGCGTAAAATGTCATCTCCGCACTCACGAAGTCCATGAAAATGGAGCTGAGTTTGTGGGCGCACCTCTGCTCATACAGGGGTGCCCTGACAGGCCGGTTACTGCACCCTGCTCTCTAGGCTAGGAGGGCCTACCACAGGGGGGATTTACAGTGACCTGGTGCAGTGACCTGTAATGAAAAGGGTGCATGCACCCTTTCACGAAGGCTGCAATGGCAGGCCTGCAGATAAAATTTGCATGGGCTCCCCATGAGTGGCATAATAAATGCTGCAGCACTTGGGGGACCCCTGGTGCCCCAATGCCCTGAGTACCAGATACTAGGGACTTACAAAGGGGCACCAGTATGCCTAATGTGGGGGGTGTGTGTGTGGTCCAAGCAACCAAATTTAAAGGGAGAGAGCACAGTTACTGGGGTCCTAGTTAGCAGGATCTCAGTAAACACAGTCAAAACATAGTGACAATAGGCAAAAAGAGGGGGTAACTATGCCAGAAAGAGGGTACTTTCCTACATAGATACCCAAGCAATACCATCCCTGGAAGTGGGCTGCGAACGAGGATCATACTAAAAAGTCCTCTGGGACAGAAAAACAAAGTAGTTGTCTCTGCAGGCCTGACTGTCCAGGCAGTAATGCCTTGTGAAGGTGTGTAGGGATGCCCACGTTGCTGTCTGGCAGATGTCCAGGACAGGAACCCCGTGTGCTAATAATGTGGTAGCAGTAGTTGCTATGGTGGAGTGAACACACAGCCCTCAGGGGGTTGCTTCTTTGCTAAAGCGTAGCACATTTTGATGCAAAGCAGAACCCACTGAGAGATGGTACGCTCCTGCACCGCCTTCCCTTTCTCGCTCCCACATATCCAACAAAGAGTTGATCGTCCACCCAGAACTCTTTAGTACCATTGTTGTAGAACATCAACAATCTTTTTGGATCCAGACGATGGAGTCTCTCCTCTTCAGGAGAAGAATGTGGGGGTACATAAAATATATATATATATTTTTATATATAGTGTATTTACCTCCAGTTGAGGACTGCCTAGAAGTAATTTAGTGCTACTGTAATAAAGTACCTTTATTTTTGTAACACTGTGGTTCCTTTCAGGTGTGATAAGTTACTGTGTGACTGCTGTGGTATTGCTGTTGCTTTACACTTCTCCTAGATAAATCTTGGCTGCTCATCCATAGCTACCTCTAGAGAGCCCTGGCTTCCAAGACACAGCCTTCATTCACTAATATGGGTTGCCTGGACCTGGTATGAGGTGTCAATACCATAAGGCATCCACCACATCAGGCCAGCTTCATACAGAAAATACTCATGAACTGCCATGAACCGTAAGTAGTGCTGATGGGAAGGCAGGACGAGTATATGGAAGTAAGAGTCCTGCAAATTCAACGCTATCATCCAGTCTCCTGGGTCCAAGGCATACAAGACTTGAGCTAGAATGAGCATTTTGAACTTCTCCTTCTAGAGGAAGAGACTGAGGGCCTTAAGATCTAGGATAGGACGTAGGCACTTTTCCTTTTTGGGCACCAGAAAATAGCGGGAATAGAAACCACAACCTACTTCTGTCACAGGGACCCTGTCAATGGATCCCCTGGCCAAGAGGGCTGTGACTTGAAGTTCTAGATGAACCTCCGGTAAGCGGGCGTAAGTTGGATGCATGGCTGGAGGGGCAGTCTCAAAGGGGAGGGAATAGCCCCTTCAGACTATTTGCAAAACACAACCGTCTGTTGTGATGGATTCCCAGTGGGGAAGGTGATGGCAAATGCTGCCTCTAATTGGTTCAAGATGGGGAACGGACTAGGAGGGTTTGGAGGCTGTGGCAGGGGTGAACTGGGCAGATCTCTGTTTCCCTGTCCTATGAGCCAATGGGATTCTGCATCCCTGGCCACGCAGTGGCTGAGTCGCATGTGCAGCACGGTGGTCAGTAGGGAAAAGACAAGGAGCCCCTTCCATGGCCACGCAAGGCGGAGTGTGCTGGGCGAGGGGCAGTCGAGAAGCTAAGGGACCAAGCCATAGGCCGGGACTCCTTGAACCTCAAGCGCGAAGTCCGCCTCTTTTCCGAAGAGACAGGTGCCATCAAAGGGCATGTCCATAAGAGTTTGTTGGACATCCCCCCAAAAAATAGAACTCAACCAAGCATGGCGCCTCAAAGCCACTGTCGACGCAACCGATCGGCCTAGTGAGTCGGTCGTGTCCAGCTCACAGTGAAACTTGAACTTAGCCATGTCCCTCCCATCAGCAACAACTTGAGAGACGATGGCCCTGGCCTCCTCCTGGATCCAGGGTAAGACTTGCACGATCATATCCCACAATGAGTGGGTTTAACAGCCCAAAAGGCATGCAGTGTTCACGGACCACAATGCCAGAGTGGAGGAAGAAAACATCTTCCCAAGATGGTCCAGTCTTTGATACTGATCCGGGGGAGTGGATGGGAATGTGCCAGAAGGAGAAGAAACCTGGCTGACAAGGCTCTCAGGCATGGGGTGTTGGGAAAGGAATTTAGGGTCGTTCTGGGTGGGCTGATGGCAGCAGGCGATTTTCTAATTTACAGGAGCCCCTATGCTGGTTCTGGACGAAGTACCCAGAAGGACATCAGTGACTGCTTCATTAAATAGGAAGAGAGGCTCCGAAGTGGAAGCCCCAGGCTGAAGCACCTCTGTCAGGAGGTTAGTCCTGACTGTTAGAGGGAAGCTCAGCCACCCTGCTGACCACCATGGAATAAGAGGCTCACTCCGCCGTAGCCACAGTAGAAGGAGAAAGCATGCCAACGTCTGGAGAAGTAACCAGACCATTAGCTTTCCCATTTCCTGGGACCAGTCCAAATCAGGGTTATCCAGCTGGTATTTTCAAGAGTCCAGTGAACCTCCAATCCCTCCTCATATTCGTACCCATTTAAAAAAGGGTCTGAATTTAACCTGGGGTGAGTAGGCACCACATCGAAGCCTCAAATGGTGTCGGCTGACGTGGCTCTAGCTCCGGGTCACTGGGAATGATTGGGTTGACGTCAATTGTGGGCTTAAACGGCAAATGCGGAGCTGACAAACGCCACCTAATGGCACAAAAGGATACTGCTCAAACAAAAATCTCGGGATCCAGTCTGATGCATGGGGGAAATTCTAAGGTAAGGAATCTGCAACTAGAAGTCTCTATCAGATCATCTATAACAATAGAGGACTTAAATAAAGAGTGTTGGTCAGGCAACCGCAAGAAGGCAGACCCTGCAGAAAGGTAAGCCTTTAGAGTGCCCAAAGCAGATCCCTGCTGGGCAAGGGTAAGAATAAAAAGCCGAACATCAGAAAGGGAAGCATAACCTCTTGACAAAGTGTTGGCGATCCTGCCCTGTTTGTTGCAATACCACATGGTGGTGGTGTTGTTCATGAACACCTGCACCAGCCTTCCTTTGATGGAGGCTAAAAAGGCCGGATTCCGCCAGAGACGAATTCTCTGATGTCCATCCCTCCCAGGTGACCGCCCCCTTTCTCCCCCCTGCAGGAGTGACATCTGGGAAGGGAGAGAAGTCCGCCTCTGACTCAATTGTGGTATGATAGCCACCAATGCAGGTCTTTTGCAGTACCATCCAAGATCTGGACCTTGTAGGAGGGATTCCCCCTGATGCTGCGTCTACTGGAACTTCAGGTCTCACTGCAGAGACTGCATATTCCATCTGGCATGAGTCACCAGCAGGAGTCAGGAGGCCATGAGGCACAGCAATCGCAGTCATTCTCACCGATATTCAGAATAGAGGCTGAAACGTCGGTATCATAGCCTGAATATTCTGGACGCACCGCTCAGAAGGATAAGCTCAAAACTGAACTGTGTCCACAACAGCTCAGATTAAAGGGAGCGTCTGAGAGGGATTCTGGTGTGACTTTGGCACACTGATAGTGAACCCCAGCGAATGCAGCAGGAGGTTCGGCTGCCAGCATGGGCAACCTAGGGTCCAGAACATCACAGACTCTCTTCACTACCATAGCATACGTACTAACCTCTTCTATAGCCAGGGTATGGGAAGAAAGCATGTCGGTATCTGGAGGCTTGTCATGACCTTCTGACTTGTATTCAAAAAGGTCCAGTGACCCCTCACATTCTTCCCCAAAGCCTAGCTTTTCAGAAGAAGGTTGAGGCATCAATCTAGGATACACAGGTCCTGTTAGCCCCAGAGACTGCGTCAGTCAACTGCTCCATGTCAGATTCGGGGATCCAAATGGGGCTGGCGCCAGGAGCATTGGCATCAGGGAAGGTCGCAATGGCAAAAATGGTGCTGGTCCGGATCTATGGGGGGGGGGGGGGGGGGGGGGGGGTCATCAGCGCCGAAGTCGCCAGCACAGAACTAGATGGGATCCTTGTGACCTCACAGGGCCAGAGAGCACTCAGGAGGGGTCAGCCTTCTCAAAGACGAGGCGTATGGCCTCGTAAAACTCCTTGAGTTAGGCAGAGGCTGCTCTGGCTCCTGGCAAAGGGGGGAGGCACAAAGTCTGCCCCGGTACAGGCTCCGAAGAGCTGTGCCTGAAACACCTATGTTCCTTTGTCGCATTGGCCAAAAAGTCGAAGCACGTTTCGACTTCTTGTGCTTTTTATGCTCGATGTGTGTCCCGGTGGCTTTGAGTGAGACGAAGAGGACTTGGGGCTCCTGGAATAGTCCCAAGACCTTCCTCTCGACCGGTACCGAGACATCAGAGGACCTACGTGTCAAGGAGTCATAGCTGGCCGCTAGCCACTTTAGGGACCGCTCTCTCAAATCTTTTGGCGCCATGGTCTGGCAGTCGGAGCATGACTCGTGGTCCCGATCCAGACACCACAGACACATGAGGTATGGGTCAGTAACCGACATGTGTTGGAGGAACCATGTGCTGAAGACCTTTCAAAAAACAGGTCACAACTGGTGACTTAAAAAGGTAACTTTGGTCTAGCAACCGCAAAAAAGTAGAGATGGCTGAAAGATACCTCTTCACTGTGCCTAAAGCAAGGCCTTGTTGTGCTAAGGACCAAACAAACAGCTCTTTGGACAAGGACTCAGAAAGAACTCAATGTATTTCTGAACGCACCAAGCAAAAAACCTGTCCCAGCTACAGGCGTATACAGTTTTTGTTGATTGATGCCTTGCTGCCAGGGTAACCTCAGACTTCGGAAGGGAGATCAAAGACTCACTACTGTCATCAGGGAATCCCAAAGCATAAAGATGAAGAATGCACAAGCTCAGGTGTAGAATCCTCCCCGGTCGCTGCAACAGGAGTTCCTCCCAGAGAGGAAGCCTGATCGGAGATGCACACGCGCAGGATTTCTGGATACCATACTCTCCTCGCCCAAAATAGAGCCCCACTTGGATAACTTGCACCCAGTCGGTTCATATCCTTTTCAAAACTCGGGGGAGGAGAGATATAGATGGAAAGGCATACAGTAGTCCTATACTCCAGTCTAGTTTGAATTCATTTTCGAGCAAAAGTCACTTCAGAAACTCTAGCACATAGGAGTAATGACACTGCAGGCTTTTTTGCAGTGGTAATTAAATCAAGCCAAGGTACTCCTCAGTCCTGAAAGAGACCTTGCGCCACCTCCAGGTGCCAACGGCAATAACAAAAGGAATAGTGAGGTTGGCATGGGACCATGGTGAGCCCCAACAACCAGGCACTGTCCTACTCTCCTTAAAGCGCTCAAGCACTGAATCAGTTTTTTCACTAACTGGTTACTGTCATTAAAGGGCATGTCCATAAGCGATGTGTGGACATCCCCAGAAAAGCCAGATGACCTCAGTCAGGCTTGGCAGCAGAGTGTCCCGAGGAAGAAATGACCCCGCTCAAAGATTCTGTTGTGTCCAGCCCGCATCTGATGGTGAACTTTTCTGCATTCCTGCCGTCAGCAATAATCTGGTTCAGGCTGACTTGGGCCTCTTCCGAGACCATAGACAGCCCTTGCACAACAGTCCCATTGGCCCACGAGACATGCGGTGTTCACTGACTGCATTGCAAAGCTGGCAGAAGACAAAATCCTCTCCCCTAAGGGTATTCACCCTCTCGGAATTCCTATCCAGTGGAGTGGTAGGGAAAGCTCTGTGATTCACTCTATATGTTGAAGTCTGCACCATCAGACTCTCAGGGGTGCTGGGTGAGGAAAGCTAGGTCCCCAGGAGCGAGACAGTGCCAATGTACAAATGTCCTGTGCACAAGGGTGTCCACTGCAAGGCTTGGCCACTGCCAGAGCACAATATCAGAGAGCTTTACTGAAGGGAAATAAGGCTTCTGTGTGAGGTACCCACAGCTGAAGCACCTCCGCCAAGACACTGGTCTTGACATCTGCAGAGGTCATCTCTAGGTTGAGTACCTCAGCTGCCATCCTCACTACCATAGGAAAGGAAACCCCTACTTTTGCAGCCACACTAGGAGGAGAGACCGGGCCAGTGCCTGGTAAGGTGTCTTGGCCCCTGGCATCCGCCAGCTCCTCGTATTGAGCTGTAGTCGGATGGAAATGCCTTAATGGGGTTCAGGATAACCAGGAGGATTCTCAGATCCACCCCAGCCAAACTCACCATAGGGCCTGTCAAGGAAAGGAGGCACTGTCACCTACCCCGGCAAACAATGTGGTCCGGGCAGCGCCGGTGCTAACATAGAACAATGCCAGTCCAGCTCCATGTTGGAGATGGGTTTGATTACGGGCTCAGCACTGGGAACAGTGCCACGTGACTGAAGCCCAGCTCAAGACAGCCCGACCGGCACAGAGGGCGAACCCACTAGCAAGAATCCAACCAAGGCATCTCCCAAGACCGATGGGGCGCCCCAGAGGGATCTGCACGGCCAAATATGAGGTACATAGCCTCATAAAACTCCTTGAGTTTGGCGGGGGTTGCACCAGTTCCATGAAATACACAGAGACGTGGAGCAGACCCAGGCTCCCAGAGAAGGAGAGCGTGAGTAGGGTCTAGACTTATGGTGTTCTTCATGTGCCTTGTCTGATGATTTGGAAGGACAAGCCTCTTGGAGGACTTTCTTCAATGTATAATATTTTTTTTTCTTCAACTCCTAGGTTCTTGGGATAGGCTTGCTACTCTATTCACTTCTGATAATTATTAATAAAAGTCAACTGAAGGAGAAGAAAAAGTTATTTACCTGTAGTTCTCCTCCAGGAGAATCTATTGAAATCACAGGCACTGTGGAAGAAAACAGATATTGATAAGGATCCAAAGGCTCTACTCCAAAACAAATGGAGGGTCTACCACTGACAGGGAATGTTGGGATATTGGTGGAATGTGTCACCTTCATGTTTTCAACTTCTGAGAGTTCCTGCGGCCTATCTGGCTACACTGCCATTCTTCGTTCTCACTTTTTTTTTCAAAAAAGTTCTTGTTACTTTTATCTAATCTAGCAATATTTGTTCAAATTTATCCATCACAGCCTGCAATATGTTGTCACAAAAGTATATTTGTTTTCTTAAAATTTCCTTTTCTATAGAAAAGTACATATTTGCAAATATAACACCAGGATTCCACAGATGGGTGGGGCAATTCGATGCTTATAATTATCAACAGAATCAAATAGAGATGCACTGAAACTAAACAATGTATCTATGCATCTATAGACACCGCTTAATTTCTACTAAAAATCTACGCTGAATGATGGACAACTTACTCGCAAAATCTCACCATGCGGTCGCAGTCAGAAAAAAAAAAGATTTCACTACCATAACTAGTTAGTAATAGTTATCATCAAAGAACATCAACAGACTATGTCACTGCTTTCAAAGGCAGTAGGTGAAGCAGTTAATGATTTTTCAAGACTTGGATCTGTTAAGCTAAGTCGGAGGCTAAGTGCCTCACCCCGACAGTAGAACTCATGCAGAGAAAGATGCAAGGCAGCTGATTCCATTCCTCAGCCACAGATTCTCAGCAAAAGCAAGGAATCCTAGCCTACCAACTTCAGAAGAGACATGCTGGAATCCCACTGCAGCACAAGATAACAAGACTAAGTGAGACCCCTTCTCCTGGAAAGTTGGTAAGCGGCAACAAGAACCAACAACAGAGAGGAGCCTTAGGGCAGAGAAATCTACGATACAATAACATGGCCAAAATAACCTAGAGAAAGGACCAAAAGGGGGGCAACGGGTGACATTGACATGAATCTTTCGTGCAAAGAGGTTGGATGCAAGATTAGAAAGCATTATGGTGATTACTGGTCAAGAACTGACTGCTGTAGACCCCCCCCCAATTTGTTTCTGTTAGAAATAGATACCTGCTGGTGGTGCCAACTAATCTATTATGATTCCTATAGCAGAACATAAAGGCACTAGCTCGGGCGATTTCAAACAGACTGAAAATGATAAAGCTCAATGCAACGGCTAAATAGAGCAGTTTACCCCCACACGGGGTCCTACTGGATGGCACACCAACCATTACAAGTGAAATATATGCTCCTCAAATGCACTGAAATGCCTTTAAGGTTACACAAAGAGAAGACTACTTGGCTTGGAAAATACCTTGGTTGCACTACACAGAAGGATATGGTTAAGCACAAACGCAAATCATATTATTCACTCCCTAGAACATGCCTTGCACCAAACTTCCAAAAGACTAGGAACCCAGTGAAGGGTCCATGTTGGAGCACTAATAAAGGACACTGGAGAGAATCTCATGAGACAGGTGCATCCTGAAGACTGACAACCTGAAATTTGAGGGCTTCCTAAAATCTTTCATAAATCTGACTTTAAAATTTAACCTGTCACTTTCTCAATACTGAAGGTATCATTTGACGTACTGTCTAAAAGCCCTGCTGAGATTGTCACCAATTAAACTAGACCATCTCCTGTATTTAGAAACGGATAGCATTGGGATTTTACTAATATATCATCGATCACTGCTTTTCTAGACCCCATTTTACAGCCTGAGACTAGCAGGAACACAGGTTAACGAGATCATGGATGAGGAATGGGAAGATTACTCTTAAACCACAATAAAGGATTGAGATATGATTAAAATATGCATAATTTAAGATTGTGTATGCATGGCACTGGTTTCCCCTCCTGATTAAGGTCAGCAACATGTAATCAAATCTTGTGTTGGTGATGCACAAAACCTGACTGCAACTTCATGGAAATGTGGGAGACATGAGTGCTGCTGGACAGGAATATAGAATAGAATTAAATCGGACCTTGGGCAGAGGGGAAATTTGGAAGCATGGTCTGTTTTACTTCATGATACATCAGGATTTCCAGAGATCATGCATTAATGCCATAAGAGGTTTTCCACATCACTAACTTTAGCTAAAATAGGGACCCGGGGATTATGGAAGACACTAAATTTACATACAAATGACTCATTGCTTCCAGATATGTCAAGACATTTGAAAGAACTATATACAAACATAACAGTCAGATTGAAAAATTCACAAAAAGCCTTGTGGTTTCTTTGAGGCTTGACATGCGGTAGAGGCTACTGCTGGAAGTGACAAATGTGAAATAATTAGGCAGGATTAGGAGGCCAGCTAAGTTGTATAGCTGTTATTGTCCCTCTCAGCCTTAATGGTTTATGTTGTGAATTATGTGATGGGGCGTTTAGGATCTCTCATGCTCATAAGAAAGAGATGATACACAGAGGAAAAGAAAAAAAGACCGTGCAGAACAGATGCTTTTGCAAGACAACTGCCTCTTACCACCATTCCGCACAATGCCATGTACAAAGAAAGTCATACAAAATTCTCTTTCAATAAAGAATTATAGTCAGAAATACACCCTTCATGGCATTAATACTTACAAGGAGAATTTTAGAAGACATTCTCCCCCGAGCACTGCACGGCCCCGCGACCTCAAGTAATCCACCAGGCTGCCCTAAAATTAAAATTAAGAGATGCAAGAAGAGGTTTAATTTTGTAAATCTCATTGCACAGCGAGGAAGGAGAAAAATAGATGCTATGGGAGGGATTAAGTGCCTTAATTATACTTCGCCTCCTGAAAGATAAATCACCTTGGCCATGAACTCTGTGACTATGTAGAGACTGCTTTTATCCTCCAGGATGACCCCCAGGAGCTGTACAAGGTTCTTATGCCGAAGCTGCCTATAAAGAAACAAGAGATCAATATGATGAAACAATGTTTAGGCATTAATACCTCAGTAAAGCACAGAAGAACAGAAACTCTTGCTTTCTCCCCACAACTGTGGGAAGGAAGCAAGTGTCGAGAGTGCACCATAAGGAAAGAATGGAATGTAGGACAAGTATTACAACTGAGGAGAATAAAGCTACTGTGACCTCAGAATAAGGCACAGTAACAAGAAGCTCTAGGAGCCAACAAAGACAGAAGGTGGTAGGCCCAGGCAGGCAGATGTGAGAAAATGTAAGGAAAGATGGGTTTTAAAAAACCCAAAACAAAACAAAAAACAAAACACACCAATTCAAGGGGACAGAAGAATGCATTTGAGAAACAGTGGAATGTGTACACAAATTGCAGGTGAGTAAAGAATTATCAAGACAATGACAGGAAAAACTCAGGAAGAGAAACAAGACCAAAGTAAAAACAGAAGAGGGTAAAGGGTACAGTACATACAAAATAAAGATTAAAATGCCGTGAAAAAAATGACTTGCATATATTACAGTAAAAGACAGATCAGCATCAACACAGTGTGACCAGATACACACTAAAAAAAATGAAACTTGTAATGGTGGTAAGTTAGATCCACCTCCGCAACTGCCTGCTTGTCACTTACGTCATTACCAAAGCCTCCGCCACAAAAGCCTGGGCGGTTGCATCATTCTTTATGCATTTCACTGCAACTTTGTTTCCTTGATATTCTCCAAGCATTACATCTGAAAGTAGAGAAGATATGGGAAAATGAAACTTATCTAAATTAAATATACTAAACATTCTTTTAAAGTAAATGTTAACAGAAACTTCAAAAAAGGATAATTAGTGGTCTTTAAGTGCAGTGTTTCACAAAGAAAAACATGATGGGTCATAAGGTCCTTAACACCAATTACCCATTTTCTCAAGATCAATTCGAGATAAGCCCAAGAAGGAACAAAAGCACTCATCCATTTCTCCCGGAGTTACTGCACTACACAACGACGTTTTGGACCCCTGACTCAGGGCACAGACATATGTTGTGGCCACTTTGAAAGCAGAAAGTATGGGCAAAGCTATGGTGTGAATATTTTAACACTGAGTTTCTACGCAAGCCAGAGTTTGCTTTGAGGGGAATTTTGAGAAGTTTAACTCTTTTTACAGGTTAGGGACCAAGACATGGTTGATTCTGACCTTAACATTGTTTAGCATCTTCATGCTTGACAATTTGGTTAAGAGTGGTGAAGATTGTCTTTTAGAAGAAGAGAGATTCACCGTCTTTTACCCTAGGCCAGTGGTTTGCGGGGTCAGGGTTTTGGGCGGTGGGTGGGTGGGGCGTGGGGGGGGTGAAATGAGTCGAAGTGAAGCGTTGTAAAAGAAGATATTTATTCCATTTATAAACAAGTATTACTCCTGTAGAAGAGGGGCACAGCACCGCGACCAACCGTCACCTCCACCCATCTGTCGCCTGGAATGGCATGACATCACTCTCACGATGTCACACGATTCCAAGTGACACATGCATATTCTAACCACCTCACCACACTTCTTCCCCTCTTTGAAAACTCAACCCAAACTAAATTCATAAATTAAATATTAATCTAGACACTAAAATAATTCTAAAAATACTAACAACATTTCATCTATAATTATGGACCTAAAAACAAATTCTTGAGAAACATATGATATAACAGTACACTCTATAGATCATACATAATATATATATAAATTTTTTTACATCATGACATAATCCTGAAACTTTGCAGGCTTATTTCTGACTCTCACACTTCTCCTCCCAACATCTTCACTAGTTCCAGTCGGGACATTAACAATTAATTGTTTTTTCATGCCTTGCATTTTCAAGTTAGGGTCCAAAGCTATTCTTGTAGTACGCCACCAAATACCATCTGACAATTTCACAGCATTCTTACGTAATTCTTGAATTTGCAGAGAATCCTTGAATTTTGACATACCTTTCCTCACTAACAAAGGATTCTTCACTCGCACCCAATCCCCAACTTGCAATGGATCCTTTTTGTCTTGTGGCTCACACAATTTTCTTTGTCCCCTATTATTCGAATTAATTTCCGCCATTTGCCAAATTTTTTTTACATCCGCCCCTTCATGAAATAACTTTACCATCCAGAACGGGCATAATTCGGTCGTAGCAACTCTACCCCTCATAAGTTCAAAAGGACTTTTCCCAGTGGCTACATGCGGTGTAGTGCGATACGACCAAATCAAATCTTTAACACTCTGGCTAACTGACATATTGCTTCTACACGCAGCTTGAACACAATCCACTAAAACCCGGTTAAATCTCTCCACCATTCCATTGCTTTGGGGATGATATAAAGGTGTTCTAATGTGTTTAATACCACATTTATTTAAGAATTGCGTCATGTCTGATGAAATAAACTGAACACCATTATCAGTCAAAATTTGTTCAGGAAAACCTTCACGAATAAAAATGTTTCTTAAGCAATTGATGACACTTTGAGTAGTAGGAGCTCTAACAAATTCTACCTCAACCCATCTCGAAAGATGGTCAATAATGACTATAAAGTACCTCATATCCGGTGGTAATATATGATACGGACCCAAAAAATCTAGACCTATTTTTTGCCAAGCCCTAGCTGGAGATGGTACAAAAGAATCTGTGTCTTTCCCTGTGATCAAAACCTTGTCACTCATGGAGCACTTAATACAACTCCTTACATACTCCTCTATCTCTTTATCCATTCTGGGCCACCAAAAATCTGATCTCAACCTCCTCTTCGTGATAGTCGCACCTAAATGACCAGAATGAGCACCAACAATTAAATCCCTTCTCATGCTTTCGGGAGGAATAAGTTTATCACTCCTCACCAATTTGTCACCCTCAATAGATAATTCATCTGACACTTTCCAAAATGGTTGAAGATCCAATGAAAGATGGCCATCCAGACTTCACCAAACACATCACTTTACTCAATAAGTCATCTTTCTTCACTGATTCAATCCAACTTTCCTCATCCATAGATTTACAACCATCAGAAATATAAGCTACAAAACATTCTTCAATTTCTGTTTCCCACTCCTCTTCATCATCCTCTTTGATAGGTAATCTAGACAGACAATCAGCTCTACTGTTTTTCCCACCAGGTATATATTCGACCAAAAAATTAAATTCTAATAATTTGGCAGATAACCTAGCAATTCTGGCTGTAGAACGTTTAATCTTTCTCCCTGACAATATGTCTACTAAAGGCCTATGATCTGTTTTTAACATAAATTGTCTGCCCCATAAATATGGTTTAAATTTCTCAACACTCCATACACATGCCAACAGCTCTTTCTCTATCACTGAATATTTGCGCTCCACTAAGCGTAGAGTTCTAGATGCAAACCCAATAGTCCTTTCCAAACCATCACTCGAGACTTGTGTTAAAACAGCACCTAAACCATATTCACAAGCATCTACCGTAACCACAGTTTGCAAACCTTCTGTAAAAGGTCGTAACACTGGAGCTTTAATAATGTCTTGTTTAACCTTTTCAAATGCTTTGTTGCACTCATCTGACCAAGCAAAAATCGCATTCTTCCTTAGCAGAGCTCTAAAACACTCAGTGGTATTGGCAACATTTTTCAAAAATTTAGCATAAAATTCGCATAGTCCTAAAAATGACAATAATTGTTCTTTAGTTTTAGGTGAAGGCGCCTCTAAAATACTTTTTACTAATCCCGGCTTTGGCTTAATCCCTTGCTCAGATAAAATGTGACCTAGGTACACAACCTCTCTTGATTTAAACACACACTTCTCATCCCTTAAAGTTACACCTCTGTCTTCTAATGTGCTTAAAACATTTTCTAGAACCTTATCATGTGCTACTTCAGTGTCTGAAAAAACCAAAATATCATCCTGAAAAACAACAACATTTGGGTTATCATTGAACATGCTAGACATGAGTCTCTGAAAAACTGCAGCTGACGAGGCTAGTCCAAAAGGCAGCCTACAGAACTGAAACGTACCATCAGGTGTGACAAAAGCCGTCAAATGTCTAGAGCTAACATCAAGCTCTACTTGATGGTAAGCTGATTTCAAGTCCAATTTTGTAAACCAGCTAGACCCACCAACTTTTGCGATCAAATCTTCAATCCTTGGTAGCGGAAAGTTGTCTACCCAAATTTCTTTGTTCAAACTTCTCAGGTCCACACACATTCTTAAATCCCCTGAACTCTTCTTAGTTAAAACAATTGGAGACAACCATAAAGTGCCCTCAACTTTCTCTATAACACCTTGTTCACACAAATCTTGTAATAAATTTGTTAATTCTGTTCTTATACTGAAAGGTACATTCCTTAACCTATGTTTGACAGGAATTGCACTTTGTTTGATTTTGATAGTATGTGTAAAGTTAGTTATCTTCCCTAGTCTATTTTGAAATAACCTTTTGAATTTCTGTTGCCATATGCTTGTCCCTTTTTCAATTGTATTCACAGGACTTGCTCTGTTCCTTTCAATATACACAGGTATCTCTTGTCCTGGTTTAATAACTAATTTAAATTCAGCCTGGTGAATCAATCCTAAAACATTGATTCCCTTTTTAGCCACATAGACTTTCCCATGAATATTTTCATTATAAATAGTTAATGACGCCCAAAAATAACCAAGTAGATCAATTCTACTCCCTTCAAAAGCAACAGTGGAAACATCAGGACTACATAGTGGTTTTGCTCCCCAAAATTCATCATATTTGTCTTTTGACACAATAGTAATACGAGCTCCTGTGTCTACTAATAACTTAATAGCCACCCCTTCTATTGACACTAGAATGTCAGGATCCACAATCAACTTGCTACTTGTATGTCCAGTCTCTTTGACCATCAATACCAACTCGTTCCTGTCTTGTTGTTCCATTTGAATCTCATCATTTAGAACACAGCGGACATTGTTCTTACGAAGACTTCTGCACACTCGTGAAAAATGACCAGTTTTGTTGCAATTCCTACACTGTTGACCAACTGCAGGACAGTTTTTGAAAGAAGATACATGAGAATAAGCCCCACATCTATAACAGAAAGTCTTCTGACTAGATTTGCCTGTAGAAAAAGTTCTAGATGACGTAAAACCATCTTGTTTTTTCTCCAACCCATAACTCTTCTTACTATCCACACTCTGAACATTAGTTACTGCACCTGATATTGTAGTATTTGCTAAGGCAGATTCCAATTGTTTTGCATCTTCCAAAGAACACTCAATACTTTTCGCAATATCAATAGCTTTGTCTAGAGAAGGATCTTTACACGTAAGCAATTTTTCTTGTATTTTCCTTGAAAAACACCTTGCTACTAATTGATCCCTAATCAATTGAGATGTAAAATTTTCAAATTCACATTTTGCAGCTAGTACTTTCAATGCAGTAATAAAAGTATCAATACTTTCATTTGAATTCTGCGATCTCGTGAAAAATTTATATCTATGTACTACAATATTCTTAGTTTTTACAAAATGTTTATCCAACTGTGCAATAGCCATATCAAATTCATCTAACTCTTCTTCTTCGCCCACTTGATACGTAGGTAGATGATCAAAAAAATTTTGTCCTTCAACTCCTAAATAGTAATACATTAGACTTTTCTTCCTTTCAGGTCTAAATCTATGACCATCAATAGCTCCGAGAAAAGCTTTAAATGATCGTAACCACAGTTTCCATTCCAATGGAGGATCCCCCGGATCTTGCAAGAAAGGAGCAGGTGGATGAATATTCTGCATTGTCCAATTAGTAACAAAAAAACTACTTAAACAAATATACTTCAAAAATGTATATTCTTATTATTTCTCTGTTTTCTATAAATAAAGCAAAATATAATAATTTAATCTTCTTTGGTTGTTAATTTGAGAATTTATTCTTCCCAATGTAAGATGGCCGACACCAAAAAAAACTTTCAGATATCCAGAGTCCCTTTTTTATTTTACTGATGAGATCGTAACAGGAAGTTCATAAAAAAAACAGTACCACCAGAGCCTGAAGAACCATTGAAGACTGGAGGTGAGACTTGCCTTTATTTTTGGTTCTTAATTACTTTTTACTTGCTCCGATCGATGCGTGTGCGCAATACAAAATGCCTCCTGCCCGAACTCACCACACTCCGAGTAGCGCGTGTGTGTCCTGCGCGCGACACTGTATTTTAACGTTTGTTGCACGAGCGTTGTTCAGCTTGTTAACGCGCTCGATTAATTCAAACTAAACCAATCGATGCGTATACACACCAACTCGGAGTATACTGTTTCTTGTGCGATCACAAAATGCACTCATATATTCTGCGCCCAACAGTGTATTTCACTGTTTGTTGCGCGAGCGTTAAACTGTCAAGTGTCTCACGCTGCCACCAACAATCTCATACTGCTGCAAATCAGCTGATTTGTAACTGCCTTTACGCTTAAAGTCTCTGTGCCCCACACCACCGCAGTTACTGTACTTGCCAAATTCTCCATCAAAAACATCCGATCCAGATCTTCATAATTTCACTTCATTCCACCATTTCTTTTTACTGTTCCGTGTTCAAGAACGTTCCTGAGGACCTTGATTCTTTATCCTCGTCGCCACATGAAATGAGTCTAAGTGAAGCGTTGTAAAAGAAGATATTTATTCCATTTATAAACAAGTATTACTCCTGTAGAAGAGGGGCACAGCACCGCGACCAACCGTCACCTCCACCCATCTGTCGCCTGGAATGGCATGACATCACTCTCACGATGTCACACGATTCCAAGTGACACATGCATATTCTAACCACCTCACCACAGGGGGGTTGTACCTTAACACATACTTGGACCCACAACTCGATCACTCAGCTACTGGGGACTGACAAGGTAGACAAGCAGCTCAAGTTATCCGAGAGGGAATGTTTCACGAGGGACTGGGGGATGTTCAGTGGTTAAGGTATCTCACTGGAAGGGAGGGCACATTTACCTCTTCTGTTCAAGGCTCGTGATCAAGGTTGGATTATTGGTTGGTCACCCAGGATGTCAATACTTGGGTGCGACAGGTACAACACCTACCATGTACACTATCGCATCATGCACCAGTTTATTCAGAGGTGCTGATACCCACACGTGCATCAACACCATTTACCTGCCACATAGAACCTACAGCTCTGTTTGACCCTGTATTCCGAGATGTGTGTACAGCAATTATAGCATATTTTAGGGAAAACGCAGGTTTTGAGGGCAAGGCTGGTACTCTTTGGGAGGCATTCAAAGTCCCCATTAGAGGAATATGCAAACACAAATGAAGACCATAAAGCAGAGGTTGCATGATCTCGAAACCCAGAATGTGGCATCTCCCAGTCCTCAAATCCTAGTAGATACTAGAAACGTAATTACAGAGTATATGAGGAGAGCAAGAGGTGAGGCACCTTCTGCAGCGTCATGAGGCGCTGACACATTGGGAGGGAGGTCGCCCAGGCTGTATCCTCGCGAAGAGACTTCAACAACAGTGGGCACCTACTTGCATCACAGCTGTGACCACTTCGAAGGTGTGAGTTTATGACACTCCAGCAATTCTCCACGCCTTTAAAGACTTCTATACACAATTATATGAGACCTGAGAAACTGCATCAGATGCCAACACTGCTGCATATCTTGAGGATGTAGCATTGGCTTAGATTTCGGCAGGGCAGAGAGAATATTTAACACAACCTCTGACAGTGGAAGAAGTGAAAGAAGCAATATGCTCCGTCCCAAATGGTAAATCCCCAGGTTTAGACGGCCTGACCAATTAATTCTATAAGCATTATCATGAGCTACTGGCCCCAAACTTATATGTAGTATACGTAGAAGCATATTGACACCCAGACACTACCCCCATCACTAGGTGAAGCCCTCATAATAAATCTCCTAAAGCCGGACAGGCCCCCAGATATAGGCAACTACTATCGCCCACTGTTGCTCATCAACACAGATAACAAGATCCTGGAAAAAATGTTAGTGACTAGGAATAAACTGGCGTTTCCCAATATAATCCTAACGGATCAATCAGGATTCGAGCCCTCCAGATTGACAACACACAATGTATGCACAATATTTGCGTTCCTGCACTACCTAAATCCTTCTATGCAAGCTGCAGAGTTATTATTAGATACCGCCAAGGAGTTCGACTCGTCAGAATGGAATTTTATGTTAACCATTTTGCATCGAATAGGGATGCCGCAGTCCTTCCTTTGTTGGATACAGTTGTTGTATAGCAATCCAATGGCAAGGGTGCGGGTCAATGGGACTATTATTTGCCCTGGTGCTAAAACCACTGGCATGAATGGTTTGACAGTGGCTTGCGGCTCTGTGCTTTCGCCAGCTCCCTCTGGCCATTTTGTTGCATACCAACGACATGGTCCTCCTATGTCCGTGAGCCATACAAGTACCTGGTGCAGGTCATTCAGGAGTATATCAGATGCAAACGGTACTCAGGGCTCAGTAATAACTGGGCAAAGCCCTTTGTCCTTCCTTTGCTCTCCTCCACGATTCCATACCAGTTGGACATTCCACTGGGATGGACGACGGACCAGATCAAATATTTAGAGACATGGGTTCATAGAGACCCGGAGTGAATGACTAGATATAATTATGGCAGGGCAGTCACAAAACTCAACAAACAGATCTCTAGATGGATATGCCTACAATTGTCACTAGCCGATCGAATACCAGTTATGAAAAAATCATATTGCCTAAGTTCTTATACTTGTTTGTTAATATACCCTTCACCCTCACAAAAGCTTTCTTTAAAACTGTCCGCACACTTCTGCCGATATTGGCTTGGGCCCGAAGGCAGCCCAGAATAAACTGGGACGTACTCATGCTCTCATATGATCAGGGGGTATTTGGAGCACCGGATCTCCATCTATATTATCTGTGTGCCCAAACACACTTTGCTTATTATTGGTACTCCCCCCCCCCAACCATATCTGCCACATTGCCACATTTAGCAATAGAACAAGACAATGCCTACCCTATACCGCTTGATGCGATTCTCCCTAACAGCAGGCCATAGAGACCTCAAGAGGTTATCAATCCTGTCATCTGCATCTTAGGAGCGTGGAGGCGGTTGGGTGCCAGGGAAGCCCGCCTGCTGCTATATGATCCGGGGCTCCCTTTGCGCTGCCATCCAGTGATTTCAGTGACACACGAAGCACGTGCCAGCTACATGGGTTTGGGTTAAAGACCACATGGCAGAGCAGTTCGTGGAGTGGACAGATTTGCTGCACGGAGTGGTACCAGCTCCACCGGTATCATTCACATACTTTAGGTTGACAGCCGCACTGCATGAACATTACCCCAATTCTCTGCAGCACCTCCAACTCTCAGGGCTGAAATGGTGATGGGGGTGGTAGAATGCACTCCTCAAACATGCTTACTTAGTTTGATAAAGAATATCCAGCCAAAGTATTGGAGGCTAATGGCGGCGACACTTCTACTGGCAAAACAAAGTTGGCATGTACTCGGGAACAAACGCTGCTCTCTCTATCTGGCCAAACGTAATTCGAAGTATACGCAGAAGAACTCCAGAAAGCTTCCAGGGACATATTGGGCCCGTTCTCGCCCGTTCATGACATACTTGCTGTCCAGGTCACATGAAACAACCGGTAATTCTCTATGTGGGGCAGAGTAAGTAAAAGGAGAAGGGTACCGGTTATCTCGCTGCTGTACCAACTCACGCCGTGCTCTCATTCTCAATCGACAGTTTTATAATATGGACAGTTAACTGCAGGTGTAACGAGACGTGATGTATGTTGACTTAACTGTTGTTGAAACAGTCAATAGAAATTTTAATAAAAAAAAAAAAAAAAAACAGGAAAAAAAATAACTTTGCCAACAAAGGCTTTACTGGGCTAAAGAAAGACAATATCGGTATGTCAGCTAAGAGAGCCTGCAGAGGGTGGATGTTGTGGGATGAACACCATACAACACACTTGTCTCAGTTATACGCATAAACGGTTTTGGTGGAGGGCTGATTGGGTGCTCATGGACAGAAGTTCCTGGTACCACACTCTCCTCACCCCATACGAAGGACTTTGGCCCAGTTTTTCCTGCTCTTCGTTAGCACTCTGGGCAGGAGAAGCAAAGGCTGTAAGGTGTACAGATGTCCTGAGCGTCAACTGAAGGAAAACTCATCTTTGAGTCAGAGGCGCATTAGGAACACTCAAAAGTTTAGACACTTCCTGAGGCACAGGGTCTCTTGTTACAGAAGCCACAACTAAACTTTGCGCTGTTTGCTGCAGCATCACAGTAGTAGTACCTTTGTGAGTACCTGTACCCATTCCTCCTTGATAGGCAGAAGGAAAGCCTTTTGTGCCAAGTGGATCACTGGTAACTTCGACTAACTGATGTGGAAACGAGTTTCCTCCAGAGACTAGAGTCCTCTGAGTTTCACCTCTCCCAGTAGATTTCTGCAACACAGCAACGATGGATTTGTCACTACAGTTACAGGGGTGTGTAATTTAATAAAATATCTACTTGTCCAAGAAACAGGTTGCTTCATAAATCTACGTATGCCTTAAAAAATCTACTTGTCCCTTTGGTGTCATGCAGCGTGGCACCAAATCATGGCAGCAAGCTCATTATATAAGAGCTCTAGTAAAAGCTGCTCTGAGAGGCTAATGCTATAACAGGGCTTGAATACTGCAATATCCTTATTTTGCCACTTTTCACAGGTTTATGTACTGGGACTGGAGGCAGCGGTAAAGCAATAGTTCCAGGGTTGGAATACCCTTTTGAGTCTGTTTGAACCTTCTAACTTCCTTATTTTAAGGGTTTTCAGGAGCTCTTCTCTAATCTTTTCCTATATTGAGAAAAGTTGGAAATTTACTCCCAAGAGCAGAAGTAAAACGTCTTCCAGGACTGGGAAAAAGTGGTTGGAGGGTAAGTGAACTTGTTAACCATCAACGATTTTTTTTGATGAGCACATCTACAAGTGTGTTTTGCTCATGCTAAAATATAATTCACAAATATTTTCTAGGAGTACAACTTTCTGGTCTACTTCTGTAAATACTTGTGAATTGATAAAATATGTAAATCTGCACCAATGCAGAGATACTTACATGCACTTTTGTGACTCCTTTTAAGAATTTGGTAAGTTTTGTGACTCTTAAGAACTTGAGGAATTAGGTATGGAGTTAACCAAGACCTTTTGTTTTTATTAAAATTCTTCTCTCTCTATATCCATCTATCAATTGGCTTCACTGTGAGTGATAGCATTCTGCTCTTTCGCAAGGAGTATATCAGCACACAAAGTAGTTTTGTTCAGGGCCAGGAATTTTTGTGGCAATGTGTGCTTTGAGATCAACAATATTTTTGCTTTTGTTTGTTATAATGATAAGGGCCTGGCAGCTCCCACAACAATAAAGTTTTCAAAAGCCATGTCAAAACAAGACACGCATTGATAAAACCAAACAACTGACAATTTCAAATCTATTGGCTTTCCCAATGCTTGTTTATTTTCATGTTTCCTATATTCTTGTTGGAAGGGGTTACGCTGATTTTCCATTATAAATACTGTTTTGAAATACTACCATGCATCAACACATTTCGTTAAATGATGCTTCAAAGAAATGGTACCTAATACTTCACAGTAGTTTAGCAAAAGTTTTGTTACCTAGTTGCATTTTTTGTGAATACTTTATTTTGAAAACAAAGAATCAATCTTGCTTTCAAGCTCCTCCAAATATCTGCATCTAATCAAAGGGCATTCTGGATGCATTATACGTAGACTCATTATTAAACTTTGCAAAGGTGTACTTTTTATTTTTATTTTTTACTGGAAACACGGTCAGTAATGCAGTCAACCTTTCAACATTTATTTACAGCGCTTACCCTAATAATAAAGGTTTTGCGTTAATGAACCATGAATACAATTTCGAACACCATTAAAATATGGACCCAAACATTACCTCGGCTGCAGACAATTCCCTTCCCTAATCCATAATGTGGTACTGTGAAAGGACAGCCAAATGGTTTGGGCTGCAGGGAGTTGGGCCGACCGGTCCCTTGAGCCCCTTACAATATGTCCTGGGCATCGGTCAATAGGAATTCCACACCCCTGCAGTTAGCTCTGGGTGGGGCAATTTCAGTCCAAAAGGTTCCCTTGGTACTGAGCCCACAGACATGACGTCCCATTGCAGAGCCTGCCTGTACCATCTTGCGTGTCTACAAGAAGGATGCATGGGACTACAAGCAGACTGCAGAAGACCAAGAGGCCTCGGAGCCGCTCTCACTGAGGCCTAGGTTAAAGGTCAAAACATTATGATCTAAGCTCAACTGTCCTGGACTCTGAAGCAGGGTGAAGGCTCGGAAGGGCACCATGTCCAGGATGTCTACAATGAAGGGACACGGTTGTAAAGGAGTCACGTGTGACTTTGGGATGTTGCTGAAAAACCTAAGGATGTCAACAGGTGAGCCGTCATCTAGAGGAGGCTTACAACTGTTTGCGGCGAGCCCGCCTTCAGTAGTCTGTTGTCAAGGTATGTGAAGACTGGAAAGCCCAACTTCTGCAGATGGGCAGCGATCACCACCTTTGATAACACCCAAGGTGCACTTGTAAGGCCAAAGGGGAGCACTGAGAAATGAAAGTGCTCTTTTCTTACGTGAAACTGCAAGTAGCATCTGAGGGCCTGCAGAACAGTATAAAAGCAAATCATTTCACTTATAGTGTATTGCCTCTTTAGCAATCTCTAGTGGAAAACTTCCTGAATAAGTATTTTTTCAACAATACATTACCTTTTAAATGCACACACAAAATGTTCCTTGTTTTAATTAAACTGTCTCAATTAAAGAAATCTATAATAAACGTTGATTCTTTCTATAAGGGGTATGGTACACTGTAAGGAAATGGCTCCCTGTTGCAATTACCCCCCCACTTTTTGCCTGATACTGATGCTGACTTGACTGAGAAGTGTGCTGGGACCCTGCTAACCAGGCCCCAGCACCAGTGTTCTTTCACCTAAAATGTACCATTGTCTCCACAATTGGCACAACCCTGGCACCCAGGTAAGACCCTTGTAACTGGTACCCCTGGTACCAAGGGCCCTGATGCCAGGGAAGGTCTCTAAGGGCTGCAGCATGTCTTATGCCACCCTAGGGACCCCTCACTCAGCACAGACACACTGCTTGCCAGCTTGTGTGTGCTGGTGGGGAGAAAATGACTAAGTCGACATGGCACTTCCCTCAGGGTGTCATGCCAACCTCACACTGCCTATGGCATAGGTAAGTCACCCCTCTAGCAGGCCTTACAGCCCTAAGGCCGGGTGCACTATACCACAGGTGAGGGCATATGTGCATGAGCACTATGCCCCTACAGTGTCTAAGCAAAACCTTAGACATTGTAAGTGCAGGGTAGCCATAAGAGTATATGGTCTGGGAGTCTGTCAAAAACGAACTCCACAGCTCCATAATGGCTACACTGAATACTGGGAAGTTTGGTATCAAACTTCTCAGAATAATAAACCCACACTGATGCCAGTGTTGGATTTATTACAAAATGCACACAGAGGGCATCTTAGAGATGTCCCCAGTATTTTACCCAATTGTTTAGTGCAGGACTGACTGGTCTGTGCCAGCCTGCTGCTGAGAGACGAGTTTCTGACCCCATGTGGTGAGAGCCTTTATGCTCTCTGAGGACAGAAACAAAGCCTGCTCTGGGTGGAGGTGCTTCACACCTCCCTCCTGCAGGAACTGTAACACCTAGCAGTGAGCCTCAAAGGCTCAGGCTTCGTGTTACAGTGCCACGGGGCACTCCAGCTAGTGGAGATGCCCGCCCCCTGGACACAGCCCCCACTTTTGGCGGCAAGTCCAGGGGAGATAATATGAAAAACAAGGAGGAGTCACTGGCCAGTCAGGACAGCCCCTAAGTTGTCCTGAGCTGAGGTGACTCTGACTTTTAGAAATCCTCCATCTTGCAGATGGAGGATTCCCCCAATAGGATTAGGGATGTGCCCCCCTCCCCTCAGGGAGGAGGCACAAAGAGGGTGTAGCCACCCTCAGGGCGTGTAGCCATTGGCTACTAACTCCCCAGACCTAAACACATTAGAACCAAGCAAGATAGATTCCTGCAACCTAAGACGAAGAAGGACTGCTGACCTGAAAGCCCTGCAGAGAAGAAGGAGACACCAACTGCTTTGGCCTCAGCCCTACCGGCCTGTCTCCCCACTTGAAGAAAAACTGCAACAGCGACGCGTCCCCTAGGGTCCACCAACCTCTGAAGCCTCAGAGGACTACCCTGCATCTAAAAGGACCAAGAACTCCTGAGGACTGCGGCCCTGCTCCAAAGAAGAAACATCTTTGCAACAAAGAAGCAACTTTTAAAGAACACACGTTTCCCACCAGAAGCGTGAGACTTTGCACTCCGCACCCGACGCCCCCGGCTCGACTTGTGGAGAAACAACACTACAGGGAGGACTCCCCGGCGACTGCGAGCCAGTGAGTAGCCAGAGTTGACCCCCCCTGAACCCCCACAGCGACGCATGCAGAGGGAATCCAGAGGCTCCACCTGACCGCAACTGCCTGCTTCTAAGAACCAGACGTCTGGTAAGGACACTGCACCGGCAGCACCCAGGACGTGAAGGATCCGACCTCCAGTGCAGGAGCGACCCCCAGGTGGCCCTCTCCCTTGCCCAGGTGGTGGCTACCCCGAGGAGCCCCCCCTTGCCTGCATCGCTGAAGAGACCCCTGGGTCTCCCATTGAACTACATTGCAAACTCGACGCCTGTTTGCACACTGCACCCGGCCGCCCCCGTGCCGCTGAGGGTGTACTTTTTGTGCTGACTTGTGTCCCCCCCGGTGCCCTACAAAACCCCCCTGGTCTGCCCTCCGAAGACGCGGGTACTTACCTGCTGGCAGACTGGAACCGGGGCACCCCCTTCTCTCCATTGAAGCCTATGCGTTTTGGGCACCACTTTGACCTCTGCACCTGAACGGCCCTGAGCTGCTGGTGTGGTAACTTTGGGGTTGCCCTGAACCCCCAACGGTGGGCTACCTTGGACCCAACTTTGAATCCTGTAGGTGGTTTACTTACCTGCAAAACTAACAAACACTTACCCCCCCCCAGGAACTGTTGAAAATTGCACTAAGTGTCCAGTTTTAAAATAGCTTATTGCCATTTGTGTGAAAACTGTATATGCTATTTTGCTAATTCAAAGTTCCTAAGTGAAATACCTTTCATTTAAAGTATTGTTTGTAAATCTTGAACCTGCGGTTCTTAAAATAAACTAAGAAAATATATTTTTCTATATAAAAACCTATTGACCTGGAATTGTCTTTGAGTGTGTGTTCCTCATGTATTGCCTGTGTGTGTACAACAAATGCTTAACACTACCCTCTGATAAGCCTACTGCTCGACCACACTACCACAAAATAGAGCATTAGAATTCTCTCTTTTTGCCACTTTTGTCGTGAGCAGTACCCCTGCACCCAAACAGCTGGTGTTTACCGACTGCATGTGTGTCTGTGTCATCCGCACCGGAAATGATGTGCCATCCATATAGGTGCCACCCGGGTAAGCTGACATCAGCTTCTTTTCATGATGTTCCACGTCAGAAGATCGGAGTAATGAAGAACAATGGCCACTGTTGTGGAAAACTAGGGCCCTGAAAGGGAAAGAGCCTTGTCCCTAGAAATCCGTTCAGAGAGCAGGGAGACCGGTTTGGTCAGTATGGAATCTGCAGCTAGATATAGTGTCTACAAGATAAGGAGTTACTGAAGATAACTAATGTTTCCAACTGATAGAGACTTCTAGCCGCAGATCCCTTACCTTAAAATAGATACCCAAGCAATACCATCCCGGAGGTGGGTCTGCAGACCAATTTCAAAAGATGGAGGTCCTTCAAGACCGAACAGGTGAAGTCTTCATCCCTATGGACCAGACTATCCAGGCAGTAGTGCTTTGTAAACATGTGCAAAGAGGCCCAAGTTGCTGCCACAGCAGATTTCAAGGACTGGAACATCTGGTGCTCGCAGCTTTAGCACTGGTGGAATGAGCATGCAAGCCCTCCGGGGGTTGCTTATTGGCCAATGTGTAGCAGATCTTAATGCACAGTACGCCCTCTGGAGATGGTCCGCTTCTGCATGACCCGTCATTTCTTCACTCCAACATATCCCACGAACACTCGATTATACACCCGGAACTCTTTTGTTCGATCAAGGTAGAACAACAATGCTCTTTTTGGGAGGAGTGTAAAAACTGCACACCACTTTGTCAGGAAAGATGATGAGGTAAGTAGGCTTAGCTGACAAGACCTGAAGCTCACTCACTCTTCGGGCAGATGTGATCGCCATACTGAAGGTTGTTTTGACTGCAAGGAGCCTGAAAGGACAATTATGGCTCGAAAGGAGCACAAGTTTGCCGGTGCAAGATGAAGGTCCCCACTGAGTCACGATAAATGGGGAAGGGGAAAAAAAAATTCAATACCCTTTAGAAAGCTATTTACAATAGGCGACTTGAAGGGGGACTGCGGGTCAGGAAACTGCAGAAAAGAAGAGACAACAAAAAGATAGTGCTTGAGAGTTCTCAGGGCAGTATGAAAAGGAGAACCTGAGAAAGGGGAGCAGAAAGGGGATCAACATGTATTTCTGAAGATCATGTCACAATCATTTTCCATCAGAAGGCAGACACTGTCTTAGTGAAGGGTCGCCTAGCCACCAAGATCACATCACAGACTTCAGGAGAAAGGTCGAAAGCTGTCAACTGCTGCAGCTCAATCTTCACACAAGAAGGCGTAGACTGGTCAGGTCCGGGTAAAGGAACCTCTCCTGCTGCTGCGACAGAAGATCCTCTGCCTGATCGGAGGATCAGATGGCCATGCTCAGTAGCTCAAAATACCAGACTCTCCATGCCCAGCCTTGAGCCACAAGGATGGCTTGGACCCAGTTGCTCTTTATCTTCTTAAGAACTCTGTCCAGGAGTGGTATGGGTGGAAAGGTGTGCAAGCGGCCTGAGCTCCACTCCAGAGCAAAAACTGCTGACAGCAAATATTCTTGGTGACAGCGAACAGATGTAACCAAGGCTTTCCCTACTGCTGAAAGTGACCTTCCACCACCTCTAGTTGGAGATGCCATTCATGATCCTCTAGGTATCTTTGGCTGAGTTCATCTGATCTGGCATTCAGAGGTTCTGAACCACCAGGGATATGTCCTGATGTGCCAGCCATGTCCAGAGATGCAGAGCCTCTTGACAAAGGATCCACATCTCCACCCCACCCTATTTGCTGTAGTACCATATAGAAGTAGAGTTGTCAGCGAACACCTCCACTAGCCTCCCCTTGAGGGAGGGTAGAAACGCTTTCAATGCCAGTTTGATTGCACTGAGCACCAACAGGTTGATATGAAGTTTGGATTCTGCCGGAGACCAGAGTCCTCATCTTCACCCCTCCCAGATGGCTGCCCCATCCCAGGAGTGGCGCATCTGTCACTACTGTCAGATCTACTTGCAAAAGGGAAAGTGGTCTGCCACTGACCCAATCGCCACTACTGCAGGTTTTTTCACAGTTACCTATGAGATCTGAACAATGTCAGAGATTCCTCTAAAGCTACACCCAGTCCCATTTGTAGGAAAGTAACCGCTTTCTTGGCATGGTTACCCCTATTTTCTGCCTGTGGTCAGTGCGTTTGACTGTGTTCAATGGGATCCTGCTAACCAGGACCCCAGTGATTATGCTCTCTCCCTTCAAACTTGGCTGCTTAAACCATTTACACCCCACATTTGGCATACTGGTGCACCCATGTAAGTCCCTAGTATATGGTACCCAGGGCACTGGGGTAGCAGGGGATCCCCACAGGCTGCAGCATGTATTTTGCTACCCATAGGGAGCCCATGCAAAGTGGGTCTGCAGGTCTGCCATTGCAGCCTGCGTGAAATGGTGCATGCACCCTTTTCACTAAAGGTCACTTCACCAGGTCACTATAAGTCATCCCTATGGCAGGCCCTCCTAGCCCAGAGGGCAGGTGCAAGTACCTGTGTGTGAAGGCACCCCTGCACTAGCATAGGTTCCCCCACGAATTCCAGCTCCATTTTCCTGGACTTCATGAATGCAGGGACGCCATTTTATGTGCGTACTGGACATAGGTCACTACCTAAGTCCAGCTACATATTGGTAACTCAATACTGTTGCCAGTATTGGAAGCATGATTTCATGCAATCTGGGGGCTTCTTAGAGGACCCCAAGCATTGCTCCCTACCAGCCTTCTGGGGTTTCTGGGCAGCCCAAGCTGCTGCCACCGGTCAGACAGGTTTCTGCACTCTTGCTGCTTCAACAGCTCAAGCCCAGCCCTATTGGTGTCCCCACGTAAGTCCCTAGTATATGGTACCCAGGACATTGGGGTACCAGGGGATCCCCATGGGCAGCAGCATGTATTATGCCACCCATGGGGAGCCCATGCAAAGTCTGTCTGCATGTCTGTCATTGCAGCCTGCGTGAAAGGGTGCATGCACCCCTTTTACTGACTGTCAATGCACCAACTCCGCAGGTACCCTTTGCATTTGAAGCTCCCTGCGAGAGAGGAGGCAAAATGGCAGCTGAGTGATTCGGTCATACTGTGCTCCCCCCACCTCCACCCGACCTCCCGGATACAGATGACCCGCCCTCGCTCCCGAACGTGTTACTGGCTACAAGCGTTTTCCGATCTAATTACAGGCGGGACGCAAGTTCATCTCGGCTTTTGGGTTTTGTTTGCTTCTCAATAAGCCCAGCAGCGAGTGTGCTACATTGTTTCATTGCGCTGGTGAAGAGACTCGTAACACGGATGGCGGCGAGAGGATCAAAAGGTGGCACCCGCTGGAGCTGGAACAACTGTGAGGCGGAAGAGAACTCGTGGCTCTGGTGGTGCAGGACAATGCAAGATGGTGAGAGCTTCTACACGGATGGCAGGTGAGCCGGATAAAATAAAGATGGCGTCTTGTGCAAAATTAGTGAGTGCTCCTTTAGGGAAATATTTTTAAATGAAAGCACACGCTGATCTGATAGTAAAACAGAATTCGACTATTGGCAATATTATTGATACAGGTGGGACTGTGGAGTCAAGTGAGAATACATTGAGTGGTGACTGTTTGGTCGAGCAAGAGGAGGGAGGGATACACAAAGAGTCTTTACAAGCAGTAAATTGTGGCCCTTCCCCCATCCATGACCGTATACATTCGCCCATGGAAGAAGCGGCTGAAGTAGTATCCGAGGAGGGCAGGAAATCTGAACCAAGTAGCGATTCTGCTCCTAGAGACACTTCAGCCCAGGCAGAGGTACAGGCTCTGACTGAGGCCCTGGCTCATGAGTTATCACCAGTAAATATGGGTGAGAAAGTACAGAAGGGTGAACAAATCTGGGGTAAAAGTGGCTGACCCTGAAAATCGTTCAGGATTTAGATGTGAGGGATACATTTTTCTCTCCGTCAGATCAATCTAGTTGGACCACTGATGAACCTACTGAATCTAGGGAGGGGAGCAGTCGGGCTTGGAAAACTTCCTGGTCCGAAGCGGGCTCTGAGACAACCACGCCGGGTGAGGATGAAGATGAGAATTTTGAATGGGGGAAAGGGTCAGGTCAACCTGAAAGTTTTAAAGCGGCCACGATAAAAAATTTAAAAAAAGATAAAAATGTAAATAAAAAAAAATGAAGAGAATTTCTTGCTCAGGCTCACCTGCCCGTCAGTTCGCCACCAGAGCCTCTAAAGCCTTACAATGGGATTACTCCTGTGTCTGGGCTTGGTGGTCTTGGCTCTCTGGGTGACTGACACAGCCCAAATTTCCCTGGAGATGATACACCAGAGTATTATGGAACATCGGGAGGAGACAAAGGTTGAGAGTCGCAGAACACAACTAGCTTCCCGCAAAATGCAGGGAGCTATTCGACAGGTGGCTAAGACTTGCACCGACTTTGCAATACACATGGGAGAGGCTGAAACCTATAAATCGAAATTGGAGGATGATACCGTTGTGCAAGGGGAGATTAGAGAATCTTTGAGAAGCCAGATAGAGGATACTCATCGAAAACTGGCAGATCTTGAAAACAGAGCTAGGCAAAATAACCTCTGAATACTGGGCATTCCAGAGGGGGTGGAATGGGCAGACCCACGGAGCTTTGTGGTGAATCTCTTTAAGGAAGCCTTCCCAGATCTAGTGCAAGGGATTGGGAGAAGGAAGTTCAGAGAGCCCATAGATTCCCCTTCAAACAGAGAAAAATGGATATGGAAGGAGGGAAACCCAGGGTTATACGGATATGCCTTCATCATTTTCTGGCAAAACAGGCAGTGTATGACCTCGCTCATCCGGATCGCAAACGTACTGCTCTACGAAGTGATTTTTTTCATCAGGCCGGATTATTGTCATGCCACGGTGGAGAGAAGATGGAGGCTTAGACAATTAAACTCACCACTGCAGAACAAAGGCACTCAGGCCTTTTTGATTAACCCAGACAAACTGAAAGTGACTGCTAGCGGCAGGACTCTCTTTTTTCTCTCTGAAGTAAAGGCTAAGGAGTTTCTGGACTCACTGACATTTCACCAAACTGGACAATCAATTTGGGGGGGGGGGGGGGGGGGCTATAAGGCTGCTATTACTGTGCTATGTTTTTTCTGGCAATACATGAGGGGTAGAAATACCGTTTTTAATATATGATGTTAAAGTAGATGGGTTGTGGTTTGGGGGGTGGGAGGGGAGCATACATCCATCAGGGGAAGGACCTGGCTGGTCCTGAGGCTTCTAATGGGTAGCGGGAGTGGGGGGAGGTCAGGGGCTCAATGGTTGGGGTGTAGGGTGAGCCCAGGGGGCTCAAGGGTTAGGTGATGGGTTGGTAGGGAGAGAAGGGAGGCAGTTTGGGAGGGTTTCAGGGTTAGGGGGGGGGAGTCGGGGTTAAGGAAGGGCAAGGAGAATAACCACATGATGGCATACAGACAGGAAGTTTCTATTGGGACTACAGTAAAATGGGTTGGCAAAAGTCGTTGGAGAATAAGCTTTTTCGGACAAGCAACTATAGCTAAACTATGGGCTTCGGGACATTTAGAGTAAAGAATATGGCTCATAGGTTAAGAATATGCTCTGTTAACATATGTGGTTTGAATAACCCCAAAAGAGAAGTAAGGTGGCTGTGGCTATAAGGGCAATTCAAGCAGATCTTGTCTGCCTAGAAGAGACCCATATCCCCTGGGGGAGACAGGAGGTATTGAGAGGGTTGGGAATGACACTTTTAGCCTGTACTCATCAGACGGGGCAACACAGGGAGTGGTAATTTTGGCCAGAGGCTCTATATGTAGTCTAGGTCGTTCGCTGGTAGATTAATGGCAGCCGCTGGATCATTATAGAATACAAAGCAGGCGCAGCTAGATTAACCCTTTGTACCGTTTATAGCTCTAACTTTGAGGAAGCTGAAGTACTTAAATTTAGAATTAGCCTCCTGGCCACTCCCTTTGGTGATGTGTAGGGATTTTAATATTCATCTTGAAGTTAACAAAGGGTTTACATCACCGGCTAGATATTATGGACGTAAACCCAAGGTGTGTAAGGCTCTGTGTGATTTGATACAAGGTCATGCCTTGGTGGATGTATGGGAAAAACTCAAATCCCCGGACCCTGGCTATACGTACTACTCTTTCCCTCACAATAAGTTGGTATGCCTTGATTATTTTTTTTTACCTCACTAGCATGTATATCTGGAGCAGAGATATAACTTACCCCTAGAATTTCATCGGATCATAACCCATTGTGTCTGGCTATACCGTTAACTGGATTCTGCGGGCCGCACCATGTTTGGACATTTGATAGAAGAGTATTAAGGGAGCCAGCCTATGTAGACCATATGCGAGCATGGTCAATACCGTTTTTAGAGGATAACAGATACCGCGGCTTCAGGAATAATTTGGTATGCATTAAAGGCTGGGATAAGAGGGGAGACTTTGAGCTTTGGCTTACATTTGCAGAAAGAGAGGGAGGCTGAGGTTAGGAGTTTAACTCGAGCTCATGCAGGCTGAGAGGAAACTGGTACAGAGCATAAAGAAGGGAGAAGAGGCCAGCGTCGATCAAGCCAAGGTAACAGTACACAAGGCAAAGGCCAACCTGCACCTTAGCAAGGCAGTAGCAGAGAAGAACCAGATGTCTAGGGCTGAATGCCACGAGTATGGGGAACCTACAGGTAAACTCTTAGCCAGACGGGTTAGGCAGAAGGCCTTAGGGATATAGCAGAGATGGTGGATACTCAGGGGTGCAAGGTGAACAAGCCGGAAGAGATTATGAAAGTCTTTAGAGACTTTTATGAGAAGCTATACTCTGATGACGTACATCAAATAGCTGGGGGTTATGGGGGATCTGTGAAGTTCCTGAGGGAACTACAGACAGGCAGACTTACTCAGGAGGAGCAAAATCTACTGGATGTCCCAGTATCATTGGAAGAAATTTACGAGGCCATGAAATCCCTGGCCTCAGGAAAAGCTCCAGGGCCGGATGCCTTGCCACTAGAGTTTTTTAAAGTATTTTGTCAAGAACTACGAAATTAATATTAATATTTGTAACGGCCTAGCTGGGGCAGATCCCCGCCCTCTTGGAAATTAGCTACCATAGTAATGTTAAAAAAAAGACAGAGCTGCCAAAGACCCAGGGTCTTATAGACCTATCTCACTGCTGAATTGTGATGGGTAAATATACGCCAAGATCGTAGCAAGTAGGCTGGCATGGGTTATTGCTCTGTTAGTCTCTAGAAGACAACATGGTTTTATTCCTGAAAGAGGGTCGGTAGACCATATTAGAAGAGTTATATCCCTGCTTGATCTTTCGGAAGTGCAACAAACATCGCTGGGCCTGATCTTGCTAGACGCCGAGAAAGCATTTAATCGCGTGGCTTAGCCCTTTTTTATGGGAGGTCTTGAGATGGAAGGGGTTTGGGAGGGGATTGGAGAGGGTTTTTAACAGCTATTAAGGGACTGTACAAAACCCCCAAAGCCCGGCTACGCTTGGCTGGCTTAGAATCTGACCTAATATCTATCTCATGTTCCTGTTCACAGTTATTATTCACATTATATATAGATCCCTTCTTAACTAAATTAGAAGAGTGTAAGGATATTAACCCAGTCATTTATTGTGGGGAGAGCTATAAGGTGCTGGAATATGCAGATGTGGCAGTAGCTGCAACTAACCCAGAGGCAGCGTTCAAGGAAATTGAAAAACTGGTCAATGTATTTGGAGCATATTCCGGCTATAAACTGAATAATGACAAGATTTACATTATATGCTCTCCCCAGACTATTAGAGACAAGCGGGTTGTATCTGATGCTATATATTTGGGGAAGTGCATAACTGGTGCAGTAGGCCAAGTTGTGGAGCAAAATATGGCACAGATGCTGGCCATAATCGAGAAAGATTTAGATAGGATAAACCATCTACACTGGTCTCTTATGGATCGCTGCAATGTATTAAAAATGAATATTCTGCCCAAAATACGGTCTCTTTTCCGTGCCATCCCTCTGGAGTTCACTAAGAACTAATTGACCAAATTGGAGAGTATCGCAAATAATTTTCTGTGGGGATATACTAAGCCAAAAAGGACTTTGAAGTATATGACACTCCCAAGATCCTGGGGCGGATGGTCCGTCCCCCAGTTCACGCTATACTATTATGTGTGTGCCCTGCAGCAGATGAATGTCTTGATTACTGGAGAAATGCAGGGGTGTACTTATGCCGACTCTCCTTCGATTTATGAGATGATACTGGGGTTGGAGGCTAAAGGATGGCTCAAGAAGCACATAGAACCAGGCTACCACAAGAAAACAAGATTCAAGGTTTTACGAGCAGCCCAGGTGATATAGCGGTAATTGAAGCGGCGGTGTTATAAGGGAAGGATAAATAGCTACACACCAAAGTCAGTTCCACCCCTCCCTTCCTCTATTTTTTTCACGGTCCTATAGTAGATATCTGGAAGCAACAAGGAATAACTAGGATTGGTGATCTATGTGCCAACACTGCACTCACGGCGTTTACTGAATTGCAGGATCAATTTGATCTACCTCGGTCCCACTTTTTTAAATTCCTGCAAATATGAGAGTTTCTCCACTGTCACAAAAGGGAAATTCCCCTTATAGATAAGATTCCAATAACAGAAGCAGTTAGGCATAAGGGCAGGATAGGGACACTCTATAATCTGCTATGAGACAAGCAGATGGATGATATGGAGCTGCAGAATTAAAAATGGAGTATTCGTTTTGGGAAGCAGGGAAACTGGGTGGAATAATCCTTGGAAATGGCAGAAAGAGCATTTCTTTCATCCAGTTTAAAAACCCAGCATTACAAGACGATGTTCAATTTGAATCATACGTCGGGTAAAGTCTGTAAGTGGGCTCGCTCTGATGGCACAGGCAATCGCTGCAGGGAACCGGAGGCGAAGACGGTTCATATGTTTTATGCCTGCCCTAAGCTGAAACCGTTGTTACAGGCAATTGAGCATTTTTTAGGAGGTATTATCGGGGTCTGGTAGTTCTCACACCTTCATTAGTACTGCTGGATCCTGCACAGATAAATGGATGCCTGAAAAGAGAAAAATACCTTCTATTTATGGCCATGGCGATCCTGCGGTTGTGTATTCCATCAGGTGGTTAGGGGTTGAGCCTCTAGCATTTGAGAACGGGAGGGCGAGATTACTGGATCTTGGAGCTGAGCTTATACAGGCTCAAAGGTTACAGAAAGCGATATTGGGGGTCAGAGGATCTGGTCAGCATTGAGTAAGTGTTTGGATGAAACTATGATGTGGGGTACCAGCTGGTATCAATGGTTTTTGGGCGATGTTGGTGATATGTCTTTTAATACTGCCATCCACTATTTCTTTTCTTTCTTTCTGATTTGAGATCTGGTTTTCCTTTTTTTTTCCCCGCTGTTGGTAATTCTGTCTTGCCTGCAAATAATAAAATAAAAAAATAAAAAAAAAAATCACTGCACCACGTCACTACAAGTCATCCCTACGGCAAGCCCTCATAGCCCAAATAGCAGGATACAGGTACCGGTGTGAGGGCACCCCAGCACTAGCAGATATGTCCCCCGAAGTTAAATTTTCCTAGACTTCATGAGTGCAGGGGCGTCATTTTATGCAAGTACTGGCCATAGGTCACTACCTATGTCCAGCTACATAATGGTAACTCCAAACCTAGGCATGTTTGGTATCAAACATGTCCGAATCATACCCCATTACTGTTGCCAGTATTGGAAGCATGAATCCATGCACTCTGGGGACTCCTTAGAGGACCTCTAGCACTGCTTCTGCCAGCCTTCTGGGGTTTTCTGGCCAGCCCAAGCTGCTGCCACCCCTCAGACAGGTCTCTGCACTCTTGCTGCTTCAACAGCTCAAGCTCAGGAAAGCAGAACAAAGAAATTCCTTTAGGAGAGAAGGGTTACACCCTCTCCCTTTGAAAATAAGTGTTACATGGCTTGGGAGGGGTAGCCTCTCCAAGCCACTGGTATGCTTTGAAGGACACATTTGGTGCCCTCTGTGCATAAACCAGTCTACACCTATTCAAGACCCCACCACACCCCAAGTCCCTGCTCTGGTGCGAAACTGGACAATAGTGAGGGGATTGACCACTCCCCTGTCCGTCATCACCACAGGGGTGGTGCCCAGAGCGCCTCCAGAGGGTCCCTGGGTTCTGCCATCTTGAATACAATGTTGGCAGGGACATCTGGGAGCATCTGAGTGGCCAGGTCAGGCAGATGACGTCAGATCCCCCTCCTGATAGGTGCACACCAGCTAGGTGACCAATCTCTCTTTCAGGGCTATTTGGGGTCTTTCTCTTTGGTGGGTCCTCAGATTTGGCTTGCAAGATTCCAGCAGGACTCCTCTGCAACCTCTACTTTGACTTCTAGCCACAGTAACTGTGACTGGACCATCCAGGAACCAACAATCTGCATCCACGACGAAGACTCTGCTTGCAACATTGTTTCCAAGGCTCTATCCAGCTTCTGCAACATTTCCCCAGCTGTGCATCATCGGAGGGCAGCAAATCTTCAGTCTGCACAAGAAGGAATAAGAAATCTCCCTTAGAGTGAAGGAGTCACTCGCCTGCATCTGCAGGCACCAACTCCAACGACGACCAGCTGCGTGGATCCCCTCTCATCCTGAGTGGTGTAGATCCTGCATCACAGGTGGTGGTCCGGAGTAGTCCTCTTGGTCCTCTCTGCCAGCTGTTCAACTTTGGTGGAGGTAAGCCTATGCCTTCCAAAGCAGGACAGTACCCCCGTGCGCTGCATCTCTTGCAGCTACCAAGGCATTTTCCTCGAAGGGAGCTTCAGGCTCCATGAAGCCTTAGCCCCCAGCACTCCTTCCTGAGACGCACAACCCTATGCATGCTTCTCCTGCGGCATGAGACCCTTTTCCAGTTGTGCTGCGTGGGCTCCTCAGCGACTCCTGGTTCCTTTTCCAGTGGGTCTCCTGTGGGGGCTGCCTCTTCTTTTTTGGACTCTCTGCCTTGCTGAGGGTCCTCCTAGGACTCCCCACCCCATCCCCCTCACCCCCAGAGTTGAGTCCTCCTGGACCTTGCTGGTCCCTGGCAGCCCCACTTTTGCTCCACCGCGACGTTTGCCTTTGCCAAGGCTTATCGGTGGCTTTCCTCGTCATGGAGCGACTGCAATCGTCAATCCAGCGTGGGACATCAACTGCATCCTCCAGGAACTCTTCACCTGCTCCAGAATTGCATTCCTGACAGTCTTCATCCTAAGGTCGACCAACTCCTGCAACCACAGCTGGGTGGGTAGGGGCTCCTGCTCCCCCTGGACTCTTCTGTGACTTCTGGACTTGGTCCTCTTCTTTCACAGGTCTTCCTCTGCAGGACTCTACTGCTGGTTTTTTTGCAGTCTTGTCTGGGTGTTGCATTTTCTTCCTTTTTGGGGGTTTGGGGAAAATCCAGTAATTTACTTGTTTCTTTCTGGTTGCACGGGTGCATTGTGGTACTTAACTTTAGGGTTTCCTAGTTTCCCCAGCTCCCCTCTACACATCTCACTTAACTTACCTAGGTGGGGGTCCTGCATTCACATTCCATTTTTTTTAGTATATGATTTGGGCTCCCCTAGGGTCACTATTGTCTATTTGCATCTGCACTGTTTTCTATCACTTTTAAGGCCTATTACTAGCATACATATCTAGTGTGTTACCTCCTATTGGAGGGTTGCCTCTCTAGTACTTGTTGGTAATACTGTCACTAAAATAAAGTACCTTTATTTTTGTAACACAGAGTGTTTTCTCTCAAGTGTCTAAGTGCTGTGTGACTACAGTGATATTGCATGAGCTCTGCATGTCTCCTAGATAAGCCTTGGCTGCTCATCCCAAGCTACCTCTCGAGAGCCTGGCTTCTAGACACTGCCTACATTTCACTGATAGGGGGAACTCTGGACCTGGTATAAGGTGATAGTACCATATGAACCACCACACACCAGGCCAGCTTCCTACACTACTGCAGAGCCCACATATGCCATCACGCATGTGTTAATAGCAGAATGCAGGAGACTATGAGTCTCAACCGCCTCTGAATCCGTCTCGCCAAAATCCAGGATAGAGGCTGAAACATTGGTGTCATAGCCTGAATATCCTGGAACAGCTGCCGGGAGGATAAGCTATACGATTCATACAAGTCCAACACTACCATACAGTCCTCCTGGATCCAGTGCAGACAGGACCTGAGCTATGGTGAGAATTTTGATCTTCTTCATCTTGAGGGAAGTAGTTAAGGGGCTGTTGGTCTAGAATAAAACCGAGGCCTCCATCCTTTTTCAGCTGCAGAAAGTACCAGGAATAGCAAGCATGGCCCACTTCTGATGACGGCACCCTCCCTTGGCCAAGAGAGGCATAACTTACTGCCGGAGAAGGGAGAGATGATCCTCCATCACCCTCTTGTAAGATGGTGGTGAGGGGAGTTTGGGGGGGATGGAGCTGCCCCTTCCAACGATCTGCAAAAACTCACCTGTCTGATGTTATCGGACTGCCAGCAGGGTAGGTGATGGTGAACCCTGCCACCAACTGGATGCCCGTGATGGTATATGGGCAGATTAGGACAGTTTAGAGGCTATGGCTGCGGGGGAGGTGCTGGACTGATTCAACCTCTGGTTGCTTGACCCACAAGTCCTTTGGGTACGGAGTGTCCTTTTTTAATGTTTTTTATTCATTTGAAATATAAGGACAGTGGCAATATCAAGCAGTTAATCTTGAACGACCATACGCAGCGTATTCAGAGATACGCTTTCAGGTGCAAATGCTTACAAAATTGAGTATTACAAGCATTAATATGGAAATATTTGCAATGACTATAGATAGGTCACAGAACACAGTCTACACATTGCTTACAAAAAGAATCATAAACATAGCTGTTATCAGCAGAAACAACATACCCATGGCATGTTAACTCCCATACCCAGAGAAGGAGGGGAAAAGTGGGTGTAGCGGAGAGGTAGGGATGATTGCGCGTCTTTCAGTTTTGGGGGACCCAACAAGAGTATCTCATAGATAGGACGTAATTGGTGCCGGCTCTATCCCCGGGGAGATGTCTGTCCCAGTTCTATGAGAGGGTGCAGGCTTAAGGCTATTTTCCCCAGGTCGAGTATGGCATGTTAAGCACTCGGGTGGTCTTTCGTCTGACTTGGCCTCCACCCTTTCCAAATACTTTTGCCAATCGGGGGAGTGGCCAACACAGAAGGCCTACATCCACTGCTCCTCAATGCCTGATGTTCAGGCACCATACCGTAGATCTGTGCAGAGTGGGAGGTGATGCCCAATGAGCAGTGTAGACCATCTCTCAGGGGCAGGGAGCCTCAAGTTTCCAAGAGGCACTTTTGTACTTCATCCCAGTGTAACTAAGCGCGGGCATGTCCAGATCATGTGTATAAAGTCAGGGGAAGAGGCTTGGCAGCACAGACAGTTGTAGGGCACCCTCAGGTACAAAGGCACCCATCGCTCCGGGGTGAGTTAGGTACGATGAAGCTAGTTTAAGTGTATGTATTTTAGTCTAGCATTTATAGAGATAAGTTTGGGTACCTCTGAGCACTGTTCATCTGTAAGTGTAGTGTTGAGCGTGGCACACAGTAGTCACAAAGTGAGTGGAGTGGAATGGAATCATCCTGTCAGGGCGCAGGGATCTATATAGTTATGTGATAGCCCCTGATACCCACTCCCATGCATCAATAACACCTGGAGGAAGAGTGAGGTCTTCAGTTCGTCATGCTTTTTATGCTAATTCTTGTGTAACTGTTGGGTTAGCATGACAGACAAGGAAGGAGCCCAGTGGTATACCGTAGTCATCTACCAAGCACTCAAACTAAGGATTTTGTCAGTGAAAAGAACGTCAAATGGGGTGAGACCTGCCTCTGGCCACGAAGCCGTGTTGAGTCTCAAACTAAGTTCAGAGCAGTCTGGGAGTGTCCATAAAGGTAACTCCTGCGTAAAAAGGGATGGGGAAAGTGCTTGGTTGCATAGGTGAGCCAGCACCCTTTCGCTGTGTATGTTCCGCCCACCAAAAGGCACTTTCTCGGTCAAGCCCAGCAGCCATCCCAACACAGGGGATTACGTGTGCTATCCAGACCAATGCCTCAGTTCAGACCTATACGCGGGCCATTGCAGATGGACTGCGGCATAATAGTATTCGTATTTTTTGAAGCCCAGGCCTCCTTTGTTTTGGGGAGTGTTCAATTTAGTCAGACTGTCCTTAAAGCACTCCAGCACTGAATTCACCTGATCTCTGAGGAGACAGAAGAGAGCAAAGGGCATGTCCATCAGGAAAGCCAGATGTCCTTAACCAGGCATGGCGCCTCAAATTCACCATCGAGGAAACCTCTCTGCCCAGTGAGTCAGTGATGTCAAGTCCACAACGGATGGTGAATGTCTCTGCATCTCTCCCATCGGCAACAGCCTGAGATAAAGCAGCCTGGGCCTCCTCTGGGACCTTTGACAGCAACGTGTCTTTAAAGCATGAGAATAGTGGCCCAAAATGCATGCGGTGTTCACAAACTGCAATGCCTGGCTGGTGGAAGAAAACATTTTCTTTCCCCAAAGAGTCCAGCCTCTTGGATTTACATGGGATGTAGAGGCTTGGACTACCAAGCTCTCTGGGATAGGGTGTTGGGTTAGTCGGTTTGGATCCCCCGGTGCAGGGTAGTTGCGACGGGCAGTCGTCCTACTCACAGAAGCCCCTGTGCTGGGTTTGGACCAGGTCCCCAGAATGGCTTCACTGAAGGCTTTGTTTAACAGGAGCAGTGGTTTTGAGGAGGAAACTCCTGGTTGCAGCATGTTAGTCTTGGCTGCCACTGAAGGGAAGGCAACTGAAGGTCAAGGAGCTCAGCTGCCCTCTGTACTACCATTACTAATTAAGCTCCCTCGTCCGTAGCCACGGTAGGGGGGAAAAAGCATACCAGTACCTGGAGAAGTATCCAGGCTACTGGCTTCACCCAGTTCCACACACCAGTCTATATTGGGATCTTTATAGGGCTGGTATTCTTCATGGCCCAATGACCCCTCTTCATTCCTCCCCGAATCCTAGCCCATAGGAATAGGGCTCAGGCTCCGACCTAGAAGGCATGGCTCTAGATAGCTCCAGATAGCGTTCAAAATGGTGTGGATTTGGCTCCGTATCGGAGTTCAGGATCAGAATGGGGTGGCATCGGTAACAGCAAGAAGGTATGACTGGCACCGGTCCAGATCTAAGAAAGGATCCTCAGGCCTCAAAGCTGCCAACATGGAACCCGTGGGCCCAGGCTCCACCAAAGAGCCAGGCCTCGAATGCTGACACTCTTATGTCTCTCCAGCCGATAGACGCAGAGAAGTCGAAGACCTTTTTGACGATGACTTCTTATGATTGGACTTACCCGACTGACCTAACAACTTGGAGTGTTATGAAGATCTCAGAGTCAGTCACTGCTGTTGGGACCTTCCTTTCGGCCGGGACCTCGAAAGTTGTGGCGTCGCACGCCGAGCCTCCAGGAACTTGAGGAATTGCTTCCTCAAGGCTTTCGGGTTCATGGTGCAGCAGTTAGAGCACAACTTTAGGTCGTGGTCGCGCTCGAGGCACCACAGGCATACAAGATGCAGATCGGTCACAGACATAGGTAGGTGACAGGCACTGCAGAGTTTGAAGCCATACTGGCCACAACTGGAGGAAAACCACACAAAGAGTTGAAAATTGTTGAAAAAAGTTCCATCCGGAACAGTGCTGACTGGCGCAGAAAGAAGAGAACTGACGTCAGCGTGCCTAAGTGGCGCCTATGTAGGTGCCACGGGCATCATTTTCGGCGCTGACGACACTCGTAGGGCTGATTGACGCCATCTATCGGTACTGCTCATAAAAAAAAAATCCAGATCCAGTAAGACTGCAGGGAAATTCTAAAGTAAGGAACCTGCAGGCACAAGCCTCTATCTGATTATACATATCCCTTTCTTCCTGGCAGATTTCCTTTCTCTGTACTGAAATCTATCCTTCCTTCATGTGCCGTGCTTGCCTACCCTAGAAGGGAGGTGAAAATTGCTGAGGCTGTCAGGGCCTAACATACAAAATCTTGACTTGTTTAAACAAGCCTTTTCCCCACACCTGTACCTGAAACAGATGACTAAGAAGGTCGGTACTCCTTCAGCTTCAGGTTGGAGTATTGCTCTGAATTTAGAACTGTCTTACTGCTAGCTCCTCCAGTGTATAATCAACATCAACTGGCTTGTACAGTTCATCTGGACTTCCAAAAGAGAATGCGCTTGTGTTTGTAGATGTTTGAAAATCAAGATTTTACTGTATAACCCTTTTAGGATGAGGACTTCATACTAGAGGAGCTCTGATGCTGAAAACTTCTAGCAAGAGTGTTTCCACATAGTAAGATCAAAGCAGCATGACCATGACCAAGAGTAAGACAGGCACAAAGCCCAGCACCTAACATAGAAGATGTTTTTTAAGAATAAGCCACCCTCCATTGTCGATAACAGTTGAAGGAGTAGTTGAGGTGCTTTGCAGAACTGCAAAGTGAAGTAACTATTTTTTATCTGTTACTTTAATGTACTAAGAAGTGCTCTGTTAGCTTTGGACCATCGGAGATATTGCACAACTTTCTAGTCTCTGTAGCTGAAACCCCTCCGCAAGTCAACAAACTATTTGTTCAACATTTTACCATAAGGCCAGCAAAAGCAGTAAGAGAAAACTGTGGTTATCTGATAATATTTCTGTTCTCATTCTACCTCAATAGCAATTTAGCATTGCAGAAATAAACTTCTGAATACCATTATTAATTATCAACAAAAAAAACCTATTTTCTGACATCGTAGCCCAATTCTTACAAAGGTGGATACTGAAATGTGACTGAAACTTTACACAGATGCAAATGCATTGTTATGGCTGGATATTTTTCATACTACAAACACTCAGAGGTCACATCTTTGAACAGACTCTCGATACACACTAGTTTTAGTGTTCTAGTTTACTCCGGCATGCAATTAAGAATTTTGGTTCTTTGCTGTATTCACAGTAAGAAACATAATCAAGTCACAGGTAACCTATCAAATCAGCATCCAAGATTATGGCCCTCATTACAACATTGGTATATACCGCCTACCGCCGCGGCGAGGGCCGCCAAAAGGAAGTCGCCGCGGCTACCAGTCGTCCGCCAAATTATGACCGTAGCCGGAATTCTGCCATAAAGATGGTGGAAATTCAGCTGCGGCCATGGTGGCGGATGGCGGTAAGGTGGCACTGCTGCCAGCAGCAGCGCCACGCCAGTAGACCACATTAGACCATATCATGACACGATACGGCCTGGCATGTGTGCGTGTGTATGGATGTGTGAGTGCATGTATGTTGTGTTGTGTGCATGCATGTGTGCATGTAAGTCACTGTGTATGGATGTGTGTGTGAATGGATGTAAGGATGCGTGTATGAATGAGGGTGTGAGTGTGTCTATGTGTGTGTTCGATGGTGCGTGAAGGTGCGTGTATTTTGGTTGGGAGGCCTGGGGAGGGGGACAGGGAAGACCCCTATCACTGACAGGGAAGGAATTCTTTGTCACTGATGGTACCTACCGCCATGGTTTTTGTGGCGGCAGGGAAGCCTCGAAAACCATGGCGGTAGGTGGGGTCATAATCCCGCAGGCGGGCTAGTGACGGCCACCTAGCTGGAGACGGAAGTCTCCAGCCCGGCGGTCGTTACCGCTGTGGCAGACGGTGTGGTACATTGGCGGTTTGGCTAATTATGGGGAAAAGTACTGCCAGCCTGTTGCTAGTACTTTTCTCCATCTTCTATCAAAAGTGTGACTTATCAGACCCCTTGATAACTAATAAAAATAAACTTAACTTGGATCCCGGTCTTTCAAACAGATATTGACCTATCACTTGCATTCCAGCATGCAGCACATTCTGTCAAAATGGATGTTATTCAGCTGCAGGCAAATCTTTAGATCAGAACATTCACAATGAAAACTGATCGGTATTCAAGACCATCCCATGGGGCTTGCTGCCTTAATAGAGGTGTTGGCTAATTTTCTGAAAGTCACTTAAGGCAAATTGTGAATTCTAATTTTACTGGTCTACTCAGAGCTGTTCAATACAGTATCACAGTATTTTGGCCACCACCTCCAAAAAACTGCAAAAGTTATAAGATCATGTAATTGTTTTTAAGCATTCAAACTCAGATGCTTAAGAGGGAAATGCTACTTATTTCCTAGTTCTGCATCAATTTCTCTGAAGTCACAACCATAGAATATTTACGCGTGTGTGCATGTAATCCAAAGCACTTAATTTCCAACCTCAAAATTAACAGGCACAGAAAATAACCTTTTTTTTTTATACAGGCAAAGGCTAGAAAGCATTTGCCCTTTTTTCCAAATCTTTTCCTTAACTTCCAATAATACATATAGCAATATTGCAGCATGAGCCTTTAACTGTGCTACAAAGGACAAAGCACTAAACTCAGACAGAAAGCACATGAAGGAAAGATCAGCCTGATGGTCTTAATGAACAGAGAAGTGAAAATATGCTCTGTCTAAGGAACCTGCAGCTTCCATATCGCAGCAAGCCTTGTACTGGCAGTGTCTCAGGGGATCAGCTTGTTTTGAGGAAGTCAGGAAGTGATCAGAATGTATTTTCCCTTCCTCATTTCCATGAATACTAAGGGACATTGAATACATGAACTGAGGGCAAATCAGAGCCAAAAAGAGTGTAAATTCTCTGCCGATACAGACATTGAGGAAGAGGTCTGGCACTGAAGTTCAGCTGTACAACCACTGGTCGCGCTATGTGATTTCATAGAGCAAGGAAAGCTTGGAGTGGGTCAATGTTAATTCGAGGTCAGGCACAGACGTCACGACTGGACCAGCACAGGCAGAATTGGTGTTTGCATCATATTGGTGCGGACTTTGGAGTCAGACTAGAAGCCAATGCTGGAAATGGTAAGGGGCCGGTAGCAGGATCTGAGGGGCAGTCGAGGGCAGGCACAGAGAAGGAACTCTTGTAAGAAATACCTGCAGCTCTGTGGGACCCACAGTCAAGCCAGAGGGAGCTGAAATTGCATCAAACTTCTGCAGCATGGCCTTTGTGAAGGCAGCTATTTGCTGAGAGTAGACAAAGGACTGGAAAGCTCCAGGTGCTTTGGGACTGTTTGGGCCCAGAACAAATCGAATGTGATCTTTATCACAATGCTGTTGCGCTTTCGCACTAAACTGAGTGGCGAAATGGGGTAAAGTCCCACTTGGCTTTCCTATGCTTCTGCCTACACTTTAACTTTGAATTACTGGAAGACTTTTTGCAGGGGGGACTCGTGACTGGGTCTGGAACCTGCAACATAGGTGGAAATTATGCTTATGTTCAGTGAAGTAGAGTTTACCTTCCTGTACCCCAATTGCCCCAGAACGCATTGGGACATGTGTCGCACAAATGCGTCATCGCCTAAGCCCAAGAACAACAGCCATCTCATGTGGGGCCACGACAACATCTGGCTCCTGCAGTATCAGCAAATCTCTAATCTTGTTTAGTTGGGGACAACATTCAATGGCACATTTTGAAACGCTGTTTGGAGTTGACAAAGATTGACATAATTGAGAGCAGAGTTCCAGATCGGCATTGAATGGCATAAAAATAAAGCATGACTTTCAACTGTAGGAGGAAGCAATAGGCTCTATTTCAAGCTTCAATAGCAATGTTGCATTTTTTCAGTAATAAAGCTTGTTGGCGCCATAATGCTCCATCCTGGTTCCATACCACAACAGAAGTGAGAGAGGAGAAGCATACAAGAGCTACGCTTGTGCAATGACATCAATTATTTGCCCTTTTCCCTTTCCTACGCAGGGGATTTAACAATTGCTGGCACTAATTGTTGGTGATTATTAACTTGGGAATTTTTTGGGAAAGTTAGAATGAGGCCACTACACAGAACGGGGAGGTTGGAGGGCAGTAAGGAATCAGCAGTAGGACAGTGACCCACTATAAGAAAAATGTTTCTTACCCTGTAAGCATCTGCTTGTGGCATGTAGTGCTGTAGATTCACATGCTTTTCATACTCCTGCCATTTAGTGTTGGGTCTGGATGAGTGCAAGTTGTTTTTCTTTGAATAAGTCTTTCGAGTAACAAGGTAGAAGGACTCCTCATCTTGGTGATAATGCGCATGGGCATCAACTTCAATGTTAGATTGTTTTCCCGCAGGCAGGTGAGAATGGATTGTAAAGTGGGTGTAAGTAAAAAGACGTCTATGTGTATATGAAGGAAATTGTAATGGGCACAGGTGTCCCAGGAGGAGGGTGGGCACATGTGAATCTACAGCACTACATGCCTCGAACAGATGCTTACAGGGCAACATTTTATGTTAGAGACGTGTGGCTATAGATTACACATAATTTGCACAGATTGTAAAGGAGTTCTCCTTAGAAGCAGCAGCGGCTAACTTGGTGTTGCTGTTAGGGGCCAGAGGTCTAGAAATAGCCTGACCTACATTAGCTTGTTGGTGTGCTAGAACATCCACACAATAATGTTTAGTGAAAGGGTGTGGTGTAGACCATGTAGCTGCTTTGCATATGTCAGCTACTGAAATGTTTTGTAGGAAAGGCATGGATACTCCTTTTTTCCTAGTAGAGTGTGCTCTAAGAGGAGTAGAGTTAATTTTGCTTTAGAGTAACATGTTTGAATGCACTTAAATATCTATCTGGCATTACCCGATATGGATATGGGCTTTCCTTTATGAGGTGGTGAAAAAGCAACAAATAGTTGTTTAGAGTTTCTAAAGGTTTTAGTTCTATCAACATAGAACATAAGGCTCTTTTGACATCCTGTGTTTGGAGAGCTCTCTCCACAACTGATTCTGACTGAGGGGGAAAAAATGGCAGCTTGATTGATTGAGGTGAAAACCAGAGACAACTTTTAGTAGAAATTTAGGATTAATGCAGAGGACCACCCGGTCTCTGTGGAGTTGGAAGACAGGGTTTTCCAAGATTAATGCCTGGAGCTCACTAACATGTCTAAGTGAGGTAATTGCAATTCAAAATGCCACCTTCCAAAAGAGGTACTGAAGGGGGCACGTATGCAGGGGCTCAAACGGAAGGCCCATGAGTCGTATAAGAACATGGTTAAGATTCCATGAAGGTGCAGGTGGAACCCGTGGTGCAATTACTCTCTTAAGCCCCTCCAAGAAGGTTTTAATGGCTGGTATTTTGAATAAAGACATGTGTTGTTTATTCTGTAGATAAGCAGCTAATGCAGCGAGATGTAACCTTACGGAGGTGAATACAAGCCCAGAGAGTTGTAAATGTAGAAGGTAGCAGACAACATTCTATACAGTGGCACAGAAAGGATAAATTTGTTTTGAATGACAAAAACAAACCTCTTCCATTTAGTCGCGTAGAATGCCCGAGTGGCAGGTCTATAAGCTTCCTTAAGAGTGGCCATACATTCAGGTGGTAGATTCTGGTAACCAAATTCTATGACCCCAGGAGCCAAATAGTCAGGTTGACAGCCTTGGGATCTGGGTCCCTTATTTCTCCATAGTTCTGAGTAAGAAGGTCCAGCCTTTTGGGGAGCTCCTGGTGTGGGACTACAGAGAGGTCTAGTAAAGATGTGAACCAGGGCTGACAGACCCACTTGGGAGCCACTAGTATTAGCGTGACCGATGTTTGCCTATGCTTCCGAACCAGAAATGGAAGGAGAGTGAGAGAGAGAAAAGCGGAAGGAAACATCCCTGACCAAGTCCTCCATAGTGTGTTGTCCTTGGATAGAGGGGTGTGGGAACCTGGACGCCAAATCTGGGCATTTGGCGATTTTTGTGGTTGCAAAGAGATCTATTTGAGGGAATCCCCATCTATGACAGTATGGAAGGAGGACTTGGGGGTGGAGTTCCCACTCATGGACTTGTTACTGCATCCTGCTGAGGAGGTCTGCCAAATTGATGTCTGTCCCTGTAAGGTACTCCACTAACAGGTCAATGTTGCGATGCGGAGCCCATCTTCAATTGTCTGAGATAGGTGAGATAATTATGGAGAACATGTCCCCCCCTGTTTTTTGTAGAAAGTGCATGGCTGTCATATTGTCCATCCAGACTAGGACAACCTTGCCAGTCAGGGTCGGTAGGAATGCGTTCAGTGCTAGGTGAGCAGCTTGAAGCTCTAGGTAGCTGATGTGGAGACCCTGTTGTTTGGTGTCCCAGAGAGCCTGTACTGTGAGATCCTGCAAGCATGCACCCCATCCCATGAGTGATGTGTCCGTTGTGACAGTGACGTGGAGAACAGGGTTGACAAAAGGAGGCCCTCGTAATATGTTGATGGTGCTCCACCACTGCAGAGAGTGATGAGTGAGGTGGTCTATCAATACTAGGGGCCATATGTATGAAAGCTTTTTCCCATAGACACAGAATGGGTAAAATCCTTTCGTACATCTGGCCCTAGATGTTCTAACTGACCCTGTGACTGAGACCACCATCAAGCTAGGCATTCCTTTAACAGTCACAAGTGTGGTCGTGTATTGTGTACTGTGGCAATGCAGGAGGCCATCATACCTAGGAGACACATGCATGTCCTCACTGAGTTATTGATTTGTCTGAAGTAGGAGACGCATGAGTGTCTTCACAGAGTTGTTGATTTGTCTGAAATTGGGGTAACAATGCTTGGAAACTCTGGATTCTTGAAAGATTGGGAAGGCTAATCCTATATACGTGTTTAGCACAGTCCCCTAGATACGGATGAACCTGCAGAAGTTGAATGTGAGATTGTGATATTGATGGCGAACCCTAAGGGATGGAGCAAATCTATTGTAACCCAAATGTTTTCACTTTGATAAGCCAATTGTCCAAATATGATAATATGTGAACTTTTTGTCTGAGTAGGTGGACTGCTGGTGCTACCACTGCTATTCATGAATATTAGAGGGGCAATAGTCACCCTGTAACAGAGGACTTTGAGCTGATAATGGGTGCATCGCAATGTAAAAATAGCCATCCTTAAGGTCTAACGCAGCCATAAAATCACCTTGTTACATGAATGGAATCACATCTTGTAAGATGACCATGTGGAATGGATGTACTCATTTAGGGGTCTGAACTCTGGAATGGGCCATAACGACCCCCTCTGTTTTGGGTAATAAGAAGCATAGAGAGTACACTCCTAACCCTGATGATATAGAACAGTGGTCTCCATACCTTTTAATGCCGCGCCCCCCCAGTTGAAAAATAAAAGTTATTGGTCCCCGCCCACCCCCACCCCCTCAAGAGTTTTTCACACTTTTTTCCATAAAGAGGGCAATATTCAAATATGTCTAGACCTATTTCAGTTAAGTACTGTTACCTTTTTGAAAATGCATTAACATGCCTCTGCTTAAAACAAAGGCCTGTTTTCTATATAATGCTTCTATTGGCCAGAGTATGGCGGCCCCCTGGAACCACTTGAATACTCCCTAGGGGGATCCACCCCCCCCAGTTTGAAGACTCTGATATAGAGGGATGGGTTCTATAGCTCCCTTGAGAAGAGCTTGGTCTTCCTGTTTGAGCAATGCTTAATGTTCCAGCGATAGCCTGTGAGTGTGAGGTAGAATGCTGTAGGTGTGGTAATGAGCTCCAGACAATATCCATGTTGGATACTGTCCAATACCCACTGGCCTGAAGTAATTGTTTGCCACTTGGGTAAAAAAAATTGTAAACGCCCTCCAACAGGTGTTATATGGTTTGGTGAGGGGGGATGTTTAAAAGAGGGGAGTCATTGTTTGGTGGTGGGTGGTGTTCCGCATGTGGAAGCACGCTTTCCTCTGCCTTTGGCATTGTTTCCCCTTGGGACCTCAGAAGTAACCTATAAAGGAGTTTTGTTGACCCTGATTACAGTGGTAGGAGGTGAAGGTGTCAGAAGAGGTCGCCTTGGATCCTCAACAATACAGGGAGTGCAGAATTATTAGGCAAGTTGTATTTTTGAGGATTAATTGTATTATTGAACAACAACCATGTTCTCAATGAACCCAAAAAACTCATTAATATCAAAGCTGAATATTTTTGGAAGTAGTTTTTAGTTTGTTTTTAGTTTTAGCTATGTTAGGGGGATATCTGTGTGTGCAGGTGACTATTACTGTGCATAATTATTAGGCAACTTAACAAAAACAAATATATACCCATTTCAATTATTTATTATTACCAGTGAAACCAATATAACATCTCAACATTCACAAATATACATTTCTGACATTCAAAAACAAAACAAAAACAAATCAGTGACCAATATAGCCACCTTTCTTTGCAAGGACACTCAAAAGCCTGCCATCCATGGATTCTGTCAGTGTTTTGATCTGTTCACCATCAACATTGCGTGCAGCAGCAACCACAGCCTCCCAGACACTGTTCAGAGAGGTGTACTGTTTTCCCTCCTTGTAAATCTCACATTTGATGATGGACCACAGGTTCTCAATGGGGTTCAGATCAGGTGAACAAGGAGGCCATGTCATTAGATTTCCTTCTTTTATACCCTTTCTTGCCAGCCACGCTGTGGAGTACTTGGACGCGTGTGATGGAGCATTGTCCTGCATGAAAATCATGTTTTTCTTGAAGGATGCAGACTTCTTCCTGTACCACTGCTTGAAGAAGGTGTCTTCCAGGAACTGGCAGTAGGACTGGGAGTTGAGCTTGACTCCATCCTCAACCCGAAAAGGCCCCACAAGCTCATCTTTGATGATACCAGCCCAAACCAGTACTCCACCTCCACCTTGCTGGCGTCTGAGTCGGACTGGAGCTCTCTGCCCTTTACCAATCCAGCCACGGGCCCATCCATCTGGCCCATCAAGACTCACTCTCATTTCATCAGTCCATAAAACCTTAGAAAAATCAGTCTTGAGATATTTCTTGGCCCAGTCTTGACGTTTCAGCTTGTGTGTCTTGTTCAGTGGTGGTCGTCTTTCAGCCTTTCTTACCTTGGCCATGTCTCTGAGTATTGCACACCTTGTGCTTTTGGGCACTCCAGTGATGTTGCAGCTCTGAAATATGGCCAAACTGGTGGCAAGTGGCATCGTGGCAGCAGACTTTTCTCAGTTCATGGGCAGTTATTTTGCGCCTTGGTTTTTCCACACGCTTCTTGCGACCCTGTTGACTATTTTGAATGAAACGCTTGATTGTTCGATGATCACGCTTCAGAAGCTTTGCAATTTTAAGAGTGCTGCATCCCTCTGCAAGATATCTCACTATTTTTGACTTTTCTGAGCCTGTCAAGTCCTTCTTTTGACCCATTTTGCCAAAGGAAAGGAAGTTGCCTAATAATTATGCACACCTGATATAGGGTGTTGATGTCATTAGACCACACCCCTTCTCATTACAGAGATGCACATCACCTAATATGCTTAATTGGTAGTAGGCTTTCGAGCCTATACAGCTTGGAGTAAGACAACATGCATAAAGAGGATGATGTGGTCAAAATACTCATTTGCCTAATAATTCTGCACTCCCTGTAGTTTGGGCGGCAAAAGGAGCCACAGGGAGTAGGTGTCCGAAGGGCACCCATTGCTCTTGCCGTTTCTGCTTATTTTTTTATTTTTTTCCAATGTTTGGTCTATCTGAGGGGCAAAAACAGATGTTTATCAAAAAGCATATTGAGGACATTTTGGTGTGCCTCTGATTTCAACCAGAAATCCGCAGCCAAGCATGGAGCCTGAGCAAAACGCTGGTGTTGAGGTATTTGATATGAGCTTGCTTTCAGCAACAAGTACTTGCCCTCGTTTTTTGTGTTCCTCCGGGAGACAATGGAGCAGATTCTCCATTTCATCTCAGTCAGCATTATCATAACAAGTAGCTACATATAATTGACTATATGCCAATGACTGGCGGACTGTGCAGCAACCCTTTTCCCCGCTGCATCCATATGCTTGCTTTCTTTGTCAGGCGGCAGTGCATCTCAACTAGCATGTGAATTGGCACACTTGCGAGCAGTGGTAATGACAGGCTAGTCTTGTGGTAATCATCCCCTGATGTAGAGGGGATCAAATGGGGGTGGGGGGGTGGCTTATACTTTTTGTCTACTCTGGACATCATAACCCCAGCTCTAATGGGTCTTTAAAGATGTCCTCTGTGTGTCTTACCCCGCCCTTTAGAAAAGGGAGACATTGTGTGGCCCTGTGAGCAGTGGAAAGTGTTTCAAAGAGGAAGTCCTCTTTTAAAGGGTCTTTATGGAGTTGCACTTAGTGAAATGGAGCAGCTCTACAAATAAGTTCTTGATATGATGTTGAGTTATCAGGGCGGGAAGTATATAGATCCAGGTCTGTGTCCCCTGGAGGGTCGTTATTCTATGCATCCAAGGGGTTGACGTGGTGGCTTCATAAAAGTGTCTTGTCCCCCACCCTCCCCAGCTGTATCATATTGTGGAGACACCTGCAATGAAATGTCAAGTGGGTATTCCATAGACTGTGGCGGGGAAGGTGAAGCTAGAGGTGGTGGTCGAGGTGGTGAGAGTGGAAGAGGAAGCAAAGGGCTGGTGTTCTTGTCTGAATTTTTCTGGTGTTTTGGTGGTACCAGTAAGTCTAGAGCCTTCTGGAAAGACAGACATCTTTCGGGTGGTGGAGGAATCGGTGTTGAAGATGTGACATGATAAATCTGGTGTGAAGCTGGAGGTGGAATTGCTTTTGCTATGCATTCAATTGCTCTTGGAGTCTTTGGAGTATGGGCTTCACTGGCTTTCCAGAATTGGGTTTGGAAGTCAACTTTGAAGGTTTCGGGTCCAACTGAGGTTTTGGCGCCAAAGCTTCAGTCAGCGTCAAGGCAGCAGACATGTACGGTGATGTTCTGATTGGCACAGAGGGTGGGGTAGGTGCCAGGTGGTGTTCCAGAACTGAAGTGCTCGATGCCAAAGGCTTTAGCTAGTGTTTCGCTGCTGAGCCGGAGGGCGGGGCGTCCAAACCACTTGCTCACTGCCGGCCATAGCCTGAAGGCAGTGGCCAAATGAAGGTCTCTGTATGTTGTTCCAGAGGGGCCAAGTGTCTTTTGGAGGGATCGACACAGTGTTGAGGGACAGAGGGTGCTGTACTCATGAACTGTTGAGCCGGTGTAACTTCCTCCATCTCCAAGTCGACCTTGAGATTGGAGCTAGAACTGCCCTCGATCAAGGACGCCTCTTCCTCTGCAAACTACAGGTGAGCGTGTTCTTCTTCTTTGACATTTTTGTGACAAAGATGTCTAAAATATCCTCGATGCTACTCTGCAACATTTTGAGGCGATGTGCTCGACGGTCTCGGAATGGCAGGCATCACAATCCGCTTCTCTGTGCTCAGGTGACAAACACAGATTACAGATCAAGTGCTGATCCGTTCAGGGATACTTTGTGTGGCAGCACGGGCAGTATCTGAAGAGCATCCATTCCATCATCAGCAAAGCACTCACTGAAGAATGTGATTTAGATCAAGAAAAGGCCCCGAACAGCGAGGCCCTGTAGGGGCCATGGTCAAAGCGAATCGGCGAGTAAGAGTTAACTCAATGCGCAGAATGGAAAACGTGATCAAAACAATACCAACGAGGGGGATAGTGTTGCATGAACCAAAAGCAGAACTGTGACATGTCGAAAAGAGGCGCAGACACACACACGACCAAACCCAATGGTGGAAAGAAAATAATCTAGCAATGGAGTCAATGCCCATGTGCACTATCATCAGGAGGAGGAGGAGAAGTCAGTCTACCTTGTGGCCCAAAAAACGTATTTGAAGAAAAACAACTTGCACACATCCGGACTCAACACCAGATGGCAGGAGTAACCACAGCATGTGTGTCTACAGCCACACATGCCTCGAACAGCACGTTACCAAAGGTAAGTAACTTGTGCTTCTGAAGAATACTTCTAACTGTAGATTCCTCATCTTAGAATGGATACCATGACAGTACCTCCCTTTTTGGATTCGAGTGGACTCAAACCAAAAAAGTCTTGCAGGAACGAGTAGGCGAAATGATCTTCCCTCTAGCCATAGCAGTCAGAGCAACAGATATTTGTGTATGGATGCACACAGCACTGGCATTCTGCTTTTTGGCGTCCAGGTCTTAAAGTAGTGTACTACGCATCTCAACAGGATCTTTTTCTGCACAAAAAGTTGACTGTCCAATGATGGACTCTGGTATAATCAAAGCGTAAAGCCCTTCTGAGATCCAGTCGATAAAGTCACTCCTCTTTTAAGAGGTGAGGGAGAGCAGACAGCAGTCAGAATGGTGGATTGCCCAACGTGGAAGGAGTCAAATGTTTTGAAAGAATGGTGCTGGAGTCCTTAACACCAACTTGTCAACGAAAATGTGGTATAGGGCTGCTACACATGTTGTGAGGACCTACAGAACCAGAGTTGGTTACCCCTGTTTTGGCTTTGTTTTACAGTTCGCATTTTATTCACTTTAGTAGGGCTGCTTTTGAGCGATGATTTTAACATATTTTTATCAGCTTGTTTATATATTAGGAAAACGAGGAACAAGCTACTTTTTTGTTGACCTCTGCACGACATGCAATCAGTAATTTCTGCCCAAGGCTAAAGAACTCTGCACACGATATGCTAGTGGTGTTGACCTTTCACCTAGACACAGCATCGCATCGGAACTGTACTTTCAATACAGCACGGTTTTATTACATAAATGGTGCACTAACCCAGGGGAGCAAAGGGCATTCCAGCCACAATTATCTTGGGATGCATGCTGTGCGACATGCAGCTTGGCTGGCGCTGATCTACCAGACATGATTACCAGCTACATCACTGACTAACTCCTGACACTGATTCTAGGCACAAGGTTGGGATAATCCCCTAGATCAGGCCAGGCAAAAGGGTACACCTGCTATGCTCTCAGTGCAAACACAGGGTTAGGTGGAAACCTCTAGAATATCTAGAACAATACACACCATGGTTAGATTGTTTATCATCTTTACCTTGTTCATAATGCTGAATACTTTGCTTTGTTTCATCTGCCTAATTATCACAGCTCACTCACAAAATGCCAGATTGCAATTGTTTCAATAAATGCACTGAAAACTTCTCACATCTTTTGTCTCTCGCCTTGGCATGCAAGAGTAATCATACGAAAGGGATACGATATGCTTCTACTGACTCCCTGGGGAGTCAGAGTGTCAAGTACAGATTGCCAATCGTCTTCCACCCTTGTCGGTTTGGGGTTCTGGTGAGGCACTGTGAACAAGCCAGGAGTCAGGCCGACAGTTACTAATGGTGTGGATTGACTCAAGTTCCCCACGCACTGATGTTCTGCCACCCTAAGCACACAGTCCTATTACCATAATAGGAACCGCATAACATGTCGCCACAAACCTATCAAGGTCAGGTACTTATTTAACAGATTTCTGGAGCAGCATTCTTTTGTATGCCTAAGGTGCCTTATTCACCTTTATACAGAGATGCCCATAGTGTGAGGGAATATCCTCCTCAGCAGTATAGGCAGCACCTATATTTGTCTGTAGCTAGTTCAAGTTTGAACATTTAAAAGGATGCCCCTTAATGTTTCCTTCTCTGAAATGTTTTTAAAATGCCCAATCCGGTAGTTATTCCAGTCTATTGTAGACATGCTGTCACACATTGACTTCAAAATAGGCTAGTCAGTGGGGGTGGAGATGTTACGTTTGTGGGTGAAGTACACAAAACAAATATTTTAATCATGTGTCAGTTTTATATATTTCAGACATAGAAATACCTCTGGCATGTCAAGAACATCAAAATTGGTTCTAAGGCGCCCTACCACACATGACTGAAAATGTTAGATTGGGTCAACTCAGTAATGACTGGCCATATTGCCAATTCTAGCTGCCTATACACCCATTTTCAAATATACAAAATTTAGCAGCAGCCTATCTGCACCCTTTGTACAATCATCTAGTTAGATCACATAGACACTTTTATATAACACAATTTGGAATGCGAACATTGCCCCAGCAAGGGCTGATCCAGCTGTCCAACAACAACTGACTACACCGGAGATTAACCCAGTCAATGCTATTAGGTAAAATCCACCAAACGAGAGTAAATTCAGTTTTGGGTTGTGCAAAAAAATAAAAAAAATAAAAAAAAAATCTGTTGTAAACAGTGTTTCCTTATATGCGACGCCAAGTTAAACATAGAATTCTCCCAAGTAGCACTTGATGACTGTGCTACTTGGGGCACAGTTGCTGCTGCACTTTATATCATAACTTATGGTACAGCGGTTTTATGGGAAGTGTTAAAACAAATACAAAATCATTATGGGCTACCTTGCCTTAAACTTGGGGATGAAATTAATTGGCAATTTTGCTACAATATCCTCAATTATTTTAGGAAACACAGGAGAAGCAGCAAGCTCCTTTAATAGATCAGGAGCGTTGGTTCGCCAGCGTCTCACGCCAGTTCCTTTAATAGATCAGGAGCGTAAGTTACCAAAAATAATAGTCAATACTTCTATGTGTCTAGGTTGCAATAATTTGAGGGCCACACCAAATAATCCACATCTTAAAGGAAATCCTCAAAAGGATAATGCCAAGCAAGAGCAGGAGTCATCTAAAATGTGGAGACAAACAAAAATCAAGTAAAGAAAAAATAAAAATCACTGGGAGAATCTCCACAGCCAGAGAGAGCTCTGAAAAATGTTATAATTTACGTAACAGTGATAACTTGAAACAGCCTGACAGGTATTAGTATAGTGATACACACCCTTCTTGTTCCTTTCAGGAGTCATAAGACAAATAGTTCTAGAGAGTGGGGTGGTCGGAAAGCAGAGCAGAGTAAGTGAAACCAAAAAAGACAATGCTCATCTAACGTCAAAGACAAAAACCCCAATTCAAAAAGAAGGCTGCGGGAATTTCTGCAAAGTTTTCCACTCATATTGAGAACGTTACTCCGGAACCAGATGTGGGCAGTAGTTTCTGGATGAGAGAGCAACTAACAACTATATAGAAGTCAAAACCCTACACAGGCGAGTCGGCCCTTCACATCACATTTACAAAATTAAATATACAAACTGAGAGGGATACAATGGCACAGTTTAAGTAGTTTTCTGAGAAAGATTAACACTGAACTATGACATTCTCTTAGCTGAAATGAACCTCAGATTCATCCGGGACCCCCTTCTCACCATGACCAAGCAAGTCAACGCCGTCTCGTCTTCTTGCTTCCTCACACTCCGCATGCTCCGAAAAATCTTCAGCTGGATCCCCGCCGACACCAGAAAAACTGTGGCCCACACCCTCGTCACAAGCCGCCTAGACTACGGAAACACCCTATACGCAGGAATCACCGTAAAACTTCAGAAACATCTTCAGCGAATACAAAACACCTCTGCACGCCTCCTCCTCGACGTACCCCGCCACAGCCACATCTCCACCCACCTGACACCCCTGCACTGGCTACCCGTCAACAAAAGGATCACCTTCAGGCTCCTCACTCACACACATAAAGCCCTCCACAACAAGGGCCCCGAATACCTCAACTGTCACCTCACCTTCTACACGCCCACCCGTCAACTTCGTTCCACCAGCCTCGCTCTCGCCGAACCACTGCAGGTGGGAAATCCTTCTCCCACCTGGCAGCCAAGACGTGGAATTCCCTCCCTGCCCATCTCAGGACCACCTCGCCTTCCAGAGGCAGCTCAAGACCTGGCTCTTCGAGCAGCAGAGACCTACCCCCCCCCCCCCCCCCCCCCCAGCGCCTTGAGACCCTCACGGGCGAGTAGTGCGCTGTATAAATATGATTGATTGATTAGCCAACGGAGTTTGTTAGAACCACCAGATAAGGGAAAGTTGTAATTTGACTGTCTTTCTCAGTCCTCGTTCCAGAGCAAGTAAAGCAAGTGTACACCGTAGACTGGGCTCTTGCAGAAGCCCCAGCAATGTAACATAACCATGGGGGCTGGAATAGGGACTCTCTTTATCATTTAATCCCCATAATGTCCAGCTTGCAAGTGAAACCACAATACTCCATAAAACATGAAGCAGAAGCTCCAGCGGAGGAGATTCTCTCACAGCTCGAGTACAAGGAAGTAGCTGAACCCTGTGTATCTCCCATCAACAATCCTTTGCGTCCAGTAGCTAAGATAGATAATTCACATAGAATAGTTTTAGATAAGACATTTAAATAGAAACACAAGTACATTTGCAATAGAAAATTCAGACAGTACAGCACTAATGATCAACATTGTTCGCAAAAAATGTAACACTGGATATTTTCAATGTTTCTTTCTGCCAAAATATAGTGCCTGAAAGCAGGGATCTAACTGCTTTCTCTGCACTCTGCTCTCAGCTCCAATTTTGCCAACTTTCTCAAGGGTATAAGAACAGTCCAGGCTGTTCTCTGCCCGGGTAACATCAATATTGCATGATATTGATCCAGAAGAATTGCCCTATGTTGATGACATATCTGATGGATGATGACTTAAATACACATTTGGCCATAGTAGTTCGCATTGTTTTGGGATTTGCTGAACACGACTACAGTTTCAACTTAAAGAAAACAAAAACGTTCTCAGTGTCATACTTTTGGGATGTGAGCTATCAACTGAGGGAAGAGTCTGGCACCACACTTCCTAGAGAAGTGTGCATGATTACAACCACCAAACACCATAAAAAAAACTACAATCCTTTTTTTGGGGGCAAAATATGCATACCAGATAATACACAATGCATAAAACCACTTTCTGATGTAATTCATCCAGACTTATCAAGCAAACATTGGACACCAGAACACACAGAAATGCTCGGATCATTACAGACTGGCATGCACACATGTGGAAAAAAAACTTGTCATCTGGATAATTCTGGATGCCATTGGATTCACCCGTATCTCATTCAATGAAGGGATATATATCCCATTTATATTCCAATGCTGAAATGTGCTTTGCATCCACTGAAAACATGCTGAGTGCAGTTCAGATGGCTGATAATAAAGAAAGATCACTGGCTCAGGTAAAAAGCATAATTGTGGTAACCCCAGTTCCAGGCTTAGAGGCTGTCACAAAGGCTAGAGTTCCAAATGCAAAAGTCTTACATCCTGCAAGGATACAATGGGCCACTTCCTTGACTGCCACTGATGTAGACTACGTATTTGACCCTAAAAATACAAACTCAAGAATTTCTCCAATACAAACTATAGTACCTCATGCCCACTAACATTAGGTCTCTTGATAAGGATAAATATATTATTTACACTGATGGCTTAACTTAATCTGCTGTAGCTCCCAAACATCAATCCTCCGCAGCTTCTGCAGCTTTCTATGAAGTAATGAGAGATGGAGAATTCCACCTTCAACAAACCTTTATGCAGTCCCTCGACAATTTGGTAATGGAACACACAGATCCTGAATTCCCAACACTTAGTGTGTGATTCGTACTGTTGTGTCCAGTCTTTCAATGAAAATTTGCAATACTGGCAACTCACTGGATTCAGAGGCTCTAAAGTAAACACTATCAAGCATAAAGTGCTTTGGGGAAAGGTGGCAGAACTCAAAGACAAATTTCCAATGGCTCATGTAATGCATACACTAGGCCATCAACGTGTTGGAATACACGCTGCAGGGAATTCACTGGCTGATGAGGCAGCCAAATCTGCAGTCGTTACTGCAACTGTAGCTGTGATTACTCGTTCCCATACGAAGGTGGTTAAAGAAATATGGGCTGCCATGAAAGCCTCAGCTGATGGCATTCCTTTACCCAAAGCTTCTCGAGCAAAATATTTCTAACATTTAAGTACCCAGAACATTCCTTATGTAACTGTTGCAGGAGTGGGTGAACGTGTGATCCCCAACCAAGACTAAGCTAGAACTAATTCAAGCAGCGCATGAGGGTGTTGCTTCTGCCCAGGCTGGTGTGGTGACTACAATATTCTTGTTACAAAAACGCTTTTGGTGGCATGGTCTGTACAAACAGACAAAACTGTATGTCCTTCACTGTGACATTTGCCAACAAATTAAAGGTTCTACCGTTAAGCACCCACCGCCGACACCCCCTCTCAGTGTTCAACAAGCTTATTCAGTGTGTGCAACTGGACCATTAAATTCCAAAGGTGCATACAAATACATTCTTCTAGCTGTAGATTCCTGCTCCAAATTCCTTTGGGTGTGGCCACAACAATTGGCTGACAGTCGAACTGTTATTAAAGATTTGCAAGTCTCTGGAAGGAACGTATGCAGTAGCTGCTTTACACTTATATCAGGGTTCTGCCTTTGGTTCCAAAGTATACAGGGATACCATGGGAACCCTGGGTGAAGCTGTGAATTGTTCTTGCCCCTATCATTCTGAGGGATCTTCAATAGTGGAAAGAAAGAAACAAGACTTAAAGCAATCCTGAACAGCCAGAGTATTAGTTTCAGGTCGTAGTTGGGTCCATCACTTTTAAGAGGTCCAGAGCATTAAATAACCTACCTAGAAGATCTCAGGGTGGCTGTACCCCATATGATGTACTGTTTGGCATCCTGATTTGTGTCCCAGATCTTGATGGTCCTGGCACAGTGGAGGCAGAAACTCCTTTTTACATAAATGAACGTCCCACAGTCTTACAGGAACTCCAAGACTTCAAAGATGAGTGATCTACTACACATGCCGCTGCAGTAGGAATAAGGGATACACCAGCATCTACAGGGTGGATTCCAAAAGTCAGGGATCTAGTCCGAGAAAAGAATGCAGTGAGAAAATAATTTGGCCCATCATACCGTGCACCGGTACTCATTCTTGGAATTCAAAGCAACATAACTGTTATCTTGCCACCGCTTGCTGGTTGTATAGACAAATGCTTTGTCTTCATTGATCAGCAGTTAAAATTGCATGATGTGGCCGATCCTACACAGTAGGCCTCGAGGATTCCCGAGTAGTTCCCACAAGCCCTCTCACTACCATAGACGAAATACCACTTCAAGCATTAAACAACGCTAAAATTGTTTTATCTAGGCTGGGGAGGGAGGAGAATGAACTTATGTTGATTCCAATTACCGTTACAAGCACTAGAAATAAACCAGATGTAAGTCTACAGTCTTCAACTATTTCTCAAAACAACAGAATGGCTTAGGATGAACCACTTATAGAGGAGTCTACCAGTTCTACTTCACCTGCTGCAGTTCCTGTCTTCACACAGACTGCTTGTGGGTACTTCGTTGACACTGAAAACTTCTCTTCAGACTCTACTGAAGCTTCTCTTCTTGGTATATGCAAGCTTTTTCACTGGCGTAAACACACTTATCTGATAAATTCACAGTTCTATTTGCGGATTTTACTCACCTGGCTGGCTCTCGGTCGACTGGATTTGTGTTTTTTTTTTCTTCCTGCTTAGAAATGGTCCTTGTCTTCCTGAACACTCTGCTGTTGAACTGATGGATGAGGTACTGAAGCCTCATTTTTCTTCCCACAAAGTGCGAAGAAACTTGTCCTTAGTGAAAATTTCCGCTGTTCCAGTTCTAAATGGGATTGTTTGAGATAAGGTTCCATATGATATATTTGGTCCTACAGAAACTATGTTTTAAAAATGTCTCTGGACTACACCATAACACCTGGGGTTGTCTCCTGTTTGGGATGTGAAAACTGTTTCGTCAACGCAATCGGAGCTTGAATATTATACTATATTTGAAAGTAAAGACATGCATGTGAACTCTGCAAATTATACAGAAATATACTTTCACCATCATTATGTGCATCACTGCCTACACAGAGCTAGAATTCCACATACAACGTTTAATTATACACAATGGGAAAATTGTCTGAATCCACCAGTGGGGAGTTCTAAAACAGAATCTTATTTCAAATTACCCTCAACTAAAGCAAGAATAAACATGCTCACCGTTACTAAATTAATTTATTCAAATTAATTTGTTTGCAAACTAGTCATTAAAAGGTTATGAATACCGGAAAACTACAACTGATTTAAAATCAGTATAAGAAACAAAAGATTGGCAAGTACAGGGCATGAATGCCTTATTTAAAGCATGCCTGACTCCATTACAGATGTTTTTTTCTTAATGACACTTTTCAAAATACCACCACCCTAAAAGAAATGAATGTGCCCAGTATTCCCTCAATTGCAAAATTTGACAATTGGCTAAGTCTGGTAAATTACACAGACAATCAGCTCAATGCTATGGTCAGAAGTTGTATATTTAATTCAAACTTTTTAGGCCCCAACGGGTGGTTTTTGTGGACATTGGACACAAATTGTTGTGTCATATGTTTTATTAACTCTACTCAGGGTTTAAAGCAACCAGACCCTTGTTATGTAAAGACACAACATTCAGGGACTGTCCCCTACATACAGCATAGGGAAGTTACGTCAGCAATGTTTGCAACTTTCCACCTTGACAGCTCCAAAAGAACACCTCTCTCCCCTCTCCGATGACATAGATTTGCAAGATTTCTTGTTAGGTTCTAGAACACCACAATCCAAAATATTCTTCTATACAATATATAATTAATTCATATTTAAGCTTTAGGGTAGAGTTTGTTACATGAGGTGTTGGAATTGCCCTTTCAATTACAAATGTATGGCAGGGAAAAGAAGTGTTTCTCATTGGTAGTGACTGTGAAACTTCTGTAAGCCACTCAATGATTTGTAAACAGGTGACACTGCACAGCATATGTAACTCGTCAGTGGCTAATTTAGCTTGTTATGTAAAGGGAGTTACCATCCTCTTAATTTGCCCAATGTTTAAGTTACTTTTAAATGGAAGTTACTTAATGTTGAGTGATCAAGGCTGATATGGGATGAAAGCAGGTGTCCCATATGTGATTTCTGTTTCTCAACTAGTAACCTGTTGTGGCAACATGTTCCACCCCCTGCCCCACACACAAGCAAGAGATTAGGGTAGCGAGTTAGTAAGCTTGTTGCCCCCCATTCCCACTACTATTTCACTTTGTGGCACTTACATCTGCCCGTGAAACATCCAAATTTAAAGTGGTGAGATCATCCTTCGAGATACAGTCGCTTTTAAATACCAACTTTCCAAGGCACTTTGGTAAACCTGTGAGACATTTTTAAAGCTTACAACACTGCAGCTAATACGGCTCCAAGTATGCTTTCATCTGTCTCAACAACTCCTGGCATTGCGCAGGATTTTACTTCTTTGGCAGAGGTTGAGACTTTGGATCATCCATTTTCCTTCAGTTTGCTCACTGAGGCTTTGATGTTTCAGTTTGCGAATGCGGGATCCTCCTTGGGTTCCCCTTCAACTGATGTTTTGCATGACATTGTGGCTGACGATTTTTAAATTTAGCTTCTATTTTCAGCAAACTACTATTTTTATTTGGCTCCTTTTCTCATTTTGTATACTTATTGGTTGAAACAATTTATTGCCTTTAGTATTTTAAATTGGTTATTAGAATATGTCTTCTTTAACTGGCAAGGAGAAGGTGTTGTGAGGACCCCTAGAACCAGAGTTGGTCAGCCCTGTTTTAGCTATGTTTTACAGTAAATTTTGTATTTGTTTTACTAGGGCTGCTTTTTTATAATGATTTTTTACACATTTTCATCAGCTTGCTTTTATTCTAGGAAAATGACCAACAAGCTGCTTGTTCCTTTGCACAACATGCAATCTGTACTTTCTGTCCAAGTCTAAAGAACTCTATACACTATATTCTAGTGGGGGTGCCTGTTCAGGAGACCACTTCTAATATCAAGAAACAGCATTGCAACGGAAATGTACTTCCAATACAAGCAGCTTCACGGGCGCTGATCTGCTAGCCTCCTGAGAGGCCTGTCAGCTACATCACAAACTGACTCCTGACACTGTTTCCAGGTACGGGATTGGGGCTAATCCTTTCGATCAGGCCAGGCAGTAGTTTACACCCGCTATGCTTTCAGAATAGACATAGGGTTAGGTAGGAACTCTGCTGCTCGAATTTGCCTTGCACAACCTCAGGATTTAAATACCACGTGTAGTTTGTTAGACATCACCTGCTCAGTTTGTCCACTTTGGCATTCCGAGATTTTGCAAGTATGGCACGTGGTAAGGAAAATGCTGACGTATCAGCAGTCGGCAAAATTTCAGAGCAAGGCACATTTCTGATGGTGGCCCAGTGAGGAGTCAAACTCTGGCAAGGTATGGATGCTGCCGGCATTCTCTAAATCAATGTATAGATCATCCTCGGGGGGGGGGGGGTCTCCTGCTTTGGCATAGGATCAGCGCCAGAAGCAAAAAGATAATGGAGCCTCTGTGATAGGTGCAATATGGCAGAGGCATCAGGTTAGAGAAAGGTTGCATGAGGACTGATTGTACTTTTCTAGTGGGACCTTTCGGGTACAAGACAAAGTTGGTTCAGGGTGAGACATCCGCATTACGTCCTCTTATGGCAGCAGTGTAGCAGTCAACAGTGTGGATCTCGTTCACAGTAAAAATTAATTGAGGAGTCTCTACAGGCCCAGTAACAGGTTCATGGAGGACAGACAATGCCGGGGATGGACGCGCCCGTGGCAAGTCGACTCCAATTGCCTGCAGTTTTGCATCAAATATCTAAGGCATGGCCTCTTTGAAGCCCTCAATCTGCTAGAAAATTTAGGAAGCATTCTGACCCACTGAGCAATAGGTTCCGTGGCTGGAAACTTTAAAGGGTTGTGACTATCATTATTACATCCACAAGCCTTCTCTGGAGTCATAGCAGAGGGATAGGATAAAGTATTGTTTTGCTTTCCTATAACTGAGGGTGGACTTGCCACAGGACTTCGAGTGTGAAGTTGAGTGGGCACGGGAACTGCCTCGAGATTGCGTTGGGTCCACAACTTGGATAGGAAACGAATACTATTCATAGGCTGTGCCCTCCTGTGTTCAGCAACATACAGCTTTGCCTCCAGATGTCAGATCAACTTTGGGTGCATGAAGGCACACTTATAGCACAAGTTAAGAATCGTGGGCCAAGCCCAGATAAAACAGGCACTTTCTACTCAGTCCCTGACATCTGCTCCCTGAAGTCATTACATGGCTTGAAACCTGTTTTGGGTGGGGACATCATTCCCTAGCACACTTGTGAAATCAATTAGAAGTAGTTGGAAAAAATGAGAAGGTTGATAGTAGAGTTCTGGATCCACATCTGAAAGCACAGAAGAAAGAAAGAAACTGGTGTGTCACTTTATTGTGGCTCCACACTGTCACTTTCAGGGCTGCATGGAGCGAGTGCTGAATCACATGGTGCCACATAGCAACACACAGGAATAGTGCTGTAAAAAGTTTCCAGATGTACTTTGAAGTTAGAAGTATCCACCAAAAGTGGTCTTGGATTACCTGTGCCTAGGACTCAAGAGGCTCATACTGGCCAAAATCTTTATGGGGTTCTTGTATTCTCCTTCAGTGGGGAACTAGACTGACAGTTCGGACTGCATTGTTACACTTCAGCAGGACCAAATCTTATTGGAATACGGTTGGTGGGTACAAAACAATAGACTGGATTGTGGCAAAGTGTAATTCCCAGAGGCTGAAATTAATTGAAGCAATCCATCCTACCCTTTTTCCTTCAATGTAAAAATTACAACGCTTTAATTCTATCACTGAAAACAAGATTCAGAAATAAAGACCGATAAATGCAGTTTTACCTTGACTGCCTATGTTAACAGATAATGAAAATGTCACTTACCCAGTGTACATCTGTTCGTGGCATCAGTCGCAGTAGATTCGCATGTTTTGCAATAGCTCGCCATCTGGTGTTGGGCCGGAGTGTTACAAGTTGTTTTTCTTCGAAGAAGTCTTTCGAGTCACGGGACCGAGTGACTCCTCCTTTTGTCTCCATTGCGCATGGGCGTCGACTCCATCTTCGATTGTTTTTCCCCGCAGAGGGTGAGGTAGGAGTTGAATTGTAGTAATAGTGCCCATGCAATGGAGTGACTAAGTATGCACCTATTTAAGGTTGAGATGATACACATACAAATAATTGAAGGTAACTTCCAAACTGCTACAGGCTCCCGGGGAGGCCGGTGGGCACATGCGAATCTACTGCGACTGATGCCACGAACAGATGTACACTGGGTAAGTGACATTTTCAGTTCGATGGCATCTGTCGCTGTAGATACGCATGTTTTGCATAGACTAGTAAGCAGTTATCTCCCCAAAAGCGGTGGATCAGCCTGTAGGAGTGGAAGTAGTCTGAAATAATGTTCTTAATACGGCTTGACCTACTGTGGCTTGTTGTGCGGATAACACATCTACACAGTAGTGCTTGGTGAATGTGTGAGGCGTAGACCATGTGGCTGCCTTACATATTTCTTGCATTGGGATGTTTCCTAGAAAGGCCATGGTAGCACCTTTCTTTCTGGTTGAGTGTGCCCTTGGTGTAATGGGCAGCTGTCGTTTAGCTTTAAGTTAGCAGATTTGGATGCATTTAACTATCCATCTGGCTATACCTTGTTTGGATATTGGGTTTCCTGCATGAGGTTTTTGAAATGCAATAAATAGTTGTTTAGTCTTTCTGATGTTTTTTGTTCTGTCAATGTAATACATCAATGCTCTTTTGACATCTAATGTATGTAGTGCCCTTTCAGCTACGGTATCTGGCTGTGGAAAGAACACTGGAAGTTCCACTGTTTGATTTAGATGGAACGGTGAAATAACCTTTGGCAAAAATTTAGGATTGGTCCTTAGGACGACCTTATTCTTGTGTAGTTGTATAAAAGGTTCCTGTATTGTAAACGCCTGAATCTCGCTTACTCTTCTTAGGGAAGTAATGGCAATGAGAAATGCCACCTTCCAGGTTAGGAACTGTATGTCGCAGGAGTGCATGGGTTCAAAAGGTGGACCCATAAGTCTAGTTAGGACAACATTTAGGTTCCATGAAGGAACAGGTGGTGTTCTTGGTGGTATAATTCTCCTAAGGCCCTCCATGAATGCTTTAATGACTGGTATCTTATATAGGGAAGTTGAATAGGTAGTCTGCAGGTATGCAGATATTGCTGCAAGGTGTATTTTAATGGAAGAGAAAGCCAGGTTAGATTTTTGTAAGTGAAGCAAGTAGCCCACTACATGTTCAGGAGTTGTGTGTAATGGATGTATTTGATTAATATGGCAGTAGCAAACAAACCTCTTCCATTTACTTGCATAGCAGTGCCTGGTGGATGGCCTTCTGGCTTGTTTTATGACTTCCATACATTCTTGGGTAAGTTGCAAGTGCCCGAATTCTAGGATTTCAGGAGCCAGATTGCTAGATTCAGCGATGCTGGATCGGGGTGTCTGATCTTTTGGTTGTGCTGTGTCAACAGATCTGGCCTGTTGGGCAATTTGATGCAGGGTACTACTGATAGGTCTAGCAGCGTTGTGTACCAGGGTTGCCTTGCCCAAGTTGGTGCTATTAATATGAGTTTGAGTTTGTTTTGACTGAGTTTGTTTACCAGGTAAGGAAGGAGAGGGAGAGGAGGAAAAGCGTAAGCAAATATCCCTGACCAGTTCATCCATAGGGCATTGCCTTGGGACTGTTTGTGTGGGTATCTGGATGCGAAGTTTTGGCATTTTGCGTTCTCCTTTGTCGCAAACAAGTCTATCTGAGGTGTTCCCCAGAGTTTGAAATAAGTGTTCAGAATTTGGGGGTGAATTTCCCATTCGTGGACCTGTTGGTGATCTCGAGAGAGATTGTCTGCGAGTTGATTTTGGATCCCTGGTATAAAAATTGTGCTATTAGGCGAATTTGGTTGTGAATTGCCCAACGCCAAATCTTTTGTGCTAGCAGGCTTAACTGCGTGGAGTGCGTCCCCCCTTGCTTGTTTAGATAATACATAGTCGTCATGTTGTCTGTTTTGACGAGAATGTATTTGTGAACTATTATTGGTTGGAAAGCTTTTAGTGCTTGAAAAACTGCTAGAAGTTCTAGGTGATTTATATGCAGTTTTGTTTGATGTACGTTCCATTGTCCTTGTATGCTGTGTTGATCGAGGTGTGCTCCCCACCCTGTCATGGAAGCATCTGTTGTTATTACGTATTGTGGCACTGGGTCTTGGAAAGGCCGCCCTTTGTGTAAATTTATGTTGTTCCACCACAGAAGCGAGAGGTAAGTTTGGCGGTCTAACACCAGATCTAGAAGATGACCCTGTGCTTGAGACCACTGTGATGCTAGGCACTGTTGTAAGGGCCTCATGTGCAGTCTTGCGTTTGGGACAATGGCTATGCATGAAGACATCATGCCTAGGAGTTGTAGTACCATCTTTGCTTGTATCCTTTGTGTTGGATACATGCGTTGTATGATGGTGTTGAAATTTTGAATTCTTTGGGGACTTGGAGTGGCTACTCCTTTTGATGTGTCTATTATGGCTCCCAGGTATTGTTGTACCTTGCGCGGCAGAATTTTGGATTTTGTGAAATTGACGGTGAACCCTAGTTTGAAGAGGGTTTGTATGATATGATTTGTGTGATTTGAGCACTCTATTAACGAATGGGCCTTGATTAGCCAGTCGTCTAGATATGGGAACACATGTATTTGCTGCCTTCTTATGTGTGCAGCGACTACCGCTAGACATTTGGTAAAGACTCTTGGTGCGGTTGTTAATCCGAAAGGCAGTACCTTGAATTGGTAATGTATTCCGTTGAATACAAACCTTAGGTATTTCCTGTGCGATGGGTGTATTGGTATATGGAAATAAGCATCCTTGAGGTCTAAAGTTGCCATGTAGTCGTGTAGTTTTAGCAATGGCAATACTTCTTGTAGTGTGACCATGTGAAAGTGGTCTGATTTGATGAAAGTGTTCACTACTCTGAGGTCTAGGATTGGTCTCAGCGTTTTGTCCTTCTTTGGTATCAGAAAGTACAGTGAGTAAACTCCTGTGTTTATTTGTGTGTTTGGCACTAATTCGATTGCATTCTTTTGCAATAGTGCCTGCACTTCTATCTCCAGGAGATTGGAATGGTGTGTTGTCAAATTTTGTGCTTTTGGTGGTATGTTTGGAGCGAATTGTAGAAATTCTATGCAATAACCATGTTGGATAATTGCTAGAACCCAAGTGTCTGTAGTGATTTCCTCCCATGCTTTGTAATAATGACTTATTCTTCCCCCCACTGGTGTTGTGTGGAGGGGGTGAGTGACTTGTGAGTCACTGTTTAGTAGTAGGGGTTTTGGGGCTCTGAAATCTTCCTCTATTCCTAGGGAATTGCCCTCCTCTATATTGTCCCCGAAAACCTCCTCTACACTGTCCCTGGTAACTGGACGGTGTTGCTTGTGAGGTGCTGGCTTGTGTGCTCTGACCCCGAAACCCCCCTCGAAAGGGTGTTTTACGGAATATGCTGTAATTGCCTCTGCTCTGCGGGGAGTAGAGTGCGCCCATGGCTTTAGCAGTGTCCGTATCTTTTTTGAGTTTCTCAATCGCTGTGTCCACTTCTGGACCGAACAGTTCTTTTTCGTTAAAAGGCATATTGAGAACTGCTTGTTGAATCTCTGGTTTAAATCCAGACGTTCGGAGCCATGCATGCCTTCTGATAGTTACAGATGTATTAATTGTCCGTGCAGCTGTATCTGCAGCGTCCATGGAGGAGCGGATCTGGTTGTTGGAAATGGTCTGTCCCTCCTCAACCACTTGTTTTGCCCTATTTTGTAAGTCCTTGGGCAGATGTTCAATGAGATGTTGCATCTCGTCCCAGTGGGCTCTGTCATAGCGCGCAAGTAGTGCCTGGGAGTTCGCGATGCGCCACTGGTTTGCAGCTTGTGCTGCGACTCTCTTACCAGCTGCATCGAACTTGCGGCTTTCTTTATCTGGGGGTGGTGCATCTCCAGATGTGTGGGAGTTGGCCCTTTTCCTAGCTGCTCCTACAACAACAGAGTCTGGTGGCAGCTGTGTAGTGATGAAAACCGGGTCTGTAGGAGGCGCCTTATACTTTTTTTCCACCCTTGGTGTGATTGCCCTACTTTTGACCGGCTCCTTAAAGATTTCTTTTGCGTGCCGGAGCATACCAGGGAGCATAGGCAGGCTTTGGTATGAGCTGTGGGTGGAGGAGAGTGTGTTGAATAAAAAATCATCCTCGACCTGTTCTGAGTGGAGGCTTACGTTGTGAAATTGTGCTGCTCTAGCCACCACTTGAGAATACGCGGTGCTGTCCTCTGGTGGAGATGGCTTCGTAGGGTATGCCTCCGGACTGTTATCTGACACTGGGGCGTCGTATAGGTCCCATGCGTCTTGATCTTGGTCACCCTGGCTTATGGTGGTGTGAGCTGGGGAGTGTGATGGAGTTTGTGCTGGTGAGACGTTAATCACGGGCGGAGGAGAGGGTGGTGGGGTAGCTCTTTTCACCACTTTTGGTTGTGGTGTCTGTTCAGTTTGGAACTCCAACCTTCTCTTTCTTCTAATGGGGGGAAGGGTGCTTATTTTTCCTGTCCCCTGCTGTATGAAAATACGCTTTTGCGTATGGTCCACATCAGTTGATTGTAGCTCTTCCTCAAACCTATGCTTTTGCATTTGGGAGGTTAGCGAGTGCTCTTCTGTATAAGAGCCTGAAGCTGGGTCGCTTGCAGTTTGTTTCGGCACCGAAACCCTGTCTGCGTGTTTTTTCGGCTCCGAGGTGACTTTTTTCTTTTTCGGGGCCGAAACCTCTCGGCGTCGATCTTCTTCGGTGCCGCTGTCTCGGCGTCGAGCCGTGTCTACACCGGCATCTCAGTGTCGAGGCTTGTCTCCAGCACTTTCTCGGTCCCGAGAAGGCTGCGTGCCGGTGTCTCGACCGGAGTCGGACGATCTCGGCACTGTTTGGGCCTTTTTCGGTGCCGACGGTCGGTCACCGAATTTATGGGTGGAGCCATGGCCAGATGGCAGTGGCGTCCCCTGGGCCTTGTAAATCTTCCTCCGTGTGGTTTTCGACGTCTTACTCACGGTTTGTGTATCGTCGAATCCTTCGGAGTCCGATTCTTGGATCGAGAAGGTACCTTTCTCTTCCTGTTCCTCGAACTCTCGGTGGGCTGTCGGCGCGGACGCCATCTGAAGTCTTTTGGCTCGACGGTCTCGGAGTGTCTTTCGGGACCGGAACGCACGACAGGCCTCGCAGGTGTCTTCACTGTGCTCAGGTGACAGGCACAGGTTACAGACCAAGTGTTGGTCTGTATAGGGGTATTTATTGTGGCATTTGGGGCAGAAACGGAACGGGGTCCGTTCCATCGGCGTTCTTCAGCACGCGGTCGGGCCGACCAGGCCCCGACGGGGGATCAAAAAACTACCCCGAAGGGCACCGGAGCTCTTCGATCTTCGATGCGGTGTTGAATCTAAGTACGCCGATCCCGAACGCAACAATACCGACGAAAATCTTCCGAAATTAGCTAACTTTCCGTTCCGAAACTCGGAGCGACCGGAACACGTCCGAACCCGATGGCGGAAAAAAAACAATCGAAGATGGAGTCGACGCCCATGCGCAATGGAGACAAAAGGAGGAGTCACTCGGTCCCGTGACTCGAAAGACTTCTTCGAAGAAAAACAACTTGTAACACTTCGGCCCAACACCAGATGGCGAGCTATTGCAAAACATGCGTATCTACAGCGACAGATGCCATCGAACATATTGATTCCTCATGTTTAGTGTATAGCATTTTTGTAAGTACAATCACTACCCTCCTCCCTTTATGTTTGTTTTTTAAACAGGGATTACCTCTAACAACCCCCCCTCCTACCCCCCCTCTAAACACACACACAAAAGGTGCAGTGTAACTTTTTCCAAGCACTTACTCTGAATTCGCAATGTAAAATAAATTTCCTATAAAGGCATACAAATCCTTTGCAGTGAGATGTGCACAAAGGAATTCTGCTTGGTTTCTCCATGAAGAGAGAACTGCAGGTGCCATCACTGTTGTGGCCACGCCAGAGAAAGGAGTATCATCTTCAAACCAATGCTGGTACAGGCGGAACAAATCATCTAGCAGAAGTTCAATTGGTGGCAGCTCTTTGACATTGCCACATTAATCTACAGAGGTCTGGCAGAGGCACTCAGGTTTAAAGTGCAGTCAAGGCTGCAATTCCACTTGTAGGCTGGGTTGACACTTTAGAATGTAATAGACAACCAGTATTATGAGTGACACAATGCAATAGTTGCCACAATCCATCTTGCGCTCCTTTGTTTCGAAAGTGGACAGCCTTTCTGTGGCTGGCCAGAGACCCTGAACAGCTTGTGTTCCTGTCAAAAGGTCTTAGTGCCTTATTACGACCTTGACAGAGGGGTTTCCTCTATCACAAATGTGACGGGTATTCCGTTCCATCGTATTACGATCTCCACTGAATATAATGGAATCATAATATGGCAGACGGGATACCCGCCACATTTGTGATGGAGGAAACCCCTACATCAAAGTCTAAAAGATAGAACCTTGAATTAATAGCATGCAGCTAACTCCAATCTTCGGTATTTGCAGTGTTTGGGGGTGGATATCTATGTGATAATTGTTGCCCTGCAAGCCTAGAAAGGTCATAAACTAATCTACTTGAACTGCAATACCTCCTGCCCAGTTACCACCCCAAAATACTGTTTCTGTAGCTATTTGTGGAGTTGTTTGTTAAAGCTCCAGGATGGGCTGCCATTCCCCCGATTCTCCTTATAATCAGGAAAAACCTGGAGCCTTGAGTAGAAACCTCTCCCATTGTTGGGATTTGGGGATGGGATCCAAGGCCCTCTTTTTTCCATATATTGTTATTAGTGACAGTTTTGATAACAATGATCAAAGAGCATACATCTACCTTCTACCAGTTTTTATGAACACGCAGCAGTAATGTTGTGTGTGTGGATCTGGTCCGTTTGTCATATTTTGCAACTTGAGCATGTTCATGTATTAAGAAACAGCTATCATTGACACAGGCATCGTTGTCACTCATGGAATCAGTTAACAAGGTCAACACAACTATAAACAACTGTGTCATTAACTCTGCTCACTGTCCTGCATCCGCCACCTTCCTTTCATTTACAAGAAGAAGAAATAGTGATCAAACAACCAGTAAACATTTCGTAATGGACATTATCTAGCAACATAATATGAGCACAGGTTAGCCTTTGGGGATAAGTATCTCATTAGGTTTCATCAGATACTCAGACCATGGTTCCATAAGATCTCTTTGCACTAGTGTCAGCACATATTGAGAGCTCCACCAAAGTTCAACAAGTTATATCTCTCTCTGCCATAGAGCGATTAAGGATGCCTTCGCTGCCTTCCAAGATAGGGCAATGGGTCTCTGGGACAGAACTTAATGCCAGGTGTTGGAACCCCCCCTAAGTTGTTATGTGGCTTTTGTCATGAGTCATGAGCCATGAGCATGAGTGAAGAATAAATAACACAGGGTCACATGATAAAACTGATGCTGTAATAACAGAAATACACAAAGTAATTTTCTGCCAGAAATCCTCTATTACAGGGCACAGCCACACCCACCAGGTGAAGGAACCCTGTTGTCATCTGCGACATGATGCCCTGATTCCTGGGTACATCTTGGCAATCCTATTGGGGGAGAGATATGTATGATGTATGTAATTAAACTGTAGAAATCAGAATCATGCATTTTTTGTGAACCCGCTGCTTGCCCCCAGTTATCTCCGCCATATGGTCTCTTGTATAGCCATTGGTAAGTTAGCCTCCCACCATCCCTTGAGAGTCAAAGGACCTGATCCTACAATTTTCTAGTTTAGGGATAAAAAAGGGAAACTGCCCTTAATGGCCCAATTAGCATTAGCATCATCTCTAGAGGTTTAACCTCTAACACCTTTGCCATGTTATTAGTCAAATTGTCCCTGCTACTCTACAAATTGTGGAATATAAAAGGAACTGGCCTGGGTCCAATTTACATCTTTCCGGTACATCCTTGAAGGCACGGAGCTTGCCCTCCCTCATATCACCCCATGTTTTGTATCCCGCTGTACTCAAATTATTGACTTAGTAAATTCCTTTCAATCGTCTACGTTGTAGTAGGGCCCTTAGGGGAATAGCAGGTGTGGAAGGTCCCGTTCCTTTGCCTTGTAAGATATATTTCTGCCAACACCACGTTGCCACCCTCAGAAAAGCGTTGCGGATGGTGCAAAGGGCTGGTGGGTCCAGGAGCCACTCCAATAAAGGTGTGTTCTGGAAATCCACATCCAAGAGCAAGCCCTTGGGATTCAGGGATTCTGGAGCCATCTGAGAGGACACTGCAATTGAGCAGCTGCATAGTAATACTTAGATCTGAGCAACTAACTCTCCATTTCCCAAAGTATTATCTAGAGTGCCTACTTTGACTCTGTGCCTTTTGGTAGCCCTTACTAATGATGACAGTAAACGTTGTAGCTCGGAGAAGAGACTTCTGCAATATTACCGGTAATGAAGCAAAGTAATTTAAGACTCATGGTAATATTAGAATTTTGGCAATGAAATTCGTCCTATCTGGGATAAAGGAAGCTGTGTCCAGAAGGGAAGTGACTGTCTTATTGCCTTCAAATCCTTGCCCAGATTCCCCTCTATCAAGTCTTGTTCAGAATGATATATATGGAAAATGTCACTTACCCAGTGTACATCTGTTCGTGGCATGAGACGCTGCAGATTCACATGCTGTGCACTGTTCCTGCCATCTAGTGTTGGGCTCAGTGTGTTAAAAGTTGTTTTTTTTCGAAGAAGTCTTTTCGAGTCACGGGACCGAGTGACTCCTCCCTTTCGGCTCCACTGCGCATGGGCGTCGACTCCATCTTAGATTGTTTTCCCCGCAAAGGGTGAGGTAGGAGTTGTGAGTATACTAGAGGTGCCCATTTAAAGGAGTAGTAATGTATGTACATAGTGTGAATTAGAAATAATATTTATTTACATATTTACAAATTTTATGCAAGTAAAAACGGCTACAGGCTCCCGGGGAGGTGGGAGGGTGCATGTGAATCTGCAGCGTCTCATGCCACGAACAGATGTACACTGGGTAAGTGACATTTCCCGTTCGATTGCATGTGTAGCTGCAGATACACATGCTGTGCATAGACTACAAAGCAGTAAGCTCCCCAAAAGCGGTGGTTTAGCCTGTAGAAGTTGTCTGAATGAAAATGTCACTTACCCAGTGTACATCTGTTCGTAGCATCAGTCGCAGTAGATTCGCATGTTTTGCAATAGCTCACCATCTGGTGTTGGGCCGGAGTGTTACAAGTTGTTTTTCTTCGAAGAAGTCTTTCGAGTCACGGGACCGAGTGACTCCTCCTTTTGTCTCCATTGTGCATGGGCGTCGACTCCATCTTCGATTGTTTTTCCTCGCAGAGGGTGAGGTAGGAGTTGAATTGTAGTAATAGTGCCCATGCAATGGAGTGACTAAGTATGCACCTATTTAAGGTTGAGATGATACATATCTAAATAGTTGAAGGTAACTTCCAAACTGCTACAGGCTCCCGGGGAGGCGGGTGGGCACATGCGAATCTACTGCGACTGATGCCACGAACAGATGTACACTGGGTAAGTGACATTTTCAGTTCGATGGCATCTGTCGCTGTAGATACGCATGTTTTGCATAGACTAGTAAGCAGTTATCTCCCCAAAAGCGGTGGATCAACCTGTAGGAGTGGAAGTAGTCTGAAATAATGTTCTTAATACGGTTTGACCTACTGTGGCTTGTTGTGCGGATAACACGTCTACACAGTAGTGCTTGGTGAATGTGTGAGGCGTAGACCATGTGGCTGCCTTACATATTTCTTGCATTGGGATGTTTCCTAGAAAGGCCATGGTAGCACCTTTCTTTCTGGTTGAGTGTGCCCTTGGTGTAATGGGCAGCTGTCGTTTAGCTTTAAGGTAGCAGATTTGGATGCATTTAACTATCCATCTGGCTATACCTTGTTTTGATATTGGGTTTCCTGCATGAGGTTTTTGAAATGCAATAAATAGTTGTTTAGTCTTTCTGATGTTTTTTGTTCTGTCAATGTAATACATCAATGCTCTTTTGACATCTAATGTATGTAGTGCCCTTTCAGCTACGGTATCTGGCTGTGGAAAGAACACTGGAAGTTCCACTGTTTGATTTAGATGGAACGGTGAAATAACCTTTGGCAAAAATTTAGGATTGGTCCTTAGGACGACCTTATTCTTGTGTAGTTGTATAAAAGGTTCCTGTATTGTAAACGCCTGAATCTCGCTTACTCTTCTTAGGGAAGTAATGGCGATGAGAAATGCCACCTTCCAGGTTAGGAACTGTATTTCGCAGGAGTGCATGGGTTCAAAAGGTGGACCCATAAGTCTAGTTAGGACAACATTTAGGTTCCATGAAGGAACAGGTGGTGTTCTTGGTGGTATAATTCTCCTAAGGCCCTCCATGAATGCTTTAATGACTGGTATCTTATATAGTGAAGTTGAATAGGTAGTCTGCAGGTATGCAGATATTGCTGCAAGGTGTATTTTAATGGAAGAGAAAGCCAGGTTAGATTTTTGTAAGTGAAGCAAGTAACCCACTACATGTTCTGGAGTTGTGTGTAATGGTTGTATTTGATTAATATGGCAGTAGCAAACAAACCTCTTCCATTTACTTGCATAGCAGTGCCTGGTGGATGGCCTTCTGGCTTGTTTTATGACTTCCATACATTCTTGGGTAAGTTGTAAGTGCCCGAATTCTAGGATTTCAGGAGCCAGATTGCTAGATTCAGCGATGCTGGATCTGGGTGTCTGATCTTTTGGTTGTGCTGTGTCAACAGATCTGGCCTGTTGGGCAATTTGATGCAGGGTATTACTGATAGGTCTAGCAGCGTTGTGTACCAGGGTTGCCTTGCCCAAGTTGGTGCTATTAATATGAGTTTGAGTTTGTTTTGACTGAGTTTGTTTATCAGGTAAGGAAGGAGAGGGAGAGGAGGAAAAGCGTAAGCAAATATCCCTGACCAGTTCATCCATAGGGCATTGCCTTGGGACTGTTTGTGTGGGTATCTGGATGCGAAGTTTTGGCATTTTGCGTTCTCCTTTGTCGCAAACAAGTCTATCTGAGGTGTTCCCCAGAGTTTGAAATAAGTGTTCAGAATTTGGGGGTGAATTTCCCATTCGTGGACCTGTTGGTGATCTCGAGAGAGATTGTCTGCGAGTTGATTTTGGATCCCTGGTATAAATTGTGCTATTAGGCGAATTTGGTTGTGAATTGCCCAACGCCAAATCTTTTGTGCTAGCAGGCTTAACTGCGTGGAGTGCGTCCCCCCTTGCTTATTTAGATAATACATTGTTGTCATGTTGTCTGTTTTGACGAGAATGTATTTGTGAACTATTATTGGTTGGAAAGCTTTTAGTGCTTGAAAAACTGCTAGAAGTTCTAGGTGATTTATATGCAGTTTTGTTTGATGTACGTTCCATTGTCCTTGTATGCTGTGTTGATCGAGGTGTGCTCCCCACCCTGTCATGGAAGCATCTGTTGTTATTACGTATTGTGGCACTGGGTCTTGGAAAGGCCGCCCTTTGTTTAAATTTATGTTGTTCCACCACAGAAGCGAGAGGTAAGTTTGGCGGTCTATTAACACCAGATCTAGAAGGTGACCCTGTGCTTGTGACCATTGTGATGCTAGGCACTGTTGTAAGGGCCTCATGTGCAGTCTTGCGTTTGGGACAATGGCTATGCATGAAGACATCATGCCTAGGAGTTGTAGTACCATCTTTGCTTGTATCCTTTGTGTTGGATATATGCGTTGTATGATGGTGTTGAAATTTTGAATTCTTTGGGGACTTGGAGTGGCTACTCCTTTTGATGTGTCTATTATGGCTCCCAGGTATTGTTGTACCTTGCGCGGCAGAATTTTGGATTTTGTGAAATTGACGGTGAACCCTAGTTTGAAGAGGGTTTGTATGATATGATTTGTGTGATTTGAGCACTCTATTAACGAATGGGCCTTGATTAGCCAGTCGTCTAGATATGGGAACACATGTATTTGCTGCCTTCTTATGTGTGCAGCGACTACCGCTAGACATTTGGTAAAGACTCTTGGTGCGGTTGTTAATCCGAAAGGCAGTACCTTGAATTGGTAATGTATTCCCTTGAATACAAACCTTAGGTATTTCCTGTGCGATGGGTGTATTGGTATATGGAAATAAGCATCCTTGAGGTCTAAAGTTGCCATGTAGTCGTGTAGTTTTAGCAATGGCAATACTTCTTGTAGTGTGACCATGTGAAAGTGGTCTGATTTGATGAAAGTGTTCACTACTCTGAGGTCTAGGATTGGTCTCAGCGTTTTGTCCTTCTTTGGTATCAGAAAGTACAGTGAGTAAACTCCTGTGTTTATTTGTGTGTTTGGCACTAATTCGATTGCATTCTTTTGCAATAGTGCCTGCACTTCTATCTCCAGGAGATTGGAATGGTGTGTTGTCAAATTTTGTGCTTTTGGTGGTATGTTTGGAGGGAATTGAAGAAATTCTATGCAATAACCATGTTGGATAATTGCTAGAACCCAAGTGTCTGTAGTGATTTCCTCCCATGCTTTGTAATAATGACTTATTCTTCCCCCCACTGGTGTTGTGTGGAGGGGGTGAGTGACTTGTGAGTCACTGTTTAGTAGTAGGGGTTTTGGGGCTCTGAAATCTTCCTCTATTCCTAGGGAATTGCCCTCCTCTATATTGTCCCCGAAAACCTCCTCTACACTGTCCCTGGTAACTGGACGGTGTTGCTTGTGAGGTGCTGGCTTGTGTGCTCTGACCCCGAAACCCCCCTCGAAAGGGTGTTTTACGGAATATGCTGTAATTGCCTCTGCTCTGCGGGGAGTAGAGTGCGCCCATGGCTTTAGCAGTGTCCGTATCTTTTTTGAGTTTCTCAATCGCTGTGTCCACTTCTGGACCGAACAGTTCTTTTTCGTTAAAAGGCATATTGAGAACTGCTTGTTGAATCTCTGGTTTAAATCCAGACGTTCGGAGCCATGCATGCCTTCTGATAGTTACAGATGTATTAATTGTCCGTGCAGCTGTATCTGCAGCGTCCAAGGAGGAGCGGATCTGGTTGTTGGAAATGGTCTGTCCCTCCTCAACCACTTGTTTTGCCCTATTTTGTAAGTCCTTGGGCAGATGTTCAATGAGATGTTGCATCTCGTCCCAGTGGGCTCTGTCATAGCGCGCAAGTAGTGCCTGGGAGTTCGCGATGCGCCACTGGTTTGCAGCTTGTGCTGCGACTCTTACCAGCTGCATCGAACTTGCGGCTTTCTTTATCTGGGGGTGGTGCATCTCCAGATGTGTGGGAGTTGGCCCTTTTCCTAGCTGCTCCTACAACGACAGAGTCTGGTGGCAGCTGTGTAGTGATGAAAACCGGGTCTGTAGGAGGCGCCTTATACTTTTTTTCCACCCTTGGTGTGATAGCCCTACTTTTGACCGTCTCCTTAAAGATTTCTTTTGCGTGCCGGAGCATACCAGGGAGCATAGGCAGGCTTTGGTATGAGCTGTGGGTGGAGGAGAGTGTGTTGAATAAAAAATCATCCTCGACCTGTTCTGAGTGGAGGCTTACGTTGTGAAATTGTGCTGCTCTAGCCACCACTTGAGAATACGCGGTGCTGTCCTCTGGTGGAGATGGCTTCGTAGGGTATGCCTCCGGACTGTTATCTGACACTGGGGCGTCGAATAGGTCCCATGCGTCTTGATCTTGGTCACCCTGGTTTATGGTGGTGTGAGCTGGGGAGTGTGATGGAGTTTGTGCTGGTGAGACGTTAATCACGGGCGGAGGAGAGGGTGGTGGGGTAACTCTTTTCACCACTTTTGGTTGTGGTGTCTGTTCAGTTTGGAACTCCAACCTTCTCTTTCTTCTAATGGGGGGAAGGGTGCTTATTTTTCCTGTCCCCTGCTGTATGAAAATACGCTTTTGCGTATGGTCCACATCAGTTGATTGTAGCTCTTCCTCAAACCTATGCTTTTGCATTTGGGAGGTTAGCGAGTGCTCTTCTGTATAAGAGCCTGAAGCTGGGTCGCTTGCAGTTTGTTTCGGCACCGAAACCCTGTCTGCGTGTTTTTTCGGCTCCAAGGTGACTTTTTTCTTTTTCGGGGCCGAAACCTCTCGGTGTCGATCTTCTTCGGTGCCGCTGTCTCGGCGTCGAGCCGTGTCCACACCGGCATCTCGGTGTCGAGGCTTGTCTCCAGCACTTTCCTGGTCCCGAGAAGGCTGCGTGCCGGTGTCTCGACCGGAGTCGGACGATCTCGGCACTGTTTGGGCCTTTTTCGGTGCCGACGGTCGGTCACCGAATTTATGGGTGGAGCCATGGCCTGATGGCAGTGGCGTCCCCTGGGCCTTGTAAATCTTCCTCTGTGTGGTTTTCGACGTCTTACTCACGGTTTGTGTATCGTCGAATCCTTCGGAGTCTGAGTCTTGGATCGAGAAGGTACCTTCCTCTTCTTGTTCCTCGAACTCTCGGTGGGCTGTCGGCGCGGACGCCATCTGAAGTCTTCTGGCTCGACGGTCTCGGAGTGTTTTTCGGGACCGGAACGCACGACAGGCCTCGCAGGTGTCTTCACTGTGCTCAGGTGACAGGCACAGGTTACAGACCAAGTGTTGGTCTGTATAGGGGTATTTATTGTGGCATTTGGGGCAGAAACGGAACGGGGTCCGTTCCATCGGCGTTCTTCAGCACGCGGTCGGGCCGACTAGGCCCCGACGGGGGATCGAAAAACTACCCCGAAGGGCACCGGAGCTCTTCGATGCGGTGTTGAATCTAACTACGCCGATCCCGAACGCAACAATACCGATGAAAATCTTCCGAAATTAGCTATCTTTCCGTTCCGAAACTCGGAGCGACAGGAACACGTCCGAACCCGATGGCGGAAAAAAAACAATCGAAGATGGAGTCGACGCCCATGCGCAATGGAGACAAAAGGAGGAGTCACTCGGTCCCGTGACTCGAAAGACTTCTTCGAAGAAAAACAACTTGTAACACTCCGGCCCAACACCAGATGGCGAGCTATTGCAAAACATGCGTATCTACAGCGACAGATGCCATCGAACATAATGTTCTTAATACAGCCTGTCCTACTGTGGCTTGTTGTGTTACTAACACGTCTACACAGTAATGCTTAGTAAATGTATGAGGCGTAGACCAGGTGGCTGCCTTACAAGTTTCTGTCATTGGTATATTTCCAAGAAAAGCAATTGTGGCACCTTTCTGTCTAGTGGAATGTGCCCTTGGTGTAAAGGGTAATTCTCTTTTTGCTTTAAGGTAACAGGTTTGAATGCATTTAACTATCCATCTGGCAATGCCTCGTTTGGATATTGGGTTACCTGCGTAGGGTTTCTGGAAAGCTACGAACAATTGTTTTGTTTTACGAAAACGTTTCGTTCTGTCAATGTAGTACATTAGTGCTCTTTTACTGTCTAATGTATGCAAGGCCCTTTCAGCTACTGAGTCTGGTTGTGGAAAGAAGACTGGAAGTTCCACAGTCTGGTTTAGATGGAATGGTGATATGACCTTTGGTAAAAAACTTTGGATTTGTACAGAGAATCACTTTATGTTTATGTATTTGTATAAAGGGTTCTTGAATAGTAAATGCTTGTATTTCACTCACTCTTTCGAGTGATGTGATGGCTATTAGAAAGGCTACTTTCCAAGTTAGAAATTGAATTTGACAAGAATGCATGGGATTCGAATGGTGGGCCCATGAGTCGTTTTAATACAATATTAAGGTTCCACGAAGGTACTGATGGTGGGTGTCCTTGGGGGTATGATTCTTTTTAGTCCTTCCTTAAATGATTTAATAACTGGGATTCTAAAAAACGATGTTGTATGTGCGATCTGCAGATAGGCGGATATTGCAGTGAGATGGATTTTAATGGAAGAGAAAGCCAGATTAGACTTTTGTAAGTGTAATAAATAACTTACTATGTCTTGTGTGGAGGCATTTAGTGGCATAATTTGATTAGTGTGACAGTAGCAAACATATCTTTTCCACTTGTTTGCATAACAATGTCTTGTAGGTTTTCTCGCTCGTTTAATAACCTCCATACACTCTTGTGAAAGGTTTAAATGTCCGAATTCTAAGACTTCAGGAGCTAGATTGCTAGATTGAACGATGCTGGATTCGGGTGTCTGATCTGTTGTTTGTGTTGTGTTAACAGATCTGGTCTGTTTGGTAGTTTGATGTGGGGTACTACTGATAAATCCAACAGTGTTGTGTACCACGGTTGGCGAGCCCAGGTTGGTGCTATGAGTATTAGTTTGAGTCTGTTTTGACATAGTTTGTTGACCAGATAAGGAATGAGCGGGAGAGGGGGGGGAAGAGTAAGCAAATATCCCTGGCCAACTGATCCATAGAGCATTGCCATTGGATTGAGGGTGTGGGTACCTGGACGCAAAGTTTTGGCATTTTGCGTTTTCTTTTGTTGCAAATAGGTCTATGTTTGGTGTTCCCCAGCGGTGGAAGTGATCCTGTAGGATCTGGGGATGTATTTCTCATTCGTGAGTTTGCTGTTGATCTCAACTGAGATTGTCGGCTAACTGATTCTGAATGCCTGGTATGTATTGTGCTATTAGGCGAATGTGGTTGTGAATTGCCCAATGCCAAATCTTTTGAGGACATCATGCCTAGTAGTTTCATTACAAACCTTACCGTGTAGTGTTGGTTTGGATTTATGCTTGATCTTACATTTTGAAACGATTGGACTCTTTGTGGAATTGGAGTGGCAATTGCTCTTTGTGTGTTGAACGTTGCTCCCAAGTATTGTTGTATTTGGGATGGTTGCAGATGTGATTTTTGGTAATTTATAGAGAACCCTAGTTTGTGTAGAGTTTCTATGACGTATTGTGTGTGAATTTGACATTGTTGTTGAGTGTTGGCTTTTATTACTCCAGTCGTCCAAATATGGGAATACGTGCATGTGCTGTCTCCTTATGTGAGCTGCTACTACTGCTAGGCATTTTGTGAATACTCTGGGGGCTGTTGTTATCCCGAATGGTAGCACTTTGAATTGATAGTGTCTGCCTTGCATTACAAATCTTAGGTATTTTCTGTGAGAAGGATGGATGGGTATGTGGAAATACGCATCCTTGAGATCCAGTGTTGTCATGTATTCCCCCTGTTTTAGTAAGGGAACTACGTCTTGAAGTGTTACCATGTGGAAATGATCTGATTTGATGAAGAGATTTAGTGTTCTGAGGTCTATGATAGGCCTTAACGTTTTGTCCTTTTTTGGAATGAGGAAATATAGTGAGTAAACGCCTGTTCCTTTTTGGTGATTGGGTACGAGCTCTATTGCTTGTTTTTGTAACAGTGTATGGACCTCTATATGTAATAGGTCCAAGTGTTGTTGAGACAGTCTGTTCGTTGTTGGTGGCACATCTGGAGGGAATGTTGTGAATTCCATGCAATAACCATGTTGGATAATTGATAGGACCCATGTGTCTGTGGTAATATGTGTCCAATCGTGGTAGTAGTTGGTTAGTTCCCCCCCCCCCAACTGGTGACAAGTGTTGGGGTGTTGTGACGTTGAAGTCACTGCTTGCTAGGGCTTGGTTTGGCGGGCTGGAATTTTCCCCTTCCTCTTGGGAATTGTCCTCTATAGGAACCACAAAACCCTCCCCTCTGGTATTGTGATTGATAGGTGGGTTTTGTTTGAGAGGTGGAAGGTTCAGATGTTTGTTGCCGAAACCCCCCTCTAAATTGTGGCTTCCTAAAAGTGCCTCTGAATTGTGGTGAATAGAGCACGCCCATGGCTTTGGCCATGTCCTTGTCTTTTTAAATTTTTCAATAGCAGTATCGACTTCCGGCCAAACAACTGTTGTTGGTTAAACGGCATATTTAACACCGCTTGTTGAATTCCTGGTTTGAATCCAGATCTCCGCAGCCATGCATGCCTGCGAATGGTTACAGCCATGTTGACAGTCCGTGCTGCTGTATCTGCAGAGTCTACTGCGGACCTTATTTGATTGTTAGACATGGCCTGTCCCTCTTCAACTACTTGCTGGGCACGTTTTTGGTGTTCATTGGGCAAGTGCTGTATGATGTCCTGCATCTCGTCCCAGTGTGCCCTGTCGTAGCGTGCAAGTAGGGCTTGCGAATTCACAATTCACCATTGGTTGGCTGCTTGTGATGCCACTCGCTTGCCTGCTGTGTCGAATTTCCGACTTTCTTTGTCAGGTGGTGGAGCATCCCCTGACGATTGAGAGTTTGCTCTTTTCCTTGCTGCCCCTACAACCACTGAGTCCGGTGTGAGCTGCTGCGTTATAAACACTGGGTCTGTTGGATGTGGTTTGTACTTCTTTTCAACCCTAGGCGTGATAGCTCTTCCCTTTACAGGATCTTGGAAGACCTGTTGCGCGTGCCTGAGCATGCCCGATAGCATTGTCAGGCTTTGATAGGACGCATGGGTGGATACCAGAGTGTTAAAAAGGAAGTCATCTTCCACTGGCTTAGTGTCCATTGCTACATTGTGGAACGTAGCTGCCCTGGCTAGTACCTGCATATATGCAGTACTGTCTTCCGGTGGTGACGGCTTGGTTGGATAACACTCTGGGCTGTTATCCGATATTGGTTGATCATATAAGTCCCATGCATCAGCATCGTCTTGGGTCATCCCAGTATGTGTGGGTGACTGCATTATTGGTGTTCCCACTGGTGACATTTGTGGTGAGTGCAGTGGGGATGGTTGTGGTGAGACCTATGGTGTTGGTGACTTGTCTCTAACCACTTTGGTCGCATTTCTGTTTCTTGAAATACAAGTTTTCTTTTATATTTGAGTGGAGGTAAAGTCTGAATCTTGCCAGTATCCTTTTGGATATGTAACCTTTGTTGTCTTTGGTCAGGTTCCTCCATATCCAACTCTTGCTCAAATCTATGTCTTTCCTTAAGTTGCATGGAAAGCCCTTGCTCCTCTGTGTATGAGATTCTTTTCGGCCCGAGGCCGCTTTTTTCGGTACCGAAGTTTCAGATGTTATAGTCTTTTTCGGTTCCGAGGTGCTTTTACGGGGTTTGTTCGATTCGACCTCTCGGTGTCAAAATCTTTCAGTGCCAAAATCTCGACCGGAGTCGGAAGTCTTCGGCAACTCTATGGCCTTTTTCAGTGCCGATGTTTGGTCACCTTCCTTTCAGTGGGTTGACCAATGGCCTGCTGGCGGTGGCGTCCCCATGGCCTTAAGTTTTTTAGTGTGACCCTGAGTTTGGGACGGGGCAGGTTTACTCACGGTTTGTTGCACCGTCGATGGTCGTTCACTGTCGGATTCATCCGAGTCAGTCTCTTGGATGGAGATTCTTTCCTCCTCCTCGATGTCGAGGTCTTCTTTGATCGAAACGCTCGGCAAGCTTCACAAGTATCCTCTCTGTGTTCGGGTGACAAACACAGATTACAGACCTGATGCTGGTCTGTATAAGGATACTTTGCTTGACACTTAGGAGAGAAACGGAAGGGGGTCCGGTCCATTAGTATGGGATGACGGGTGCGGTCGGCCGACCAGGCCTCGGTGAAGAGTGGAAGCCCCGAAGGGCCGCCGAAGCGGTCTTGATGTCTGTGCCGATACACTAACACTAAACCGGTACCGAGCGATAACAATACCGTCGAATTTTCGATACTTTAGCTTCGAAATACGGAGTGAAGAGGAACACGTCCGAACCCGATGGCGGAAAGAAAACAATCTAAGATGGAGTCGACCCCCATGCGCAATGGAGCTGAAAGGGAGGAGTCACTCGGTCCCGTGACTCGAAAAGACTTCTTCGAAGAAAAACAACTTGTTACACTCCGAGCCCAACACTAGATGGCAGGAACAGTGCACAGCATGTGTATCTGCAGCTACACATGCCATCGAACATATATATATATATTCCTAAATATTTAAACATGTCAAATTCTCACTATAGGGGTATATTCCCTGGTGGATGATGTATAGGATCCAGTGTTCTCAGTAGAGGGAAGACACAGGACTTCACCCAATTAATATGAAGCCAGGATACATGATCAAATGCGCCTAGCTCGGACATAACCTCTAGCAAAATCATATGGCTCGCTTGTAGGTATATCAATGTGTTGTCAGCATACATCGACATAATAGGGGATGGTTTCCCATAGTATAGCCCCAAGCACTCGCTTTCTCCCGTAACTTTCCAGCCAATGGCTCCATAGCTAGGGTGAACAGTAGGGGTGATAAAGGGCAGCCCAGCCTGGTGCCCTGTTCAACAGCGAAGCTATCCGACATAACTGGGCCTGTACGTACTCTGGTCACTGGGCCCTCATAAAGGATTTGGATCCATTTACAAAACTTGGGACCTAAGCCCAGTTTTACAAGTACTTATTGCAGGTACCTCCATCTCAAAGTATTGGATGCCTTTTCAATGTCTAACGAGGTGACCTAACCCTGTTGAGAAGTGTGACATGTTCATTCCAGAACTCCAAATAACTGACCAATGCTTAGAAATCTATTCCTTCAGAGAATTCAGCCATTCCGATCTGGGTGAACGATAGTGTGAATCATGGGGGTCAGCCTGTTCACCAATATCTTACCTAATACTTTGTAATCAAGATTGAGCAATGAAAGAGGGCGGTTAGGAAGCCATCTCAAGTGGGTCCCTGCCAGGTTTCGGTAAGACTGTGATCAGGGTTTCTCGTATGCAGTCTGGTAATCGGGTCTTGGCCTTACTGTACACCTCCAATATTCATTGGGCAGGGAGAGATTGGTACCTGGCAGAGAATTCTATAGGCAGTCAGTCAGTACTGGGAGTTTTGCCCTTAGCTATCTGTTTGATAGCTGCCTCAACCTCTTGAGTGTCAGGGGTTGATCCAATTCCTTTCTTAGCAACAGAGTTATGGGTGTCATAGTGAGAGGGGGCTAAGTATGTGTTAACCATTTCCATAGTCACTTCTGTAGTTTCTTTGTAGAGTGTCCTATAATAGGTTTCAAATTCCTTATTAAGGGCCAGTTGGGAGTTCACAATGTTACCTGTGTGTACGAATTGCACCTATGACATTATGTAGGAGATCTAACCGTAGTCACCAGGCCAGCAGACTATTGGAGTTATCTCCCAGATTGTGCTGTTGCTTAGTGTATTCTTTATATTCAAATGTGGTCAGCTGACAAGATTTGTTTCCTGTATGGGGCACGGATGTCTTCCAGATTTTAAAGCTGTGTAGAGTCTTTTGTCCACTCGTTTGGCCTCCCTCAATTTACCTTCAGTGTCAGTAACTTCTCTTGGAAGATTTCGACTTATGCCATATCGTAGACATAAAGCCTCCCCCTCCTTTACCAACACCTTAAAGGCGTCCCACTCAATCCCCTCATGTGTTGCTGTGCCCCTTATTTTCCACAAAATATTTGTCTATTTGTCCATCCACGTGTACAATAAGATGCATCTGTAAGGGCTAGTGGTTGTAATCGCCAAGTGGGGATGAGCGGGATACTTCTGCCCCACTGGAAAGTCACGAATAGTGGACTATGTTTCAAGAGTGTTCTGTATAAATACTCTGCTCCTTTAAAGTTAGACACTAGCAACCCATATCCAAATATGAGATCTATTCTTGTGTGTAATGCGTGCATCGGAGATTAGTGGGAGTACTCTGGTTCTAAAGGGTGCAGCGTGCGCCATATCTCACTGACCTGCATGTAAAGTGCCCGTTGTTGTAATTGTCAAGTATTAACATGAGATACCGCTTCTATAGGTGGAAGTGTGGATCTAACCAACATTAAGTCCGGTACACAAATGAAATCTCTGCACCAGAAGAAGACAGACGGGGGGAGTGGAGAAGGGCCGGTATGAGGGAGTTAATGAAAAAATGGTTGGCCTACATTCGGAGTGTATATCACTACTAGGGTAAGGGCCTCCCCATCCAGTTTTCCCCTCTGCTGCCACATATTGGCCCACTGGATCCACTGATGTATTATCGATAGCAAATGGCACCCCAGGAGCCACGCACAGCAACACGCCCCTAGCATAAGCTCAATGAGTGATCCCTTTCATTGTGCCTCACCAGCATTTGCCTAACTTGGCGGGTTCCTCAGTTGTCATGGATCTCGTGGAGGCAGGCTAATTGGACGTGGCACCTCCTTAAATAGATGTAAATTCTGTGCTGTTTAGTGTAGTTGCCCATACCCCTCACATTCCATGTCATTATAGTATATTCCAGGGATGACATGTATTTTGTGTATGGAGTGTCGCCTGCGTCATCTGAGTTATTTGAGAGGAGAGGTGCAGTAGCAGTCGCGCTGAGCAACACTTCAAACAAATAATAAAACAAAACATTGTTAACAATTCCCAACAAATCCTTCACCCAGGCTGCACCCTCAGTAAATCACAGCTACTTTATGATTTAGCAACTTCTATAAAATCCATCAGGTATGAGGCGTGTTCTAAGGTAAGACTGAGGAAAGTCCGACTGACTCCGCGTGCCGCAATATCATTGCCTTAATAAAGCCTCACCATATTGTGCAGTCTAAGAGCCTCTTCCATAACACTCTCTCCCCGACCCCGCAGCAGGCATAACAATTGAGCCTGAGCTCAAGTGAGCCCTCTATATTGTTCAAGTTGATTGGAACAAGTCTACAGCCATGGGTATAATCTGTGGGCCATCTCTCAGTTCTTGCGGTTGAGTTGGGGATGCGGCGTCTAACTGAATACCATTGTCATTATCATTATCTAAGCCACTACCTTCCTGGCCGGATAAGGAAGTCTGTTCTACTGCTGCTACTAATTCAGCTCTGCCCAGTGCTGCTTGTGCTCTGGTTGGTTTTCCACAGATGCTTCCTATGGTCTTGTTAGAGCATCAAAGGCACCGTCGACACTCCCATCTTCCGGTGTCTTCAGTTGGCGGCAAACGTTGATGGTCTTCTCTGGTCTCGGCAGGGGAGGAGGCAACCGGCATGAGCACCTTCTGCACCTTTCACAGTCTTTACCTTGGACATCTTGAGCAAATACGAGGTTAAAAATGTAGTGTTGCCACAGAGTGAGAGAGCAGGACTCACAGTGCCTTTTCGCAGTCTTGCAAGTCCCTAGGCTCAATCGCACAAGCTCTTTGTTGGAGCCTCTTCTATTAAATATAGCCACTCTGCCGCTCACCTGGTGACAGCCGTTGACTCAGTGTCTCCCGAGTACCTGTGTGAGTGAGTAGCACCGGGGTCGTTTGGGGCTCGGCTCTACTCCCTCCTTTGTCTTTATAGATGGGTCATTGGTCAGGGAACACACAACTCAGGTTCCAGTTGGCAACGTGCAGCTAGCTGGGAGCCTCCCATACTGGGGCCCACTTCCATAGCAGTTTCTCAGCAGTCTTTTAAGTGTTCCTCATGGGCTGCAAGCTTGGCTCCCGAGCCTCCTCCCTCCAATGCAGGTGGCATTACCCTCTACGATATCAGGGGCCAGAGCAGCAAAACGGTCAGGGTAATCCACGTCAGTCCACCTGCTCTGATCGTTCCCTGATGAAGCTCTGATACATTGCCCACTTCCCTACAACGTCTTTGCGTGCCGGAGAGGAAATTAAAACAAACAAATGCACAAGAAGGGTTGGAGCTCTTATTCAAGTTTCTGTCCCAACCGCCATCTTGGATAAGCCCCCCAAGGCCCACTTTTGACGCATAGATCTCATCTCTGCTTGCAGGGCTTGTAGATGCTGGAGAATAGTTTTCTGCGGTGGAATTTGGGATGACCTTTGGATAACCAGTTCACTAGGTCGAACACTCAGCAATTGAATAGAATGACTTACCCATTGAGAATATGTAGCGGGGATCAAGCTGCCCACGATGTCTGGACATAAAGGTGGAACAGAATTTGGCAAAGAGTTATTATCAATTAGACTATTCTTTTTTTCTCTAAGCATAGACTTCTACATAGGGTTCTGCTTCGATTAGGAAATGTAAGGTGGTTGGTTTGCTGATGATGATTTGTAGGGCTGTCGACAGTATGGTGTATAGTTGTGGAGTGTACTTCTAATACAAAGGGTGATATGGTTGGCAACTGCCTCAAATGGACAAAAGTCCTTGGGCTCCTGCATTACAAAAGGGCATCTGGTTTTAATATTGCCAAACGTTTAAGGAGCACGCTGTTTCAATGTCTGTTTCATTTGATAAACTTAACATTTTTTAAGGTGATTCAGGCATTATCTGACAGTGATTTTTCCTTTTTCCTCTTCCCATAGAAAAATAATTCCCAAGGAAAATCCAAAAAATGAAGATGTCTTATGTCTCTCTTGGCAATGGAGGTCTGTGTACTGCGAAAATTTGGATAATTGCTATTGAGGTGAACAGGTTACTAAACTCTGTGGTTTGTATGTATTGAAAAGAAATTTTTCTGTACTACTGTTAAAATGTTACCTTGAGAATCCCATCTCAATGACTGGGAACAAGTCAAGAAAGTGAATGTATTAAAGATACAATGCTGAGTAATGTTTAAAAAATAGAAATTGCTCAATTTGAGTAAGTTCTGAAATTCTTCAAATAGACAAAAATATCAAATATTGATGTACATCAAAGAATATACCACGATGGAGAGCAGTTGCATTCAAGAACTACCATACAACTTCAAACCTTTCATGAACAAACCATGTTGCATTTGCAACCGTACGTAGTACTGACAAAAACAAAAGCATAATACAATGCAAACACATAAATATATAAATAATTATCAAAGACTGACCTCCAAATTCCCCTTTTCCAATTATTTGCAGCAGTTTTAAGTCTTTCCTGTGGAGAGCCCAGCCGCCTAAAAAGGTTGATGAAAAAATAACAGAGACATAGTAAAATGTAAGATTAAGAAACACAACAAACAATACCTACAAGAAGAGACAGACAGCAATGAGGAAAAAAAATGGTAAACAATTATGGGTGGTATATAAATGAGGTGCAGGAAGAAGTTGCATGGTACAATCAAAAGTTTGAAGGTAAAAAGAATGATGAGATTTCTAGACAAATAAGTCATGATTAAAAGAGTGATGGCATGCTCACCTGGGGTAAAAGTACTGAAAGAGGTACAGTTTAGGACAGCAAGAAGCAGAAATAAAATACGGTTGACATGACTAGAATTAGAATTCTTTGGCAGAACACTGTTTCCACCACTGAGCGGGATCCTGGGACTCATTTTCAATAAAGAATTTACATTTTTTTTAAAACTAATTTTAAAGATGGAATACATAAGTGAGAGGATGGATTTTTTTGTTTTCTCTAAAGCTTGACAAGTAACACTGACCTAGAATAGCCGCCAATTCATCTATGCAACACTAGTTAACCTCCATCGAATCTTCTAGTTTTAAAGGGAGAAGGATAAGATGTCCATGAATTAAAAGGAAAATATCTAGGATGGAGAACTCTAATTAGAAGAAAGTAATGCTTCCTATTCCATCTGGGAGTTTTCAGTGATATTTATAAACAACGCCGATTAGCAGGCCTATCCCAATGACTAGTAGAATGAAAGCACAACAGAAAATGCATCTTATCAAATCTCTGCTAAAAAATTGTGTTTGAATAATAAGAATAACAATTTTAAAAAAATTGAGTCAAATCACTGCAGTAATGTCTGCAAAAGGTATACAATGGCCTTCATGTAGCTGCCTCACAAAACCCTGAACTGGGATATTTTGCATATAGCAGCCATGGATGCCTTTGCCACTTGAGAATGAATGTCACATTTGGTTGGAAGCCAGTGTAGTTAGGCTCAAAGCTTATAAATGACGCCTTTGAATTTCAGGTCTTGTTTTAACAAGGTAATGTTTGAGAACTCTCAGCACCCACAAAATGAAGAGATCTGCCCACTGAAGAGGCTGGAACAAAAAAAGATGGGAATAAAATTGCCTAATTAACGTCCACATTTTTAAATAACTTTTTAAGGAAAACAGTGATGAGTTTTAGCAATACCTCTATTAAGGAGAACCAGTCAGACTATTAGATCCATCTATGTATACAGACTAAGGACCTGATTTCGAGTCTGATTGTCAGACAGACAGAGTGCCAATGCGGCGGTCAGAAGGATGCAGCAAAGTGTCTTCAGCAGTGGCACGTCAACGGCATGCTTCAGCTCATGAAGTGGGCCAGAAGCAATGGCACCGCAGTGCAGCACCAGATGCACCTCGGGGGCACAGCATGTGCCCCCAGCCACACTGCCCAATGGGCAAAAATCGCCCTGGAGCCCTGTTTGGGGCCACTTCCCTACTTTTACGCCAAGCTTTTCATGGCGGCATCCCCGTCCAAGGGCATGGTTTTAAGTGTGAGGGTACCCCTGCCTGAGCAGAGGTGCCTCTACAAACCCCAGACTCCATTCCCTGGGCTTTGTAAGTGCGGGAAGCCATCTTAAGGTATGTGGTGGTCACTGGTCAACACAAGTGGTCCAGCTATATAATGGCTTCACCGAACATAGGCATGTTTGGTATCAAACATGTTGGAATCGCGCAACTACACCGATTCCAGTGCTAGTTCCCTAGTTCCCTAGTGATCCCCCAAAGTATGCCTGTGTAGCCTTGCTGGGTCTGTATGCCAGCATGTGCTGCTCCTGACCCCAGACACTGTTCTGCCCTCCTGCTGCTTAGCCAAACTCGGGCAGGGGAAGGCAGAACAAAGGATTTCCTGTTTGGCAGAGGTGTGACCACCTCTTCTTTTGAAATAGGTGTCTCTGGGCTGGGGTGGGGCTGCCTCTGAGCACCACCAGATTGCTTTGAAGGGCACATCTGGTGCCCTCCTTGGATAATCCGGTTTACACCAGTTCAGAAACCCCCTGGTCCCTACTCTGGCACAAAACCAGGATAGCGGAGTGACCACTTCCATGTCCATCACCACCCCAGGGGTGGTGCACAGAGCTCCACCGGAACCGCAACTGGACACTTCAGGAACATTGTTTACCCTGCTCTTTCCAGCATCTAAAACATTTTACACTGCTTTGCATCCTCTGGGTTCGGCAAGACTTCAGCTGCACCAAGAAGCAAGAAGGAATCTCCCTTGGAGTGAAGGAGTCACTCCACTGCATCTGCAGGCACCTACACAAATGAAGTCCGACTACGTGGATCTGCCTTCCTCTGGAACTGCATGCATCCTGCAACACAGGCGGTTGTCTGGAGTGGTACTCTCTGCCCTCTGTTCATTTTGGGAGAAGGTGAGCCCTCGCCTCTCCTTGCAAGACAGTACCCCTGTGCACCAAGACTCTTGCAGCTACCAAGGCTTGTTGTCTCCTGCTCCAAAGGACCTTCAGGCTCTGAGTAGACCCAGCTTCCAGCACTTCATCCTCGCAAGGACAGTCTCTCCTCTGCTGCTCCAGCGACGTGGGACTCCTCTCCAGGTGTGCTGATTGGGGCTCACTGCTTACTGTGCTTGCTGCCAGTGGGTTGCCTGTGGACGCTGCAAGTGCTTTTTCTGGCTCTCCTGACTGCTGAGCGTCAGCCCAGACTCCCCTACTAGAGTAGAGTCCCCTGGAACTTGTTAGTCCTTTCCAGCCTTGCAACTCTTCTTTTGCCTCCTCTTGCATTTGACAAGGCTTATTGGTGGTTCTCCTAACCACGGACCATATGCTACCCAGCGACCAACGTTGGACATCATCTGCACCGCTCCAAGAACTCTCCTCTGCAGCTCCTGGGCTCCACAGCTGATCATCTCCTTCCCGTGTTGACCTGGATTCTTCATTCACAGAAGGGTGGGTAATGGCACCTGCCACATCTGAACTCTCCATTGTGGACTGGACTTTGTTCCCTTCTTTTGCAGGTCCTCTTCTTCCAGAATCCACCTTTTGGCTCCCTTGGGCTGGTCCTGTTCTTGCAAAGTTCCCTTTCCAAGTCCTCTTTTTAGTCCGTGGGAAGACCAGGTACTTACTTCTGCTCCCCTTGTCACTGGGGGTCACTTAGGTACTCACCTCTTTGGGTCCAGTGTTCCCCAGCTCTCCTCTTCATATCCTTGGATGGGGGACTTCATTTTGCATTCCACTATTTTAATGTATGATTTGGCCCTCCCCTAGCGCCCGAACTATTTTCTGTAATTCGTACGTGTGCGTGTGTGAAAAATGTCACTTACCCAGTGTACATCTGTTTGTGGCATGTAGTGCTGCAGATTCGCATGCTTTGGGTAAGTTCGCCATCTAGTGTTCAGCTCGGAGTGTTACAAGTTGTTTTTCTGCGAAGAAGCTTTTTCGAGACACGAGATCGAGTGACTCCTCCTCTCGGTGATAGTGCGCATGGGGCATCGAGTCCTTTTTCATGCGGGAGGGTGAAGTAAGGAGTGAAGAATTGTATATGTACATATATTATTAAAAACAACAACCAGTATCTAGGGGTTACGTGATAATTTCCCAGTCCCTTATTACCATTGAAAGTGGTTGATCATTACTTCTCATCATACCACTTTCGTGTTGTTTTTAATCTTGGTCTTAAGCCCTTGTTGATTATTAAAGAGCGATGTTTGACGGGGTACAGCACCGATTTTAATTCTCTCCTGCCCTGAGCTATTGCCTGCCTGTAGGTATAAGTCTCACATATTTAACCACAGCAGTCACCATAAAAGATCTCCGGCAAAGAGCCCCCTCACGGGGAGCCCGTCAGACATTGCAGCGCCGGTCTGACAAGGAGCACCCCGATGATGAAGCATGACATCTGAATGGATGTGTGAGGGCTCTTGCTCCTAAACCTGGAGGTTTCTCTTTTTTCTATTAGGAACAGTGTACTATTTATTGTTCATCGATATCTGGGGTTTAAAACCGCCTCTGAATTGAGGCTTGCGAAAGGTCCCCCGAAAAGTGTTGCGTAAAAGGCACCCATGGCCTTTGCTGTATCGGAGTCCTTTTTTTTTAGTTTTTTGATGGCAGTATTTACCTCTGGTCCAAATAGCTGCTGTTTGTTAAAAGGCATATTAAGGACCGCTTGTTGTATCTCAGGTTTGAATCCTGAGGACCGCAACGAAGCAACCCTTCTGATCATAATGCTTGTATTTATACCTCTAGCTGCAATGTCTACTGCATCTATGGCAGATCTAATTTGAGTGCTGGCAATAGCTTGTCCTTCTGCCACTAACTGCTGTGCCCTTTTTTGGTGTTCCATAGGGATATGTTGGAGGGACTCCTGCATCTCGTCCCAATGGGCCCTGTCAGACCTGGCTAAAAGGGCTTGGGAGTTGGCAATTCTCCACTGATTTGCGGCTGGAGTTGCCACTCTTGACTGCTGCATCTAATTTGCGGCTTTCTTTATCAGGGGAGGAGTATCACCTGTGGCTGCCTGTTTGCCCTCTTTCTAGCAGCACTCACAACAATGGAATCAGGTGGTAGTTGTGTTATGAAGATGGATCTGATGGTGCGGCTTTACATTTTTTGTCCACCCTCAGTGTGAGTACTCTAGCCTTTGCTGGTTCTTTAAAAATATCGTCAGCATGTTTTAGCATGCCTGGTAATATTGGCAAATATTGGTATTGTTTTTGTGTGGAGGATAGAGTGTTGAATAGAAAGTCATCCTCTATGGGTTCAGAGTGTAGCTGCACATTATGGTATGTGGCTGCACTAGCAATCACCTAATTATAGGCTGTGGTGTCTTCTGGTGGAGATGGCCTAGTGGGATATAGATCAGGGTCATTAGATGGGATAGGGTCGCAGTCATATACATCCCATGGGTCTACACTAAGCATTGTCATCCATATAATCACCATGTAAAGAGACAGGAGATTGCATAGAATACTGTGTAGGGGAAGGTGGTAGAGTTTGAGGTGGTAGAGAAGTGGGAAGCACAGGAGAGTACGGTGGAGAAGACTGTTGTCTTTACTTTCTCCTTGTGCTTAAATATTTTTGCAAGTGAAGGCCCAGGATCCAAACCTTCATGGAAAGACAGCTTCCTCTTTGTTGTTGAAGAGGAGAGGCAATAATCTTCCCAGTGTCTTTTTGAATCTGTTTTTTTCCGTTGTTAATGGTCCATCACTTCAAGAATCTAATGTCTGCTGACTCCTCTGTAGATAGAATATCTCTGCTTCCTATAGTTGTGTGCTCCAAAAGCTTGGTGATTGACTGCTCTAACTGGGCTGAAAATGTGGATTCTGAAGCAGATGGAAATTTTGCCGGCTCCGAAGAAGAGCTTGGCTGCTTCGGCTCCAGGGTGGTATGCAAACATTCGGGTCCGAAGTGGAAGCTTCCACCTTGCAACTTGATCCCGAAACAGGCATGGCAGTCTGTTTGGTCGAACGCATTTTGGACTTTTTGTAAGTCGAACCCGGGGACCTGTCGTCAAGATGTAACGTTCAGGCCCGACCATGGACGGTAAGGAGTGGTGAACCCAAGACCATTTGTGTTGACTTTTTGTTATGTTTTTGGAGATGGGAAGGGGCTGGTGTACTTCCGTACTGCGCCGCAGAAATAACTTTACTGTCTCCATCTGAATCACAAGAGTCTGAGTCTGCAATGGAAACCGCAGTCTGCGCCTGTTCATCACCGAAAATGTCGGGCATTTGTTTGGTCGACTTCAATGCCATCTCCAGCCGATGCACTTTTACCTGCAGTATTCTTGGAGTGTGAGGATCGGCATGTCTCACAGGTTTCTTCTTTGTGGCCCGGAGAGAGGCAGAGGTTACACAGCGAGTGCTGATTGGTGTAGGGGAATTTAGCGTGGCACTGAGGGCAGAATCGAAACAGAGTCCGATCCATGAGCCTGTGACACAGTATGCCCAAGAAAGGTGTTTAGTCGATCCAAACGCTACAATCGGATCGAGCTTAGTACGGAAAATGCGCTTGAAAACAATACTGACGTTTAAAGGAAAGAGAGAAGTTCAGATAATACCGAACCGAGATTTACCGGAGCGAGAGGGAACACATCTGAACCCGACGGCGGGAAGAAAACAATCTAACAAAGGACTCGATGCCCATGTGCACTACGACCGAGAGGAGTCACTCGATCTTGTGACTCGAAAAGGCTTCTTTGAAGGAAAAACAATTTGTAACACTACGAGGTCAACACTAGATGACGAACTTATGCAAAGCATGTGTATCTGCAGCTACAAATGCCATCAAACCATCTAACATATATATATATATATATATATATATATATATATATATACACATATTGTGGCATGTTCCGCTGTAGATTCGCATACTGTGCACTGTTCCTGCCATCTAGTGGTGTTGGGCTCGGAGTGTTACAAGTTGTTTTTTTTCGAGTCACGGGACCGAGCGACTCCTCCCTTTCGGCTCCATAGCGCATGGGCATCGACTATCTTAGATTGTTTTCCCGCATAGGGTGAGGTAGGTGTGGTAGAATGAGAATACTAAAGATGTCCATGCAATAGAATAGATAAGTATGTACATAGTTTTTGCTAAAGGAATGTTTATTTACATAGATACAATTTTTGATTGCAACTTAAACGGCTACAGGCTCCCGGGGAGGTGGGAGGGCACATGTGAATCTGCAGCGGAACATGCCACGAACAGATGTACACTGGGTAAGTCACATTTTCCGTTCGATGGCATGTATGGCTGCAGATACACATGCTGTGCATAGACAACAAAGCAGTATTCCTCCCCAAAGCGGTGGTCAGCCTGAAGGAGTTGAAGTCGTTTGAAATAAAGTTCTTAGTACAGCCTGTCCTACTGTGGATTGTTGTGTTGCTAGCATATCTACACAGTAGTGTTTGGTAAGCGTATGAGGTGTAGACCAAGTGGCTGCCTTACAAATCTCTGTCATTTGTATGTTACCTAGAAAGGCCATTGTTGCTCCTTTCTTTCTAGTGGAGTGTGCCTTTGGTGTAATGGGTAACTCTCTTTTAGCTTCGAGGTAACAGGTTTGTATGCATTTGACTATCCATCTGGCTATGCCCTGTTTGGATATAGGGTTACCAGCATGGGGTTTTTGGAAAGCAATGAACAATTGCTTAGTTTCACGAAATGGTTTTGTTCTGTCTATGTAATACATTAGTGCTCTTTTTATGTCTAATGTATGCAGTGCTCTTTCTGCTACTGAGTCTGGCTGTCGGAAGAAGACTGGGAGCTCTACAGTTTGGTTTAGATGAAATGGTGAAATGACTTTCGGCAGAAATTTTGGATTTGTGTGGAGAAGCACTTTATGTTTGTGTACTTATATAAATGTTTCTTCGATAGTGAACGCCTGTATTTAGCTAACTCTTCGTAGTGAAGTGATAGCTATTAGAAATGCTACCTTCCAAGTTAAGAATTGGATTTGGCAAGAATGCACGGGTTCAAAAGGTGGGCCCATGAGTCGTTTAAGTACAATATTAAGATTCCACGAGGGTACTGGTGGGGTTCTTGGAGGTATGATCCTTTTTAGTCCTTCCATAAAGGCTTCAATAACTGGGATTCTAAAAAGTGACTTTGTATGTTTAACCTGCAGGTAAGCAGAGATTGCAGTGAGATGAATTTTGATGGAAGAAAAAGCGAGATTTGCTTTTTTAGGTGTAGTGAATAACTCACAATGTTTTGTATGGAGGCATCTAACGGTGTGATTTGGTTTGCTTGGCAGTTGAAAACAAACTTTTTCCATTTATTAGCATAACAATGCCTTGTTGTCGGTTTTCTTGCCTGTTTAATGACTTCCATACACTCATTTGAAAGGTTTAGATAGCCAAATTCTAAGACTTCAGGAGCCAGATTGCTAGGTTGAGCGATGCTGGATTGTGGTCTCTGATCTGTTGTTTGTGTTGTGTTAACAAATCTGGTCTGTTTGGGAGTTTGATGTGAGGTACTACTGAGAAGTCCAACAGTGTGGTGTACCACGGTTGGCGAGCCCACGTTGGTGCTATGAGTATTAGTTTGAGTTTGTTTTGACTCAGTTTGTTGACTAGGAAAGGAATGAGTGGGAGAGGGGGAAAAGCGTAAGCAAATAACCCTGACCAATTGATCCATAGAGCATTGCCCTTGGACTGAGTGTGGGTGTACCTGGATGCAAAGTTTTGGCATTTTGCGTTTTGTTGCAAACAGATCTGTCTGGTGTTCCCCAGCAGTAGAAGTATTCTTGTAGAACCTGGGGATGTATTTCCCACTCGTGGGTTTGCTGGTGATCTCGACTGAGATTGCCGGCTAACTGATTGTGAATGCCTGGTATATATTGAGCTATCAGGCGAATGTTGTTGTGAATTGCCCAATGCCAATTTTTGGTGCTAGGAGGCATAGTTGTGACAAGTGTGTGTCCCCCTGTTTGTTTAGGTAGTACATTGTTGTCATATTGTCTGTTTTGACAAGAATGTGTTTGTGGACTAGAAGGGGTTGAAAGGCTTTTAGTGGTAGGGAGACCGCTAGTAGTTCTAAGTGATTTATGTGTAGTTGTTTTTGTTGATTGTCCCATTGTCCTTGTATATTGTGATTGTTGAAGTGTGCTCCCCACCCAATCATCGAAGCATCTGTTGTGAGAATGGCGTGAGGCACCGGGTCTTGAAATGGCCGCCCTTTGTTTAAATTTACAGGATTCCACCACTGAAGTGAAAAGTGTGCTTGGCGGTCTATCAACACTAGATCCTGAAGTTGACCCTGTGCCTGCGTCCATTGTTTTGCTAGGCACTGCTGTAAGGGCTGCATATGTAGCCGTGCGTTTGGGACAATAGCGATGCATGACGCCATCATGCCTAGGAGTTTCATCACAAATCTGACTGTGTAATGGTGATTTGGTTGTATGGTTGACACCATAGTTTGAAATGATTGAACTCTCTGTGGGCTTGGAGTGGCAATTGCTCTTTGTGTGTCAAGTGTTCTCCCAAGTATTGTTGTAGTTGGGATGGTTGCAGGTGAGATTTTTGGTAATTTATAGAGAAGCCTAGTTTGTGTAGGTTATCTATTACATGCTGCGTGTGATTTTGACACCGGTGTTGAGGGTTCGGCTTTTATTAGCCAATCGTCGAGATATGGGAATACCTGCATGTGATGTCTCCTTATACGAGTTGCTACTACAGCGAGGCATTTTGTAAATACTCTGGGTGCTGTTGTTACCCCGAAGGGCAGTACCTTGCATTGGTAATGTTTGCCCTGTATGACAAATTTGAGGTATTTTCTGTGAGATGGATGGATGGGTATATGGAAATATGCATCTTTTAGATCCAGTGTTGCCATGTATTCTCCATGTTTTAGTAAGGGAACTACATCTTGTAACGTGACCATGTGGAAATGTTCTGATTTGATGAAGAGGTTTAATGTCCCGAGATCTAAAATTGGTCTTAGTGTTTTGTCTTTTTTGGGAATAAGGAAATATAGGGAGTAAACCCCTGTACCTTTTTGGTGGTGAGGTACTAGTTCTATGGCTTGTTTTGTTAATAGTGCTTGTACCTCTATTTGTAACAGGTCTAGATGTTGTGCCGACAGTTTGTGCGCTCTTGGGAGAACATCTGGAGGGAAATGGGTGAACTCTATGTAGTAACCATGTTGAATAATTGATAGAACCCATGTGTCCATGGTTATGTCTGACCAATGTTTGTGGTAAAGTGTTAATCTTCCCCTACTGGTGATGTGTGTTGGGGAAGTGTGACATTGGAGTCACTGTTTGTTGCTGAGGGCCTGCTTGGTAGGCTGAAACTTTCCCCTTGATCTTGGGAATTGTCCACTGAATGATCTGCAAAGCCCCCCTCTATGGTATTGGGACTGGTAGGTGGGTTTTGCTTGAGAGGTGGATGCCTCTGAAGGTTGCTGTCTAAAACCTCCCCTAAATTGTGGTTTTCTAAATGTCCCTCTATACTGGGAAGAGTAGAGCACGCCCATGGCTTTGGCCATGTCAGGGTCTTTCTTCATTTTTTCGATGGCTGTGTCCACTTTTGGCCCAAACAGTTGCTGCAGATTAAACAGCATGTTTAACTCTGCCTGCTGTATTTCAGGTTTGAATCCTGAGCTTCGTAACCAAGCATGTCTCCTGATTGTGACTGCTGTGTTTACAGTTCTTGCTGCAGTGTCAGCGGAGTCCAGTGCCGAACGAATCTGATTTTTGGAGATGGCTTGCCCTTCCTCTACTACTTGTTGAGCCAGTTTCTGATACTCTTTAGGTAGATTCCGAATGATGTCACTCATTTCATCCCAGTGAGCTTGGTCGTAACGAGCGAGCAGGGCCTGCGAATTTGCAATACGCCATTGGTTTGCAGCTTGCAACGCCACTCTTTCCCGCTGCGTCAAACTTGCAACTTTCCTTATCAGGGGGTGGTGTATCTCCTGATTGCGAGTTTGCATGTTTACTTGCGGCACCAACCACTACAGAGTCCGGTGGGAGCTGCTGCGTAATGAACACTGGGTCCGGCGGGGTGGTTTGTACTTTTTTACCACCCTCTGAGGGATGGCTCTTCCCTTAACCGGCTCTTGAAACACTTGCTGTGCATGCTTAAGCATGCCTGGTAGCATAGGCAGGCTTTGGTATGACGCATGCGTGGAAGCCAGGGTATTGACGAGAAAGTCATCTTCCAATGGTTCCGAATGCATACTGACATTGTGGAATGTCGCAGCCCTGACCAAGACTTGGGTATAGGAGGTGCTATCCTCTGGTGGAGATGGTTTTGAGGGGTAGCACTCAGGGCTATTGTCCGAGACAGGGGGATCGTAGAGGTCCCATGGATCTACATCATCCTGTGTTTGAACAGTATGTGTGGGTGACTGTGCAGTGGGCATGCCAATTGGTGACCCGGTCCTTTGTGGCGAATGTGGAGGCGATATTTCTGGAGAGAAATGGCAAGTTGGTGATTTCTCTCTACCCACTTTAGCTCTCGGCTGATCAGTCTCAGTCTCTGTTTGTGGTAGAAAAGCCAACTTTCTCTTAAATTTGAGAGGAGGGGCAGTCTGAATCTTTGCAGTATTCTTATGGATCTGTATTCTTGCTTTAGTTTGGTCAAACTCTTCAATGTCCAGCTCCTCTTCAAATCTGTGCCTCTCCTTCAGTTGTTTAGAGAGCCCATGTCCCTCTGTATAAAAGGTATTTTTCAGCTCTGAAGCTGGTTTTCTCAGCACCGAAATGCCCATGGTGATGGTTGTCCTCGGCTCCGAAAGGCTCTTTCAAGGCTTAGTGCCTTCGACAAGGTGGTGTCTGCTTTCTTAGACGCCGGTTTCTCGTGTCGAATTAGAAGACTTTGCCACGATTTTGGCCTTTTTCGGTGCCGAAGGTGTTGCTTGCTCACTGCTTTTTTTTATGGGTCGAGCCATGGCCCTCAGGCAGTGGCGCCCCGAGGTCTTTTGCTTTTTCGGCTGACTTTATGGTTGGGTCGAGACAGGCGTACTCACTTTTTGGCCCGCTGTTGGCAGTCGGTCTCCGTCGGAGTCGTCCGATTCTGATCCCTGGATGGAGATAGCCATCTCCTCCTGTTCGACGTCGAGGTGTTGCGACGATTTCGACGACATCTGCATGCGTCTCGCCATCTGATCTCTTAAGGTCTTTTTCGACCGAAAGGCCTTGCAGGCCTCGCAAGTATCCTTTCTGTGCTCCGGTGACAGGCACAGATTACAGACCCGATGCTGGTCTGTGTATGGATATTTAGCGTGGCACGTCGGACAGAAACAGAAGGGGGTCCGGTCCATGAGGCTTTAATGACGGGTGTGGTTGGGCCGACCAGGCCTTGGCTGGGGGCGGAAGCCCCGAAGGGCCACCGAAGCAGTTGTCTCGTCAGTGCTGATGTATTGATAGAAGATCTTTCCCGAACGCAACAATACCGACGTTTTTTCGATGATTTTAATACTTTCCCGATTCGAATCACGGAGCGAAGAGGAACACGTCCGAACCCGATGGCGGAAAGAAAACAATCTAAGATGGAGTCGATGCCCATGTGCAATGGAGCCGAAAGGGAGAAGTCACTCGGTCCCGTGACTCGAAAAGACTTCTTTGAAGAAAAACAACTTGTAACACTCAGAGCCCAACACTAGATGGCAGGAACAGCGCACAGCATGTGTATCTGCAGCTACACATGCCATCGAACACATATACATATACATATATATATATACATATATATATACATATATATATATACATATATATATATATATACATATATACATATACATATATACATATATATATATACATATATATATATATACATATATATATATATACATATATATATATACATATACATATACATATACATATATATATACATATATATATATATATATATATATATATATATATATATATATATATATATATATATATATATATATATAGAAAAAGTCATTTGCCCAGTGTACATCTGTTCGTGGCATTAGTCGCTGCAGATTCACATGCTGTGCACAGTCCGCCATCTGGTGTTGGGCTCGGAGTGTTACAAGTTGTTTTTCTTCGAAGAAGTCTTTTCGAGTCACGAGACCGAGGGACTCCTCCCATTTCGACTCCATTGCGCATGGGCGTCGACTCCATCTTAGATTGTTTTCCCCACAGAGGGCGAGGTAGGAGTTGTGTATGCTAGTAATAGTGCCCATGCAATGGAGTGAATACGTATGTATATAATGAAGTTTAAAGTAATATATTTACAAATGTTCAAGATCTACTTCTAAACGGCTACAGGCTGCCGGGGAGGCGGGTGGGCGCATGTGAATCTGCAGCGACTAATGCCACGAACAGATGTACACTGGGTAAGTGACATTTTCCGTTCAATGGCATGTGTAACTGCAGATACACATGCTGTGCATAGACTAGTAAGCAGTTATCTCCCCAAAAGCGGTGGTTCAGCCTGTAGGAGTTGAAGTAGTTTGAAATAATGTTCTTAGTACAGCTTGACCTACTGTGGCCTGTTGTGCTGTTAACACATCCACACAGTAGTGCTTGGTAAATGTATGAGGCGTAGACCATGTTGCTGCCTTACATATTTCGTTCATTGGAATATTTCCTAGAAAGGCCATGGTAGCACCCTTCTTTCTGGTTGAGTGTGCCTTTGGTGTAATAGGCAGCTCTCTCTTTGCTTTAATATAGCAGGTTTGAATGCACTTAACTATCCATCTAGCAGTGCCTTGTTTAGAAATTGGATTTCTTGTATGAGGTTTTTGAAAAGCAATAAATAGTTGTTTTGTTTTTCGAATTAGTTTTGTTCTGTCAATGTAGTACATTAGTGCTGTTTTGATGTCTAATGTATGTAGTGCTCTTTCAGCTACAGAATCTGGCTGTGGGAAGAACACTGGTAATTCTACCGTTTGTTTCAAGTGGAACGGTGAGATTACCTTTGGTAAATATTTTGGATTTGTTCGTAGGACTATTTTATTTTTGTGTATTTGAATAAATGGTTCTTGTATGGTAAAAGCTTGAATTTCACTCACTCTTCTTAGAGATGTGATGGCAATTAAAAACACAACTTTCCACGTTAAGTATTGCATTTCACAAGAATGCATGGGTTCAAATGGTGGACCCATGAGTCGTGTTAAGACAATGTTGAGGTTCCATGAAGGAACAGGTGGTGTTCTTGGTGGTATAATTCTCTTTAGGCCTTCCATAAACGCTTTTATAAGTGGTATTCTAAATAATGAAGTTGAATGAGTAATTTGCAGGTAAGCTGATATTGCGGTAAGATGTATCTTTATGGAAGAGAAAGCTAGATTTGATTTTTGTAAATGTAGTAAATATCCTACTTTATCTTTTGGAGATGCGTATAATGGCTGGATTTGATTATTATGGCAGTAATAAACAAATATTTTCCACTTATTTGCGTAGCATTGTCTAGTGGTAGGTTTCCTAGCTGGTCTTATGACCTCCATACATTCTTGTGTGAGGTCTAAGTGTCCGAATTCTAGGATTTCAGGAGCCAAATTGCTAGATTCAGAGATGCTGGATTTGGATGTCTGATCTGTTGTTTGTGTTGTGTTAACAGATCTGGTCTGTTGGGTAGTTTGACATGAGGTACTACTGAAAGGTCTAGTAGTGTTGTGTACCAAGGTTGCCTCGCCCATGTTGGTGCTATTAGTATGAGTTTGAGTTTGTTTTGACTCAACCTGTTTACTAGATATGGAAGGAGCGGGAGAGGGGGAAAAGCGTACGCAAATATACCTGACCAGTTCATCCATAGAGCATTGCCTTGGGATTGATCCTGTGGGTACCTGGATGCGAAGTTTTGGCATTTTGAGTTTTCCTTTGTTGCAAATAGATCTATTTAAGGTGTTCCCCAAATTTGAAAGTAAGTGTTTAGTATTTGGGGGTGAATCTCCCATTCGTGGATTTGTTGGTGATCCCGAGAGAGATTGTCTGCTAACTGGTTCTGAATCCCTGGAATAAATTGTGCTATTAGGCGAATGTGGTTGTGAATCGCCCAATGCCATATTTTTTGTGTAAGGAGACCCAACTGTGTCGAGTACGTCCCTCCCTGTTTGTTTAAGTAATACATTGTTGTCATGTTGTCTGTTTTGACCAGAATGTATTTGTGGGTTATTATGGGCTGAAATGCTTTCAGCGCTAGAAATACCGCTAACAGTTCTAAGTGATTTATGTGAAACTGTCTTTGATGTATGTCCCATTGTCCTTGGATGCTGTGTTGATTGAGGTGTGCTCCCCACCCTGTCATGGAAGCATCTGTCGTTATGACGTATTGTGGCACTGGGTCTTGGAAAGGCCGCCCTTGGTTTAAATTTATACTGTTCCACCATAGAAGCGAGATGTATGTTTGGCGGTCTATCAACACCAGATCTAGAAGCTGACCCTGTGCTTGTGACCATTGTGATGCTAGGCACTGTTGTAAGGGCCGCATGTGCAACCTTGCGTTTGGGACAATGGCTATGCATGAAGACATCATGCCTAGCAGTTTCATTACCATTTCGACTTGTATCCTTTGTTTTGGATACATGGCCTGTATTACATTGTGAAATGTTTGAACCCTTTGTGGACTTGGAGTGGCAATCCCTTTTGCTGTGTTGATTGTCGCTCCTAAGTATTGCTGTGTTTGACACGGCATAAGGTGTGACTTTGCGAAGTTGATCGAGAAACCTAGTTTGTGGAGGATTTGTATGACATATTTTGTGTGCTGTGAACACTGTCTTAGCGTGTTGGTTTTGATTAACCAGTCGTCTAAGTACGGGAACACATGTATTTGCTGCCTTCTGATATGTGCAGCTACTACTGCCAGGCATTTTGTAAAAACTCTTGGCGCAGTTGTTATTCCGAATGGCAAAACTTTGAATTGGTAATGTATTCCTTGGAATACGAACCTTAGGTATTTTCTGTGTGAAGGATGTATTGGTATATGGAAATACGCATCCTTTAGGTCTAGTGTTGTCATGTAGTCTTGTTGTTTGAGCAGTGGGATTACGTCTTGTAATATAACCATGTGAAAGTGGTCTGATTTGATGTAGGTATTTAGTGTTCTGAGATCTAGTATTGGTCTCAGACTGCCATCCTTTTTGGGTATTAGAAAGTACAGTGAGTAAACTCCTGTGTTTATCTGTAGTTTTGGTACTAATTCTATTGCTTCTTTTTGTAGCAATGCTTGAACTTCTAGTCCTAGAAGGTCTATATGTTGTTTTGACATACTGTGTGTTTTCGGTGGGATGTTTGGAGGGAATTTGAGAAATTCTATGCAATAACCATGCTGGATAATTGCTAAGACCCAAGTGTCTGTTGTTAGTTCCTCCCAATGTTTGTAAAATTGGCTTAGTCTCCCCCCCACAGGTGTTATGTGATGGGGTTGTGTGACTTGTAAGTCACTGTTTATTTTGAGGAGTTTTGGGGCTTTGGAACTTTCCCCTATTCTTCTGGAATTGGCCCCCTCTATATTGCCCCCGAAAACCTCCCCGCTGATATTGGCTCTGGTAAGTGGGCCTTGCTTGTGATGTTGTGGTTTCTGTTGGTTGACCTCAAAATCCTCCCCTAAAAGGTGTTTTGCGAAAAGTGCCTCTGCTCTGCGTGGAGTAGAGTGCGCCCATGGCTTTGGCTGTATCAGTGACTTTCTCGAGTTTCTCAATAGCAGTGTCGACTTCCGGTCCAAACATCTGCTGTTCATTAAAGGGCATATTTAGCACGGCTTGTTGAATTTCCGGCTTGAACCCCGAAGTACGCAGCCATGCGTGCCTTCTTATTGTTATTGCAGTGTTTACTGTCCTTGCAGCCGTATCTGCTGCATCCATTGAAGACCGTATCTGATTATTTGAGATACTTTGTCCTTCTTCCACTACCTGTTGCGCCCTTTTCTGGAACTCTTTGGGTAAGTGTTCTATGAAATGCTGCATCTCATCCCAATGAGCTCTATCATATCTTGCCAAAAGTGCTTGTGAATTGGCAATGCGCCATTGGTTTGCTGCTTGTGCTGCCCCCCTTTTGCCCGCAGCATCAAATTTACAACTCTCCTTGTCTGGAGGTGGTGCGTCCCCTGAGGTATGAGAGTTCGCTCTCTTATGAGCTGCCCCGACAACTACTGAGTCCGGTGTCAATTGCGTTGTAATATAAACGGGATCTGTTGGCGGTGGCTTGTATTTTTTCTCCACCCTTGGAGTTATGGTTCTGCCTTTAACAGGATCTTGAAAGATTTGTTTTGAATGTTTTAGCATTCCTGGGAGCATAGGTAGGCTTTGGTACTGGCTATGGGTGGATGATAGGGTGTTAAACAAAAAGTCATCCTCAATTGGTTCGGAATGCAAGGTGACGTTGTGAAAAGCAGCTGGCCTTGCGACCACCTGTGTGTAAGATGTACTGTCCTCAGGTGGCGACGGCCTTGCAGGGTACGAGTCTGGGCTGTTGTCTGATACTGGGGCGTCGTAAAGGTCCCATGCATCGGGATCATCCTGACTCATTGTAGTATGAGCTGGGGAGTGCATCAGTGGTGGAGTTGTTACTGGTGATGCATGTATTGATGGTGGTGGAGACGGTGGTGGAGTTGTTTTCCTTGCCACTTTTGCCTGTGGCTGCTTGTCCTTTTGTTGAAAGGCAAATTTTCTTTTTATTTTAATTGGGGGAAGAGTGGTTATCTTCCCTGTGTCCTCATGAATGTGGAGCCTTCTTTGTGTATAGTCTGGCTCTACAGCTTCAAGTTCCTCTCCGAATCTATGCTTTTGCATTTGGGAGGTTAATCCTTGTTCCTCTGTGTAGGAACCTGTTTTCGGCTCCGAGGCTGGATGTTTCGGAACCGAAACTTTTTCGGATGTCTTTTTAGGCTCCGAAGAAACCTTTTTTATTTTCGGCGTGGTGTCTCGGTGCCGAACTTCTTCGGTGCCGCTGTCTCTGTGGTGAATTTTTTCGGAGCCGCTGTCTCGGGTCCGAGGTTGCTGTGTGGCGGTATCTCGACCCGAGTCGGATGACTTCGCCACAAGCGTGCCCTTTTTCGGTGCCGATGATCGGTCACCTATTTTCCGGGTTAAGCCATGGCCTGTTGGCGGTGGCGTCCCCTGGGCTTTTGCTGACTTCTCGTGAGTCTTATGTTTCGACGTCTTACTCACGGTTTTTGGCGTTTCTTCGGCCTCGAGCTCTTCCAAATCCGACTCGTGGATGGAGAAAGCTTCTTCTTCCTCTTCGAAACGCTCTTGTCCTGTCGGCGTCGACGCCATTTGCAGTCTTCTGGCTCTTCGGTCTCTTAATGTCTTTCTCGACCGAAACGCTCGACAGGCTTCACAAGTATCTTCCTTGTGCTCGGGAGACAAGCACAAGTTACAGACCAGATGCTGATCCGTATATGGATAATTGTTATGGCATTTTGGGCAGAAGCGGAATGGGGTCCGTTCCATCAGCCTTGAAGTCACGTGTGGCCGGGCCGACCAGGCCCCGACGGGGGATCGAAAAAACCCCAAAGGGCCACCGGAGATCTTCAGAATTCGGTGTCGATTTGTTCTAACTAACCCGATACCGAACGCAAACAATACTGACGTTTTTTTCCGAGATTCTAACTAACTTTCAGACCCGAAACACGGAGCGAAAAGGAACACGTCCGAACCCGATGGCGGAAAAAAAACAATCTAAGATGGAGTCGACGCCCATGCGCAATGGAGTCAAAATGGGAGGAGTTCCTCGGTCTCGTGACTCGAAAAGACTTCTTCAAAGAAAAACAACTTGTAACACTCCGAGCCCAACACCAGATGGCGGACTGTGCACAGCATGTGTATCTGCAGCTACACATGCCATCGAACATATACATACATACACACACACACACATATGGAAAATGTCACTTACCCAGTGTACATCTGTTCGTGACATGAGACGCTGCAGATTAACATGCTGTGCATTATCCTGCCATCCAGTGTTGGGCTCGGAGTGTTACAAGTTGTTTTTCTTCGGAGAAGTATTTTCGAGTCACAAGACCGAGGGACTCCTCCCTTTCGGCTCCATTGCGCATGGGCGTCGACTCCATCTTAGATTGTTTTCCCCGCAGAGGGTGAGGTAGGAGTTGTGAATATACTAAATGTGCCCATGCAATGGAGTAAGTATGTATGTACATAATGTGTATTAAAATAGTATTTAGTTACAAATTTACAATTTTCATTCAACTTATAACGGCTACAGGCTCCCGGGGAGGTGGGAGGGCGCATGTGAATCTGCAGCGTCTCATGCCACGAACAGATGTACACTGGGTAATTGACATTTTCCGTTTGATGGCATTTGTAGCTGCAGATACACATGCTGTGCATAGACTAATAAACAGTAATCTCCCCAAAAAAGCGGTGGCTTAGCCTGTAGGAGTTGAAGTTGTTTGAAATAATGTTCGTAATACAGCCTGTCCTAATGTGGCTTGTTGTGTTCACACATCTACACAGTAATGTTTTGTGGAATGTATGAGGCGTAGACCATGTGGCTGCCTTACAAATTTCTGTCATAGGTATATTTCCTAGAAAAGCCATTGTGGCGCCTTTTTTCCTAGTGGAATGCGCTCTTGGTGTAATAGGTAGATCTCTTTTTGCTTTAATATAGCAAGTTTGAATACATTTCATTATCCATCTGGCAATGCCTTGCTTGGATATAGGATTTCCTGCATGAGGTTTTTGGAAGGCTACAAATAATTGTTTTGTGAAACTGTTTTGTTCTGTCAATGTAATACATTAGTGCTCTTTTTATTTCTAATGTATGTAAGGCTCTTTCGGCTACTGAGTCTGGTTGTGGAAAGAAGATTGGGAGTGCCACGGTTTGGTTTAGGTGGAATGGTGATATAACCTTTGGTAAGAATTTGGGATTTGTACGGAGAACCACTTTATGTTTATGTATTTGTATAAAGGGTTCTTGTATAGTAAATGCTTGTATCTCACTTACTCTTCTAAGAGATGTGATAGCTATTAGGAAGGCTACCTTCCAAGTTAAGTATTGCATTTCACAAGAGTGCATGGGTTCAAATGGTGGTCCCATGAGTCGTGTTAATACAATATTAAGGTTCCACAAAGGTACTGGTGGTGTTCTCGGGGGTACGATTCTCTTTAATCCCTCCATAAAAGCTTTGATAACTGGGATTCTAAAAAACGATGTTGAATGTGTAATCTGCAGTTAGGCAGATATTGCTGTGAGATGTATTTAAAAAGAAGAGAATGCTAGTTTAGACTTTTGTAAGTGCAATAAATAACTTACAACGTTCTTTGCGGAAGCATGTAGTGGTTGAATTTGATTATTGTGGCAGTAGTAAAATATTTTCCATTTGTTTGCGTAACAATGTCTTGTAGTAGGTTTCCTAGCTTGTTTAATGACCTCCATACATTCTTGTGTAAGGTCTAAGTGTCCAAATTCTAAGACTTCAGGAGCCAGATTGCTAGATTGAGCGATGCTGGATTTGGGTGTCTGATCTGTTGTTTAAGTTGAGTTAACAGACCTGGCCTGTTTGGTAATTTGACATGAGGTACTACTGATAGGTCCAGCAGTGTTGTGTACCATGGTTGGCGAGCCCAGGTTGGTGCTAGGAGTATTAGTTTGAGTCTGTTTTGACTCAGTTTGTTTACCAGATAAGGAATGAGTGGGAGAGGGGGAAAAGCGTAAGCAAATATCCCTGACCAACTGATCCATAACGCATTGCCCTTGGACTGAGGGTGTGGGTACCTGGACGCAAAGTTTTGGCATTTTGCATTTTCTTTTGTTGCGAATAGGTTTATTATAGGTGTTCCCCCAGCGTAGAAAGTAATCTTGTAGGATCTGGGGATGAATTTCCCATTTGTGTGTTTGTTGGTGATCTCGACTGAGATTGTCGGCTAACTGATTTTGAATGCCTGTGATGTATTGTGCTATTAGGCGAATGTGATTGTAAAATGCCCAATGCCAATTTTTTTGTGCTAAGAGACACAGTTGTGACGTGTGTCCCTCCTTGTTTGTTGAGGTAATACATTGTCGTCATATTGTCGGTTTTGACAAGAATGTGTTTGTGGGCTATCAGTGGTTGAAATGCTTTCAATGCTAGAAACACTGCCAACAGTTCTAAATGATTTATGTGCAGTTGTTTTTGTTGATTGTCCGATTGTCCCTGAATACTGTGCTGGTTGAGGTGTGCTCCCCACCCCATCATGGAAGCATCTGTTGTGATCACGTATTGAGGCACTGGGTCTTGGAATGGCCGCCCTTGGTTTAAATTTATAGGGTTCCACCATTGAAGCGAGAAGTGTGTAGTTTGTATTTTTTCTCCACCCTAGGCGTGATAGCCCTTCCTTTCACTGGCTCTTGAAAGACCTGCTTTGCATGCTTGAGCATGCCTGGGAGCATTGGCAGACTTTGGTAGGAACTGTAGGTGGATGCCAGGGTGTTAAATAGGAAATCGTCCTCTATTGGCTCCGAATGCATTCCTACATTGTGGAATGTAGCTGCCCTTGATAGTACTTGTGTGTATGCAGTACTGTCCTCTGGAGGTGATGGCCTTGTTGGGTAACAATCTGGACTGTTGTCGGATACCGGTGCATCATATAGGTCCCATGCATCTGGGTCATCCTGTGTCATCCCTGTATGTGTAGGTGACTGCATTGGGGGTGTTGTTACCGGGCACAGCTGTGGTGAATGTAGTGGAGAAGGCGGTGGCGAACACCTTGGTGGTGGTGTTTTGTCTCTTGCCAGTTTAGCCTTTGGCTGCATTTCTGACTCCTGAAATGCCAGCTTTCTTTTGATTTTAAGTGGAGGAAGAGTTTGTATTTTTCCAGTCTTTCTGGATATGCAGCCTCCTTTGGGTATGGCCTGGTTCCCCCATACTTATTTCCTGCTCAAATCTATGTTCATGCATTTGGCTGGAAAGTCCTTGCTCTTCCGTGTAAGAGCCTAATTTCGGCTCCGAGGCTGCTTTTTTCGGTACCGAAGGTTTAGAAACAGTCTTTTTCCGAGGTAACTTTATTTTACCTTGGGTGTGTCGAACTCTCGGTGCCGAGATGGTTCGGAGCCTGAATCTCGACCGGAGTCGGATGTCTTCGGCAGTTGTGTGGCCTTTTTCGGTGCTGATGGTTGGTCACTGTGTTTTCGATGGGTTAAGCCATGGCCTGCTGGCGGTGGCATCCCCTTGGCATTTACAATCTTGGAGTGAGTCTTGGACGGGGCAGTTTTACTCACAGTTTTCTGCGTTGTCGTCGGTAGCCCACTTTCGGAGTCGTCTGGGTCCGTCCCTTGTATGGAGATTCTTTCCTCCTCTTCGACGTCGATCGGTTCTCTCGGTGTCGACGCCATTTGTAATCTTCTGGCTTTTCAATCGCGTAGGGTCTTTTTCGATCGAAATGCCCGACAGGCCTCGCAAGTATCCTCCCTGTGTTCCGGTGATAGACAATGATTACAGACCAAGTGTTGGTCTGTACAAGGATACTTCGCGTGGCACTTCGGACAGAAGCGGAAGGGGGTCCGTTCCATTAGTTTCGACAATGGACGCGCTCGGGCCGACCAGGCCCAGCTAAAGAGTGGAAGCCCCGAAGGGCCGCCGGAGCGCTTCTACTATCAGGGTCGATATACTAACACTAAACCGGTACAATACCGTCAAATTTTCAATAACTAGCTAACTTTCCCGATTCTAAATACAGAGCGAAGAGGAACACGTCCGAACCCGATGGCGGAAAGAAAACAATCTAAGATGGAGTCGACGCCCATGCACAATGGAGCCGAAAGGGAGGAGTCCCTCGGTCTCGTGACTCGAAGAGACTTCTTCCAAGAAAAACAACTTGTAAAACTCCGAGCCCAACACAAGATGGCAGGATAATGCACAGCATGTGTATCTGCAGCTACACATGCCATCGAACATATATATATATATATATATATATATATATATATATGGAAAATGTCACTTACCCAGTGTACATCTGTTTGTGGCATGTAGTGCTGCAGATTCACATGCTATGCATAGCTCTTCCGACATCTAGTGTTGGGCTCGGAGTGTTACAAGTTGTTTTTCTTCAAAGAAGTCTTTTCGGAGTCACAGGATCGAGTGACCCCTCATCTTGGCTTCAGTGCGCATGGGCATTGACTCCATTGTTAAGACTGTTTCCCCGCAACGGGTGAAGAAAGGAGTGATAGAGTATAGGAATACAAAGAGATGTCCATGCAAATGTAAATGTTTATACATATGTACAAATAAAAAACTTAAACGACTACAGGCTTCCGGGGAGGAGGGAGGATGCATGCGAATCTGCAGCACTACATGCCAAGAACAGATGTACACTGGGTAAATGACATTTTCCGTTCGATGGCATGTGTAGCTGCACATACACATCCTATGCATGGACTATAATGAAGTTAGTCCTCCCACAAAGTGGTGGCTAGCCTGTAGAAGTTTGAAATAATGAGCTTGGCCTACAGTGGCTTGTTGCTGTGAGAAAACATCAACACAGTAGTGTTTTGTAAATGTATGGGGAGTTGACTATGTGGTTGCTTTACATATCTCAACCATTGGTATGTTCCCTAAAAATGCCATTGACGCACCCTTCTTTCTTGTAGAATGTGCTTTAGGAGTGATCAGAAGGTGTCTTTTTGCTTTTATGTAGCATGTTTGTATGCATCTAACAATCCATCTAGCTAAACCTTGTTTTGATATAGGATTGCCTTTATGTGGTTCTTGGAAAGCAACAAAAAGTTGTTTTGTTTTTCTAAAATCTTTAGTTCTATCTATATAGTACATAAGAGTTCTTTAGAGATCTAGGGTATCAAGAGCTCTTTCTGCCAGAATCTGGCTGTGGAAAGAAGACTGGCAATTCCACTGGTTGGTTTATGTGAAAAGGAGATACTACTTTTGGCAGGAAGTTTGGATTTGTTCTAAGTACAACTATGTTTGTGTACTTGGAAAAAAGGTTCCTCAACAGTGAACGCTTGTATCTCACTAAGTCTTCTTAAGGAGGTAATAGCTACAAGGAAGGCGACTTTCCATGTTAGAAATTGTATTTGACAAGAGTGCATGGGTTCAAAAGGTGGTCCTATGAGTCTGGTAAGTGCTATATTTAAATTCCACGATGGAACAGGTGATGTTGTAGGTGGAATAATGCATCTTAATCCTTCCATGAAAGCTTTAATCACATGACTCTGAATAGAGAAGTGTGCTGAATATTCTGTAAATATGAGGATATTGCAGTTCGGTGTATTTTGATGGATGAAAAAGCCAAATTTGATTTCTGCAAATGAAGTAAATAGCATACAATATGTTGAATAAATGCTGTAAGTGGATTGATGTTTTTAGATTGGCAATAGAAAACAAATCTTTTCCACTTGTTTGCATAGCATTGTCTAGTAGCAGGTTTACGT